>NC_136271.1:75264446-75996946 GCF_964187855.1 Myxine glutinosa | reverse complement strand
TGTATGATTAGCTTTTTAAACAGTTGCTATGCTAATGCTTTTTATAACAATGAACAAAGAAATTTGGAGGAATCCGGACATCACTCAATTCCTATCACGTAGCCTATTGTCGATCTACTGTAGCCTATATACCCAACAAGGAATAATAACACCCTCCTGCTGTGAACGTGGAGTTGTTCCAAAGCGTTTTTGTGGTGTTTTTCCAAAGCCAATTCCCATTACAAAAGTAAAAACAACACTTATGAAAATGGCATAATATGAATGATATATTTTCAATGACCTGATCTAACATGTTATATCATGTATATTGTGATCCTTTCAATGATCTGATCTAACATGTTATGATATCATGTATATTGTGATCCTTTCAATGACCTGATCTAACATGTTATGATATCATGCATGTTCTGATCCTTTCAATGACCTGATCCAACATGTTATAATGTCATGCATGTTCTGATCCTTTCAATTACCTGATCTAACATGTTATAATATGATGCATGTTTTGATGCTCTCATTGACCTGATCTAACATGTTATGTCATGCATGGTCTGATCTAACATCTAATGTCATGCATGTGCTGATCCTTTCAATAACCTGATCTAACATGTTATAATATCATGCATGTTCTGTTCCCTTCAATGACCTGATCTAACATGTTATAATGTCATGCATGTTCTGATCCTTTCAATGACCTGATATAACATATTGGAAAAGTAATAAAAATTGGCAATAATAAAAAGTATAATAACATGACTGCCCCCTGCCGCTCCCATAGTGAGCGGGTGTACTAGTGTTAAAAAAAAATAAAACCTTAGAGTACAAGGGCTTTTACATTTGCAAACAAGAAAAAGAGCAATCAGAGATTGCAAACCCTCACCATGATGTATTTTCAGTGCTTTTTAAGACTTTTGTGTTAAAACAAATATGGCGGTCCAACCACGTGACCGATGACGTCATTATTTTTTTTTCTAAACTAATTTATTCCTAGATTATGCTCAAGAAATTTCATCTTAATCGGATGAAGTTTTGTACTTGTGGAATTATGACGTCATAATGGAGGCACCTATGACATCATCATTAACATATTTTATTCCCCATGGAGAGTTCTTTACAATGAGCCATGTCTCAATTTTTTCTACTAGTGAGATACCTGTGCTACGCACGGGTGGGAGGCCAGAAGCAAACAGGCAATGCAGATACGGCGAATGCTAAATCATGAAACCAATAAATTACACATTCCTGTAGCACCTTCAGTCGCACATCAGACGGACAGCAAGTTCGTGAATGACTTCCATGAAAAACGTACCCATTCGCAAACAAACGGGTACGTTCACGAATAGAAACATCGATCGTGGGTCCGTGGTGAATCTGCATATGGCGATCCGCGAAGTTCACGTTCAGAAAGTAGAAACCATCAGGGCATGTCGTCATTCACTTGAACTCGATATCTCTTTTTTCATTCCAAACAACATATCTCCAATCACAAATTAATCACAATATAAACTTTCAACAACATTGTTAATGTTTCCTTCATTGTAAAAACTACCAAGTCAACAGTGAAAAGAATTTTGAGCCGATAGGTGTTTCGGCCTTGGCAAGATCGATGGAGACAGCGATCTGTTGGCTTATACACCGCCCAAATAGCTATGTGGAATTCTCTCATGTAGAGATTAAACCCACATCATTTGAACTTTGGCAGAGGTCATTATTTACTTTTAATGATGTTTATATACGAATCAAAAAGAATATAATTGGTTTTGGGTCGTCCTTTCCGCATATCTCGTGGGATTGTGAGTTGGAGAGATGGCCGTCATGGCAGGGAGGGGGTTGGCATTCTCTCAAGCATGGATACAACCCATGTCCTTATAAAAGCTCTTTGTCCGAGGTCACAGAGTCCGATCGGTGCAGCCGATTGTGCGGCACCCAGGAAAATAACGTTATGCGGGAGTCCAAACATGAAAATGCTGGAGGCTAAAGCTGAAATTGGAAAAACAATATCACCTATTTTACTCCAGGAGATCCCAGGATTACCCACCCAAAATATTGTTGCGATCGGTTCAGCCATTTTTGCTGTACCTTCAAACGGACAGACAGATGGACGGACAGACAGACGGACGGACATTTGGTGAATTAAAGTAAGATTCAGCACGTTCGGAGATATAGAGGTGCAAAGTTTTTCGGTTTTTCCAAGATGGCGGCCGAACCACGTGACCGATGACGTCATCATTTTTTTTCTCCACCAGTTTATGCCGACATGGAGCTCAAGAAATTGCATCTTGATTGGATGAAATTTTGTACTTGTCGAATTATGACGTCATAATGGAGGCCTTGGGCCTGGAGTTAAATATTGGGCACAGTCTATTCCAGGGCAACTAGATTATGCTCAAGGAATTCACTCAAGAAAGACTCACAATGCTCACTCATTTCTCGAAGTTTCGTGAGGTATGCACTTATAGCCTGTCCCGGCTGCTGCACACACCCCTCACCTGAAACTGGCTGCTGCACTCACCCGAAACTGGCTGCTGCACACACCCTCACCCAAAACCGGCTGCTGCACACACCCTCACCCAAAACCGGCTGCTGCACACACACGCTCCCCCAAAACCGGCTGCTGCACACACACGCTCACCGAAAACCAGCTGCTGCACACACATCCTCACCCGAAACCGGCTGCTGTACAACACCCTCACCAAAACCGTGCTAAGATTTTATGTGGCCTGGGAGAATAATGTTCCTTCACGAGTTCACCCTCTTCACAATCTCCTCGTATGTTACCTCTCCATGCTTGGAAGGTGACACCAACGATCGTATTACCTGGTATACTTCTGCTCTGACGATAGACAGCAATATCTCCCTCTTGTTGTTCTCATCGGTGATCTGGTTCTCCTCACAGTAGAACGAATGTCTCTCAATGTCGGCCTCCCAGGACTCTCTCTCCGGCTGGAACTCGTCAATTTTCCATAAACCGCCATTTCAAGAATGTAGTTTTCCTCGTCGCCAATTACGTAATGTCCCCAAGATCCAGTATCACTCCTTCAAGTTCATTAACAAAGGTTTATTGCAAGCGAAAACCAAAATCATTCAGCAGGAGTAACAATCACACCAAACCTCTCCATTGCCGGCACGGCGCGTTCACGAAGCTCCGCCCTTCCGGATCCGGATGTATATCTTTAAAACTTCAAATATCACATTAAAGCAAATGAACACAATTAACTTACAACAATATCTCACGGTTTCACCACCACCCCCGTGACCACACCACACTCAACATCTCTGAGGAAGAGAACTCGTTTGCTCTCAAAACGTCAGGTGATTTTTTTTTATGTCGAAGGCTCCAGGCACGGACTATGTCGTCCATCGAGGCCAGGCTTAATAAATATTTTTTAAAGATGAACAAAGTATATATATATATTTAATATATTCGGTCGAGGAAATAAATATCCATAAACAACAAGAAGCTACACATTTGAAGCGTGAAGCATGCCGGGATACGTTGAAGCCACGCCTCTCTTTCATTGTGTGTTTGTTTACGTTGTAATAAACGATTGCATGTTTAAAAGTTAAGATGTACTTTTTTTCTAAACGGCCAAGATGAAATTATCAACCTGTGTTTGTTTAATTACGTGAAGAGAACGTGATCAGAATACCGGTACGTTCAAACCGTGGAAATGTTCGTCTGAGCTTAAACTGCAAGTTGTTCCAAGCTTTTGATCTGTCAAATGAATGAAAATGATGACGTTGTTCAAAGATATCCGGTCGAGGGAATGCCCAGCAAATCCTATAATAGAGTAAACGCGGAAAGGCTCGACGGGACGAACAACAGCTGGAAGTTGAGTTGTGTAGGTTTGGGGGAAAACACAATTGCTGTTGGGATCCATGGGTGTTTCCTATGACGTCGTCGTTTCGTCGATATAATAATGCCCCGGGAGGAGGAAGAGGACACCGACCACCACGAGGACGACGCCGACCACCCCGAGGACGACGCCGACCACCCCGAGGACGACGCCGACCACCCCGAGGACGACGCCGACCACCCTAAAGATGACGCCGACCACCCCAGAGCTGCCTGATCGTCGAGGTTACGGAGCTGTTCGGAGATGCCTGGTTGTCGAGCTTACCGAGCTGTTCGGAGCTGCCTGCTCGTCGAGCTTACGGAGCTGTTTGGAGATGCCTGGTTGTTGAGCTTATGGAGCAGTTTGGAGCTGCTTGCTCGTCGAGCTTACGGAGCTGTTTGAAGCTGCCTGCTCATCAAGCTTACGGAGCTGCCTGGTCGTCGAGCTTACCGAGCTGTTCAGAGCTGCCTGCTTGTCGAGTTTACCGAGCTGTTTGGAGCTGCCTGCTCGTCGAGCTTACGGAGCTGTTCGGAGCTGCTTGATCATCGAGCTTACGGAGCTGCCTGCTTGTCGAGTTTACCGAGCTGTTCGGAGCTGCCTGGTCGTTGAGCTGACGGAGCTGTTCGGAGCTGCTTGGTCATCGAGCTTATGGAGCTGCCTGGTCGTCGAGCTTACGGAGCTGTTCAGAGATGCCTGGTTGTTGAGCTTATGGAGCTGTTCGGAGCTGCCTGCTCATCGAGCTTACGGAGCTGACTGCTTGTCGAGCTTACAGAGCTGTTCAGAGCTGCCTGCTTGTCGAGCTAACGGAGCTGTTCAGAGCTGCCTGCTCGTCAAGCTTATGGAGCTGACAGACGGACGGACATTTGGTGAATTATAGTAAGACTAGCAAAGGTACCCGGCGTTGCCCAGGTTCCAAATATGTAGAAAGTAAATGACTTGACTTATAGCAAGTTGTTATGTAGTTCATGTTGTATGTAATTATATGTACATAACATAAGAACTTGCTATAGGTTAAGTCATTTAAGTTAAAAAAAAGAGTGAGAGTTGGTGATTTAGGTCCAAGTTCAATCCATTTAGGGACTATATCTTAGAACGGGCCACATTTGGTGGTCTTTACAAATTTTTGCCGCTGCTGGGATTGGAACGCAGATCGTCTGCGTTGCAAGCAAGCACATGATCCACTGGGCCACCAGCGCTGCCGAGGTAAAATATTAACAGACATGTGTTTTAGTCAGCAAGAGCTCTGGGGTAGACAACATTTCTTGTTCTGCCGTTTGGTGCTCTGATGAAAAGATGTGTGCTTGCCCCAACATGTGAGCATGCAACGTAGAGTTGACCATGAGAGAAACATGGACTTGTCAGTTCAACTCCAGCAACCTTGAGAGACTGTCCCTGAGACTTGTTGATGGTCATAGCAAATGATAGTCTCACTGGAAACTGAAGGCGCTTGAACTGAAATGGCATATCTGTTGGGATGATGGGAATCCGTGGAATAAAAACATCCTCTCCCTTGGCACAACCAGTCATAATGGTGGCTTCGATCACATGGGGCATAAGAGTTTTGACAGCGAGTCTTGTACCGTTACAGAGTTTTGGTGCATCCAAATTTCGTAGCAACATAATGGGGACTCCCACTTTCAGTTGCAGATTGTGAGGTGGAACACCAGTGAGCTGAAGAGAGTTTAGAAACTCTGTTGGATAGTTGACAGCATCGTCAAGATCAACTACAGTGTCAACTGACTTGTACCATGTGGATTGGTCTGGTAGCTGTTGAATGATGGTGGCATTAATATCCTGCATAATGTCATTTTTGGGAGCCAGGATGGCACGTTCACAAAGCCACTCATGGTTTTTATAATTCTGTGAGAGGCTAGGATAAACCTTTAATAGCATTTCTTCAGATGTGTTGATGATTGTTCCACAATTTGGGGGTATTGTGACATCTCCAGTCTCAGTGTCTATTGGTAGCTGACCATTGCCCAGTTGAAGCAAAACCTTTGGAAACTGGCCTGCTGAGACATCTCTATTAAGTGCAACTCTCATGTTGGTAGAAAGATGGAGTTTTTCCACTCGTCTCCAAACATAGGATTCTTTGAGGCATGCTCTCAACTCATCAGCAGGTGTACCCTTTGGAATGACTGGTAGAGTTTGCCTGAAATCTCCAGAGAGCAAGATTTTTGACTCCACCCATGATTTTAGTTTTACCTCTGAGATCCTGTAAGGTACGATCGAGAGCCTCAAATGCAAGTCTGTGAGACATTGTGCACTCATCCCATACTATCAGCTTGGCCTGCTTTAGAACCTGTGCCTGTCCAGATCCTTTGCCAATATTGCACACAGGACTCTCATTGTGGGCCAGGTTGAGTGGCAGCTTAAAGGCAGAATGAGCAGTCCTGCCACCTGTGAGCAAAGTTGCAGCAATTCCAGATGAGGCCACTGCCATAGCAATCTGCTGTAGTGAACGAACTTGTGCCAAAATTAAGTTGATCAAAAACGTTTTGCCAGTTCCACCAGGGGCATCAAGGAAAACAATTCTACCCGAGTCAGATGTCAACAATTGTTTGATCCTTGTATAAGCTTCTTTTTGATCTGGAACCAAGAGTGGTTCATTTTGGTGGACATACTGTTGCAGCTGTTGAATGTCATAGGTGGTTGCCTGAAGCATCTCTCGACTGAGAGTTGCAGGTTCAGTTCGTACAGGAGCAGGCAGTCCACCCTGTTGAAGATCCTTGCCAGCCATGGACTGTACAGTATTTTCAATGAGTACCAATGCTTGGTTGTACATGGCAGAGGTAAACTGCAGGTTTGGGTTTTTTGACTCTAGTTGTGCTTGATACAGTATGTCTTCTGTCATGCTGTCCTGGTGATTATGCCAAAGTTGCTCAGGATTGGATGGTGAACAGGCACAGATAATGATAGCAAAGAGGCTCCTCATCTTGCTTGGAGAATGCGAGACTGCAGCCTCTTCCAAAGTACTGTTCCAGTGTGCATCATCTTCCAAGAGACCTCTTCTCAGGCAAGCTTCACAGTATGTTGCACAGATATATCCAGCAACTGTCTTGGTATCCTGGAATGAGGTTGGACCATGAATGTTGTGCAGGAGGAGGCTGAGATAAAAAGCACTCAGAGTTGCTGGGATGAACAGTGTAGACACGACCTAACACTTGACTGGATCTGATGTGAGGGTGTCCAGGGATTGTTGCACCTTCCTTTATTGGCTGAAATGCCTTTTTCCCTTCTTGCCAGGTGTAATATCTGGGCACTTCACAGTGGAGAAGACTTCTAGCAAAGGAATCCTGTTTGCACAAATCAAAGAATGCAGTTAGTTTGGTCCTAGGTGGCTGCTGTTTCTTCTGTGAAGTAAACTCTTTCCCCATTTTCCAAATGGACCTCAAGATGCATAACACTGGGGTGGCGTTCATGAATGGGAAAGTTAAGAATACGCCACACAGCCTCATTACTGCTGACGATCCATCTGATATGCTGATACCTCATCATTTTTGGTTTCCTCTCTCTGCAGACCAAAGACTGCCTGATCAGTACATTTGTTGACGTATTTCAAGACATACTTGATAGACTTGACTGAGTAGCATGCTTCAACATTGATGTGTGATTTGAAGATGCGTGAAAGGAGAGGGTTGAAGGTCACCACCCACTGGTTGTCAATGACAATTTCTTGTTGTTTCACTCTGAGAGTAGTGGTGAAGCCCCCATCACCTGGCTTTCTTCTTCTGTACAAAGGATATCCATCATGATCTGTCTGAGTTTCTGTAAGAAGAGGTCTGAGGTATCGTTTTGTGCATTTTCCCGCTTTCATGCAAGGAGAATGAGTGTTGATGTGACCACAGGGACCATGGAGCAATGGAGCATGTGCTTCACCACTACTTCGTGCAATACTTTGTCCTCGGTAGGATTTGCCTTCCACTTCTTTGCTCTACAGTGTTTACAGATGACATACATTCCACCTATGTGAACAATAGAATCACCTTCATAGTTGATGGAGGAGTCATATTGAAAGGCAGCAAGCCTCTTGTTCTGCCACTTGCTTGCTCTCACTGCTGTCTGCCCGGTGCGGTGTGCATCAAGTTGTGCTTTTGCCTGGACCGGAGTTTCTGCTGCCCTGGCTGCTGAATGTCTGGCTAAATCAGCCTCTTTTCTAGAAGTTGTCTGGGCCGGAGTTTCTGCAACCCTGAGTGCTGTCTGCCTGGTCTGCTGTGCAGCAATTCGCGCTTGTGTTTGAGCAGGAGTTTGGGCTGATCTGAGTTGTGCCTATCTGGTCTGCTGTGCAGCAATTCGCGCTTGTGTTTGAGCAGGAGTTTGAGCTGATCTCAGTTGTGCCTGTCTGGCTCACTGGGCTGCAATTCGAGCTTCTCCCTCTGTTGAGGACTCTCTTTGTCTCTTTTGTTGTACTTGTATTGCATGGAATTTTTTGGTTCATCAGTGATTCTGTGGTGCATAGGGACCCCCGTGCCAAATTTGGTGGAGATCCGTTGAGAAATGGCGACGCTGTTTCAAAACAAACAAACAAACAGACAACCTTACACGCTTATAATATAGATATGGTGGCCGAACCACGTGACCGATGATGTCATCATTATTTTTTTTCTAAACTAATTTAGTTACGTCACCAAGATTATGCTGAAGAAATTTCATCTCGATCGGATGAAGTTTTGTACTTGTCGAATTAAGACGTCATAATGGAGGCACCTATGACATCATCATTAACATATTTTATTCCACATGGAGAGTTCTTTACAATGAGGCATGTCTAATTTTTTTCTATGCAGAACCTTTGGAGCTATAGAGGTGCAAAGTTTTTCGTTTTTTTCCAAGATGACGGCCGAACCACGTGATCTATGACGTCATAATTATCTTTTAAAAAATCTGCAGGTGGAGATGCACCTATGTTGAAAATTTCCTGTCAATCGGACCAACGGTTGCAGAGAAAATCATATTTATTCTGTGCGGACAAACAGACAGACAAACAAACAAACAAACGGACTCAAATGCAATACCCTCTCCTCTGGCGAGGGTAAAAATATGTAATCTATGTCATATAAGTTAGTACATGAAAAATACACTTCATGCATGAATTGGAAAAAAGCAAAATTCCACAATAACAACTGACAACAAAAATCCACAATGATACAAGGTAAGTCAAATACAACAAGCGTTACGCCTAGGTCCCCCGTCGGTGAAGTGATGTGAGTTGACAAAGTGGAAGATGCAGAAAACATGCTATGATATGATATTTCGCTCACAAGGTTCAGACATACATGGAGGCGGCCATCTTGGATTTTGACGTGGCGACCCAATTTTCAATAGCGTTCTTCCTTATGCCTAGATACACCCACACACCAGATTAGAAGTTGGTACTTCGCTTATTTTTCAAGATATTCCGCTCACAAGGTTCAGACATACATGGCGGTGGCCATCTTGGATTTTGACGTGGCGACCCAATTTTCGACAGCCTTCTTCCTTGTGCCTAGGTACACCCGAACACCAGATTAGAAGTTGGTACTTTGCTTATTTTTCAAGATATTTCACACAAAGTTCAGACATACATGGCGGCGGCCATCTTGGATTTTGACGTGGCGACCCAATTTTAAACAGCCTTCTTGCTTGTGCCTAGATACACCCACACACCAGATTAGAAGTTGGTACTTCGCTTATTTACCTTCGCAAAAGCGGAAGGTTATGTTTTGATCGCTGTGTATTTATTTGTATGTCTGTGTGTGTGTGTGTGTGTGTGTGTATGTTATTCGCATAACTCAAAAAGTATTCAACCGAATTGCATGAAATTTGGTGGGATGATTGGTTATTATACGGGACACATTTGATTAGATTTTGGGAGCAATCGGGTCAAAGGTCAAGGTCAAGGTCACGAAAAGGTCAAAATCGTATTTTTTGTCATAACTCGGTCAATTCTTATCCGATTTGCATGAAATCAGCACCAAACTGTTCACTGTTCTGTTCCCTACACTCCCATGCCAAGTACAGAACAGTAGCTGCGGCGAAGGTATGCGCTCTACCGAGTGCCCGTTCTAGTTTTCAAGATATTTCGCTCACAATATTCAGACATATATATGGTGGCGGCCATCTTGGATTTTGACGTGGCGACCCAATTTTCAATAGCGTTCTTCCTTATGCCGTGATACACACACACACCAAATTAGAAGTTGGTACTTCGCTTATTTTTCAACATATTCATCTCACAAGGTTCAGACATACATGGCGGCGGCCATCTTGGATTTTGACGTGGCGACCCAATTTTCAATAGCGTTCTTCCTGATGCCGAGATACACCCACACACCAAATTAGAAGTTGGTACTTCGCTTATTTTTCAAGATATTCATCTCACAAGGTTCAGACATACATGGCGGCGGCCATCTTGGATTTTGACGTAGCGACCCAATTTTAAACAGCGTTCTTCCTTGTGCCTAGATACACCCACACACCAGATTAGACGTTGGTACTTCGCTTATTTTTCGAGATATTTCGCTCACAAGGTTCAGACATATATATGGTGGCGGCCATCTTGTATTTTGATCTGGCGACCCAATTTTCAATAGCGTTCTTCCTTATGCCGAGATACACCCACACACCAAATTAGAAGTTGGTACTTCACTTATTTTTCAAGATATTCATCTCACAAGGTTCAGACATACATGGCGGCGGCCATCTTGTATTTTGACGTGGCGACCCAATTTTCAATAGCGTTCTTCCTTATGCCTAGATACACCCACACACCAGATTAGAAGTTGGTACTTCGCTTATTTTTCAAGATATTCATCTCACAAGGTTCAGACATACATGGCATCAGACATCCATGGGGGCGGCCATCTTGGATTTTTACGTGGGTTGCACCCACACACCAAATTCGAATGCGGTCCTTCGCTTATGCACGCATGCACACCTGCATGCACGCAAACACGCAAACACGCACACATGCACGCACGGACGGACGGACGGACGGACGGATGGAGGGGAAAACCATAGTCCCCCTTTCGCTCCGCTGTGCGACGGGGGACAATAAATGTATTTGGCCCATCCTGACCGAGTTGTATTCTTACCCCCAAGCACTCTTTTCAGAACTCGCATCTCTCTTTCTTGTTGTACAGGTAGTTACTTGAACTTTGATCCCTTACTCAAAGTGTTATACAACTTAAAGGAATTCTTCAGGTCTGTCTCTGTCTCATTCTTTTTTCTTTTCTTTTCTCCCTGAAGGCAGGTTCAATACTGCGAAACAGTTCTATGGCGAAGATGCCACTGTGTGGTTTGTCTTTTCATCATGGTCGAAATTTTGTAATTTATTCAAGGTCCGGTGATAACTCACCTGCTCTTCAGGAGAGACACTGTGGTATCAGAGTTAACCAATCAATGCTAACAGGCGGGGCAATCAGCTTAACATCCAACCAAGGGATGGAGCACATTGTAATGTAACGCCTTGCCCGAGAAGCATGCCAATCCGATAGATTATAGTCAAGTCGGGATTCAAACACATACTAGAGCTAAAAGGTAAGTATGCTACCTTTGCACATTCTGTTGGACTAGAACTGACGTCAAAGTTTTTTTTAAAGAATACAACATAAAAATGGACCTAATGTTTTTATTTTAAATAAATAAAAAAACACTGAAGATCACAGATGAAGATTTGGGTAAATCAAGGGAAAGGAGAAAGGAAGCACTGAAGAAGCCAAGATCGTATGGATGAAAAATCATATTTTTAAACCTTTGACTTAGATATAGACTTCCACTTCACATCTTCAAAACAAGGTAATGATGTAGAATAATCAATATTGTTTAAACTGTCCTACATTTACTTCCCCATTCATTTTCATTCTCGCAAAAAAATCAAAAACATCTTCATCTTCCTTTTGTCCATTTTCATATTTGTTGTATTTTATTCAATGAGTGAAGATTTTAGCACGACTAGCAAATTTCCCGCACGGGATTTTAAACGAGGTAGGGATGGAGCAAGCAAAAATGCAAATGGCGTCTTCTGTCATTGAGCCGGCAAGCTGGGAGCAACAATTCCCATGTATAAGCCACATCTAATGTAACTTAAATGATCTAATGGCATGAGGTGCTCCACTTAAAAGTGTTTGTTCGATATATGTAGCTTTTTGACGCCGAAGGTCCATAATCAAAATTTGGATTGGTGTCAAAGCCAGGGACCAATTGTAAATGAATTGGCTGATGACGGTAGCTATAGTTCCCACACAAGGGGAAGGTGCAGTTATTAGTGTGGTGGTTTAAAGTTAGAAATGAGAGTCGAAGCCATTTTTTAAGTGAAAATTATAGAGCCAATCATATATTTATACAAACTAGCAACGGTACCCGCCCTACGGGCGGGGCTTCAATTGGGAGGCCCAAATTAAAAGGTAAAATATCAGAAATTGAAGGCTTTTTTATTTTAAACGATTCATATAAACATCCGTTAAATCATATCACACGCAAATCATCAAAATCTAAACAGTATCTTACTATAATTCACCAAATGTCCCACAGTCATCGATACACTATGATCGTGATGATCGTGAATCGTGATCGATAATCGTGTTCACAATCGGTATGTCGTATGTACTCCCGATACGTGTTTCCTTCAGATGAAATGGGTTAGAATTCTCTCAAGCAGGGATTCAACCCGTGTCCTTATAAAAGCTCTTTGTCCGAGGTCACAGAGTTCGATCGGTGCAGCTGTGCAGCGATCGGTGCAGCCGTTTGTGTGGCACCCGGGAAAACAACGTCACAATGAGAACATCGTCACAATGAACGTTATGCGAATGCAAATGTTATGCGGGAGTCCAAACCTAAGAATGCTGGAGAATAAAGCTGAAATTGGGAAAATTAAAGAGCCTATTTTACTCCTGGAGATCCCAGGATTACCAACCCAAAATATCGTTGCGATCGGTTCAGCAGTTTTTAGGGTACCTTCGAACAGACAGACAGATGGATGGACGGAGATTTGGTGAATTATAGTAAGACTAGTGGGGTCACCCATGGGAATCCCATGGGCATGGACGTGTGTGACATTTGGACATCTTGATTTAGATGCTGCACATTAAATTTAACAAAATGGTTACTGGCAATTCATCAGATCCAGAAATGGTGTAATGAACACAATTTATTTATTACCTTCGCAAAAGCGGAAGGTTATGTTTTGATCGCTGTGTATTTATTTGTATGTCTGTGTGTGTGTGTGTGTGTGTGTGTATGTTATTCGCATAACTCAAAAAGTATTCAACCGAATTGCATGAAATTTGGTGGGATGATTGGTTATTATACGGGACACATTTGATTAGATTTTGGGAGCAATCGGGTCAAAGGTCAAGGTCAAGGTCACGAAAAGGTCAAAATCGTATTTTTACCATAGCGCGGTCAATTTTTATCCAATTGGCATGCAACTAATGCCAAAATGTTCAGAATTCAATGCCCGATCTTGTGATATACGACATGACCCAGTGAAGACATTACCCTTGTTAGCGGTTGGGGGTCAAAGGTCAGGGGGGTCACGGCCTTGCAAAATGTGCGTTTTTTGTCATAACTCGGTCAATTCTTATCCGATTTGCATGAAATCAGCACCAAACTGTTCACTGTTCTGTTCCCTACACTCCCCGTGCCAAGTACAGAACAGTAGCTGCGGCGAAGGTATGCGCTCTACCGAGTGCCCGTTCTAGTTTCACATAATATGTGACCCCTCACTCCTCTCTACCTGACACTCTCCTCTCTCCACCCTCACACCTCTCCAATCCCACTCCTCCTCACACTCTCCTGCAATACCTCCTCACACTCCTCTCCAATACCTCCTCACACTCCTCTCCAATCCCTCACACTCCTCTCCAATCCCTCACACTCCTCTCCAATTCCTCACACTCCCCTCCAATCGCTCCTCACTCTCCTCTCCAATCGCTCCTCACTCTCCTCTCCAATCGCTCCTCGCTCTCCGCTCCAATCGGCCCTCACTCTCCAACTCGTTGCTCCTCACTCTGCAACTCCTCGCTCCTCACTCTCCAACACCTAGCTCCACGTTCTCCAACCCCTAGCTCCTCGCTCTCCAACCCCTAGCTCCTCACTCTCCAACCCCTAGCACCTCACTCTCCAACTCCTCGCTCCTCGCTCTCCAACCACTAGCTCCTCGCTCTCCAACCCCTGCTCCTCGCTCTCCAACCCCTAGCTCCTCACTCTCCAACCCCTCGCTCCTCACTCTCCAACCCCTCGCTCCTCACTCTCCAACCCCTCGCTCCTCACTCTCCAACCCCTCACTCCTCCCTCTCCAACCCCTCACTCCTCACTCTCCAACTCCTCACTCTCCAACCCCTCGCCCCTCACTCCCCATCTCCTCACTCCTCTCCAATTTCTCGCTCCTCTTCAACCCCTAGCTCCTCGCTCCCCAACCCCTAGCTCCTCACTCTCCAACCCCTAGCTCCTCGCTCTCCAACCCCTAGCTCCTCGCTCTCCAACCCCTAACTCCTCGCTCTCCAACCCCTAGCTCCTCACTCTCCAACCCCTAGCTCCTCGCTCTCCAACCCCTAGCTCCTCGCTCTCCAACCCCTAGCTCCTCGCTCTCCAACCCCTCTCTCCTCGCTCTCCAACCCCTAGCTCCTCGCTCTCCAACCCCTAGCTCCTCGCTCTCCAACCCCTAGCTCCTCGCTCTCCAACCCCTAGCTCCTCGCTCTCCAACCCCTAGCTCCTCGCTCTCCAACCCCTCGCTCCTCGCTCTCCAACCCCTCGCTCCTCACTCTCCAACCCCTCGCTCCTCGCTCTCCAAACCCTCGCCCCTCACTCTCCAACCCCTCACCCCTCACTCTCCAACTCCTCACTCCTCACTCTCCAACTCCTTGCTCGTCACTCTCCAACCCCTCGCTCCCCAACCCCTTGCTCCTCTCCAATTTCTCACTCCTCTCCAACCCCTAGCTCCTCACTCTCCAACCCCTAGCTCCTCACTCTCCAACCCCTAGCTCCTCACTCTCCAACTCCACGCTCTCCAACCCCTCGCCCCTCGCTCTCCAACCCTTCGCTCCTCGCTCTCCAACCCCTAGCTCCTCACTCTCCAACACCTAGCTCCTCACTCTCCAACCCCTCGCTCCTTGCTCTCCAACTCCTTGCTCCTTGCTCTCCAACCCCTCGCTCCTCACTCTCCAAACCCTCGCCCCTCACTCTCCAACCCCTCGCTCCTCACTCTCCAACTCCTTGCTCCTCGCTCCTCTCACGTCTCAATCATTTTGGAAATGGAAGATTCCACGCAACGCATGAATTGTCACGATCCTCAAGAGGAAGTGTCTCATAATCATCAAATGACAAATGGCAAGTAAATTACATTGTGAATATTAAAGATTTCAAATAAACCTATTTAAAGTGTATGCGCACATAACTAATTTTAAAAAACGAAGAAATATCTCTCGGTAATTTCCTGAAACAGATTTTAGTTTTTACTTCTGGATAATAATGTTGAATGAAATAAGAACGAAGAAATATATGTCGTTTTGTGACGACTGTCATCAAAAGTAAAAGTAATATATCTTAACGGAAAAGAAAAAGCGAATTTTTAATGTATGTCGACATTTTCAAAGACTGTTATTTTAGGCGGTGTATTTTCGTGCATCATCGTGGAGCGATTTAAAAATATATATCTCTGCATTTTCCCGTGTGCGTGAATGTTCTCAATTATTTCTGACACCGAGTCTAAAACCATCGATAAAAATTAAATCAGATGGTGAATTCGAGATAAAATCGTGAGGGTGACTCAATGAATGGGCTTTATTTTACAGGCCTTTGAGAATTCATTTCGTTCTATAAACGGAAACTTTCATGGGATTCTCTTCCCGTTTTTTTTTTCAACAGAGTCTAAAACTATGTTAGCGACTGTTAAAAATGAAATGATATATCGAATTAGAGTTGAAATAAACCTGTGTGAGAGAGAAAGACAGCACGGGCCTAACTAAACAGGCCTCAAAGCTATTCGAGTTAATAAAATGGTGGATATTTGTTTACATGAAGCCTCTCCCAGAATGGGTGGAGCTACTGTCTAAATGGAGTAAGCCACACCCCCGGACAGACAGACAGACAGACAGAATCACCGTAGCCTATTATAATATAGATGAGATACTCATAAAAATCCAAGAAATACCAACTTTTTATTATTCATTACATAAGTATATGTAATTAGTAAGAAAAAATTCCATACTAATTATCGATACACATACGAGTATATTGAAAATATAAACCGTGGCATTTATTGGACTACTCTGAAGTATTTTTGAAGTGAATACGAAACAAAAGCCATTCGAAGATAACTTTTCGAATGGCCTATCCAGTATTCCAGTGTATAGTCCAGTATTTATAAAATTAATTATCGAAATCTGTTCAGCCTTCATTGCTTTGCGAGAAGGTTAACATATTGAATATGGTATAGTGGGGAGGAAATGGGTAAGGAACAACAACAACAACAACAACAACAGAATGTTGGCATTTTAAATGCATTTTAAGGCCATTTTCCCTGCTAGAGTGGGGGTTAGCCTTGTGGTCCCCATGACAATCTTCTCCATTTTGCCCTATTTTCTGCATCTCTCCTTGTTAACCCCCTTTCCCGCATTTCTTCTTCCACCATCTTTAGCCAAGTCTTTGTTTCGGATATGAAATCTTTCCTCTTCTCCAATGGCTTGATCTCTGATCATCAATTTGGTTTCAGACCAGGTCACTCTACTCTGGACATGCTGCTTCTGCTGTCTCAACAATGGATGGAGGTCCTCAATGCCAAACAGGAAATTAGAGCTGTCTCCCTCGACTTATCACGTGCCTTCGATACGGTCTGGCACCCCGCTCTGCTCACCAAACTCTCGTCCTTTGGTATCCATGGAAATCTCCACGCATGGCTGGCGGACTTCATCTCTCGTCGTAGTCAACGTGTGGCCCTGAATGGGTTTCTCTCATCTCCTCTTCCTGTTCAGGCTGGAGTTCCCCAAGGCAGTGTTCTGGGCCCTGTGCTTTTTCTGGTCTTCATCAATGATCTCTCTGACTCTCTTGAAAATCCTCTCTATCTCTTTGCTGATGACTCCACTCTCTGCCGCTCCATTCCTCATCCCTCAGATCGGCAGTCTGCAGCCTCCTCACTCTCTGCAGACCTGGACAAAATCACAGACTGGGCAAACAAGTGGAACATGTCTTTCAATCCTGACAAATCTCACACTCTTACGATGTCTCTCCGAAAAGACCGACTGGACAACCCTCCCATCTACTTTCTGAATAATCCTCTCCAAGAATTTCTGTCACTCAAGCTTTTGGGTCTCACTATCTGCCATGATCTTTCCTGGGAAAACCACATTTCCAAGCTGGCCTCCAAAGCCAGTCGCCGACTGGGCATCCTCCGTCGTGCGAAGCCCTTCCTTGGCACACCTGAGCTCCTCACCACATACAAGGCTTTCATCCACAGCTCAATGGAATACTGCTCTCCCCTCTGGGCTGGTGCTCCTGCCTCACACCTAGCTCGTCTTCACGCTGTTGAAACCAAAGCGTTCAGAATCATTGGAATCTCCCACGATGACGCTATCTCCGAGGGCCTTTCACTTACTCACCACAGGCAGGTTGGTGGTCTTTCCGTCTTCTACCGACTCCTCTCCAGCCTTGCTCCCCCAGCTCTCTCTGGGCTCTGTCCCCCAAATATTCCTGCAGGTCGCACAAGATCTGCCTGCAACCCTCTTATGGTTAAACTGCCAAAATCAAGACTCTCTGCTCACCTTCACTCCTTCATTCCTCTTTTCTCCCGCCTCTGGAACAAACTCCCTCACTCTCTTCAATCCCACTCCTCCCTCCAGGTCTTTAAAACGGCTGTTCACCACCATCTCTTATCTTCCCCAATCCAAAACCTTGATCATTTCTACCCCTGCTAATTTCACCCCAAATCCACTTTTTTGAGGTGACTTTTGTCTTCTTTCCTGGAAGTCCTTGGTGTCCTTGCGTTTTATACCTATCCTGCCTCCCCCCAGGCCCTCTGCCTCCCACACATCTCCCGATGTCCCTGCCCTCAAATGTTGTGTTTGTGTGCTTCCTCCCCTTCTCTCCCCATCTTGTCGACCGCTCCCATTTTTATATACTTTGTTTACTTGTTTGTTTGATTTGTTTGTTTGATAAATGTTAGCTCTTTCACGAGCCTCGACTCTGTATACAAAAAAAAAACAACAACAAAAAAAACAGGCATTTTAAGGCCATTTTCCCTGCAAGAGCGGGGGTTAGCCTTGCGGTCCCCATGACGATGTTCTCCATTTTGCGCTATTTTCTGCATCTCCCCTTGTTAACCCCCTTGCCCGCATTTCTTCTTCGATCATCTTTCGCCAAGTCTTTCTCGGTCTTCCCCGTCCTCTACTTCCTTCAACATTCATTCCCATCACTTTTCAACCAGTCACTTTCATCCTTCCTCAACACATGACCAAACCATCTCCACCTGTTTCTCTTCACAGCATCCATCACAGGCTCTATTCCCATCATCTTTCGCAATTCATCATTTGTCTTCCTCTCTCTCAACGATACTCCACACATCCACCGAACCATTCGCATTTCCACCCTTTCCAACCTTCGTTGCTGCTCTACGTTCATTACCCATGTCTCACTCCCATAAATCACAACACTTCTCACACATGCAGCATACACCTTTCCCTTCAGCTTCAATGACACTCCCCTCCTCGTCAGCACGCCACTCAGTTCCCGAAACTTCTTCCTTGCACATCTCACTCGAGCAACCGTTGCCGAGTCTGATCCACCTTCTCCATTCAGCATGTCTCCAAGGTAACAACATGTTTTCACACCTTCCAGCTTCACGCCATCTCCAAGATCCAACTCAACATTTCCCCTATCTGCAGCTATCTCTGTGCACACCTTACACTTGAATGTAGCTGCCATACTGGTTAATGACCCTCTCAAACCACTACATTTTTGATGAACCCACTCAGCGCACATTGTACATTGAATGGAATTCACTCCGACACCATTCCTGCACACAGCACACGGCCACTTCCCAGTTCTTTCCACCTCACCACATGCTTTACCACTTGCCATCACCTTCGTTTTTCTGATATTCACCTTCAGACCTTTTGTCTCCATACATTCCTTCCACTTGTTCATCTTCTCCTTCAGTCCATCCATACCTTCTGCAATCAACACCAGATCATCTGCATACAACAACTCCCACGGAAACCCTCCTTTACGTTCTGAGCCAGCACCTCCATCACAGCTATAAATAATAGTGGACTTAGTACCGACCCCTGATGCACTCCCACCTTCACCTCAAACTCACCGCTCTTCCCGTCCTTCGTCCTTACAGCTGTGCGCACTCTTTTTTACATTGCATCACTACTCTGATCAACCATTCCTCCACTCCTAACTTCCTCAATGCCCATGTCACTACTTCATGTGGAACCCTATCGAATGCTTTCTCCAGATCAACAAACCCAAGAAACAACTTCTTCCTCTTCTCCATATACTTCTCCTGCAACTGCCTCACAATAAAAAGCACGTCTGTCATTCCTCTTCCTGGCATAAATCCAAACTGCATTTTGTAAATCTTCACTTTCTTCCTTATCCTCCTCTCAAACACCCTTTCCAAGACCTTCATTCCATGCTCCAATAACTTTATCGCTCGATACGATCCACAGTCCAGAGGGTCACCTTTCGCCTTGTATAGAGGGACGAGGGTACTCAGTTCCCAAACCACTGGAATGCGGCCTTCTTTCACCACCAGATTGCAGATCTCTGTCATTCTCTTCACGCCCCAATTTCCCGCTGCCTTCAACATATCTCCCACAACTCCCGTCGGCCCTCCCACGTTTCTACTCTTCATTGCTTTTATCACTTCCTCAACTTCCTTCTCGGTTATCTTCTCTGCCGGTCCTAAAACTGGGTTACTCTCTATGTTGCCATCCCATTCATTCTCTGCATTCAACAGTATTTCCATATGTCTCTTCCATCTTCCTTTAATTTTATCTGGGTCCACAACGATTTGTCCCACTTCATCCTTCAAGCAACTCACTCCCATCACATCACACCTCTCTTTTGCTATCTGCTTTGCAATCCTGAATACCACTCTCTGACCCTCTTCCGAATGCAAGTGTTCTCCGAACATTTTCCTACATGCCTCCTGTGCCTTTGCTACCTCTTTCTTTGCAGCCTTCTTGGCTGCCTTATAACTTTCATGCTCTGCCTTTTCTGCCCCCGTACCCTTCGCCTTCTGCCACTCCTTGAACTTCTTCCTCTCCTCGTCAATCTTCTTTCCAACTTCATCATCCCACCACCATGTTTCCGAGTGCCTCGGTGGTCCTTTTGTCCATCCACATACCTCACCAACGGCTCCCAACAGACTATCTTTCATTGACATCATGGGTAAGGAACAAATAGATAATTTTTCTAACAAAGAACAGGTAAACAAATATGGGAACAAATGGAAAAGACTAACAATAGTAAATAAATAAATTTATTAATTAAGGTTTGATACTGGAGATGACGAGACAAACTGTCACTTTGAAGTGCTTAAGTGAAGTGCTGCACAGGAGGGCAATTGAACACAGGAGGGCAATTTCAGAAACAGGAGAGAAACGAGTGAAAGGAGTGGAATTAATCGGAAAACGCTGCCTTATGCAGACAAAGAAATCGTGAGTTATTGAGTGAGCATGTGTGGCCGTGTGAAGCTGGGACGGGAAGTAGGAAGAAGAGCTGGGAGTTTGATAGGAGAAGCCAGTATCGAACAAATAGGCAGCCAAACCTTCCTAAAATAGGAACGTGGCAGGTCCTTTACTCTGTCCTCCTTTTCAGATCCAGGAGCAGCGACAACAAATATGTCTTACAACCCCAATCTTGATGGACCAGCAATCCGAAGCTGTGCAAAATGTGAGCAACAATGGCCATCTGCCACAACAGCACATTGTCTCTGCCTTGCTGCACATCAGCCAGGAGGTGGGATAGCGGTCGTGCGTAATAATAGACCAAAACAAGCCCTTATGAAGATCCCCCAAATGCAACATGGCATTAAACGTCATGTTTGCATTTTATTGTTTACTGTACAAAAATCCACAAACTGTTTCCTGCAGAAAATTGTGCCAACTATCCTGTAGTACATTCCACAGTTCTGTAAAGTTAGTTGGGTTCCTTATGTTCTCTATTTCAAAGTAATCCCATACGGCGTCGATGGGACTTATGTCCAGACTCTGGGGTGGCCATTCTAACACTTGGAGCAAACCAGCTGTAACTTTGTTCTCCAAATACTGTTTTGATCTACTGGAAGTGTGTTTCGGATCATTGTCTTGTTCGAAAATGAATCCTCTTCGATTAAATTAGATCCACTAGGAACTGCATGGTGCTGCAGTATCTGGTTGTACTTCTCTTTTGTTCGTGTCCCATTGATTTTAATAAGTTTTCCTACACAAAAAGCAGAGATACAACCCAGACTCCCCCGTGTTTAAGAGTAGGCTGCAAACATTGCATGTCATAATGTTCTCCAGCCCTTTAGTACACGAACTGGTGTCTCTTCGATTAAAAAAGTTCAAACTTTGATTCATCAGAGCAGAGTATCAGATTCCATTGTTCAGTCACACAATATTAGCGTAACCTTGCAAATTTCAGTATTTTCACGTTATTCTGTGGTCTCAGCATCTGTTTCTTTGCTCTAACTCTGCCATGGAGACCTGCTGCAATCAGCCTTCTGTGCACTGTGCCATATGAGATGTTAATTTTCAGGCCTGCTCTCATTTCATTTGTCAAGCTTTGCTGACCTTTCTTCTGTCGCATAAGTTGAGCAACTTCAAGTGCTTTCTTGCCTTGGGAAGGGTTTTCTGCATCTTTCTAGCCTCTCCTTGTCTTGTACTGAGGCAGTTTCTTCCGGGTGTTACAAAGTGTACCTTACACAACTACAGGAGATCTTCAGCCTTTCTGCTATTTTCTTCATAGGTAGAAAGAAAGTGCCCTTCTTCTCACAGTTTGCATCTTCACAAACTGTTCTGTTTAAAGTTGCTTCCTTGGCACCATCCTGAACCCACTCAGACTTTCAGGAACGGCAACAGGCTGATGCAAACTAATTTCACATATTCACTAATTTGTAACTTTTATTGTGCTTTCTTGTAATGCACATTAATGTAACTGGTGTTGATTACTTCAATATTTTTTATTGCTTGCTTTACAAAAATCCACAAACTATTTCCTGCATATTTTCTTTGTGGTAAGTGGATATTACTAGTACATGTTAATAGATGTATCGCAAAAATAAAACTTTTTCGATTTGTCTGAATTTTGAAATGAATCTGCGATTGGGGTAAGGACACGTGATCAGCAGATGAGCCTGTAGTCCTTATTTGTTGTCTCTGTGCACATTTATCTTGAGCTTCTTTCATTTGTTGCACACATCTTTTTCAGCACCTTGGTGTATTGTTTTATGCCAAGCTTTTCTATTAGTCAGGTTCACTATGTTTTTTCGTTCAAAATCATGGTAGATTAGCAAACTTATACATTTTTGGAAACGTTATTACATGGAAAATCTGAAAATCAATGTTTACATTTGCCAATTCCGACCAATTCGATTCGACCAATTCGACCAATTCGACCAATCGACCAATTCCATTCGACCCATTCGACCATTCGACCAATCGTTTCGATCGAGCATTCGACCAATTCGATCGATTTGATTCGATTCGATTCATCGAATTCGATTCGATCGACCATTCGACCAATTCGATTTGCCAATCAATTTGACCGACTGTTGCTTGTGTGGAACGGACTGTGAAAACGATGCGGACTATATTGTCGGATACGACACACAGGACAGTGATGACGAACTCTAAATGGCATATTCTGTAATCGTGTATGTTTGATGCCATTGACTGCCTGTGTATATTTTGTCATTGACTGCCTGTGTAGATGTGAAGTTATACTGACTGCATGTGTATGTATGATTTTGCTGACTGCCTGTGTATGTTTGGTGATATGAATTATTGTGACACATTTTGATGTTATTAACTGCCTGTACAAAATGATAACATGTATTTGATTATGCAACTTATCGCGAATATAAAGACAGTATTTTGCAATTCAAAACCTTTGATTCGTGTCTTACCATTCCCCATAGCACTAATTTGATACGTTCATTGGATTCCTTGTCCCTGAAAATATAGGTTTAGTATATTTTAAAAAGTTTTTAGGGTAATTAGAGGCAGAAATAGAACAAAATATGTATTTTACAGTGGCCATTTTGAAAATCCAAAATGGCCGCCATACAGGTATCTCTCCAAATGTAAACATTGATTTTTAGTTTCCTTATGCTATAGCCTTTCCAAAAATGTATAGGTTTGCTAATCTACCATGATTTTGAACGAAATATAATTTATTGACATAGTGAACCTGACCAGCTTTTTTTTCATGGATTCCCAGTTGCTGATATCAATATTACTGTTTTTGAATGTTACATTTAGGGCAGTCTTTCAAACATTTTATTTGTTCTCCTTTGGAATTCCTCCCTTTCTTCAGCTCTGGCAGGAGATTTTTTGGTTGGTGTTTTTTTTTTTGGTTTTTTTTTGTGTACAGAGTCGAGGCTCGTGAAAGAGCTAACATTTATCAAACAAACAAATCAAACAAACAAGTAAACAAAGTATATAAAAATGGGAGCGGTCGACAAGATGGGGAGAGAAGGGGAGGAAGCACACAAACACAACATTTGAGGGCAGGGACATCGGGAGATGTGTGGGAGGCAGAGGGCCTGGGGGGAGGCAGGATAGGTATAAAACGCAAGGACACCAAGGACTTCCAGGAAAGAAGACAAAAGTCACCTCAAAAAAGTGGATTTGGGGTGAAATCAGATGAAATCAGAAATCTGTTCATCAGACATATGGAATAGGTGACATAATAATCTCACCTGAGCTTTGACAACCAGATACCTTGATGCTGTGTACATTTGCTCTCTGGAGCACTTCTGTTTCAAGGGTTTTACCAGTGGCATTTTATGTTCATTATTTTTCTCAACAAGTTTGATGAAAACGTTCGAACGTTCTTAAGTGACAGCTGTACATTCTCCAGATTTTGCAATCATAGCGAAGCACTGTTAATACAGTTGCTTTGTATGCCATCCGTTTAGTAGAGGCTGATTACTCTCTTGTTCCAGAGTCGAGTCCACAGCTTTCCATATGCTGCGCTCATTTTAGAAATCCAAGATTGTATTTCATCATCAATTTGAACATACATCCTTTGATAGAGTATGACCGAGGTGGATGAATTTACTTACGACGTGCATGGCTTGATTTCCAACATTGGTGTTTGGTGAATGCATGGCTTCCCCCAAGTGAATCGGCACAGGACTTTGTTTTTCTTGAGATTGCTAGTGAGGTCGAATGTAATAAAAGCAGTAAGAAAACGCTGCGTTATAATCCACATATCTTCTTGAGAGTGCGTAACAAATCCACAATTATCAGCAAAGTAACTCTCACGCTATTTCTTCTGAAACCTGATCGAGACCCTGAAATGGCAATCATGGATAAGCGTCAACTCTAGCGTTTCTGCAAATCGTGCACTAAAAAGAATAGGTGAAATACACATCCCTGCTTCACTCCATTTGATACGCTGAAGGGTTCTGAGACATTGCCGGCTTCTATAACACGAGGCAGCATTCCGTGATAATAAATTTGTTTTTAATACAAAGTCAAGGCTCGTGGAAGAGTTTGATCATGCCAACAGACATCTACCATCTTTTAAGAGCATCCTGCTTTTCCATGCATTTTATATAGGACTTCTCTGTTGAATGAGTAAAATGCCTTGCTGGAAGATGTAAAATGGCTGGGAAGATGTAAGTCGTGGGATACTTCAGGGATTTGTACTGGTTGGATCATTATTATTCATAATTTACATCAACGATTTGGAGAGTGGGGTTAAGAGTCAGCATTATAAATTTGCAGATGACACAAAGCTTGGAGGAAAGGTGGATAGCAGAGAGGGTGCTGATGACATTCAGAAAAGTCTAGATACCTTCATTGATTGGGCAAAAGATTGGCAGATACAGTTTAACATAAATAAATGTAAGGTAATGAATGGGAATGTGCAAGAATAATGAAAATAGAGATTACATGATGCAAGGGGCAATCTTGGAGCATGTTACACAGGAGAAGGATGTGGGGGTGGTAGTAGATATGGGGGGGGGGGGGGGGGGGGGTAAGCGGACAACACCGTACCAGGTAGCTATAGGTAAAGCAAACAGGGTTTCAGGTTTATTTATAGGAGGATAAGTTATAAATCAAAAGAGGTAGTGTTAACACTGTATAGGAATTTAGTGAGGCCTCATATATAATATTTTGTGTAGTTTTGGTCACCACATCTAAGGAAGGCTATAGTTGCCATAGAGCTGGTGCAGTGTCAAGCTACTATAGTGATCCCAGGGTAGCTAGACTAAGCAACGAGGAACGCTTGAAGGAGACAGGTGTTTATACATTGGAAAGAAGGCAATAGAGAGTGGATCTGATAGAGATGTTTAGGATAATGATGGGTGCTAACAAGATAGGTACAGTGTAATGTTTAATTTTTTTTTTACCAGAATGGACAGTGTTAGGATGAGGACCCATAGGTTGAGGGTAAAGAAATGAGAGTTAGGACAGTTTTAAGGCAAGGGTCTTTCAGTCTGATAGTGGCTAATGCACGGAATGGTATCCCCGGACAGGTAGTGGCAGTGTCGTGGGTGGACAAGTTTAAATGGGAATTAGATAAGTACCTGGATACATTGGAGATAGATGGGTCTTGTGGGCTTCCTCCTGTGTCAAAGTACCTTGTGTGTGTGTGTATCCTTGTGAAAGATCAACAAATGCAACAAGCAGATCAACACTATGTTTTCTTGACTTTTCTCGAGTTGTTTCGCTGCAAAGATCATGTTTGTCATTGCTCTTCCGCTCTTAATACGGACAACAGATGCGTCTTTGAAATCTCACAGGGTGAACAATTCTGCTGAGCATAAAGAGAGTGCTTCGGCACCATACCAGTCGATTTCAGGTGGAAATAAGTTCAAACCATGTGCTTTCCCATTTCACAATTGCCTTATCGCATTTCGAGTTTCATCCATGGTCAGCTCCTTCAGTGAAGTTATCTTGCGTGACAAATTGTGCCATCTGATTTATGACCTCCGTGTTAACAGCTGATTTTTCTATTGAGAAGATTTCTGAAGTGTCAGAGCCCATCGGCCATCTTAATTTTGCTGTTCACAAGGCAATGCTTATCTCATTAAGATTTTTATGCTAATTGCTCAGCTATATAAGCTCACGAAAGCAAATCTTGTAAACAGATGCTTTTATTTGGCAAAAATATTGCCTAACACTAAACAACAGAGCTCAACCAATGAACACACTGTAAAATTTAGCGTATGGCGTATACTGTCAAGGTCAAAAGGAAATAAGCACAGGCTTGAAGATTGTGGTTTATTAAATACAGCAAATCTGCTTGCTACTTAATATACAGAAAGTCAAGTTCAACCACTGTCCGCATTTGTCATGAGGGATCGGGTCTACATCCTGGCCCTCTTCATATCTGCTGGTTCGCCAACAGGCATGAATGGCAGAGAACGTGTTCTCCTTTCCCTTGTCCACCACAGGTGCATAGCTCGTTTGGATCATAGGCTTATAGCCTGGGACCATCCATGGATATAGACCATAAGTTATGCATAATGTCTGTTGTCATCAGAGATGATGTCCAGTCAGAATTGATCCTCTTAACACCAGAAATCCCCCTATCAAACATGGCTGATGATATTGGAAGAGTCGAAATGAAGGCTACCAGCTCTAAGGACTTTTTGAATCAGTCCTCAGAATGGTACATCTATAGTTTAGATGTTGAACAAACTGGTCAAACAAGTGGAACATGTCTTTCAATCCTGATAAATCTCACATTCCCACAATGTCTCTCGGAAAAGACCGTCTGGAAAACCCTCCCATCTACTTTCTCAACAATTCTCTCGAAGAAGTTCTGTCACTCAAGCTCTTGGGTGTCACAATCTGCCATTATCTTTCCTGAGAAAACCACATTTCCAAGCTGGCCTCCAAAGCCAGACGCCGACTAAGCATCCTACGTCGTGCAAAATCCTTTCTTGGCACACCTGAGCTCCTCACCACATACAAAGCTTTCATTCGCAGCTTGATGGAATACTGCTCTCCACTCTGGGCTGGTGCACCTGCTTCACACCTAGCTCAGCTTCAGGCTGTAGAAACCAAAGCTTTCAGAATCATTGGAATCTCCCACAATGAAGTCGATTCTGAGGGCCTTTCACTCTCTAACTGCGGGCAGGTTGGTGGCCTTTCGGTCTTCTTCAGACTCCTCTCTGGCCTTGCATGCCCTGCTCTGTCTCCCAAATATTCCTGCAGGTCGCACAAGATCTGCCAGCAACTCTCTTCTGGTGAAACTGCCAAAATCAAGACTCTGTGCTCACCTTCACTCCTTCATTCCTCTTTTCTCCCGCCTCTGGAACAAACTCCCCCACTCTCTTCAATCCCACTCCTCCCTCCAGGTTTTCAAAACAGCTGTTCACCACAATTTCTTATCTTCCCCCATCCAAAACCTTAATCTGTTCAATCCCCATTAATCCACCCAAAAACCACTTCCTTCAAATTCTGTTTTCTTTCCTTGAAGTCCTTGTAGTGCCCATCTTGATTATCCTGTGTACCCATTCTTCCCCCCCCCCCCCCCCAGCCCTCTCCCTTCCACAGATTTCCCGATGCCCCTGTTCGCCACTGTTGTTGTGCTTCCCTCTCTCTCCCCCTCTTGTCTCTTGTCTCCCGCTCCCTTTATTATATGTTTATGTGTTAGCTCTTACACGAGCCTCGACTTAGTATACAAGAAAACAAGGTTGAAGGCAAGACTTTATACTCAAGATCGTTGCTTCTTCTTTACATGTTCAAGTACAATTCATTTAAATTCAACACTCACTGAATCTCTCTTTGTAATTTCTGACTTTTTAGGCAGATAATTTGGATGAGGCCGGTTATGAACTGCCTGGATTGAAATTTAATAGTCGATTACTTTTTGCAGTTCATTCTTGAGAGATCCTGCTTTTGAAAATCGGTTCCTTCTGGAAAAGGTGCCAAGATAATGATCCTGACGAGGGGTTATAACCCTTAAGCCACTGGAATGGGGTCTCATCATGAACTGTCTCGTCTGACGGTACCTTGCCAATACCCAAGAAATGACTGTGTTGAACATCACGTACTGGGAAGAAATGGCAGTTGGTGTAAAATGTTGCCTAACTATTTCTAACTGATTTAGACCTGGTGGTCAATTAATAAACGGTATTGCCATGGTGTATATGTTGGAACCCATCTGTGGATCGGTCCCATCGGCCGATGGGTCTGACCCATCTGTGGATGTGTTGTTCACCTTGAAGGAATGTGTTGACAGAATGGTGCTCTTCAATCAGGTACACAGTCATTGGAATTACATGTGGTAGGAATTTAACAGCGATGATTTTTAAATGTTTTATTATCTATTTCTACCCATCTATTTATACATTTTGTCAATACATTTTGTAATTAACAGATACATGGCAGTTTTAGTAAAGCTTTACATAACATACTCAACATTCATACAAAACAGTAGGTGTTCTTCTGATAATGGCGGAGGGGAATGGTGGCAGGGTAGAGAGTGGCAGGTGCTGATGAAGGTGATGGCGAGGGTAAATGTAGTTTTGGTGGCAAGGATCCTGACCTTCCAACAGGGTTGGCGCAACATGCATACACATTCCTTCAAGGTGAACAACACATCCGCAGATGGCGCAGACCCATCGGCCGATGGGTCTGCATTGTCATTTCTCGTGCATCCACAGATGGGTCAGACCCATCGGCCGATGGGACCGATCCACAGATGGGTTCCAACATATATATGTAAGTATATTCTGTGGGAGACCTCATTTCCACTTTCATTTACAGGATAACTCAGTACAGGTGAGGGTAATTGCAACATTACATGTTGTGTGTCCAATTACCTGATTGGATTTCTTTCTTCAATAACCAAAGATTGCATAAAAATGACGAAGAAATCTCTGAAAAGTGAATCAATAGTTTATTTCACAATTTCAAAGTAGTTGAAAATATTTTTTGTGAAAAGTATAAAGCCGCCCTCCCCCTTGGAAAAGGAACCAATTCCTGCATGTGTTTCTAGAACACCAGCCTTGATTAACATGGAGTGAATTATTCCTTGTATTGCCTTGAAGCCTCTTTAAAGCCTTCATGATGACACCGTGGCAAACGTTGTAGTAGCTGACACTGCATTAACATGCATGCAGTGTGGGTGGTTCTCTGTTATTTTCAATGTGCAACTAAGGAGGAAGTTGCATTTTCATCGAAATATCTGATTTCCCAGCTGTTTTCAGAAACCTTCTTAACTGCACAATGGATAGAAAAAAACAGGGTGAATTTGTGGCAGCACATCCTATTGGTCAGGACCCTTGCAACAAGTGCTTTTTGTGGTAACTGCAGGTATAATCCTATATGGAACGGATTGCCATTTTAACTTCTCAGGTGAATCCACTACCAGAAACAGGAAACGGTTATTGTATTACCATGCACGGGTATTAGTTTGTCAAGCTTTGTACGATCATGTGCTTTCATCTTCGTGCTGGAAACACGTGCCTGTTACCTCCGCCATCTAAGGTGGACAGAGGTTATGTTTTCACCCCTGTCTGTTTGTCTGTGTCTGTGTCTGTTTGTTTGTCTATGTGAGCAGGGTCTCTCAAAACGAGGAAAAACATGGCATCGATGATAATCTGCCATTCTGCAGATCAGTCTCTTTAGAAGTCAAAGCTCATTCCACATTCTGGGCGGACATCAAAAGGACAATTTTCCACGCCGTCTGATGTACAAAATGTCAGCTATGCTCTGTTCTTTCTTGATGCTTTAAGAAGATTTGATCAAAAGCTCAACTTAAATAGACCAAGCAAATAAGTTGCAAAAGTGTGCTTTCTTATTAGTATGTTCAGGTGAGGATAAAGCACATTATGCGGTACTGACTCGGATGATTCTTGAGTTTGAAATTTTCAGCACATTTTATTGCACCAGTAGACAGTTTGGTGGGAGAGTGGGTAAACTGTGTTTTATTTAACCAGCCTTGGTGACGGAATGGTGAGAGCGTCTGCTGAGTCCGGGAACCTCATGGTACGGATCCCGGCCGTGTCATACCAACAAGTTTAGAAATGGTACGTGATGCTTCCTTACTTGACGCCCAATATTTAGAAAGGATAGAACACAGACAAACATCTATAGATTGGCATTCTTAGTGCATATAGGTTAGCTTAGACAGGCCAAATGGCTGTATATATATATATATATATATATATATATATACATATATATATATATATATATATAATTTTTTTTTTTTTTTTTTAATATATGCAGTTGCAGATCTCCAAACGTCGGCCTTCCCCTTACCAAGGGGGGATTAATCCCCTTGTCTTTTATCTCGCCGATGCGATCCGGGGCTATCACGTTCCTTCTGGTCGGCGTTAAATAGGGTTGTAAGCCAAATTCTTATGACCTAAGTACTAACACCGGCCGTGAAGCAAGGAAATAACCCCACCCGAACCACGGTTTTAGTGGACACGCCGAGCGATAGCGAGCTGCGATTCGGGCCGTTAACGGGAACTAACCCGATTGGAGTGGTTGTGATCGTGCCACACTTACCCAATGGAGAAATCACTAAGACGGTAGAATTAAGTGGAAACAGGAAGAACAAGTAATTTATTACGCTTTGTACAAATAAGAAGAGGAAGAGAATCAATGTACGGTGAAGAAGAACAAGAAGCAGAAACACAGGGCAGCCTTATACAGTCTTATACTTATCCCCTGGACACAGGCCCGTTCACACTCAGTCACACTCTCAGACTCACTCACACGGGGTTTGTAGATGGTCAGGCGATGGTCCCAAGGATCTCGTTCACAGCTTGCTCCGGTCCCCGACTCGTACCGTGAAGACGATGGTAGACGGCAGGCAAGCTCTCCGCGTGGCGTTGGCGCGAAGCGGACAATTATATCAGGGGAAGGTAGGCTGGGCTAACGGTTACGTTGTGGCTCATGGCCGCGTATGTAATAGAAGGACCGGCGCTTGATATGCACTCCCCGCAAGCCCACAGCCAAATTCCCAACGAGCCCTTGCAATCGATCAGGATAGCACGTCTCTCACAATAGTCCTTCACAATGGTGCTTTCCCCAGCGAGTCCTTGAATAATGGCGCCTTCCACAAAAGTCCTTGGTTCTTTGGCAAGTTCTTCACACATGCGCTCTCCCATCAAAGTCCTTGTAACCAACAATACGAGCTCGCTCAGTCCTTTTGAAGGGCTTTGCGCTCGCGGATATATAGCGCCGCTTAGCGAACCCTCTCGAATCTGGTAGATGCGCACTCACCACGCCCCTTAGCCATGCCCACTCGAGCCCTGGTTGGTTGTTAGGGTCTTACCGGATCCGCCCTTGATGGCTGCTTGACGTGGCCACACCCCCTGCCTCGTGCACTGTCCCCTTTTCAGGCCCAACCTCGTGGCCTTTGGGCTGGTTCGAGCGAAAACCCAAGGGCAGCGAACGCTGCTGGCAAGCAAGGTGCATTAGCCGAATCGGGGCGTGGGATGGATGCTGCCCAACGAGGTAGAATGTGGAGGGTGGAGGCACAATGGAACGGGACCTACTCTTATTTGTTTTACACAATGCAGATGTCACTATTGGAAATGGCCTTATCTCACATATACTAAGAAATAACGAACATTCTAAGGTGACCTATGTGTTGCTCGTGGACTAACTATGGGGGCAGAACCTTTAACCTTTATTATTCAAATATGTACACTTTCTCAGAACTGCAAATATATATCTATATGTAATTATATATATATTTATATATATATTTATTTATTCATACAGTCACGTGAAAAAGTACGTACACCCCATGTAAAGTTTTGACTTTTTCAACATATTTCAACATACAGCTATTTGATATTCATTTCAACAATATTGATAGATAAAGGTGATATAATATAACAAATATCATGAAACATTTACATTTTGTAGTCCATTGTATAATTTCAATAAACATAAATGCAAATTTCGCATGTGGAAAAAGTAAGTACACCCTTGGCTCTATTAGGTGGTATTGCCCCCTTTGGCAGAAACAACCTCAAGTAGGCGTTTCTTATAACTGTCTACGAGTCTATGACATCGACTGGGAGAAATTTTTGCCCACTCCTCCATGCAGAATTCTTTCAGCTGTGCGATGTTTGTGGGGTTTCTTGCATGCACAGCTCGTTTCAAATCCCCCCACAACATCTCAATGGGATTTAGATCCGGGCTTTGACTTGGCTATTCCAGAACCCTCCATTTCTTTCTTTTCAGACATTAATTGGTGGATTTACTGGTATGTTTAGGGTCATTGTCATGTTGCAAGGTCCACCTTCGGTTGAGCTTCAACTTTCTGACAGATGGCCTCACATTATCCTCAAGCACCCTCTGGTACAATTAAGAATTCATAGTGGATTCTATGATGGTGAGCTTCCCAGGCCCTGATGCAGCAAAGCTGCCCCAAACCATAATATTTCCATGACCATGCTTTACAGTTGGTATCAGGTTCTTGTGGTCAAATGCTGTCTTTGGTTTTCGCCAAACATGTCTTCTGGTACTGTGGCCAAATAGCTCTACCTTTGACTCATCTGTCCAGGGCACATTGTTCCAGAAGTGCTGGTGTTTGCCTAGGTGTTCATTGGCAAACTTTGGTCTTGCCCTGATGTTCTTTCTGGACAGCAAAGGTTTCCCCCTGGCACACCTCCCATGTAGATCAAATTTGTGCAGCCTCTTTCTAATGGTGGACACGTACACTTTGACATCAAAGGGGCAAGAGCTACCTGTAGGTCCTGTGATGACATTCTGGGGTTTTTAGAGACTTCTTTCAGCACCTTGCGGTCTGCTCTCGGGCTGAACTTGCTGGAGCGGCATAGCCTGAAGAAGTTGGCAGTTGTTTGGAATCTTCTCCACTTATCAATGATCTTCCGGACAGTCAAATGATTGATTTCAAATTGTTTGGAGATCTTTTTAAATCCCTTCCCAGACTCGTAGGCATCTATAACCTTCTTTCTGAAGGCCTCAGAGAGCTCTTTTGATCTCGGCATGGTGACGCCTCACACTTCAACAACAAAGAGCAAACCAAACGAAATGTCTGAGTTTTAAATAAGATAGGTTCCTCCAAGATCTTCTCTAATGGTGTTCTAATCATTTGCACCTGAGCTGGTGCACCTGATTCTAATTTTACGTATTTGAAGTAGTGATAAATGTAGGGGTGTACTTACTTTTTCCACATGCAAAATTTGCATTTATGTTTATTTAAATTATACAATGGACTACAAAATGTAAATGTTTCATGATATTTGTTATATTTTTCACCTTTATTGATCAATATTGTTGAAATGAAGATCAAATAGCTGTATGTTGAAATATGTTGAAAAAGTCCAAAATTTTACATGGGGAGTACTTACTTTTTCACATGACTGTATATATATAATTTTTTTGTTACCTTTATGGGGGGTAGCCAATGAAATACCTTGGAGCCAGGTTGGAATGTGTAGATTACCATGCTCCGGATGTCATGTAGCCACTTCCTCTAACTTAAGTCAGCTCCGTGTGTTCGGATTAAGTGTGACGTGTGGCCATACGGAGGGTGGCTCTTGTGCTAAGTAGCTTCGGGGTTAAGGGTAAATCCCCTGTATGTAAATGACCTCTGTGATTGTTCCCTTGTTCGTTGTGAAACTATACTACACACACTACGAGCCAAACGATCGGCGCGTAATTATAAACATTAAATAAACGGACGGGATTCAGACATTTGAACAATGCCACTAATGCCGCCAGCCGAGTCATCACAAGGGCACAGGAGAGGCGTGAGGCCCCGCCCCGATAGGTGATGATTGGTCGGTACCATGGAGCAATGAGATGGACTCTTTGATTAGATGGATTTCCACTTACAATTAGAATTGGGTTTTTTATATTTTAAAGGGTTATAAAGTGTGTATATATGTACATTTATATATATATATATCCAAATATATGTGCAGTTCTCCAGCTTTCATATTATAGGAAGAGGATTTTTGTTACTACCCATTAGAGTATCAATTATCCCATCTCCTTTATTTCGAAATTGATGACTCACTCCCCGTTGTATATATATATATATATATACATATATATATATATATACATATATATATATATATACATATATACAGGGTGTTTCCAAAAGATGGACCCAATTTCAAAGCAGTATATTTCACGATGGCAACATGTTACAATTACACAAAAAGTTACAAACGGTTTAATGAGTTATCAAGTTTTACTAACCATTTTATAAATGCTCTATGTGCCCTCCACCTGCTGCAAGGACAACATCGAGACGATAGTTGAATTCGTCCCAAACGTCTCTCAGAGTGTCTTCTTTCACTAAAGTCAACGCTGCCGTGATTCTGTTTTTGAGGTCATCCAGATTAGTCGGTAATGGTGGCACAAAAACATGGTCTTTGACGTAACCCCACAATAAAAAGTCGCAGGGTGTAATGTCTGGGGATCTTGGGGGCCAAGAGTGTAGCGCCAACTCTTGGGGTCCTGTGCGACCTATCCTACGTTGAGGCAGTGTGTCATTTAGAAAACGTCGAACCTGCAGGTGCCAATGTGGCGGTGCTCCATCTTGCTGAAAAATCAAGTCATCGGAATCTTCATTAAGTTTTTTTTTTTTTTTTTTTTTTTTTTTTTTTGTATACTGAATCGAGGCTCGTGAAAGAGCTAACATTTATTTCACAAACAAATCAACCAGACAAACAAAACACACAAAAAGAGGGAGCGGAAGACAAGATGGGGAGAGAAGGGGAAGCACACAACCACAACATTTGAGAGCAGGGAGAAGTGTGGGAGGGAGAGGGCTTGGGGGCAGGAGGCGTGGGAGGGGGAGGGCGGGGGGGAGAGGTATAAAACACAAGGGGACCGAAATTAGCGGGGGTAGAAAAGATCAAGGTTTTGGATGGGGGAGGATAAAAGATGGTGGTGAACAGCTGTTTTAAAGACCTGGAGGGTGCAGTGGGATTGAAGAGAGTGAGGGAGTTTGTTCCAGAGGCGGGAGAAAAGAGGAATGAAGGAGTGAAGGTGAGCAGAAAGTCTTGTTTTTGGCAGTTTAACCATAAGAGGGTTGCAGGCAGATCTTGTGCGACCTGTAGGAATATTTGGGGGACAGAGCCCAGAGAGGGCTGGGGGGGCAAGGCCAGAGAGGAGTCGGTAGAAGACGGAAAGACCACCAACCTGCCTGCGGTGAGTGAGTGAAAGGCCCTTGGAGTTAGCTTCATCGCGGGAGATTCCAATGATTCTGAACGCTTTGGTTTCAACAGCGTGAAGACGGGCTAGGTGTGAGGCAGGAGCACCAGACCAGAGGGGAGAGCAGTATTCCATAGAGCTGCGGATGAAAGCCTTGTATGTGGTGAGGAGCTCAGGTGTGCCAAGGAAGGACTTCGCACGACGGAGGATGCCCAGTCGGCGACTGGCTTTGGAGGCCAGATTTGAAATGTGGTTTTCCCAGGAAAGATCATGGCAAATAGTGAGACCCAAAAGCTTGAGTGACAGAACTTCTTGGAGAGGATTATTCAGAAAGTGGATGGGAGGGTTTTCCAGTCGGTCTTTTCGGAGAGACATCGTAAGAGTGTGAGATTTATCAGGATTGAAAGACATGTTCCATTTGTTTGCCCAGTCTGTGATTTTGTCCAGGTCTGCAGAGAGTGAGGAGGCTGCAGACTGCCGATCTGAGGGATGAGGAATGGAGCGACAGAGAGTAGAGTCGTCAGCAAAGAGATAGAGAGGATTTTCAAGAGAGTCAGAGAGATCATTGATGAAGACCAGAAAAAGCACAGGGCCCAGAACACTACCTTGGGGAACTCCAGCCTGAACAGGAAGAGGAGGTGAGAGAAACCCATTCAGGGCCACAAGTTGACTACGACCAGAGAGGAAGTCCACCAGCCATGCGTGGAGATTTCCATGGATACCTAAGGAGGAGAGTTTGGTGAGCAGAGCAGGGTGCCATACCGTATCGAAGGCACGTGAAATGTCAAGGGAGACAGCTCTAATTTCCTGTTTGGCGTTGAGGACCTCCATCCATTGTTGAGAAAGCAGAAGCAGCATGTCCAGAGTAGAGTGACCAGGTCTGAAACCAAATTGATGATCAGAGATCAAGCCATTGGAGAAGAGGAAAGATTTCATATCTGAAGCAATGATGGATTCCATGACTTTGCTGATAATTGGGAGAAGGCTGATTGGTCTGTAGTTGCTGGGATCTGTTTTTGCACCTTTTTTGTGCAAAGCGGTGATGTTGGCTGATTTCCAAGCAGATGGCAGATGACCTTGAGCAAAAGAGAGGGTGAAGAGAACAGAAAGAGGGAGTGAAAGAGCAGAAGAACATGATTTTAGGACTCGTGGGCTGATGCCGTCAGGACCAGTTGCAGAATCAGAGTCGAGGGTTGACAGAAACTTTTCCACCTTGTCAGGAGGAAAGGACACAGAGTCCAGGAGCAGCTGGGTACGACTGGGTACGGTGGGTACAAAGAGGGATGGGTTTGGGACACAAGATTTAGAGGCAAACACAGAGTTGAGGCATTCAGCTTTTTCACGTGCGGAGTCAGCCGTTAAGCCGTTTGAGGTGAGGGAGGGGATGGAGGGGGAACAAACACCAGAAACAGATTTGACCAGACGCCACCAGGATTTGGAAGAGGGAGACAGATAAGAGAGTTCTGTCTTGAGAACGGTGAGATATTGTTTCCTGGCTCTCCTGAGGGTGGACACACACTTGTTTCGGGCTTTGTGAAAGGAAATGCGATTTCCTTCCGTTGGATTTGCTTTCCAGGAGACGAAAGCAAGTTGTTTCAGGGCAACAGCCTCACCACAAGATTCTGTGTACCATGGACGGGAGGAAGGGTATGACAACTGAAGACGAGATGGGATAAATCTGTGCATGAGAGAGAGCAATTTACTTTGAAAGAATTCCCAGGATGAGTTGATGTCAGAGGCGTTAGAGATGGGAGACCAGTCCAGATGATTGATGGCTGCTTGAAGACCGTGCCAGTTGGCCTGAGTGAAATGCCAGACTCGTCGACGCTGAGGAGGCTCTCTGAGAATGGTCAGAGAGATGTCCACTTTGACAAGCACATGATCAGATGAGCCGATTGGAGCAGAAGAAGAGCAGCAGACATTTTCAGGGAAGTTTGTCATAACCAAATCCAGAAGAGAAGATGCTCCGTTGACTGAGATCCAGGTCGGGAAAGTGACAGATTGTGTCAGTCCCAGTGAGTCGCAGAAGTCCTTTGCTGAAGAGCCATGGCTGGTGAGAGAGGTACCCACACCCAGCCAACTGGCATGGTGACAATTGAAATCACCACATATGAGGAAGAGAGAGAGTTGGGATGGGTAGATAGAAGTTGGTCCATATTATCAGACAGTGAGATGTAGATGGAGTCATCGCTGTTTGGTGGACGGTACAACACACATATGAACAAAAGGTGGGAGTGAAGGGGAAGCCGTAGCCAAAGGTATTCCTGGGGGTGAGGTGGTGAGAGGGCAGTAGAGGGCGAGTGAGGAAGAGAGTTTTTTATAAAGATAGCAACCCCACCTCCAGGACAAGGCTCAGGTCTATCATACCGGAGGAGGGAGTAACCTGGGAGAGATACCAAGGCATCAGAGACATCATGAAGGAGGAAAGTTTCTGTTAAGCAGATCACATCTGGTTTGTCAGAAGCAACCTGTATGGAGAGGTCAGTCAAGTTTGAGCGAAGGCCCCGGATGTTTGAGGTCCATACCGTTAATGAAGAGGAAGGGGGAGCATCGGGTCCAGAACAGGGGGGGGGAGGGGTAGGGTAAGATGTGGAAGAGGAGGAAGAGGTAGGGAGAGCTGTTGAAGGTGTGTCAGAGATTTCAGAGATTTCAGAATAGCTTGGAGAAAGGGAAGAATGGGGCGGACAAAAGGTTTGATGGAGATTGGGCGAGGCACAGTGAGGTGTTATTTGAGGAGGGGGAAGAGCGAGGCAGAAGGTTGGGGGAGATGAAGGTGAAAGTTGGAAGGGGGAAGAAGCAGGGAGGATGCTTTGAGGAGGAGGGGTGAGAGGGGAGTCTAGGAGGGGAGGAGCGAGGGAGAGTCTCGGAGGGGAGGGGTGTGGGGGGAGTTTAGGAGGGAGGGGAGTGAAGGGGCAAGGGGGGAGATTTGAAAGGGATGGGTGATGGGGAGGATTTGGAGGGGAGGGGTGAGATTGGATTTTGAAAAGTGTACGATTCATGGGAAACTAACATTTTTTGCAAAATGAGTTTGAGACCTTCGAGTCAAAAATACGTTTGAGGACACTGAAGGAGGGGTGGAGTTCTGGATAGTTTAGGGAATGTAGAAAGGAGGAACTGTAAGAAATGGTATTATATATATTTTTTGGAATGAATAGATTTGGTGAGCAAGACGAAAGCATCCTTTTGTAGGAAAAGAAGAAAAGGGTGTTATAATATATGAGAGAAAATAGTTGTTCAGGGGAGAGATTATACATTTCTAACCACGTGATCGCGTGATCGCGAACGAAGAACGAACGAACAAAAAGAACAACAAATAAACGAATAAGACCTGGGAAGGGAATTTTTTTTTTTTTTTGTGAGTAGAGATATTAAACAAGGAGGTATGGGGTGAACGACTGGGACGAAACAGTGAACGAAAATAATTTCAGCGCATTCGACGAATCGCTGAGAGAAAAACAAAACCACAAGGTCGGAGACGGTACGGTAGCCGAAGCCTACGAGTACTAGGCCGCAGAATACTCGATACGCATTAACCGACGATTGTGTATACATGTACGAAAAATTAGCACCGAAAAATTTTCCAAAAGATACGCTATAGGTACAGACACCGAAAGATAGATACAGTCTCGACAAAAACACAATTGAGAAATATCACTTAGCTTCGAAAGCATGAGCGCATGGAACAGCTTCGAAAAGACGTGACCTCGCCGTGATCGCCGTGATTGTTGTATCTTTTGGAAAGTTGTGGAAAGAGCGAGTTCTGCAGCATTTCGAGATAGGTTTGCCCCGTAACTGTTTTTCCCTCGAAAAAGAAAGGGCCATAAACCTTTATTTGAGAAACAGCACAAAACACGTTCACTTTCGGGGAATCACGCTCATGTTTCCAGTTTCGTGTGGATTCTCTAGTCCCCATATGCGCACATTGTGACGGTTAACTTTACCGCTTAGATGAAACGTTGCTTCATCACTAAAAATCAAACGCAGTAAGAAGCTGTCGTCTTCCATGTTCTGTAACATCACATCACTAAATTCTACACGCTTTCCTTTTTCACTTGTACGAAGAGCCTGTACCAGTTGCAACCGGTATGGCCTGAGGATTAAACGTTGCCTCAACACACGCCAGACAGTCGTATGAGGGATCGCAAGTTCTCGGCTGGCACGACGAGTGGACTTGCGCGGGCTATGCAGAAAACTCTCTTGAATTCTTCTCACGTTTTCCTCTGAAGTGCGTGGTCGCCCTGGGCTCTTCCCCTTACATAAACAGCCTGTTTCCTCAAATTGTCGGTACCAACGACGAATGCCCTTTGGCATTGGCGGATCAATGCCAAAACGCAGTTGAAACGCACGCTGCACCGCAATTACGGATTCAGTCTTGCTGAAATGCAGAACGCAAAACGCCTTGTGTTGCGGGGTCGCCATCTTGCGAACGACTGAGGCTAGAGGCTGTTGGTGCGCTGGGAGAGGCATCTAGCAGTGGTCATTTGAAACTCTATGCCCCGCCCTTTCAAGTGGTAAGAGGTTCATTTATGGGCGGTTCGTGGTTGCAGAGATATAGCGATTTCAAATCTGGTCCATCTTTTTGAAACACCCTGTATATATATATATTTTTTGATATATAAAATTTATATATATATATATATATATATATATATATATATATATAATATATATATATATATATATATATATATATATATATATATATATATATATATATATATATATATATATATATACAATATACCAGTGGAATTCGAGAAACGCATTTTCAGTCCCCATGTAAAAGCTGCATACAGAGAGACGATCCCTTATACAGACTTGGCATTTAATATGGAATATTTTTTTGTGGGGGTGAACTTACTTTTCAAGATGTCTCAGAACCAAAAGTTCATTGGAATTATGTTGAAATTATTCTAGATTTGTTAATGTGACCTTTAAAAGAAACAAAAACCACATTTGACATTTAGAAGCAAATAAATTGAACCTTGAAAGTGATGTAAGCTGACATCGAACTCAATTCATGGACAGTACTGTGTTAAACTTCTGTACGTTTTCCAGAAGTATCTCTTTATTTTGCACATTAGCCGAATTTTTTTTTAACAAAAACAAAAGTTAAATTACGACTGGGATTACGGACAGTAAAATTACAGTTCAGTACTTCGTGTAACCCCCACGAGCATTCAGGAGAGCACGTACACGTTGACGCATGCTGTTCACGAGATTTGCCAAGGTTTGAACAGGAATCGCTTGCCATGCAGTGACAATAGCCTGCTGCAATTCACGCACAGAGGTCGGCTGCTGGTCCAAGTGGGCGATTTGACGCGTTAATTCTGCCCACAAGTTCTCTATCGGATTCATATCCGGGGACATGGCAGGCCACTCCATATGCTCTACACCATGGTCAGCAAGAAAGTGTTGGATCATGCGAGCATGATGAGGCCGTGCATTGTCATCTTGGAAGACAAAGTTTCCTCGAAAGGCTGCACGAGCAAATGGAAGCAATGTTTCTTCCAGAATGGCCCGGTACTTGAACTGTTTCAGGTTTCCATTCAGAACAACCAGGTCAGTTTTGCCCCCTGCATGAAAAGCAGCCCAAACGGTCACCCCACCACCTCCAGCTTGGACTCTTGGCACTATACAATCTTTGTTGTAGGCTTCATGCACTTGTCTGCGCTCTAGGACGCGGCCATCTTGACGATAGACCAGAAATCTAGACTCGTCACTGAAGATCACGTGATTCCAGTGTCCTGGCTGCCATTGACGGTGCTCTCTGGCCCACTGCAATCGGCGCTGGCGGTGTTGTCTGGTCAGGCGTGGCTTTCTCAGGGGACGCCTGGCACGATAGCCTGCTTGAACCAGTCGTTGGTTGACTAGCCTTCTGGATACAGGTACATTTGTCAGTTGCTGCCACTCAGCCCTAAGCGGATTAGCTGACTTGGTACGGCCATTGCGGACTAACCGGTACAGCTGGCGATCATCCGTCCTTGTGGTTCTGCGGGGACGTCCTGGCCTCGGTATTGGAGTAGGGACACCCCTCTGAGCATTTCGTTTCAGGATCTTTGACACCTGACCTTGAGTGATGCCATACTGCCGAGCAATAGCACGCTGTTTCATGCCGTAATTTCGTAAAGCCACCACTCCATGACAAACAGCATTGTCGAGTTGACGGACCATCTCCAGAGGAAGCGGCAATAACTTTTGGAGACGTGCAGCAGTTGTTTTCCACTAATACAGAACGCAACAACCCTTGTATACCCGACTGTGAAGCCAATCATCAAATGCACCTGTCTGGAGATTTTGCCACGCCCCCTGTGATATAATCGTGTTGTTGACTTCTTGCTGCGACAATCAGTGACATGGTTCTTTTAACAAATAAATCACCAAAGTGTAAAAGAAACTCACCAGATTGATATACTGAGGTAAGAAAGTAAACCAAGTCAAGAAAAAAAAAATTCCATATTAAATGCCAAGTCTGTATAAAGGAAGGGGTGCTTTACGGCTTCCTTTTATTTGTGAAAAGAGTATCGTTTAGACTTCCCGTGCTCCCACGCAACAGGCCTCCAATTTGACTGTTACTTCCACGAGAAATACAATTCCATTCATTAGTTCACATCGGGAAATGGGATATCTTAGATGACATGATCCATGTCTGTTTGAATTGTCATTCTCTGTCCTCTAGTGGAAAACATGCAATAGTATATCCTGCAGAAAATCAAATCCATGGATGAGATGGGTAATACCAGACAGGTACTCAAACAAGTATTCTCAATCAGGTATAACGGTAATAAAGACACCGGTCAAGCATCCCAAAAGATGCAGGTTCAAATCCAGGTGAAGGCAGCAATATTATATGCACTCAGATTTCATCCTTCCAGAAACCTAAGGAGAATTACTACCAGAAACCCAGCTCATGATTTACACAATGACCTTCAGAAAATCCAAGCTACTTTACTTAATTACATTCACAGAGGAAATAATATGCTCTGTCCTGTTTCTTCTGGTCATCTTCTTCTTCCGCATACAGCACAAAACTGCTGAGGCTGTGCCACTGATGCAATGCCCTCTGCAGGTTAGAGCAGGAATTTAGAAATTGGCCCAGGTGCAGTTTATGTCTTCCCAACTGTTGATGAAGGACACCGTGTGATCTTCAACGTCCACCAACTAATAACAGCACAAGGGACACCCAGTTTAACATCCATGGGATGGAGGACACACACAATAATGAATCACACTCCCGGGATGAGAGTTTATCGCTGGGCTGAGATTCGAACCCAGGATAGACAGTTGCGAGGCGAGTGTGCGTACCTCTAGGTGCGTACAAATACCAACACCTTAGCAGAGACCATTTTGGGATTTCACAGACTCACTGAGCCAATTTCTTATAGTTCAACTCTTCTCTTTGAAGACCTACATGGACTCACTCTAGTGAAACCGGGTAGAATTTAATTTGAAAATTATACCCAAACTAGCAAAAGTACCCGTCGCTTTGCTGATATATTGAAGGAAAGCACAGCATGTTGTACTTCACAAATATTCTACGATATTCACTCTATAATTTACTGGAGGTCATCTTCCATATGCTTGGAAGTCAGCTAACATCACCTTCATCAACCATCCTCACTGCTGATATACTGTATATGGTGTGAGCAAAACTCACCTCCACTTTACTGCGAGGCTCAGTGTTGGATTATTTGGTTTAACCTCCACTTAAATGAGTGAAATGAAACATTTTGAAAATTTCGAATTATTCTCACTCGGATTTCAACATCACCATAATGCATGTTATTGAGTTGTTTAAACTTTCCCTCCTTCTTCCAAATTTTTCCCTCCTTCCAAACCCCAACCCCACCTCCTTCCAAATTTCCAGGTTTCCCTCCTGAGAATTTCCTTTTGTATCCATCTTGTCCACCCTACACATCCTGTCCTACCCCATTCCTCCCCACACCCATTGTTTGTCTAAGTCTGCCTCTATATTGGCATTAAACTCTGCTGTTGGTGTCCACCCCTCTCTCAACTGTACTAATTCTAGCACTCCATGAGCCTAGACTCTGTAGACAAAAATACTAACACCTCATTATAGGCATATATCCAGCCTTTGCATTAAAATTGATATAAGTAACATCACCTTCATCAACCAACCTTGCTGCTTATATTTGTATTTGGCATGAACAATAAATAGCCCCAAGTGGGCTGATGGTCATCTCTTGAGAATGTAGTTCAGACCTCTGCTCAGATCTCTGCTGATTTGGGGGAACAACCCTGGGAGCTCCCTCATCCGTGGGAGGCCCCCTGATCCAAATGATCCACATTTGAAAAATGCAAAAATGAAATTAAAGACTGAGAAATCCTGCGGCCAGTAGATTAGAAGGGTTGTATTGGGTTTCAGAGCAATCGGTTGGTAAATAAAGGACGAGTAGGGATCCAAAGTTTGTGGGGTAACACCTCCAACCTCCGGCAGCCCCCATAAACCAAAATCGAAGCCTGAGCGAGTATGCGGGATACTATCTTGTATTCATATGTCAAGAATCAGAACAGTCAGCCGGAAGATAAACGATGAGTATCAAAAATAGCAAAAAGGTTAACGGATGGACGGCCGGATGAATAGATATCCGGACATCACGACCTATGTTATAAGTTCATCTCTTGAGAATTGAGATGAGATAACCTATAAATAATTTCCACTTTGCAAAGCAAAGCACTTTCGTGTTTGCTTTGGTTTGAACCCCCGTTTAAAATGAATGAAATGAAACATTTTGAAAATTTCGAATTATTTTTACTTAGATTTCAACATCACCGTAATGCATATTATTGAGTTGCTTGAACTCTCTTTATATAAGATGACTTGTAATGTCGGATTCCACTGTGTTGCGCTATTTGATGCACATTTACATAGAGCGAATTGGGGTCTTCCCCTCACCTTGAACCCCATTCCCTGGAACCACCTCCCCCAGATATGATACTCCAACAGAAACCATACTTAGGGTACCCTTTGGCAACATGCTAAATTTGGTTGGATTTGGTTCAGTTGATTTTTAGTTTTTGAAGCATATTATTACGGATCTGTCACTTCCGCCTTTGTTGTTATTATATATTTGTAAGATTTTTAGCTACAAGTAATATTGTTGTTAAGATTTTTGTCTGAAATGGAGATGACTTTCGTAAAAGGTAAAAATAAATGTTTGTCGAGGAAAAAGACAAAACATGGCAAACAAACTGGAAGAGAGAGGGAGAGAGATAGATATATGGCCATGAGAGAGATACAGCCATGAGTCGCATCGAGGCTGCGAGCAGACTTTATTTTTTATGTTGGTCGCAAATTAATTCAGGCTTCCCAGGGGAGAGATTCCCCACAACATCGTCCTATATTGCGAGTGCAATTAAACCTGCGTCTCAGGTTTTATCACCAACTGTGAGTCATTGTTGGAGGGAGCCAGCGCCTCCATTACAGGCCTATATGCCATTTAGTCCTCGAAGAGGCTGTTCGCTTGGTGCTTCGTATTTTGTCATTGGGATTCCCATATCGACATCATTGTGTTGATCACCATTGGTTTTCCATATCGGCTTAATCGTTGGTGGATGTGAGGCATGGATTACACTCACGTTTTGGGGGATCATTGTCCCGTGAGCCGCAAGCTGCCAAACCTCTCACCTCATAACTCTTCGTCTGCACTTGCGCTAATACCTGCCTGTTGTTTTCCCATTCTGCATGACCTCCACCTTCAACCAGCATGGGGATCTGTGCACGGACTTTGGGGAATGTTACATTCCACTCACGTTTGGCGTATCGTGAGTTTGTTGTTTTGAGAGCATTGAGGAATGATGGTACCATCATATGTATTGTTGATTTGATGCAAGTGACATTTTCATTGTACTTTCTTTAATGGTGTCATTATTGTGTATGTGAGAGTTCTCAATACATTACTTGTTTTGTTCTACAATTACATTGGTGTGGTTTTACCATGGTTTATTAGAACACTCAGAATAACAAATCTTTCTGCCGTGTTCCTGGCCGAGACTCTGAGGGGCACCGTAACTGGAGTTTTGGGAGGTAATACGAAACAATATATAAACAAACAAACATTGTTACAGAACCGGGGTTCAGGGGTTACCACGAGAAGGTTCCTCTGACCTGCTACCTGACTCTCAGACCTGAGGCCACCAGGCCACGAATGAGGCAAGCAGGCCTGACTGGTTAAGCAACCGCGGACGCCGGTTGGGATAACTAGGTCTAACGGGGTCCTCCCGCCTTTATGTCATGTTACCTGTTGGTGACCTATGCCCTCAGCTAAGGACCGCGCCCTCAGCATCCACCCACCTTCCAAGTACTATGAAAACTACTATGGCCAAGCGAACTGTGAATGAATGCTAACTAAACACCACCAAAGCGAAACTGTGGAGCAGAACTCCTGGCTACATTTACACCGTGTCAGATCAATGGAAGAAAGGACAAGAGCGATCGGATGGAAAATGCACAATTATTATTTATTTACAAAGCAATGGTGAGGAGCACATTTTTTACACAGCTTTATTTACCAAGCAAAATTAAAGGCAAAATGGCATGCATCCACACCAAAAACAAGCAAAGTAAAAAGACACAAAAGAGCAGACATATTTATATCTCTCTCACACACACAGACACACACACACACACACACACACACACACACACACACACACAATGCGGCGCAGGAGCATTAACCATAAGAGAAGCACTTGTTTAAAAGGGGGGGGATAACGTTACCCTTAAAGTAGGGGATGGGATTAATTCTTTTTTCATATTATATACACAAATATTACACACACACACACACACACACACACACACACACACACACACACACACCATATGCTTTGTATTATAAGACAGTGGCAGCTAAGGAGGCGGTATGATTTGCCGGTCATGCCGCTTCCCTCTTGCCTGGGACTGGAGCTGTGTCGAACAAATCAGTTGCAGAGACAGTGAAGACTGACCTGAAAATGGCAGCTTTGATGGGAGAAGATGATGGTCGATGTCATGCCGTTCAATGTGCGTTTGGGCAGCCTGGCTTTGGAGCTTGGTGGGATTTCTGGATCCCATGCTCCCAGGTGGGAAGGCCTGGGCTTTGACAAGCCTCCTCCTGCAGAGCTCCGTCCATTGAGGTGAGATTGAAGATTCGTTCCATATGCAGCACCTTTGGAGTGCATGGCGGCTTTGGGGTGCACGACGGCTTTGGAGTGCATGGCAGTTTTTGTGGGGCAGAGGGCTGTGCACATGGGGCTTGAAGTCGTGTGGAACGTCTGTGACGCGGCCTGGCCTGGCAGCTTGCTGGGTTTCCCTGACCTCATCATTCTGAGAGCAAAAACCCAAGATTTGACGACTCCCTTTATGCCATGTTATGCCTGCAGGAAACCGTTCTCTATGAGATCCAGTGATGTGCCAAATACAACAGCTCGATGGGCAGCTTTGGTGGGGGGAGGGCGAGGCATCCGTGGCTTGAGAGGTTTTTCTGACTCCAACCTGTCAAGGAGGACGACATGCACACGTGCACAGGGAAGTGGGCCTGAGATTTGGCAGACCCGAGTGGGACAGGGGCCTGAGATTTGCCAGACCCGAGTGGAAGGGGGGCCTGAGAGAGATGAGGACCAGTGGCGGTGATGTATGCATTCACATACACACACACACACACACACACACACACACACGCGCGCACGCAGGTCGTGATCTGCATGTGCACATGCACGATTATGGTTTATACACATGGTTGGCTTTAGTTTTGTTTTGGCATGTTTTCTTTTATTTTGCGAGACATCATATGCTGTGTATTGTATGCACACATTAATTTTATGCATTATATAAACACTAGCAAAGGTACCCGTCAATGATGTGGGTTCATAGATGTCTCACCTGAAATGAGCAATTTCCTTTGTAGTGTGTATTGGTAGAAACGGGAATTCAGTGTAAATATTCAGTAAACATATGTCACTATGGGTGCAGCTGGTAACCTCGACAACCTCGTTTCATTCTATCAGCTAAGATTTCCAATCCATGCTTGTGTACAGTCGTGGCAAAAAATATTGGCATCCTTGCATTTTTTTCAAATAATGCACCATTTCTTCCAGAAAATTGTTGAAATTAAAAAGTATTTTGGTAACCACATGTATTTCTTTTGTTTGCAGTGGAACAAAACCAAAAAAAAAGCTGAAAAATTACTAAATCTTCGCTTATTCCACACAGAAATCCTAAAATGGCCCGGCCAATTTTGTTGTGTCCGTGCCGATAAAGACTGGCCTCGGACGAATGAACGATCGAGCTTATCTCCGAGGCGTTCAGTTAACTATGGCGGATCTTCTTTATATGCACTGGGAGTAGTGGAGAGTGACGAGGCTTACATGCACGGAGTGTGCTGCACGGGTTGTTTTCCAACTCACTGACAGATAAACATGACAGGGCGAGGAATTAAAATGCAACAATTATGGTTTAATAAAAATAAATGCAGGACAATAAAAAAGTAACACTAAATTCCTAAATTGAGGGACCCTCCACACGGACTCATATACAACACTATGGGAATACTAAATGGAAAATAAATGTGTGTGCATTTGGAATGTTAGCAGGTACTCAGCTCTGGTCCCCTTGACCATCCGGGATCGTTACAGGCCCGGCGTCCTTGCGCGGGAAAACACGCCCTGGTGCGAAGCTGTGTTCAACGCCATGCCACACAAGTGAGCAGGCCCTCGCTCCTACCTCGTCCCACACTCCACACGTACCAAGGTCTCTCAGGTGCACCACTCGCACCAATCGCCCAGACCAAGATAAAGAATGCATCTGCCTGCGATCACATCCACAAAGCCAGAGAGGGAAAATGTCGGGACCCAGTCTTTTTGTTCCCCGGTCTCGAACGTCATCCGATGATGTCCATGGGTGCTCCAATCAAAGAGTCTATCTCATCACCCGGACAAATCATCTCCCTTTGGGGTGGGGCCTCACGCCCCTCCCTGCTTGGTGTTGTGATGACTCGGCTTGCGGCTCCAGTGGTATTTGAATGTCCTGGTTCCAGTTACTTCATATGGTGTTTTTAGTATAGGTGCGGAGTGCGTGGCTGGTGTGGTATTGCCCCCCCTCCCATTGCCCCCCCCCCCCCCACACAAACGTAACAAAATTATTGGCACCTTTTAGAAGTTGTGAGAAATAATTAGATTCCAAGCTAATGATTATCCTTTACTTTGGAATTGAACTCATCTATGGTGAGTTGCAGGTGCCCGCAATATAAAAATCACTCGTTTAACCAGTTTGAATGGCGAAAAGGTGTCATTCTACTATTTTGTGTCACTGTGTGTACTGCAATGAGCATGGAGAAAAGAAATAAAACCAGAGAATTGTGTGAGGAGGTCAGACACAAGATTGTAGCCAAGCATGGACAATTTAAAGGCTACAAGCCCCATCTCCAGAGACCTTGAGGTTCCTGTGACCACCGTACGCAATGTTATCAGGAAGTTTAAGGTCAATGGCACTGTTGCCAACTCCCCTGGATGTGGCCACAAGAGAAAACTTGATCGAAACTTGATCTTGATTGAATGGTGGAGAACGCACCTCGATCAACTGCCAAACAGATTCAAGCTGACCTTCAGACACAAGGTACGGCAGTTTCAACTCGCACCATCTGTCGCCAACTCAATGAAAGGGGTTCTATGGTAGGAGACCCAGGAGAAGCCCACTGTTGAGAGAGACATAAGAAAACCCGACTTGAGTTTACCAAAACACACCTGAACAACCCCAAAAAAAATTCACACCTGAAAATTCCTTCTGGGAGGAACGTCCTGTGAACAGATGACATCGAATTAGAGTTTGGAAAAGCACATCATCTCTATGTTTACAGGAAAAAAATGAAGCCTTCAAAGAAAAGAAAATCTTCCCGATAGTCAAACATGGAGGAGGTTTAGTGATGTTTTTGGGTTGCTGTGCTGCCTCTGGCACTGGATGCCTTGAATGTGTGCATGGCATCATGAAATCAGGAGATTGCCAAGGCATTTTGGAGCGCAATGTTCAAGCCAGTGTCAGAAAGCTGAGACTCCGTCAAAGGTCATCGCTCTTGCAGCAGGACAATGACCCCAAACACATTTCAAAAAGCACCCACGAATTGTTCAAGACAAAACGCTGGACTGTTCTGAAGTGGCTAGCAATGAGTCCTGATCTAAATCCCATTGAACACCTGTGGGGAGATCTGAAAACAGCAGTTGGGAGAAGGCTCCCTTAATATCTGGGAGAACTGGAGCAGTTTGCACAAGAAGAGTGGGCCAAACTGCCAGTAGAGAGGTTTGGAAACTCATTCATGGCTATAGGAAGTGCTTCACTGCAGCTATTTTGTCCAAAAGTTGTGCTACAAAATATTAAGTCGAGGGTGTCAATAATTTTGTCAATGACGTTTCTTTTTATTTTCTGATTTAAAAGGATATATTAAGTTCTGAATCAAAAACAAAGGTTCTGTAAAATTAACAGTGAAATAAAGAATTGTGGAGACAAATACTTTTGTCAATTTCAACTTATTTTAGAGAAAATTGTAAGTTGTTTTGAAAAAAGTGCAAGGGTGCCAATACATTTGGCCACGATTGCTCAGGAGTGAAGGTGATATTATGAAGGCTCAGCTGGGAAACGGGTGTAGGCATGTTTTGGGTTTACAGGCTGACAGAAGATCACCAAAGTTCTTTCCATAACAACTGAACACCTCCAGGCACCTATCCTTCTCCACATCGTTTCTTCAGCTCCCGACCCTCCACCTCTCTCTATACTCCCCATAGCATTGATTTAAGCTATTTCTCACAGTATTTCATTCTGGTTTCCCATTCGATGATCATGATCCATATGTCAGTAGTTTCAGTTTCACGTTTCAACATCAGTTTCACTTTGATATATCAGTTTAGATTCGTCATTGCAACTTGTGATGTGATACGTATAGTGCACAGAATGGTCGGAAAAACCGATTTTGGGAGGAATTTTTTTTCCAATTTTCTATGAATCTAAACTCTAAAGTGTTTTTAGAGTCATATGCGAGACTAAAGTGTTTAAAGAATTAAGGCTCTTAAAAGGGCCAAATGGGGTCGATAGGCGTCTAAGGACGAAAGAGCAAAAGGGGTCAAAAGTGTCCAAAGGGTCTTACATTGTCCAAAGGGTTTTAAAAAGTCAATCGGTCTGAAAAATGTATCAAAAGGGTCGAAATGGGTATGAAAGGGTCTAAAGGGTGGAAAGGTCTCAGGGGTGTAAAAGGTCTAAGAGGTTTAAAGGGGTGTAAAGGGTCAAAGGGATCTAAGGGGGTGTAAAGCATCAAAGGGTTCTAATGGGTGTGAAGGGTCAAAGTGATCTAAGCAGTGAAAGGGTCAAAAGGGATATAAGGGGTTTAAAGGGTCTAAGGTGTGTAGTGTAAGGGTTCTAAAGGTGTATAAGGGGTTTAAAGGGTCTAGAGGAGTCTAAGGGACGGAAAGGGTCGAAGGGGTGAAAGGGTCTAAGGGGAGGAAAGGGTATAAAGGGTGTAAAAGGGAGTGAAGCTGTTGTAAAGAAAATACCTCGGGTTCATAAATAAATTAACTCAGGAGTGCAACACGACAATATCAGGCCAAATGACCTCCTCGTCACGGTATAAAACCCCCATTCAGGTATATAGTGGTTTAAAATCTGATGGTAGAAAGTTTAGTTGTGATTAAACTTGGGAGCTCAAAGCAGTATCAACCCAAACAAAAAGCAAAACAACTCACCTTGATGTGAGGATGAGCCATGAGGTAATCATTGGAGGTTCACCATTGTCAAGTGGCAGTTTGAAGTTGGCATCATGTGGTTCCTTTTTTCTACAAACTATCTTTTCACACTTTAGAGTGATGTTATAGGAGCAGTAAAATTACCTTTAAAACGCTGTATAGGTTGTGTTTGTACTATGTTAGGTTTTTGAATAATTAGCACATTTGAGAGGTCACGTGACTCCATTGCCGAACTAACCAGTCATGGTAACGTCTTAACTAAGAGTTGTTTCTCACATATGATAACATATTTGATGATCGGAGCTTACCCTCAAACTAATGATATCGATATCCGTGTTTTAATCCGATAAAAATTGGGCTTGTTATAAAGATTTGTATATGTGGATCGACCCTCGGAGATCATGGCGACAGGTGGCGGCTCGGATGGTTTAAAGTTATGAATTGTGAGACAATAACTGTTTTAAAAAAACCCTATTTAGGTGCAGGGTGGTAAAATATGTTATCCTATAAAGTTTAGTGTCGATTAACCTTGGGAGCTCAGAGGAGTAGGTTCACAAACAAACAAACAAACAAACAAACGGACATTTCGCTTATATATATATATATATATATATATATATATATATATATATATATATATATATATATATATATATATATATATATACCTATTGTGCACATCTTGTATTGTATACACACATGTTATGCATGACATGTTGTACAGTGGTATGTTGTCTACACGCAACTTGTGCATGATATATTTCATACATTTTGTATGCACACACACACACACACACACACACACACACACGAAGGTGGATACTTTGAGAACTGGGAGGGCTCCGTTCCACCTTCTGAAACCCGTATTTCGAGATCCCAACCAATGACATACACCTTTCAACTGCGTACATACATATTAAATAAATGGCAAACTAATCTAGTTGCAATTACAACGTCTCCAAGTTTTTACTTGAGTTGCAATCATTAAAAAGCAAGACATACACATCAATATATGGTGACCCAGTACTACCCACCTCCAACTGACCTCACACAGACCATGAGCCTCACCCACCACCTCCATCTGACACCACCCAGACCAGGATCCTCACCCAGTTCCACCTGACACAACACAGAGCAGGAACCTCACCCACTTCCACCTGACACCACCCAGACCAGGATCCTCACCCACCTCCACCTGACACCACACAGACCAGGATCCTCACCCACCTCCACCTGACACCACCCAGACCAGGATCCTCACCCACCTCCACCTGACACCACACAAACCAGGATCCTTATTTTCCCAATCGACAGCTGAACGTTTCAGGTGATCGGATATCATGGGACTTGCTCCTTGTACAAGAGTGTCCAGCAGTTATACATTTTAACGACAGAGGGCGTGCAGCTCCTATACATCGTTTATATATTTGCTGCTGGTTCTGCCTCTCATAACCATTTACATTAGCACCCTGTCTGACCAGGGCTGGCAGCATAGCCTGGAAGTATGCACACTCGTCTCTGAGTTGTAGAAATTGGGTTAGAATCTTGGCCGAGTTATAAACTGCCATACTGGTGCTTCGCAGGCAGGGAGATTCATCGATGTGTGCGCCGGCCATCGGATGAACATTAAGCTGGATGTCCCGTCTGCTAGACTGCTTGAATCCGTTAGACGTATTGAAAGACCACAACAACAACCTGTCTGGCTGTCTGTTTATAACTACAGCGCTTTCAGAAAGTATTCACAACCATTGAGTTTTTTCACATGTTGTGGTGTTACAGTCTGTTAAAGTTAAAATTGATTAAACTGAGATTTTTTTTGTCACTTATATGCACATAATAAATAAATATCCCATAATGAGAATTTTTTTTTTTTTTTACTTTTACAAAATAATTAAAAATGAAAAGTTTAAATGTCGAGTCAATAATTATTCAACCCCCTGAGTCAAAACTCTGTAGAAGCACCTTTGGCAGTGATTACAGCTTTGAGTCTTCTGATATCATCAGCTTTACACATGTGGCTGGATTTTGGAAGTTTCTCAGATTCTTCCCTGCAGATTTTCTCAAGCTCTGTCATGTTGGATGGCGAGCGTCTGTGAACAGCAATCTTCAAGTCTTTCTACAGACTCTCAATGGGATTCAAGTCTGGGCTTAGGCTGGGCCACTCAGTGTCTTTCACGTTCTTGTTCTGAAGCCATCCCAGTGTTGCTTTGGATGTATGCTTTGGGTCATTGGCCTGTTGGAATATAAATTTTCGGAGCAGTCGAAGGTCTTTTGCACTCTGAAGCAGGTTATCCTCAAGGATTTTTCTGCATTTGACTGTTCATTGCTCCCTCCACCCTTAAAAGTATCCCAGTCCCTGCCGCTGAAAAGCATCCCCATAGCATGATGCTGCCACGACCATGCTTCACGGTTGGGATGGTGTTAGAAGGGTGATGAGCTGTGCTCAGTTTCCACTAGACATAGCACTTTGCATTCAGGCCAAAGAGTTCAATTTCCATCTCATCAGACTACAGAATATTTTGCCTCATGGTCTCAGTCTTTCACATGTCTTTTTGCAAACTCCAGGTGGGCTGTCATGTGCCTTTTTCTCAGGAGTGGCTTCTGCCTGGCGATTCTCCCATAAAGCCAAGGAATGTGAATTGCTGCAGAGACTGTTGTCCTCCTGGCAGGTTCTCTCATCTCAGCCAAGGAACTCTGTAGTTCTGTCAGTGGTCATTGGGTGGGTTCTTCATCACCTCACTGACCAAGGTCCTTCTTATCCGTTTGCTCAGTTTGGTCAGACGGCCAGCTCTAGTTGGGATGAGCTCAAAGTCAGGTGGAAGTGTTTGGAGTGAGATAAGGGGGTATGGGTGGGATCACAAAAGGTAATCTGTTATCCATGTACAATACATAATCATGAAAACTCTTCTCCTTCGATCCTGTCACTTGTAATAGCCAAGTGGACTGGAACATTTAAATATTCCTATGGATTTCCACAGAATCTGATAGAAAACATGGTTTACGAGTAACGTACACTCGATGAGCTGAAATGCTTGTGGATCCAAATGGCTTTTCGGAGAAAGGGTGAGGTGGAACTCTTGAAAGGTCCACATATATGCTGATGATGCATTGGATGGAAACTTCACCTCCGACACCACTTTAGTGCTGTCAATTCCCCTCCTTTCATAGGCTGTCTAATCTCATGGAAAGGCTGCCTGGAAAAGGGCAGAAGGTTAATAAACTGACAATAATATGAGAGGGGACAGCGGCATATGGGATACCCAGGGGCAAAAATGGGAGACTGCACCTTAACATACCAGGGGATACATAAACAATTTGGTAAGAACAGAAAGTTTTAAACAAAATAATTGCCAATTCATGTCGTTTGTCAATCAGTAGCTATTTCCATTATTGCTTTTATATTGAAGGTTAGAATTAAGGATTCATCTTTGAGGATTGACGGTTTTGTGGGAATTCATGCAGAAATTTTAGGGTATTGTGGGAATTCTTTTTTTTTATGCTTCCACCATCAAAGTCACCGGAGCCATTATGTATTTGGTTTGTCCGTCCATAATAGATTTTCGTTACCGCCATAACTTAACAATGGCTGAAGGGATCTAAATCAAATTTGGTACGAGTATATAGAATGATAAAAAGATGAACGCATTAGATTTTGGGTCAAGAGGTCAAAGGTCAAAGGTACTGTTAAGTACAAATTCTGTAACCAAGATAACTTGTGAACCAGTGATGGGATTTTCACCAAACATGGTATAAGTATATATTATGATGTAAAGATGAACGATTATGATTTTGGGGTTAACAGGTCAAAGGTTAGAGGTCATGTTAAGTAAAAAAATATTTCATTACCTTGATAACTTGATAATGGCTGAAGGTATCTAAGCCAAACTTGGTACAGGTATGTACAATGATGCAAGGATGAACTGATTCGATTTTGGGGTCAGGAGGTCAAAGGTCGTGTTTAGTAAAAAAAAATTATGTTACCGTGCTAAACTGTGATCCAGTGATGGGATTTTGACCAAACTTGGCATCAGTATATATTATGATTAAAATATTAACTGATTATATTTCGGCATCAAGAGGTGAAAGGTCAGACAGGGTCTATAATAGGTTTTCATTACTGCAATAACTTAAGAACGGCTGAAGGGAACTAAGTCAAACTTGGTACAAGTATGTACAGTGATGTAAAGATAAAACGGATTAGTTTTATCGAAGAAACTAATCTTAGTTTTATCGAAGAAACATATCCGAATTGATGGGGTCAAGAGGTCAAAGGTGCCATTAGGTAAAAATTATGTTACTCTGCTAACTTGTGAACCAGTGATGGGAGTTCGATCAAACTTGTTATAAGTTTATATTATAATCCAAAGATGAACTGATTACATTTTGGCGTCAAAGGTCAGAGGTCATGTCATGGAAAAATGTGATATTTGAGAACAACTGTATGGATTTAAATCAAACTTGGTACAAGTACATATAATGATGTAATAATGTGGACGAAGGCAAATTGGTCAACGTCGTGATGTCGGAGCGTGCTGTTCTGTTCTCGTTACCTCCGCCACCGAAGGTGGATGGACATGTTTTCACTCCTGTCTCTTTGTCTGTGTTTGTAAGTTTTTGGGAAAAGGATATAATATATAAGCGGATTATAAGGATATAATAAGGATATTATATATAATATAAGATATTATAAGCGGAGATATTATTATAATATTATATATATTTATTATTAATTATTATTATTATTATTATTATATTATTATTAATATTATATATTATTATATTATATATTAATATAGCGGATATTATAAGGATATAATATAATAGCTGAAAAATATTGCGGATGGATTCCTACGAAATTACGTGGAGAGGTTAGGTATGTGATAAGGATGAAATGATTGGCTTTTGGTGAAGATTTGAATCCGGATCCGGATCAGAGAATTTTTAAGTGATTCTTCACCATTGAATGATGGGGCCACAAACGATATATCGCATGATATTTCAGAGTTGTGGACCGATTATGCCAAAACGAAGTGGACGAGTTGGTTAGATGACGAGAACAGGTGGATTAGATTTTGGTTCAGGTCCAAATCCAGATCCGGCCTATCAGTAGGATACAAAACATAAACTGTTCAGCCTGGAGGAGGTATGAGCTCTTCTGAGTGCCATTCTAGCTAGTTATTCCGACATGTACAGTGATCTAAAGCTCAATGAGGAATTGTACGTGATCAGTTCACGTATGGGACAAGGACACTGTATGAGACATCAGAGTGCTTTTGTGCATTTTACAAGGACATTAGCCGACAATGTGACAACAGTATTACTGTATGTGGACTGTCATTGCTGCTGTTGCCGTTGTTGTTCTGATCCATTGGAATGTTTTATATCATGAATTACCGCTTGTTATAGTCCGTACTGTAAAGACAATTTCTATAGAGTGTGTGAATCATTTGTGGAATTCGTTGAAATGTGTGCTTTGCTACCTGGAGCATGGAGCGGTCATTAACGGTAGTGTAGAGTTGATTTTATCGGAGTATTGATCATGATGTCTCTGCACAAACACAGGCTGCGACTGTTCACATATCGATGACAAGGTAACAAATAATAGCTTTTTCATTCTTAATATCAAAATAATAATCTGCCTTATAAAACATAATAACAGTTTGTGTGTTTGTACAGATGTCTGTCCCCCTTCATAATGGTAGGTTTTAAAAGACAATGTTTTAACACTAATGTGTGTTCACTTCAGTCTATTTTTGAGGATAAAACAAACTCGAAAAATATTTTCCATAAAAGAGTAATTATGTCTCTTCTATTAGAATTGTAGATGGTGGCTTGCAAACCGAGCTGCAAGGGCGGTGTACAGAAGCGTTTAAAAAAAAAATATATATATATTGTTACAGACGCGGTCGTGGATGTTAGTTTACCGAGCGGTTTGGTATGACCACGTCTGCACAAGTTACCCGATTATACTCGAACGTTGCCGAGTCGCGCTACGCTAGGTCAATGAAGGAAAAGGACACCACGGCTGGGATTCAAATGACACGACACCAAGGGTTCAGTTCTCAAGACCTCCGGAGGAGGTTATATTAGGGCGGAAGGTCAGATTACAACTACAAGAGGAACAGCATAGGAAGATAGGCACTTAGACACACTCTTATATTAACCCCAACAGACGACAGATAAACGGGACAAAAGGCTGACTCACACGGGGATTGATGGCAAGGAAAGCGGGTATCGATGGCTCAAGGTGCACTCTTGGCTCAAGGACAGGGTACTGTACGGTCCAGTAGATGCAGGGAGGTCACTGCGCTCGGAGGTCACGACTGGTTCTTCCTCTTCAAGCTCGGGGCGCATCTCACATCACGTCCGGCAAGTGGCTGCGTATATCCGGCGGGGAGTGACACGCCCTCGGCTCGTTAGCTCCGCCCCAGATGGAATCGGCACGTTGCTTCTCATTGGGTGCGTGCGGGGGGGTTACCGGCTCCGCCCTTGACGAGGGGCTGACAAGGAGCCCCTTCGTGGTAACCCCGTCGGAGCGCATGGTGGCGGCTAACCGAGCCGGTGTGAGGACGCACACTCCCCCGCGCAGCGCCGTTGTTGTAGTTGTTGTTGTTTGGGGAAGAAGATGGGAGGAGGCATGGGAAGGTCCTAAACTCACTACTGGTGCCATATAATCACATTCTGGTGCAACGAAGAGTCAGAATTAATGGAAACGAGTCCTTAACTGACATAGACTAAGAATAACTAGCAAGATGTCCGAAAGTTGTCTACGTGAGATGCGGTGGACCTGGGCACGACATTTAATGGGGGAAAAAGGGGAAGGTCGGTTCTACAGAGTGTTATTTACAGGCAATGGGACTAGGGAATGGGGGATTGGGGATAGTTGGGGAGTATTGGGGAAATAGGGGAATATTTACAAGCGGATATGGAGGCCAAATTCCATATTCGCAACATTGCACCCTTCTCTACCCTCGGGGCGTCCCGACCCGATAAATTTTTACCTACTTTAGTGTGGCACGCAGATGTAGTTCCCTCTACTATTAACTCTACCCTGAGTGCGACAGTTTTACAGATATTCACAAATGAGTAAATATGTCCCCCTGCGACGTTGCACCCTTCTCCTCTCAGAAACACACCCACAGGATAACCGAATCCGGAAAGAATTCGCAAACTAAACATACAGCCGGTAGGGAGCATTATTTACAAGACTACGCTGATATTTACACTACGATCCAGGACCTGTTTCTGGAGGAACACATGCAGATGTTATGCATAGAGAGAGCACGCATGCCAGCATCGATACACCAACCCACGAGTGCTCTGTGGCCTACAGCCTTTAATAACGTGCAGAGCACCCTTTCCCAGCACGAAAAGCACCACCCCATCACACAGTCAGCACCATCCGGTGCACCAATAAAATGTTTAGTAATCATGGTGTGGTGTCGCAGCCGGCCGATGTTCTGCCGCTGGTCTTGCCTTCGTGTGGTGCACTTGGCCTTCTTACTTCCTTAGAAAAATAAAGAAAGGCGCCAACCGCGTCCATTTCTTTATTGTGGCCATCAGGGGGCCAACTGTTAGTGGTTCACCTTGTATGGCATAGGTGCCACGTTGACCCATAGGTCCATCACGGGTGGTGCTTGGCCGCAAAAGAGCTGCGGTCCATTGTGGGTGGCCACAAACATTGCGGTCCATATGGTGTATCGATCCAAGCAGCAAGCAGCGAAAGTGCAGGCCCACAACTGCAGATCCAGCACCTCTCTCTCCTCTCTCTCTACCCCAAAGCCAGATCCTCGGAGGTGGGAGACAAAAGAAGCAGACAAGTGAGTAAGGTGGTAAGGGCGCAAAAGTGCACGCAATACAAGATGATGCACACTGGGGGCACATGGGAACCAGGTGAGACAGGTACGTTCCTATCGTACGCCCCCCTCCCACCAGGTAACCTACATGGCCCCTCCCTTACCCCTTACTGTATCCACAAAACACAACACTACCCATAAACATCTACTTTACAAATCAACAACCGTCCCTACTGTCTTCCCCGTTCATCCCATAAACCAAATTCGTCTTCTCTCCCTCCTAACCAATCAAATTTGCTATTTCCAACTTTCCTCAAAATTTGCCATCTCCAACTCAACATCATAATTTGCCATCACCAATTCATCATCAGTCCCTCCTAAGGAGGGAGAGATGGAATCACCCCAATGTCTCATCCACGTCGTGATGCGTCTCACAAATCCACAGCAATCTCATTTCCTGCACACAGAACAAGGAAAACACAGGTGTGGAGTCATCATCATCACCACAGGTAAGTGGCTGCGTATGGTGCGACAGGTTCATCAATCCTAACTATTTCCTAAATGACTTTAACAACTTTACACTACCCGGGGTCTTTCTCCGGCCAAACCATTGGCCCTCTTACACTATGGGTTCTAAAAACCAATTCCCATTGGCCAAACTGTGGTGCTTTTCAATTTGGGGTCTCACTCCCCCGATTCATCTCCCGGTGCCCTCGCACAATTTCTGGGCCGCGACGTGTACCTCTCCCAGCGGGTCTACCCACCTGCACACCTCCACCACTGCGGTTGCCTCCGAGCTTACCTGCTCCTTACCCTAACCTAACTACCTGGGGAGGGCCCTCTGGCGCTCTCCCCACTCGGTGCCCTCTCTGGCACTGGGCTGCCCGATCCACACCCGGGATCCTCAGGCACCCACTCACAACTACCGGCTCCCAGAGCCCACCTGCGGCCTCACCTGGCCGACATCCTCACAGTGGTGGAGTGCCCAACCAACTACACACACTAACAGGCTACACGCCCAGCCATTTCCACAACACGAATGCACCCATTCACAACACCATTCTGCAACCGCACCACAGATGCCAATATCCAACCACAATTTACCTATACCCTCTACCTAACACTTACACTACCCGCCCCGGGTATCCGTGATGGGGGTCCACTCTTCCCCCATTCACACCTTCGCACCATGCACACCACTCCGTACCACTTACTCCAACTCTCTCCACACACCTGTACCTGCACACCTGTGCTCTCACACCTGGTGCCACCTGCACCCTTCTCTCCCCAAGCGCATTCGCGCTGATCCACAACACTCATTACTCACACACTGCTCCACACACCTGTCCAGTTGCACACCTGTGCAATCACACCTGTTCCATTCTCACACACACGGCATCATCTCAGCTAACTACTCCCTTCTGAAACTTGCGCTTCCCAGTCGTCCCTTTAAACTATTGCGCTCCCACGTCATTATCATCCACACTAATCTACCTGCGTCCCCACTACAGGTATCAGTCACTACCTAACCTTATCGTCACCTAATGTCATCTTCGCTAGATCCCTATCAATATAACCTAACCCACCCGGGCTAGTTTTCACTGCCATGCACCCCATAAGCTATTGCTCCTTTGCCCCCACATGGGAAGGGTGGCAGGGATGCCAGCCTTACCCACCGGGCCCATCGCTCACTACCAATTTTGCACATCAAATTTCAACAAATTAAAAATTTGCCAATCACTACCCATCATCTGCCAATCACTACTGCCAATCCTTTGCCAATCATCAAATTTCGTTTTTCTCCAATTCTGGGGCCAAAACACTAACCTCATCCCCCAGTCTACTCACTAATGCCTCTCGGTGCGCCAACTCCTATCCAAAGCCCGGCTTCGTAAAGCCAAGCCATGAATGCGGGTTGTTCTGTGCCAGCGGCTGGATGCGTCCGGCACTCGGTGCAGGGACGGGGGCTTACCCGGGCCGAGATCCCACGCACCATCTCGGCGTGGAGCCATCCAATGTCCCGATCTCGACCTGCCGGACTGCCTCAACAAAAAGTGGTCGCCATGACGACCCTTTCTATCGGGCTGCCCGCTCCGCCTAGTGGAGCACGGACGCGGCCGCTCAAAGCGAGGCCCAGCACGCACCGAGGGCCCGATTCGGCTAAAAGTCGACCTAACCTCTAATCCGGTTACCTTCGATGCCTCACCTGCATGCTTACACCCCGCAGCCCGTTCCTTGCTCACACATCCAGCCGTTCTCATGCTCCTCGTACCTTTCCTTACACACCCAGGTACCCTCATTCCACTCACAGCCTTGGTCACACACCTGACCACCGAACACTTTGGCACACATTCGTTGGTAGCACACCTCACCAACACACCTCTTCGCGCCCCCTCCTCGGTCACCTCCTCTGTGACAATCACAGGTGTGCTCTCATTCGCACACCCAACCACGTGCCTCACCACCAACTCCAGCGTGCATTCCCACTCACGCTCTACCATTCCAGGTGCGCATCCTTCCATCCCAGGTGTACATCCTCGCTCACCTGTCACAACCAACTCACTCTCCTTGTCACTCTCAATACTCTCACCTCCATTCTTGACAGCGCACTCACCCTTACTCTTGACAGCGCACTCTTTCCCCATGCACCTGTCCGTCACACACCTTTCTCGCGCACACTCTCCCGTCACACCCTCTGTAACACTTACCACACCGCGCTTCCATGTGCTCCCTCGCACACGCGCTACGACCGACTCATTCTCACCAGCACCCTCACTCCTTGGCACGCACTTTTTCCTCACACACCCCAGAGTCGGACTTTCTCGCACACCCCCTCTTTCGCACACCAGACCTGTCGCACACTTCACCAACGGCCTCTCACGAACACCCGGGTCCATCTCGACCCCCAATCTTCTTAAATCACCTGGCGCATCATACGCACGACCATATTGGTCACCACTTACACCGGGTCCTCTTCCTCTTCGCTTCTCCTCCATCACCTGCGAATCCCTCATCCGGTTAATGAGCACATCATCACGATCCAAACACAGACTTTGGACCAATTCTTTTATCTCCTCTTTTATCTCTTTCTCATCCCCTCTCCGTCGCTTCTTAATTTCGCTCATCCCTTCTTCCACTTCTTCTAGTTTCTGCTTCACCTCTTTTATTCCCCGGTACGTCTCCTCAAGCTCGTCCTCCAAGGCTACCTTGACCGTTTCCATGTGCGTCCTCACCTGCCGGTCCTTCGTCTCCATTACCTCTACCACCTCGTCCAACCTCGCTGTCAGTCCCTCACGTACCATCTGACATTCCCTCTTCGTCGCTATCAAGTCGTCTTTTAGTTCTTTCTGTGTCGCTTTTAACCCTCCTAATACTGCAGTGCTCCTTTGAACCTGCTCCACTAACTCCGTCTGTCCCACCGTCAGCTGCTCCACCTCCTGCGTCAGGTCCTCTATGCCCCCTTGTAACTTTACAGTCCCCTTTCTCACCTCCTTCTCCATGTGCTCCATACAGTGCCTCACCTCCTCGCGCACTCCTCCGACCTCCTCACTCACTCCTCTTCTGATCTCCTCTCCCATCACTTGCATCTCCTGCCCAGATGCCACCCTCATCTGCTCCATTTCCTCCCTGTGAGCATCCAGTTTAGTTTCTACCCCCATTCTGACCCCCTCTATCTGCTGCTCCATTTGTTTAACTTCCCTTTCCGCTTGGTCCCTCATGTCCCTCAATTTGCCTTCCATACTGTTTTCTAACCCCTCTAACCCTTTTTGCATCCCTTCCATTTGATTCTCTTGAGCGGCCATTCTGTTTTCTACCCCCGTTAACCCCTCCTGTATTTCCCCTAATCTATTGTCCAATTTCCCAAATTTCTCATCTAATCCCTTAAAATTATTGTCTAACCCCTCACTGGTACCCCTCGCTTCGTCCCTCATTACCCCCATTTGGTTTCCCATTACCCCCAATTGCTCACTCCGAGCCCTCGCTTCGTCCCTCATTACCCCCATTTGGTTTCCCATTACCCCCAATTGCTCACTCTGAGCATCCATCCGGCTCCCCAAACCTCCAATTTGGTCTCCCATTTGTTCCATAAAGGCCCTCATTTGCAGGAGGAAAAGGTTTGAATCCACCAGGGGCGCTGCCACGGTCGCGGCCGCAGTGACCAGCGAGGCGCCATTTTGTGCGTTTGCTACCCTCGCTGCTTCGCTCTCCTCACGTCCCTCAATTTGGTCCTGGACCGACCCTGCCTCACTCTCCACTACCGGACCCCAGCCGACTTGGTCTGCCATAGCGCGACTTTCAAAATTCGGGTTTTTATTTCCGTATAACAAAATCAAATTTCGCCGTTATAATTTCGTCGAGCGCAGTAAACGCGCTCCGGATCGATTCTACCTCCCAAAGTTTGGGCCTAATAAATTTAGTCCCGGGTCCGAATTCCACTCCTCGACACCAATTGTTACAGACGCGGTCGTGGATGTTAGTTTACCGAGCGGTTTGGTATGACCACGTCTGCACAAGTTACCCGATTATACTCGAACGTTGCCGAGTCGCGCTACGCTAGGTCAATGAAGGAAAAGGACACCACGGCTGGGATTCAAATGACACGACACCAAGGGTTCAGTTCTCAAGACCTCCGGAGGAGGTTATATTAGGGCGGAAGGTCAGATTACAACTACAAGAGGAACAGCATAGGAAGATAGGCACTTAGACACACTCTTATATTAACCCCAACAGACGACAGATAAACGGGACAAAAGGCTGACTCACACGGGGATTGATGGCAAGGAAAGCGGGTATCGATGGCTCAAGGTGCACTCTTGGCTCAAGGACAGGGTACTGTACGGTCCAGTAGATGCAGGGAGGTCACTGCGCTCGGAGGTCACGACTGGTTTTTCCTCTTCAAGCTCGGGGCGCATCTCACGTCACGTCCGGCAAGTGGCTGCGTATATCTGGCGGGGAGTGACACGCCCTCGGCTCGTTAGCTCCGCCCCAGATGGAATCGGCACGTTGCTTCTCATTGGGTGCGTGCGGGGGGGTTACCGGCTCCGCCCTTGACGAGGGGCTGACAAGGAGCCCCTTCGTGGTAACCCCGTCGGAGCGCATGGTGGCGGCTAACCGAGCCGGTGTGAGGACGCACACTCCCCCGCGCAGCGCCGTTGTTGTAGTTGTTGTTGTTTGGGGAAGAAGATGGGAGGAGGCATGGGAAGGTCCTAAACTCACTACTGGTGCCATATAATCACATTCTGGTGCAACGAAGAGTCAGAATTAATGGAAACGAGTCCTTAACTGACATAGACTAAGAATAACTAGCAAGATGTCCGAAAGTTGTCTACGTGAGATGCGGTGGACCTGGGCACGACATTTAATGGGGGAAAAAGGGGAAGGTCGGTTCTACAGAGTGTTATTTACAGGCAATGGGACTAGGGAATGGGGGATTGGGGATAGTTGGGGAGTATTGGGGAAATAGGGGAATATTTACAAGCGGATATGGAGGCCAAATTCCATATTCGCAACAATATATAAGGCGCAGGGAGGTGAAATTCTATGCACGTGATGTGCAATGAGCGCGGAGTAAAACGAGTGTTCGTTTACGTATGTATGATGTCCAAGAAGATATAAACACAGAAGATATAAACTAGGCCGATGCTTCAGACCTTGGCACGCTCACAAGGCTGTACCTTCGAATAAACTGTTCCAACCCGTCATTTTGACGGGCTTTTTACTAGTAGAAATAATAATACTGAAAAAAATAGTAATAATAAATATAAATACTGTATCTGCAATCACAAAACGATCGCCAAGGGTAAAACTCCACCGGCACCCTCAATCCAATGATGGCCATATTATTTTTTTGACCGCAATATGACCTTGACCTTCGACATTTAGGGATAGAGTGTACTAAAGAAAATGTGTGCCCATCTAAAATCTATCCACAGAACTCAACATAATGAAAATCGGAGGAAAATTATTCCATTTATGATCAAAACCGGTGTTTTAGTTGGGTCACAATCCAAACAAAAGTAGTTCAAGGACACGAAACAAATATCAGGTGCACTACTTCAGTGCAGCGACACTATGCTGATGCAAGAACATCTCGGAAGGCCTGTGCGTATCATGTGTATATGTGACATGTAGAACAAGGATAATGTAGGAGATATCAGTGTACTTTTATTCATTTTACAAGGATACTAGTACTGGTAGACAATTGGCAAATCCACAGCAGTAATAGGTACAGTACTGTTGTTGATGTCGCTGCTGTTTCCATTGTTTGCTGTTGTTCTGGTTCATTGGAGCATTCTATATCAGGAGTTATTGCTCGCTATAGTCCGGAGTGTAAAGGCCATTTCTATGGAAATGAATTATCAGGAAATTTATGATAATTTATTATGAACTATTAGTAGTGTGTAGAGGGATGAATCATGCAAATTGTAAATAGTAAAACTTTTCATGGAACTATCAGTATTGGGACGCAAGCCATCATCAGTACACCATTCCTTTTGTTTCTTCATGTAGGTTCACCAAGATGAAGACAGCAACCAATATCTACATCTTTAACTTGGCACTGGCAGATGCCCTGGTGACCAGCACACTGCCCTTCCAAAGCGCCAATTACCTCCTCAACACCTGGCCGTTTGGCCAGTTTCTTTGCAAGGTGGTCATGTCCATTGACTATTACAACATGTTCACCAGCATCTTCACGCTGACCAGCATGAGTGTGGACCGCTACATAGCCGTTTGTCATCCGGTGAAGGCTCTCGACGTCCGCACGCCGAGCAAGGCCAAAATTATGAGCATCTGCATCTGGATTGTTTCATCCGGCATTGGAATTCCCGTTGCCGTGATGGCGTCAGCAAAACGTCAAAAAGGTGAGAAAAATAAATGATTCATAAGGAAGGCTTTTGACCTTTTCTAAATTGGTGCTTTTCTTCATCGTTTTTACAAGTTATTTTCGAAACACTTTATGTTTGATTTTTATAAATAAAGTAGCTACACTGACGAAACAACCAAGAAAAACAAGAGCATGAATTGCTTTGCTGCACATGCTCCCTCCCGGTGTGATATTTTCCAGTTCCAAAAAAGCGCACAACTTTGCTAAAAATTGACGAAACACCCTGAAACGCAAACTTGTTCTGTAACTTATCATAATAAAGTCATATACCAAGTTTCAGTTCAATATGTTAAGAGGTATGGGGAAAAAGTCTAAAAAACCACAAGTCTGACAGACAGTCAGACAGACAGACAGATGAAAAATCACTCAGAGGGACACTTGACAAAACAGAACAAAGTAGATTGGCACTCAGTAGAGCATCGTTTTGACCTCAAAAATAATTAGTGGTTGAATTCAGTGACCTGATATGCAAATCGTCTTCAAAGTTTAAGTTAATCCGATGAAAAGTGGCAATTTTAGAAATTCGGCCTATGTTGACCTTTTGGCCTATGTTGACCTCAAAAATTGTTGGTGATTGGTTTCAGTAAGCTGATATGAAAATCCTATTCAGATTTCAAGTCAATCAGATGAAAATAGAGGATTTTAGCATTTTCAAAAAAGTGGTTGCCTTTGGCCGATGTTGACCTTGTGACCGACGCTGACCTCAAAAATAGTTTGTGGTTGAATTCAGTTCGCCGATATGTTAATGCTATTCAAATTTAAAGTCAATCGGATGAAAATTGAGGATTTTAGAAATTAAAGAAAGTGGTTCACCTTTGGCCTAGGTTGGCCTTTTGGTCGATGTTGATCTCAAAATAGTTAGTGGTTGAATTCAGTTCAGTGATATGTTAATCGTATTCAAATTTAAAGTCAATCAGATGAAAATTGAGGATTTTAAAAATTAGAGAAAAGTGGTTGCCTTTGGCCTATGTTGGCCTTCTGGCCGATGTTGATCTCAAAAATAGTTAGTGGTTGAATTCAGTTCGCTGATATGTTAATCCTATTCAAATTTAAAGTCAATCAGATGAAAATTGAGGATTTTAGAAATTAGAGAAAAGTGGTTGCCTATGGCCTATGTTGACCTTGTGACCTACGTTGACCTCAAAAATAGTTGGTGGTTGAATTAAGCTAGCTGATATGAGAATCCTATTCAAATCTCAAGTCAATCGGATGAAAATTGAGAATTAATTTTTTTTGAAAAAAAGTGGTTGACCTTTGGCCTATGTTGACCTTTTGACCTCAAAATATATAGGATTTTGTCAGACCATGAACTCTACTATTTGGTGAAGTTTCGTGAAGATCGGTTTAAAATTGTGACCTGTACGCAAGTATATGTGAGCGGACAGACAAACAAACACACACAAAAAATTTTTGTCAAGTAATGAAGAGACGGACAGAGAAACAGAAAGCAAACCTATAGTCTCCTCTGGTGAAACTGCTAAGGGAAAATTAACATTGTTTCATCATTCAATAACATTATAGTTCATTGCACACCAATGCTTTGTACATTAGTAAAGAGTAATGGTATATAGTAATGTATTGTCATTTGGATGCATCAATGCACAACAGTTCATATGGTACAGTAATCTACTGTACTTCAAATTGGAGAATACTGCACTACTACATCTGTGACGAATACTACTACCACTTTAATGGCCTCAATTATTCCCACCTTATTGTGCAGTTTGCCATGAGGAAAACTTTGGCCCAAGCCTTTCATGAACCGGCTGGCCAGGCCTGACATTAATCAGGCTGGCCCGATTTGAGGTGATTTGGACATTAATTTGTAATTTGTTCGGGGTGCTGGGTATAACTCGCCAACTCTTCGTGAAAGACCCTGTGGGATATTTAACATCTATCAACTAACTAATGCAAGCAGACGGGACACCCAGTTTACCATCCATCCGAGGGATGGCGCACTTTGTGATGCAGCGATGCAACAATACCTGCATATCACCGATTGGGTAATTTGTGGTCGGGTCGGGAATAGAACCCAGGCTAGATAGCTCAAAGGTGTGTGTTACCTCTGCAGCATCCTTTTAGGTAGTGTAGTTCATATTGTAGGGAAGGAATCATAAACTAGAGTAACGTATCGCAGTTCATTTGATGTGGCAAGATATTGCCATTTAGCAAACAGTAATGTATAAATGTAGTTTATCCGACTACATTTATACATTGTAGGCTATGACCATATTATTCAGCAATTCACTGTAAATCTAATGGTACAGTATGTACTTCATTGTAGCTCCTCTGATATAGTAAAACATGTTATTTTGAATACAATAATATAATATAGTGTACAAATGCACTGTATCTCCTCTGATATAGTAAAACATGTTATTTAGAATACAATCTATATATATAAAACACAGTTTGTGTGTGTGTGTGTGTGTGTGTGTGTGTGTGTGTGTGTGTGTGTGTGTGTGTGTGTGTGTGTGTGTGTAATGTTACCAATAGACTCCTAAACCGAGAGGCTCACGTGCTTGATATTTGGCATAGACATGGCCATTGAGCCTGGGAAGAACATGGCCGACCTAAAAATATTTGACGAGATCCATATTTTTACCTCAGCGCATTTCAGCGAGGAATATTATACACGGAATCTGAGCCGGTAGCAGAGCAGCGCGCTGATTCGCTCAGAGCGATCACGTGATGTTCCATCCTTGCCGCCATAATCTCACAGTTACGCGTTCGCACGTAATTCAGAGTGAAAGCGATTGCGTTTTTTCACATTTCAGCAAGGAACATTGCCATTCACACCACATAGGTTTTTTTTTCTTTCATCATTAGATCCATATTTTTAGCCATAATGTAGCGTAACGTAGCGAAGCTAACGTAGCGTTAGCATAACGTAGCGTAGCGTAGCGATCCTCGCTCAGGATCTTCGTCAGGTTCGCGAACAAGTTAGCCAAAACGTAAAAGTGAAAATATATCGAATGACCATTGCCATTCACACCACATAGGTTTTTTTTTCTTTCCTCTTTAGATCCATATATTTTGCCATAACGTAGCGCATTATGGCTCGCTCGAGCTCGAGTTAGCCAATCACCTGGGCGCATGAGGCCACGTTGGCCATGCCCACGACACGACGCAGAGTTGCAATCTTGAGTTTGTGTCGTTTGTTTGATTGCAGAAGTTGCAATCTTCATTACCACGTGTAAACGTAAAAGTGAAAAAAATTGAATTTGTCTACGAGTGAGTGACTGGAAGACTGACTGTGATAAAGGCAATGGCACCGAAGAAAAGAAATTTGTCGCGTTCAACCTCCCAAGCAAGGAAAATTGCTGATCGGACTCCATGAAACCGATGAAGATACTTTTCACCATCGACAAGCCAATCAAGAACGTGTCTCTAGATTCAGACAGCAAGAGACAGAAGATGAGAGAACGGCACGTCTAAACGCCAATCAACAACGTCTGGTGAGGGCCAGACAGCAAGAGACAGAAGATGAGAGAACGGCACGTCTAAATGCTAATCAACAACGTCTGGCGAGGGCCAGACAGCGAGAGACAGAAGATGAGACAGAGGCACGTCTAAACGCCAATCAACAACGTCTGGCGAGGGCCAGACAGTGAGAGACAGAAGATGAGACAGAGGCACGTCTGAACGCTAATCAACAACGTGTGGCGAGGGCCAGACAGCGAGAGACAGAAGATGAGACAGAGGCACGTCTAAACGCCAATCAACAAAGTGTAGCGAGGGCCAGACAGCAGGAGACAGAAGAACAGCGCCAAAAACGACTCAACAACTGGCAACCATCAGGCAGACGGCAGCCGGCCATTGCATGGGAGAAGGCTGCATTCAGTTACAATCCGAACACTGACTACTCCTCAAACGTTGATATTGGCTCCATGTCGTTCACCTGTCAGTTTTGCCATGCCTTGAAATGGAAGGGAGAAACACCATGAATGTGTTGCAGCGGAGGCAATGTCCTTTTGCCTTCTCTCCAATCTCCACCGGAACCTTTGAAAGAACTACTTCAATCAACTACGACTCAATCCAGACACTTCCTGAAAGAAATCCGTAATTACAACTCTTCGTTCCAAATGACTTCGTTTGGAGCAGATCGCGTCGTCACTGAGCAAGGATTCATGCCTACATTCAAGGTGCAATGCCAGGTATACCACCTCATTGGCTCTATCCACCCTCAACCAGGTGAGCAACCGAAATTTCCTATCCGAACAAGGACAAACAAAGAACATTGTTTACAAGGAAGCACTGCGTAATTAACTACGTGTCTGGTGTGTTATGATGATTGTGAGAATATCGATTCTGATTCTGATTCTGATCAGATTTGTATGTGTATTTATGTGTATTTTATGTGATTTTATGTATTTATGTGTATTAAAAAAAACACACAATAAAAGGCACGAAGGAAAATAGTTAATTACTCCGACACATTTAGCTGCGGTGATTGAAAAATCACCGGACAATTGTTGCTGTTTTGATGCCTTTTTACTGCTGTTTTGATGCTTTTACATTGCTGTTTTGATGCGTTTTCACTGCTGCTCTGATGCTTTTTCACTGCTGTTTTGATGCTTTTTCACAGCTGTTCTGATGCTTTTTTGACGTTTTTTTTAATATAAAAATCTCATTTCAAAAAAAAAAATCCAAAAAAATCTCACAATGATGACATATAATTCACAGAAAACGTTGAAGCAACCGCGTAATATTGCGGTGATATTTAACTCTGAGTGAAAATAGTTCTAAATTTTAAAAACTTTCATCTGATATTTGTGATTTATTTCAAACAAACTGTATTTCCCATCTACACGGCCATGTATTCCCATTAACGTTATGTAAAGTACATAAATTGTGTGGATTACATCATTTGTGGATGTTATCAATTGCCAGTAACCATCTATATCCCTGCCCTCCCCTTCCCTCCTCCCCCTCCCTTTCCCCCCTCCCCCTTCTCCTCCCCCCTCCCCCTACCCTTCCCCCTTCCTTCACTCTCCACCCTCCCCCTACCCTTCCCCCTCCCCTTCCCCCTCCCTTCCCTCTCCACCATACCCTCTCCCCTTCCCCCCTCCCCCTCGCCTTTCCCCTCCCCTCCCCTCCCCCTCCCCTCCCCCTCCCTTTCCCCCTACCCCTTCCCCTTCCCCTTCCCCCTCCCCCTACCCCCCTTCTCCCTCCCTTCCCCCTCCACCCTACCCTCTCCCCTTCCCCCCTCCCCCTCCCCTGCCCCCTCCCTTTCCCCCCTCCCCCTCCCCCTTCCCCTTCCCCTTCCCCCTCCCTCTCCCCCTCCCCCCTCCCCTTCCCCCTCCCCCCTCCCCCTCCCCCCTCTCCTCCCCTCCCCCTCCCCTCCCCCCCCTTGCTCTCCTCCCCTCCCCCTCATTCCCCTCCCCTCCCCTTCCCCCTCTCCCTCTCCTCCCCCACCCGGAAATGCCAGGTACTTCTGCTAGTAATATAATATAGTGTATAAATGCACTGTAGCTCCTTTGATATAGTAAAACATGTTATTAGTCCCCTACCGGTGTACACCGGAGGGGACTATAGGTTTGCACGCCGTCCCTCCGTCCGTCAGTCCGTCAGTCCGTCAGTCCGTCAAAAAAAAAAAAACAGTTTTCCGGAACTTTTTTCTAAACGCTTAATGCTAATGTTTCAAACTTGGTACATGGTTTCCTCATGATAAGTTACAGGTCAAGTTCGAACTTCACGACGTTTCGATCATTTTTAACAAAGTTATGGCACTTTGAACTTTGGTAATTTTTATAATTCTGATGCTCCTTAACTCGGTGCCATTTTAAGTTTTAATTTCCTTTAAAAACCAGTTTCTCTGCAATAATAGGACCGATTGAGATCGGTCCTATTCAGTCATCATATGGTGGACCGATCACCATATGATGGACTCGGTCTGTAGAGTATTTTAATGGTAATTATGACGTCACAGGTCACTTGGTTCGGCCGCCATATCGTTTTTCGTGAAAACACGAAAACCACTTTTTCTCTGCAACGGCTGAACAGATCAAGGCCAAGCTTTGCAGGCAGAATCGCATACCCATGACGAACAAAAAGGTCAGCGAGCATGACGTCATGCGTCACATGGTTTCAGAGTTATGACGTTTTTAAGCATGAACCTTTAAAACCGAGCTCCTCCCTCATTTTTGATCCAATCAAGGGGAAACTTCACAAATCTGTTCAGCATGTCAGTCTACTAAAATGTCATTTTGGAATTTGCGATAGGGCACGTGGTTTGGCAGATATCGTTAATTAAACGAAATTTTTTTTTTTTTAAATGGATATCTCTTGAATCGCCAGTACCTCCGACTGTGAGTTGGTAATAATTTATATAATTCACACAGTGCAATACGTGCAGGCCGCTGCACGGAGTGACCTTGCAGGCTTATCAACGAGGCGAGGCGTGACACACATGTGTCTCAGCATACCTCAGATCAAGTTTGAAAACCAGCATCAACCATGCATAAATTTGCATATTCGATCATTTTTGACAAAGTTATGGCACTTTGTTTATTCTAGAGATCTCCTCAAGCCGCAACGCGCGCCCTCAGCCTCGTCTCGCGAACGTCAAAAGCGCGACACAGCACGCTCTTTCAGGAGGGGCGGAGCCAAGCCGAGCAACATACTCGTATATATACACATCGATCATTGATCTTGAAAAACAACGTATTTTCTCGTGCTTCTGCTGACCTGTCTGCGAGGTGTATAAATCGAAGTCCCGAGTGCGAATCACAGGTGAGCCCGTCCTGAGGTAATAAGTGATTGGAACGATTCAGAACCTGTAGGTAAATAACCCTTGGTAATTTCCCCAACAGTTTTCCGGACTATAATTTGGAGTGCGGGGGGTCAAAGCTGTTAATATTCCTTGCGTACAATATGCTGTAATCGTGGACTGTTCCTTAAAATGCTTTCCGAGAATAAGCATCAAGTCAAAAACGTTTTCACTGAATTTTGTTTCCATTGACACAATTCTTCATATCAGGCAAGAATACATTGAATTCAAATCGTTTACCAATAAATCAACAATACATCTAGGGAGGTTGGAGTGTCACTTTACCATATGCTTCTGTGCGTATAATCTGCGTGAATACTTCTTTAAATATGTATCTGATACTCTGCCCTCTTAGCAGTATACACAGTACGCATCAGAAGTAACATAGCTTCCACGGTCCGCGGATAACCTGGTCAGGATAACCCGGTCAGGATAACCCGGTCAGGATAACCTGGTCAGGATAACCCGGTCAGGATAACCCGGTCTCACATCATCCGCGCCCACATTCAACCGTGCATAAATTTGCATATTTAATGAGGTTCGTCTGTCACACTTTGGTTTCATGCGATAACTCCACCAAACATTGGCTGATTTCAACAACATTTTGTACACACATGTGTCTCAGCATAACTCAGATCGAGTTTGAAAACCAGCATCAACCGTGCATAAATTTGCATATTTAATTAGATCCGTCTGTTCGTCTGTCACAGTTTGGTTTCCGTACGATAACTGCACCAAACATTGGCTGATTTCAACAAAATTTTGTACACACACGTGTCTCAGCATAACGCAGATCAAGTTTGAAAACCAGCATCAACCGTGCATAAATTTGCATATTCGATCATTTTTGACAAAGTTATGGCACTTTGAACTTTGGTAGGGGACATGTATTGCAGCGCAATACTCAGAATGCTTGTTTAGAATACAATAATATAATACAGTGTATAAATGCCCTGTAGCTCTTCTGATATAGTAAAACATGTTATTTAGAATACAATAATATAATATAGTGTATAAATGCACTGTAGCTCTTCTGATATAGTAAAACATGTTATTTAGAATACAATAATATAATACAGTGTATAAATGCACTGTAGCTCTTCTGATAAAGTAAAACATGTTATTTAGAATACAATAATATAATATAGTGTATAAATGCCCTGTAGCTCTTCTGATATAGTAAAACATGTTATTTAGAATACAATAATATAATATAGTGTATAAATGCACTGGAGCTCCTCTGATATAGTAAAACATGTTATTTAGAATACAATAATATAATATAGTGTATAAATGCACTGTAGCTCCTCTGATATAGTAAAACATGTTATTTAGAATACAATAATACAATATAGTGTATAAATGCACTGTAGCTCCTCTGATATAGTAAAACATGTTATTTAGAATACAATAATATAATATAGTGTATAAATGCACTGTAGCTCCTCTGATATAGTAAAACATGTTATTTAGAATACAATAATATAATATAGTGTATAAATGCACTGTAGCTCCTCTGATATAGTAAAACATGTTATTTAGAATACAATAATATAATATAGTGTATAAATGCACTGTAGCTCCTCTGATATAGTAAAACATGTTATTTAGAATACAATAATACAATATAGTGTATAAATGCACTAGAGCTCCTCTGATATAGTAAAACATGTTATTTAGAATACAATAATATAATATAGTGTATAAATGCACTAGAGCTCCTCTGATATAGCAAAACATGTTATTTAGAATACAATAATATAATATAGTGTATAAATGCCCTGTAGCTCCTCTGATATAGTAAAACATGTTATTTAGAATACAATAATATAATATAGTGTATAAATGCACTGGAGCTCCTCTGATAGAGTAAAACATGTTATTTAGAATACAATAATATAATATAGTGTATAAATGCACTGTAGCTCCTCTGATATAGCAAAACATGTTATTTAGAATACAATAATATAATATAGTGTATAAATGCCCTGTAGCTCCTCTGATATAGTAAAACATGTTATTTAGAATACAATAATATAATATAGTGTATAAATGCACTGGAGCTCCTCTGATAGAGTAAAACATGTTATTTAGAATACAATAATATAATATAGTGTATAAATGCACTGGACCTCCTCTGATATAGTAAAACATGTTATTTAGAATACAATAATATAATATAGTGTATAAATGCACTGGAGCTCCTCTGATATAGTAAAACATGTTATTTAGAATACATTAATATAATATAGTGTATAAATGCACTGTAGCTCCTCTGATATAGTAAAACATGTTATTTAGAATACAATAATATAATATAGTGTATAAATGCACTGTAGCTCCTCTGATATAGTAAAACATGTTATTTAGAATACAATAATATAACATAGTGTATAAATGCACTGTAGCTCCTCTGATATAGCAAAACATGTTATTTAGAATACAATAATATAACATAGTGTATAAATGCACTGTAGCTCCTCTGATATAGTAAAACATGTTATTTAGAATACAATAATATAATATAGTGTATAAATGCACTGTAGCTCCTCTGATATAGTAAAACATGTTGTTTAGAATACAATAATATAATATAGTGTATAAATGCACTGTAGCTCCTCTGATATAGCAAAACATGTTATTTAGAATACAATAATATAATATAGTGTATAAATGCACTGTAGCTCCTCTGATATAGCAAAACATGTTATATAGAATACAATATTATCATATAGTGTATAAATGCACTGTAGCTCCTCTGATATAGCAAAACATGTTATTTAGAATACAATAATATAATATAGTGTATAAATGCCCTGTAGCTCCTCTGATAAAGCAAAACATGTTATTTAGAATACAATAATATAACATAGTGTATAAATGCACTGAAGCTCCTCTGATATAGCAAAACATGTTATTTAGAATACAATAATATAATATAGTGTATAAATGCACTGTAGCTCCTCTGATATATCAAAACATGTTATTTAGAATACAATAATATAATATAGTGTATAAATGCCCTGTAGCTCCTCTGATATAGTAAAACATGTTATTTAGAATACAATAATATAATATAGTGTATAAATGCACTGGAGCTCCTCTGATATAGTAAAACATGTTATTTAGAATACAATAATATAATATAGTGTATAAATGCACTGTAGCTCCTCTGATATAGCAAAACATGTTATTTAGAATACAATAATATAATATAGTGTATAAATGCACTGTAGCTCCTCTGATATAGTAAAACATGTTATTTAGAATACAATAATATAATATAGTGTATAAATGCACTGTAGCTCCTCTGATATAGTAAAACATGTTATTTAGAATACAATAATATAATATAGTGTATAAATGCACTGGAGCTCCTCTGATATAGCAAAACATGTTATTTAGAATACAATAATATAATATAGTGTATAAATGCACTGTAGCTCCTCTGATATAGTAAAACATGTTATTTAGAATACAATAATATAATATAGTGTATAAATGCCCTGTAGCTCCTCTGATATAGTAAAACATGTTATTTAGAATACAATAATATAATATAGTGTATAAATGCCCTGTAGCTCCTCTGATAAAGCAAAACATGTTATTTAGAATACAATAATATAACATAGTGTATAAATGCACTGTAGCTCCTCTGATATAGCAAAACATGTTATTTAGAATACAATAATATAATATAGTGTATAAATGCACTGTAGCTCCTCTGATATATCAAAACATGTTATTTAGAATACAATAATATAATATAGTGTATAAATGCCCTGTAGCTCCTCTGATATAGTAAAACATGTTATTTAGAATACAATAATATAATGTAGTGTATAAATGCCCTGTAGCTCCTCTGATATAGTAAAACATGTTATTTAGAATACAATAATATAATATAGTGTATAAATGCGCTGTAGCTCCTCTGATATAGCAAAACATGTTATTTAGAATACAATAATATAACATAGTGTATAAATGCACTGTAGCTCCTCTGATATAGTAAAACATGTTGTTTAGAATACAATAATATAATACAGTGTATAAATGCCCTGTAGCTCTTCTGATATAGTAAAACATGTTATTTAGAATACAATAATATTGTTGCGAATATGGAATTTGGCCTCCATATCCGCTTGTAAATATTCCCCTATTTCCCCAATACTCCCCAACTATCCCCAATCCCCCATTCCCTAGTCCCATTGTCTGTAAACAACACTCTGTAGAACCGACCTTCCCCTTTTTCCCCCATTAAATGTCGTGCCCAGGTCCACCGCATCTCACGTAGACAACTTTCGGACATCTTGCTAGTTAGTCTTAGTCTATGTCAGTTAAGGACTCGTTTCCATTAATTCCGACTCTTCGTTGCACCAGAATGTGATTATATGGCACCAGTAGTGAGTTTAGGACCTTCCCTTACCTCCTCCCGTCTTCTTCCCCAAACAACCACAACAACAACAACTACAACTACAACTACAACTACAACAACAATTACAACAACAACTACAACAACGGCGCTGCGCGGAGGAGTGTGCGTCCTCACACCGGCTCGGTTAGCCGCCACCATGCGCTCCGACGGGGTTACCACGAAGGGGCTCCTTGTCAGCCCCTCGTCAAGGGCGGAGCCGGTAACCCCCCCCCCCAGCACGCACCCAATGAGAAGCAACGTGCCGATTCCATCTGGGGCGCAGCTAACGAGCCGAGGGCGTGTCACTCCCCGCCGGATATACGCGGCCACGTACCGGACGTGACGGGAGGGGGAGATGCGCCCCGAGCTTGAAGAGGAAGAACCAATCACTACCTCCGAGCGCTGAGAGACCTCCTGCATCTACTGGACCGTACTGTACCCTGTCCTTGAGCCAAGAGTGCACCTTGAGCCATCGATACCCGCTTTCCTTGCCATCAATCCCCGTGTGAGTCAGCCTTTTGTCCCGTTTATCTGTCGTCTGTTGGGGTTAATATAAGAGTGTGTCTAAGTGCTTGTCTTTCTATGCTGTACCTCTCATCCCTGTAATCTGACCTTCCGCCCTAATATAATCTCCTCCGGAGGTCTTGAGAACCGTATCCCTGGTGTCGTGTCATTTTAATCCCAGCCGTGTGTCTTTTCCTTCATTGATCTAGCGTAGCGCGATTAGTCAACGTTCGGGTATAATCGGGTAACTTGTGCAGACGTGGTCATACCAAACCGCTCGGTAAATAACATCTAAGCCGCGTCTGTAACAATTGGTGTCGAGGAGTGGAATTCGGACCCGGGACTAAATTTATTAGGCCCAAATTTGTAGTAGAATCGATTCGGAGCGCGTTTCCCGCGCGTAATTATAACGGCGAAATTTGATTTTGTTATACGAAAATAAAAACCCGAATTTTGAAAGTCGCGCTATGGCAGACCAAGACAGCTGGGGTCCGGTAGTGGAGAGTGAGGCAGGGTCGGTCCAGGACCAAATTGAGGGACGCGAGGAGAGCGAAGCAGTGAGGGTAGCAGGTTCGCAAAGTAGCGCCGTCATGCACGAAGTAGCGGGCGCGCAAAATGGCACCTCGCAGATGGCCACGGCGTCCACGCCCGCGACCGTGGCAGCGCCCCTGGTGGATTTGAACCTTTTTTTTATACAAATAAAGGCCCTTATGGCCCAGAATAGTGAGCGATTGGAGGGCCAAATGGGGGTAATGGGGAACCGGATGGATGCTCAGAGTGAGCAATTGGGGGTAATGGGGAACCGGATGGATGCTCAGGGTGAGCGATTAGAGGGCCAAATGGGGGTAATGAGGGACGAAGCGAGGGGTACTGGTGAGGGATTAGACAATAATTTTAAGGGATTAGACGAGAAATTTGGGAAATTAGACAATAGATTAGGGGAAATACAGGAGGGGTTAATGGGGATAGAAAACAGAATGGCCGCTCAAGAGAATCAAATGGAAGGGATGCAAAAAGGGTTAGAGGGGTTAGAAAACACCATGGAAGGCAAATTGAGGGACATGAGGGACCAAGCGGAAAGGGAAGTTAACCAAATGGGGCAGCAGATAGAGGGGGTCAGAATGGGGGTAGAAACCAAACTGGATGCTCACAGGGAGGAAATGGAGCAGATGAGGGTGGCATCTGGGCAGGAGATGCAAGTGATGGGAGAGGAGATCAGAAGAGGAGTGAGTGAGGAGGTCGGAGGAGTGCGCGAGGAGGTGAGGCACTGTAAGGAGCACATGGAGAAGGAGGTGAGAAAGGGGACTGTAAAGTTACAAGGGGGCATAGAGGACCTGACGCAGGAGGTGGAGCAGCTGACGGTGGGACAGACGGAGTTAGTGGAGCAGGTACAAAGGAACACTGCGGTAATAGGAGGGTTAAAAGCGACACAAAATGACCTAAAAGATGACTTGATAGCGACGAAGAGGGAATGTCAGATGGTACGTGAGGGACTGACAACGAGGCTGGACGAGGTGATAGAGGTAATGGAGACGAAGGACCGGCAGGTGAGGACGCACATGGAAACGGTCAAGGTAGCCTTGGAGGACGAGCTTGAGGAGACGTACCGGGGAATAAAAGAGGTGAAGCAGAAATTAGAAGAAGTGGAAGAAGGGGTGAGCGAAATTAAGAAGCGACGGAGGGAGGATAAGAAAGAGATAAAAGAGGAGATAAAAGAATTGGTCCAAAGTCTGTGTTCGGATCGTGATGATGTGCTCATTAACCGGATGAGGGATTCGCAGGTGATGGAGGAGAAGCGAAGAGGAAGAGGACCCGGTGTAAGTGGTGACCAATATGGTCGTGCGTATGATGCGCCAGGGGATTTAAGGAGCTTGGGGGTCGAGATAGACCCGGGTGTTCGTGAGAGGCCGTTGGTGAAGTGTGCGACAGGTCTGGTGTGCGAAAAAGGAGGTGTGCGAGAAAGTCCGACTCTGGGGTGTGTGAGGAAAAAGTGCGTGCCAAGGAGTGAGGGTGCTGGCGAGAATGAGTCGGTCGTAGCGCGTGTGCGAGGGAGCACATGGAAGCGCGGTGTGGTGAGTGTTACAGAGGGTGTGACGGGAGAGTGTGCGCAGGAGTGTGCGCGAGAAAGGTGTGTGACGGACAGGTGCATGGGGAAAGAGTGTGCTGTCAAGAGTAAGGGTGAGTGCGTTGTCAAGAATGGAGGTGAGAGTAGTGAGAGTGACAAGGAGAGTGAGTTAGCTGTGACAGGTGAGCGAGGATGTACACCTGGGATGGCAGGATGCACACCTGGAATGGTAGAGCGTGAGTGGGAATGCACGCTGGAGTTGGTGGTGAGGCACGTGGTTGGGTGTGCGAATGAGAGCACACCTGTGATTGTCACAGAGGAGGTGACAGAGGAGGGGGTGCGAAGAGGTGTGTTGGTGAGGTGTGCTACCAACGAATGTGTGCCAAAGTGTTCGGTGGTCAGGTGTGTGACCAAGGCTGTGAGTGGAATGGGTGTGCCTGGGTGTGTAAGGAACGGTACAAGGAGCATGGAAACGGCTGGATGTGTGAGCAAGGAACGGGCTGCGGGGTGTAAGCGTCCAGGTGAAGCATCGACGTTAGACAGGGTAGAGTTTAGAACGACTTATAGCCGAATCGGGCCCTCGGTGCGTGCTGGGCCTCGCTTTGAACGGCTGCGTCCGTGCTCCACTAGGCGGAGCGGGCGGCCCGATAGAAAGAGTCGTCATGGCGACCACTATTTGTTGAGGCATTCCGGCAGGTCGAGATCGGTACATTGGATGGCTCCACGCCGAGATGGTGCGTGGGATCTCGGCCCGGGTAAGCCCCCGTCCCTGCACCGAGTGCCGGACGCATCCAGCCGCTGCCACGAAACAACCCGCATTCATGGCTTGGCTTTACGAAGCCGGGCTTTGGACAGGAATTGGCGCACCGAGAGGTATTAGTGAGTAGACGGGTGATGAGGATAGTGTTTTGGACGCAAAATTAGAGAAAAACAAAATTTGATGATTGGCAAGGGATTGGCAGTAATGATTGGCAGATGATGGGTCGTGATTGGCAAATTTTTGATTTGTTGAAATTTGATGTGCACAATTGGTAGTGAGCGATAGGCCCGGTGGGTAAGGGTGGCATCCCTGCCACCCTTCCCATGGTGGGGGCAAAGGAGCAATAGCTTATGGGGTGTATGGCAGTGAAAACTAGCCCGGGTGGGTTAGGTTATATTGTGTGTAGGGATCTAGCGAAGATGACCTTAGGTAACGTTAAGTTTAGTTAGTGACTGATACCTGTAGTGGGGACGCAGGTAGATTAGTATGGATTATAATGACGTGGGAGCGCAATAGTTTAAAGGGACGACTGGGAAGCGCAAGTTTCAGAGGGGAGTAGTTAGCTGAGATGATGCCGTGTGTGTGAGGATGGAACAGGTGTGATTGCACAGGTGTGCAACTGGACAGGTGTGATTGCACAGGTGTGCAACTGGACAGGTGAGTGGAGCAGTGTGTGAGTAGTGAGTGTGTGGATCAGCGCGAATGCGCTTGGGGAGAGAAGGGTGCAGGTGGCACCAGGTGTGAGAGCACAGGTGTGCAAGTACAGGTGTGTGGAGAGAGTTGGAGTAAGTGGTACGGAGTGGTGTGCATGGTGCGAAGGTGTGGATGGGGGAAGAGTGGACCCCTTTCACGAGTACCCGGGGCGGGTAGTGTAAGTGTTAGGTAGAGGGTATAGGTAAATTGTGGTTGGATATTGGCATCTGTGGTGCGGTTGCAGAATGGTGTTGTGAATGGGTGCATTAGTGTCGTGGAAATGGCTGGGCGTGTAGCCTGTTAGTGTGTGTAGTTGGTTGGGCACTCCACCACTGTGAGGATGTCGGGCAGGTGAGGCCGCAGGTGGGCTCTGGGAGCCGGTAGTTGTGAGTGGGTGCCTGAGGATCCCGGGTGTGGATCGGGCAGCCCAGTGCCAGAGAGGGCACCGAGTGGGGAGAGCGCCAGAGGGCCTTCCCCAGGTAGTTAGGTTAGGGTAAGGAGCAGGTAAGCTCGGAGGCAACTGCAGTGGTGGAGGTGTGCAGGTGGGTAGACCCACTGGGAGAGGTACACGCCACAGCCCAGAAATTGTGCGAGGGCACCGGGAGATGAATCGGGGGAGTGAGACCCCAAATTGAAAAGCACCACAGTTTGGCCAATGGGAATTGGTTTTTAGAACCCATAGTGTAAGAGGGCCAATGGTTTGGCCGGAGAAAGACCCCGGGTAGTGTAAAGTTGTTAAAGTCATTTAGGAAATAGTTAGGATTGATGAACCTGTCGCACCATACGCAGCCACTTACCTGTGGTGATGATGATGACTCCACACCTGTGTTTTCTTTGTTTTGTTGCAGGAAATGAGATTGCTGTGGATTTGTGAGACGCATCACGACGTGGATGAGACATTGGGGTGATTCCATCTCTCCCTCCCTAGGAGGGACTGATGATGAATTGGTAATGGCAAATTTTGATGTTCAGTTGGAGATGGCAAATTTTGATGAGAGTTGAAAATGGCAAATTTGATTGGTTAGGAGGGAGAGAAGACGAATTTGGTTTATGGGAGGAACGGGGAAGACAGTAGGGATGTTTGTTGATTTGTAAAGTAGATGTTTATGGGTAGTGTTGTGTTTTGTGGATACAGTAAGGGGTAAGGGAGGGGCCATGTAGGTTACCTGGTGGGGGGGGGGGGGGCGTACGATTGGAACGTACCTGTCTCACCTGGTTCCCATGTGCCCCCAGTGTGCATCATCTTGTATTGCGTGCACTTTTGCGCCCTTACCACCTTACTCACTTGTCTGCTTCTTTTGTCTCCCACCTCCGAGGATCTGGCTTTGGGGTAGAGAGAGAGGAGAGAGAGGTGCTGGCTCCGCAGTTGTGGGCCTGCACTTTCGCTGCTTGCTGCTTGGATCGATACACCATATGGACCGCAATGTTTGTGGCCACCCACAATGGACCGCAGCTCTTTTGCGGCCAAGCACCACCCGTGGATGGACCTATGGGTCAACGTGGCACCTATGCCATACAGGTGAACCACTTTTAGTAGACACCACTGAAGGCCACAATATAGAAATGGACGCGGTTGGCGCCTTTCTTTATTTTTTGAAAGAGGCAAGAACACCAAGTGCACCACACGAAGGCAAGACCAGCGGCAGAACATCGGCCGGCTGTGACACCACCGGTGATTCATAAACACTTTATTGGTGCACCGGATGGTGCTGACTGTGTGAAGGGGTGGTGCTTTTGATGCTTGGAAGGGGTGCTCTGCACATTATTAAAGGCCGTAGGCCACAGAGCACTCGTGGGTTGGTGTATCGATGCTGGCATGCGTGCTCTCTCTATGCATAACATCTGCATGTGTCCCTCCAAAAACAGGTCCTGGATCGTAGTGTAAATATCAGCGTAGTCTTGCAAAAAAATGCTCCCTACCGGCTGTATGTTTAGTTTGAGAATTCTTTCCGGATTCGGTTATCCTGTGGGTGTGTTTCTGAGAGGAGAAGGGTGCAACGTCGCAGGGGGACATATTTACTCATTTGTGAATATCTGTAAAACTGTCGCACTCAGGGTAGAGTTAATAGTAGTGGGAACTACATCTGAGTGCCACACTAAACTAGGTAAAAATTTATCGGGTCGGGACGCCCCGAGGGTAGAGAAGGGTGCAATGTTGCGAATATGGAATTTGGCCTCCATATCCGCTTGTAAATATTCCCCTATTTCCCCAATACTCCCCAACTATCCCCAATCCCCCATTCCCTAGTCCCATTGTCTGTAAACAACACTCTGTAGAACCGACCTTCCCCTTTTTCCCCCATTAAATGTCGTGCCCAGGTCCACCGCATCTCACGTAGACAACTTTCGGACATCTTGCTAGTTAGTCTTAGTCTATGTCAGTTAAGGACTCGTTTCCATTAATTCCGACTCTTCGTTGCACCAGAATGTGATTATATGGCACCAGTAGTGAGTTTAGGACCTTCCCTTACCTCCTCCCGTCTTCTTCCATAAAACAACCACAACAACAACAACTACAACTACAACTACAACTACAACAACAATTACAACAACAACTACAACAACGGCGCTGCGCGGAGGAGTGTGCGTCCTCACACCGGCTCGGTTAGCCGCCATTGACGATGCGCTCCGACGGGGTTACCACGAAGGGGCTCCTTGTCAGCCCCTCGTCAAGGGCGGAGCCGGTAACCCCCCCCCCCAGCACGCACCCAATGAGAAGCATCGTGCCGATTCCATCTGGGGCGGAGTTAACGAGCCGAGGGCGTGTCACTCCCCGCCGGATATACGCGGCCACGTTCCGGACGTGACGGGAGATGCGCCCCGAGCTTGAAGAGGAAGAACCAGTCACTACCTCCGAGCGCTGAGAGACCTCCTGCATCTACTGGACCGTACTGTACCCTGTCCTTGAGCCAAGAGTGCACCTTGAGCCATCGATACCCGCTTTCCTTGCCATCAATCCCCGTGTGAGTCAGCCTTTTGTCCCGTTTATCTGTCGTCTGTTGGGGTTAATATAAGAGTGTGTCTAAGTGCTTGTCTTTCTATGCTGTACCTCTCATCCCTGTAATCTGACCTTCCGCCCTAATATAATCTCCTCCGGAGGTCTTGAGAACCGTATCCCTGGTGTCGTGTCATTTTAATCCCAGCCGTGTGTCTTTTCCTTCATTGATCTAGCGTAGCGCGATTAGTCAACGTTCGGGTATAATCGGGTAACTTGTGCAGACGTGGTCATACCAAACCGCTCGGTAAATAACATCTAAGCCGCGTCTGTAACAATATAATATAGTGTATAAATGCACTGGAGCTCCTCTGATATAGTAAAACATGTTATTTAGAATACAATAATATAATATAGTGTATAAATGCACTGTAGCTCCTCTGATATAGTAAAACATGTTATTTAGAATACAATAATATAATATAGTGTATAAATGCACTGTAGCTCCTCTGATATAGTAAAACATGTTATTTAGAATACAATAATACAATATAGTGTATAAATGCACTGTAGCTCCTCTGATATAGTAAAACATGTTATTTAGAATACAATAATATAATATAGTGTATAAATGCCCTGTAGCTCCTCTGATATAGTAAAACATGTTATTTAGAATACAATAATACAATATAGTGTATAAATGCACTGCAGCTCCTCTGATATAGTAAAACATGTTATTTAGAATACAATAATATAATATAGTGTATAAATGCACTGGAGCTCCTCTGATATAGTAAAACATGTTATTTAGAATACAATAATACAATATAGTGTATAAATGCACTGCAGCTCCTCTGATATAGTAAAACATGTTATTTAGAATACAATAATACAATATAGTGTATAAATGCACTGCAGCTCCTCTGATATAGTAAAACATGTTATTTAGAATACAATAATACAATATAGTGTATAAATGCACTGTAGCTCCTCTGATATAGTAAAACATGTTATTTAGAATACAATAATATAATATAGTGTATAAATGCCCTGTAGCTCCTCTGATATAGTAAAACATGTTATTTAGAATACAATAATACAATATAGTGTATAAATGCACTGTAGCTCCTCTGATATAGTAAAACATGTTATTTAGAATACAATAATATAATATAGTGTATAAATGCACTGTAGCTCCTCTGATATAGTAAAACATGTTATTTAGAATACAATAATATAATATAGTGTATAAATGCACTGTAGCTCCTCTGATATAGTAAAACATGTTATTTAGAATACAATAATATAATATAGTGTATAAATGCACTGTAGCTCCTCTGATATAGTAAAACATGTTATTTAGAATACAATAATATAACATAGTGTATAAATGCACTGTAGCTCCTCTGATATAGTAAAACATGTTATTTAGAATACAATAATATAATATAGTGTATAAATGCACTGTAGCTCCTCTGATATAGCAAAACATGTTATTTAGAATACAATAATATAATATAGTGTATAAATGCCCTGTAGCTCCTCTGATATAGCAAAACATGTTATTTAGAATACAATAATATAATATAGTGTATAAATGCACTGTAGCTCCTCTGATATAGTAAAACATGTTATTTAGAATACAATAATATAATATAGTGTATAAATGCACTGTAGCTCCTCTGATATAGTAAAACATGTTATTTAGAATACAATAATATAATATAGTGTATAAATGCACTGTAGCTCCTCTGATATAGCAAAACATGTTATTTAGAATACAATAATATAATATAGTGTATAAATGCCCTGTAGCTCCTCTGATATAGCAAAACATGTTATTTAGAATACAATAATATAATATCGTGTATAAATGCCCTGTAGCTCTTCTGATATAGTAAAACATGTTATTTAGAATACAATAATATAATATAGTGTATAAATGCCCTGTAGCTCCTCTGATATAGTAAAACATGTTATTTAGAATACAATAATATAATATAGTGTATAAATGCACTGTAGCTCCTCTGATATAGCAAAACATGTTATTTAGAATACAATAATATAATATAGTGTATAAATGCCCTGCAGCTCCTCTGATATAGCAAAACATGTTATTTAGAATACAATAATATAATATAGTGTATAAATGCCCTGTAGCTCCTCTGATATAGCAAAACATGTTATTTAGAATACAATAATATAATATAGTGTATAAATGCCCTGTAGCTCCTCTGATATAGCAAAACATGTTATTTAGAATACAATAATATAATATAGTGTATAAATGCACTGTAGCTCCTCTGATATAGTAAAACATGTTATTTAGAATACAATAATACAATATAGTGTATAAATGCACTGTAGCTCCTCTGATATAGTAAAACATGTTATTTAGAATACAATAATATAATATAGTGTATAAATGCACTGTAGCTCCTCTGATATAGTAAAACATGTTATTTAGAATACAATAATATAATATAGTGTATAAATGCCCTGCAGCTCCTCTGATATAGCAAAACATGTTATTTAGAATACAATAATATAATATAGTGTATAAATGCCCTGTAGCTCCTCTGATATAGCAAAACATGTTATTTAGAATACAATAATATAATATAGTGTATAAATGCCCTGTAGCTCCTCTGATATAGTAAAACATGTTATTTAGAATACAATAATATAATATAGTGTATAAATGCACTGTAGCTCCTCTGATATAGCAAAACATGTTATTTAGAATACAATAATATAATATAGTGTATAAATGCCCTGTAGCTCCTCTGATATAGCAAAACATGTTATTTAGAATACAATAATATAATATAGTGTATAAATGCACTGTAGCTCCTCTGATATAGTAAAACATGTTATTTAGAATACAATAATACAATATAGTGTATAAATGCACTGTAGCTCCTCTGATATAGTAAAACATGTTATTTAGAATACAATAATATAATATAGTGTATAAATGCACTGTAGCTCCTCTGATATAGTAAAACATGTTATTTAGAATACAATAATATAATATAGTGTATAAATGCACTGTAGCTCCTCTGATATAGTAAAACATGTTATTTAGAATGCAATAATATAATATAGTGTATAAATGCACTGTAGCTCCTCTGATATAGTAAAACATGTTATTTAGAATACAATAATATAATATAGTGTATAAATGCACTGTAGCTCCTCTGATATAGCAAAACATGTTATTTAGAATACAATAATACAATATAGTGTATAAATGCCCTGTAGCTCCTCTGATATCGTAAAACATGTTATTTAGAATACAATAATACAATATTGAAGGAGCTGGGGCTCCCACGTCGATCAGAAGAATGGACGCGACAAAAAGCTGGAATTCATCTGAGTTGCTTTATTGAAATCAAACACTAAGGCACTCTGAAAACCCGTTTATCGGTCAGCAATATATATCTATTAACCCAGGGGGTTTGCCCAGGCCCGGCGCCAGGGGGCGTCGCCCAGCGTCCTGGCTGCGGCCTGGCAAGTTGAGGGCGAGCCTGCCCGGGCATGCCCGGGCATGCCCGGGCGTCCCAACCGAGGCCTGGCAAGTTGAGCGCGGGCCTGCCCGGGCGTCCTGGACGAGCCCGGCATGGTGATCGCTCCGCGTCCTTGATAGGTGCAAGGCGATTGTGAAACCCCAGCGGCAGCCGCTACACACGTCCCCCCAGAATCGACTTGCACCGGCAGGGTCAACTTGAGGGGGGTCCTGATGACCCGGCCGAAGCGACCCCTGGCGGGTCGTGGGAGGGGGTCCGGTGAGGTGGTGGGCGGTCGAGTGGGGGGCCCCGTGGACGGGGGGCGGCCTCGCCGCGGCGGAAGGGCCACCCGTGGTGGGTGGTCGACGTCCACGTGCGCCGGCTTGAGGCGGTCCACTGCAATCCGGTCCGACCTGCCGCCGATGTCGATGACGAACGACTTGTCGTCCCGTCGCAGCACCCGGAAGGGCCCGTCGTACGGCGGCTGGAGTGGCCACCGATGTGCGTCGTGACGCACAAAAACATACTCCGCTGTGCGGAGTGCTGGGGGGACGTAGGACCGGGGGTCACCGTGGTGGGATGTCGGCACGGGGGCAAACCGTCGGGCGGCCTCCTGGAGGTCCGAGCGCTGGTGAGCTGCGGACCAGGGACTGGTAGCGTCGGGCACGAATTCGCCCGGGACGCGTAGCACCTGGCCATAGACCAGCTCGGCGGTGGATGCCTGGAGGTCCTCCTTGGGGGCCGTGCGAAGGCCCAAAAGGACCCACGGCAGCCGGTCGGCCCAACCGCCGTCTTGAAGGCCGGCCATGAGCGCGGCCTTCATGGAGCGGTGGAATCGCTCGCACAACCCGTTTGCTTGGGGGTGGTAGGCCGTAGTACGGTGGAGCTTGACCCCCAGGTTGCGGGCGACCGCGCCCCACAGCTCGGAGGTGAACTGTGGTCCGCGGTCTGACGAGATGTCCGCCGGTGCGCCGAAGCGGGCGACCCAGGTGGCGATGAAAGCCTGCGCCACGTCGGCGGTGGTGGTGGAGACGAGGGGAACGGCCTCCGGCCACCTGGTGGTCCTGTCCACCATGGTGAGCAGGTGTGTGAACCCCCGTGACGGGGGGAGGGGGCCCACCAGATCCACGTTGACGTGGTCGAAACGTCGTTCGGGCACGGTGAAAGGTGCCAGCGGGACCTGGGTGTGTCGGTGGACCTTGGCCCGTTGGCAGGCCGTGCAGGCGCTGGTCCAATCGCGGACGTCCCGACGAAGGCCGTGCCAGACGAAACGCGCCGACACCAGCTTCTGGGAAGCTTTCCGGCCCGGGTGGGAAAGGCCGTGGAGGGAGGCGAAGATGCGGCGTTGCCAGGTGACGGGCACGATGGGGCGAGGCTGGCCTTGGGAGACGTCGCAGAGCAGGACAGTGTCCGCGCAGGGGATGTCGGCCAGGCGGAGGCCCGTGTCCGCCGCCCGGAGGGCTTGCACCGTGGTGTCGGTGGTTTGGTCCGCCGCCATAAGCGCAAAATCCACGCCCAGGTGGACCGCGTTCGCGCTGGCCCGGGACAGACAGTCGGCCACGGCGTTGTTTTTGCCGGCGACGTGCCGGATGTCCGTGGTAAACTCCGACACGGCGGAGAGGTGGCGCTGTTGGCGGGCCGACCATGGCTCCGTGACGTTGGCCATGGCGTAAATCAACGGCTTGTGGTCGACGAACGCCGTGAAAGGTCGGCTCTCCAGGAGGTGGCGGAAATGGCGGACGGCCAGGTGTAGACCGAGGAGCTCCCGGTCAAACGTGCTGTATTTGAGCTCGTTCGGCCGGAGCTGCCGGCTGAAAAAAGCGAGTGGCTGCCAAACCCCGTTCACCCATTGCTCATGGACGGCGCCCACCGCGTAGTCGGAGGCATCCGTGGTGAGGGCGATGGGAGCGTTGAGCACCGGGTGAGCGAGCAGTGTTGCGTCGGCGAGGGCCCGCTTTGAGCTTTGGAAGGCCGCATCCATTGCTGCGGACCAGACGATGTCGTGCTTGGCCGGCTTGCCCCGGAGGGCTTCGTAGAGGGGCCGCATGAGGTGAGCAGCGCGGGGCACGAAGCGGTGATAAAAATTCACCATTCCCAGGAATTCCTGCAGGGCCTTTATGGTGCGGGGACGCGGGAACGTGGTGATGGCCTCGACCTTGGTTGGCAGCGGCACGGCCCCGTTCTTGGTGATGTGGTGGCCCAAAAAATCAACGGCCGTCGTGCCGAAGTGGCATTTGGCCGGGTTGACGATGAGGCCGTGCTCGCTGAGGCGCTCGAACAGTGTTCGGAGGTGGAGGAGGTGCTCGGCCCGGGACGTGCTGGCGACGAGGATGTCGTCCAGGTAAACGAAAAGGAATGGCAGGTCACGCAGCACGCCGTCCATCAAGCGCTGGAACGCCTGAGCCGCGTTCTTGAGACCAAACGGCATCCGCAAGAATTCGAATAAGCCGAACGGCGTGATGACTGCCGTTTTAGGGACGTCGGCCGCCCTGACAGGTACCTGGTGATATCCCCGTATGAGATCAATTTTCGAAAAAATGACCCGTCCCGCCAGACGGGCGGAGAAGTCTTGGATATGCGGGATCGGGTACCTGTCGGGGGTGGTAGCGTCATTCAGACGGCGGTAGTCGCCACACGGGCGCCATCCACCCCCCGGCTTTGGCACGATGTGCAGTGGCGAGGCCCACGCGCTATCGGAGCGCCGCACGATGCCGAGGTGCTCCAACGCGTCGAATTCGGCCTTCGCTACGGCGAGCTTGGCTGGGTCGAGGCGGCGGGCCCTGGCGTAGACCGGCGGGCCCGTGGTTGGTATGTGGTGCTCGATCCCATGCCGTACTGCGACGGCCGAAAACGTCGGCCGCGTGAGGGCCGGGAACTCCGTGAGCAGGCGAGCAAACTCGTTCGCCGCCGGGACGGTGCATGCCAGCTCGGTCGGCGCGGAGCTGCTCAATGTGCATACCAGGGAGCTGAAGGTTTCAGCGTTGATTAAACGACGCCGTTGGACGTCCACCAGCAGTCCGTGTGCGCAGAGGAAGTCGGCGCCTAGCAGAGCCACGGGCACGTTGGCGGTTACAAACGTCCAAGCAAAGCGTTGGCCGCCGAAGCAGAGGGTGACGTTGCGCGGGCCGAAGGTGCGGATAGTCGATCCGTTGGCCGCAACTAAGGAGGGGCCGCAAACCGCGGATTGCCTGTCCTGGTCAGAGGCGGGTATGACGCTCAGTTGGGCGCCGGTGTCGCACAGGAAGCGCCGTCCGGACGCTGTATCCGTGATGAACAGTAAGTTGCCCGTATGGCCGGCGCTCATGGCTGGTAATGAACGCCGGCCCGGCCGTTTCCCGGCCTGCCGAAGGTGCACGGGGGTCGGCATGTCCGGGCCTTTTGTCCGAACCTGGCATGATAGTAACACCACGCTTGGTCGGGTGGAGGTGGTCGGCACGGTAGAGCGGCCGCCAATTGCGTCGGCAGTTCGGCCGTCGACCGTGCCGGGTGCTCGGGCGCCATGGTTGTTGCGTCGGACGGCGGTGGGTCCCATGTCGCCGCTGCGATGCGCCGTCCTGCAGCGGAGATCTTGTCGGCTTCTCTGGCAAGGGCCCGGGGATCTGTGATCGTCGTGCTTGCCAGGGCGAGGCGTACCGGGTTAGGCAGCTGACGGAGGAACAGCTCCCGGAACAGGAATGCCGGAGAGTGCTCGCCGAGCAGTGAAAGCATGTAGTCCATTCGCTCGGAAGGGCGCGTGTCGCCGAGCTCAGGCAGTTCGAGCAGGCGCCGTGCGCGTTCCGCCGATGGGAGGGCGAAAGCATCGAGGAGAAGCTGCTTAATCGCGCCGTATTTGTCAGCGGCTGGCGGGCTTTCGAGGAGGCTCAGGGCGCGGGCTGCGGTAGCCGACCCGAGCGCAGCTACCACATGGTGGAAGCGGGTGTCGTCGGCCGTGATGCCTCGCAGGGCGAACAGGGACTCCGCCTGTGCGAACCAAACCGCAGCGTGAGCCTCCCAGAAGGTAGGCAGTTTAAGGGCGACTGCCGTGTCCATGTCGATAGGTCACCAATGAAGGAGCTGGGGCTCCCACGTCGATCAGAAGAATGGACGCGACAAAAAGCTGGAATTCATCTGAGTTGCTTTATTGAAATCAAACACTCAGGCACTCTGAAAACCCGTTTATCGGTCAGCAATATATATCTATTAACCCAGGGGGTTTGCCCAGGCCCGGCGCCAGGGGGCGTGGCCCAGCGTCCTGGCTGCGGCCTGGCAAGTTGAGGGCGAGCCTGCCCGGGCATGCCCGGGCATGCCCGGGCGTCCCGACCGAGGCCTGGCAAGTTGAGCGCGGGCCTGCCCGGGCGTCCTGGACGAGCCCGGCATGGTGATCGCTCCGCGTCCTTGATAGGTGCAAGGCGATTGTGAAACCCCAGCGGCAGCCGCTACAATATAGTGTATAAATGCACTGTAGCTCCTCTGATATAGTAAAACATGTTATTTAGAATACAATAATATAATATAGTGTATAAATGCACTGTAGCTCCTCTGATATAGCAAAACATGTTATTTAGAATACAATAATACAATATAGTGTATAAATGCCCTGTAGCTCCTCTGATATAGTAAAACATGTTATTTAGAATACAATAATATAATATAGTGTATAAATGCACTGAAGCTCCTCTGATATAGTAAAACATGTTATTTAGAATACAATAATACAATATAGTGTATAAATGCACTGTAGCTCCTCTGATATAGTAAAACATGTTATTTAGAATACAATAATATAATATAGTGTATAAATGCACTGGAGCTCCTCTGATATAGTAAAACATGTTATTTAGAATACAATAATATAATATAGTGTATAAATGCACTGTAGCTCCTCTGATATAGTAAAACATGTTATTTAGAATACAATAATATAATATAGTGTATAAATGCCCTGTAGCTCCTCTGATATAGTAAAACATGTTATTTAGAATACAATAATATAATATAGTGTATAAATGCACTGTAGCTCCTCTGATATAGTAAAACATGTTATTTAGAATACAATAATATAATATAGTGTATAAATGCACTGGAGCTCCTCTGATATAGTAAAACATGTTATTTAGAATACAATAATATAATATAGTGTATAAATGCACTGTAGCTCCTCTGATATAGCAAAACATGTTATTTAGAATACAATAATATAATATAGTGTATAAATGCCCTGTAGCTCCTCTGATATAGTAAAACATGTTATTTAGAATACAATAATACAATATAGTGTATAAATGCCCTGTAGCTCCTCTGATATAGTAAAACATGTTATTTAGAATACAATAATATAATATAGTGTATAAATGCACTGTAGCTCCTCTGATATAGTAAAACATGTTATTTAGAATACAATAATACAATATAGTGTATAAATGCACTGTAGCTCCTCTGATATAGTAAAACATGTTATTTAGAATACAATAATATAATATAGTGTATAAATGCACTGGAGCTCCTCTGATATAGTAAAACATGTTATTTAGAATACAATAATATAATATAGTGTATAAATGCACTGTAGCTCCTCTGATATAGTAAAACATGTTATTTAGAATACAATAATATAATATAGTGTATAAATGCACTGTAGCTCCTCTGATATAGTAAAACATGTTATTTAGAATACAATAATATAATATAGTGTATAAATGCACTGTAGCTCCTCTGATATAGTAAAACATGTTATTTAGAATACAATAATACAATATAGTGTATAAATGCACTAGAGCTCCTCTGATATAGTAAAACATGTTATTTAGAATACAATAATATAATATAGTGTATAAATGCACTGTAGCTCCTCTGATATAGCAAAACATGTTATTTAGAATACAATAATATAATATAGTGTATAAATGCCCTGTAGCTCCTCTGATATAATAAAACATGTTATTTAGAATACAATAATATAATATAGTGTATAAATGCACTGGAGCTCCTCTGATAGAGTAAAACATGTTATTTAGAATACAATAATATAATATAGTGTATAAATGCACTGTAGCTCCTCTGATATAGCAAAACATGTTATTTAGAAAACAATAATATTGTTGCGGAGATGAGGACTGTATATTTTTTGATTGTGTGCTGTACTATTATTATTATTGTTTATTCTGCGCCCCCCTACCTCCGGAGCTGTGTAAAGGTGAAAGGGCATCCCATAATTAGTCCACAAGCATACACATCAGCCAAATAATAGAATACCCCTGTTGATAGTTATCTCTTATTCTGTGTTTTAGAGTAAGGCTGTATCTCCCATTAATTGAAGTACTCCATTGCAACAGTGAAAGAGAATAGATCCCCTTTCCTTCCCATCCCCAAAATCTCCATTTCCTTTTACACCCCCTTCCGTCATTGCCGGGCCTCGATTGCCGAATTACCTCCCCTCCAATAACCGCCATTGAACATGTGCTCGAATCGGAGAAGAAAGGCGTGCCCGCCCGTCGTCATCAAGGGCGGAGCCAGAGGGTCAGGCGACCAACCAGGGCCGAGGTGAGCACCCCGATGGGCGTGTCCAAAAGGCCGGCGGCTTAATCGCCGGAGGCGCTATAAAAGGCGCGCACGCAAGTGAGTCGTGAGTCGGTTGCCAGGAGAGAGTCCTGAGGAGTCAGTCAGTGGAGTCGGTGGTCAGTTGGTTGCGTTGGTTGCGGTGAGGAGTCGGTGGTGGTGGTCAGTTGGTTGCGTTGGTTGCGGTGAGGAGTCGGTGGTAAAGAGTGAGTGGACCAAGAACGAGTTGAGGGTTTGGACCAGACGAGTCGGACAAGGCCTGGCAAAGCACGTGACGTCCACAGCAGCCACAACAGCAGCTTGGGGGCCTGAACGGCGGTTTGGAGCAGGGCCGTAAAGGAACGGCAGCGGCTAAACACGCCGGTTGAGCTGCAGGACCCCCTTGGACCTCCCTCTCCCTCCAGCCATCCACCTCCTGCCTTTCCACCCTTCTTGTGCACGTGAGTTTGTTCTGTTTGTTCTGTCCTGGGTTAATTAAGCTTGTGTAGGTAAGCTAAAGATTTCACTGTGTCACCTGCGTCTTATGTGCTTGTAAATAAAGGTGACTGCTTTCTTTTTGCTTATGTGTGTAAATAGTCAATAAATTCAGTAGTATTTCCAAACCTTTCTTTGCCTTCGTTTTCCTCTTTGCATTCGTCGTTTTCGTCTTTTCCCTCATTGAGCAGCTGCGGTGCGATCCGGCCAACGTTTGGGCGGGATCGGGTTCTAATCGGGGAGTAACTGTTCGGACGCGGTAATACCAACCGCTCGGTAAAATAACATCTTTAATCCGCGTCTGTAACAATATAATATAGTGTATAAATGCCCTGTAGCTCCTCTGATATAGTAAAACATGTTATTTAGAATACAATAATATAATATAGTGTATAAATGCACTGGAGCTCCTCTGATATAGTAAAACATGTTATTTAGAATACAATAATATAATATAGTGTATAAATGCACTGTAGCTCCTCTGATATAGCAAAACATGTTATTTAGAATACAATAATATAATACAGTGTATAAATGCCCTGTAGCTCCTCTGATATAGTAAAACATGTTATTTAGAATACAATAATATAATATAGTGTATAAATGCACTGTAGCTCCTCTGATATAGTAAAACATGTTATTTAGAATACAATAATATAATATAGTGTATAAATGCACTGGAGCTCCTCTGATATAGTAAAACATGTTATTTAGAATACAATAATATAATATAGTGTATAAATGCACTGTAGCTCCTCTGATATAGTAAAACATGTTATTTAGAATACAATAATATAATATAGTGTATAAATGCACTGTAGCTCCTCTGATATAGCAAAACATGTTATTTAGAATACTGAAGGAACTGCGCTCCAACGCGAGTCGAAAGAATTGACGCGACCAAAGACGGAATTCGTCCGAGTTGCTTTATTGAAACAAAACAGCTCAGGTATTCTGACAAGCCCGTTTTTCGGGCAACAATATATATACACATTTATGTCGGGAAGTTTGCCCGGCAAAAGCTATACCGGGCATGCCCGGGTATCAAGGGCGAGCCTTGGAAAGGCGAGTCTGGACCTGCCCGGGCGTGTTTGGCTGCGGCCTGGCAAGTCGAGGCTGGGCGTGCCCGGGCGCTCTGGGCGAGCACTGGAAAGGCGATAGCGGGCATGCCCGGACGCTCTGGGCGTGCCCTGGAAAGGCGATAGCGGGCATGCCCGGACGCTCTGGGCGAGCCCTGGAAAGGCGATAGCGGGCATGCCCGGACGCTCTGGGCGAGCCCTGGAAAGGCGAGAGCGGGCATGCCCGGGAAAGACGAGACCGGGCGTGCCCGGGAGGTTCGGGCGTGCCCGGGAACAGTGAGTCCGGGCATGCCCGGGAGAGGCGCGTCTGGCCGTGTTCTGGCCGGTGCAAGGCGATTATGTACATCCAGCGGTAACCGCTACACACGCCCCTCCAGAATCGACCTGCACCGGCAGGGTCAATTTAAGGGGGGTCCGGATGACCCGGCCGAAGCGACCCCTGGAGGGTCGTGGGGAGGGGTCTGACGTGGTGGTGGGTGGTCGAGCGGGGGGAACTGTGGACGGGGGGCGGCCTCGCCGCGGAGGAAGGGCCAACCGTGGTGGTCGGTCGACGTCCATGTGCGCCGGTTTGAGGCGGTCCACAGAAATCCGGTCCGGCCGGCCGCCGAAGTCGACGATGAAAGACTTGTCGCCCCGTCGCAGGACCCGGAAGGCCCCGTCGTACGGCGGCCGGAGTGGCCCCCGGTGCGCGTCATGACGCACAAAGACGTACTCCGCTGTGCGAAGCGCCGGGGGGACGTAGGACTGGGGGCCACCGTGGCGGGACGTCGGCACGGGGGCAAATCGTCGGGCGGCCTCCTGGAGGTCCGAGCGCTGGCGAGCGGCGGACCAGGGACTGGTAGCGTCAGGCACGAATTCGCCCGGGACGCGGAGTGGCTGGCCGTAGACGAGCTCAGCGGCGGATGCCTGGAGGTCTTCCTTGGGGGCCGTGCGAAGGCCCAAAAGGACCCACGGCAGCCGGTCGGCCCAACCGTCGTCCTGAAGGCCGGCCATGAGTGCGGCCTTCATGGAGCGGTGAAACCGCTCGCACAACCCATTGGCTTGGGGGTGGTAGGCCGTGGTGCGATGCAGCGTGACCCCCAACGAACGGGCGACCGCGCCCCAAAGCTCAGACGTGAACTGTGGGCCGCGGTCGGATGAGATGTCCGCTGGTGCGCCGAAGCGCGCGACCCAGGTGGCGATGAACGCCTGCGCCACGTCGGCGGTGGTGGTGGAGGTGAGGGGCACGGCCTCCGGCCACCTGGTGGTCCTGTCCACCATGGTGAGCAGGTGGGTGAACCCCCGCGAGGGGGGCAGGGGACCCACCAGGTCCACGTGGACGTGGTCGAAACGCCGTTCAGGCACGGCGAAAGGTGCCAGCGGGGCCTGGGTGTGGCGGTGGACCTTGGATCGCTGGCAGGCCATGCAGGCGTTGGCCCAGTCGCGGATGTTTCGTCGAAGGCCGTGCCAGACGAAACGCGCCGACACCAGCTTCTGAGAAGCTTTCCGGCCCGGGTGAGAAAGGCCGTGGATGGAGGCGAAGATTCGGCGCTGCCAGGAAACGGGCACGATGGGGCGAGGCTGGCCCTGGGAGATGTCGCAGAGCAGGACGGTGCCCGCGAAGGGGATGTCGGCAGGTGGAGGCCCGTGTCCGCCACGCGGAGTGCCTGCACCGAGGCGTCGGTGGTCTGGTCGGCCGCCATGAGCATGAAGTCCACGCCGAGGTGGACCGCGTTCGCGCTGGCCCTCGAAAGGCAGTCGGCCACGGCGTTGTCTTTGCCGGCGACGTGCTGGATGTCCGTGGTGAACTCCGACACGGCGGAGAGGTGGCGCTGCTGGCGGGCCGACCACGGCTCCGTGACCTTAGCCATTGCGTAGACCAACGGCTTGTGGTCGACGAAAGCCGTGAACGGGCGGCCCTCCAGGAGGTGTCGGAAATGGCGAACGGCCAGGAATAGCCCGAGCAGCTCGCGGTCGAACGTGCTGTAGTTTAACTCGTTCGGCCAGAGTTGCCGGCTGAAAAAAGCGAGTGGCTGCCAAACCCCGTCCACCCATTGCTCATGGACGGCGCCCACCGCGTAGTTGGAGGCGTCCGTAGTGAGGGCGATGGGAGCGTTGAGCACCGGGTGAGCCAGCAGCGTTGCGTCGGCGAGGGCCCGTTTGGCACTGGCGAAGGCTGCGTCCATGGCCGCGGACCAAACAATGTCATGCTTGGCCGGCTTGCCCCGGAGGGCCTCGTAAAGGGGCCGCATGAGCTGAGCAGCGCGGGGCACGAATCGGTGATAAAAATTCACCATGCCGAGGAACTCTTGGAGGGCCTTGATGGAACGGGGACGCGGGAACGTGGTGATGGCCTCGACCTTGGTCGGCAGCGGCACGGCCCCGGTCTTGGTGATGCGGTGGCCCAAAAAGTCAACGGTCGTCGCGCCGAAGTGGCATTTGACCGGGTTGACAATTAAGCCATGCTCGCTGAGGCGACCGAACAGTGTTCGGAGGTGGAGGAGGTGCTCGGCGCGGGACGTGCTGGCGACGAGGATGTCGTCCAGATAGACGAAAAGAAACGGCAGGTCGCGCAGCACGCCGTCCATCAAGCGCTGGAACGCCTGGGCCGCGTTCTTGAGGCCAAACGGCATCCGCAAAAATTCGAACAGGCCGAACGGCGTGATGACGGCCGTCTTCGGGACGTCAGCCGCCCGGACAGGTACCTGGTGGTAGCCCCGTATCAGGTCAATTTTCGAAAAGATGACCCGTCCCGCCAAACGGGCGGAAAAGTCCTGAATCTGCGGGATCGGGTACCTGTCGGGGGTGGTAGCGTCATTGAGACGGCGGTAGTCGCCACACGGGCGCCATCCACCCCCCGGCTTTGGCACGATGTGCAGTGGCGAGGCCCACGCGCTATCGGAGCGCCGCACGATGCCGAGGTGCTCCAACGCGTCGAATTCGGCCTTTGCCATGGCGAGCTTGGGTGGGTCGAGGCGGCGGGCCCTGGCGTAGACCGGCGGGCCCGTAGTCGGTATGTGGTGCTCGATCCCGTGCCGTACCGCGACGGCCGAAAACGTCGGCCGCGTGAGGGCCGGGAATTCCACGAGCAGGCGAGCGAACTCGTTCGTTGCCGGGAGGGCGCACGCCAGTTCGGTCGGCGCGGAGCTGCTCATTGTGCACGCCAGGGAGCTGAAGGTCTCGGCGTGGACAAGGCGACGTCGTTTGACGTCGACCAGCAGCCCGTGCGCGCAGAGGAAGTCGGCGCCCAGCAAAGCCACGGGGACGCTGGCAGTAACAAAAGTCCATTGAAAGCGCTGGCTGCCGAAGCAGAGGGTGACGACGCGTGGGCCGAAAGTGCGTATGGCCGAGCCATTAGCAGCGACCAAAGAGGGGCCGCAAACTGCGTCCAGCCTGTCCTGCTCGGAGGCAGGTATGACGCTCAGTTGGGCGCCGGTGTCGCACAGGAAACGCCGTCCAGACGCTTTGTCCCGAATAAACAGCAAGTTGCCCGAGTGGCCGGCGCTCATGGCTGGGAATGAACGCCGGCCCGGCCGTTTCCCGACCTGCCGAAAGTGCACGGGGGCCGGCACGTCCGAGCCTTGTGTCCGAACCTGGCGTGGTAATAACACCACGCCCGGTCAGGTGGAGGCCCCGGCCGTCGTGTCGGAAGCGGGCGGTGCGGCGTGGCGGCCGCCAGTTGCACCGGCAGTTCGGCCTCCAACCGCGCAGGGCGCTCGGGCGTCGTGGGCGTCGCCTTGGACGGCGGCGGGCTCCAGGTAACCGCGCCGATGTGCTGGCCCGCCGAGGAGATCTTATCGGCTTCCCTGGCGAAGGCGCGGGAATCCGTGATCAACGTGCCAGCCAGGGCGAGGCGTACCGGGTTAGGCAGCTGACGGAGGAACAGCTCCCGGAACAGGAATGCCGGAGAGTGCTCGCCGAGCAACGAGAGCATATAGTCCATGCGCTCGGACGGGCGCGTGTCGCCGAGCTCGGGCAGGTCAAGCAGGCGCCGTGCGCGTGCTGCCGGTGAGAGGGCGAAAGCGCCGAGGAGGAGCGTCTTCAGCGCGTCGTATTTGTCAGCAGCCGGCGGGTGCTGGAGGAGGCTCAAGGCGCGGGCCGCGGTGGTGGAACCGAGCGCCGCCACAACATGGTGGAAGCGGGTGTCGTCCGCGGTGATGCCTCGCAGGGCGAACTGGGAGTCCGCCTGGGCGAACCAAACAGCCGCGTGAGTCTCCCAGAAGGTAGGCAGTTTAAGCGTCACTGCCGTATCCATGTCGGTAGGTCACCAATGAAGGAACTGCGCTCCAACGCGAGTCGAAAGAATTGACGCGACCAAAGACGGAATTCGTCCGAGTTGCTTTATTGAAACAAAACAGCTCAGGTATTCTGACAAGCCCGTTTTTCGGGCAACAATATATATACACATTTATGTCGGGAAGTTTGCCCGGCAAAAGCTATACCGGGCATGCCCGGGTATCAAGGGCGAGCCTTGGAAAGGCGAGTCTGGACCTGCCCGGGCGTGTTTGGCTGCGGCCTGGCAAGTCGAGGCTGGGCGTGCCCGGGCGCTCTGGGCGAGCACTGGAAAGGCGATAGCGGGCATGCCCGGACGCTCTGGGCGAGCCCTGGAAAGGCGATAGCGGGCATGCCCGGACGCTCTGGGCGTGCCCTGGAAAGGCGATAGCGGGCATGCCCGGACGCTCTGGGCGAGCCCTGGAAAGGCGATAGCGGGCATGCCCGGACGCTCTGGGCGAGCCCTGGAAAGGCGAGAGCGGGCATGCCTGGGAAAGACGAGACCGGGCGTGCCCGGGAGGTTCGGGCGTGCCCGGGAACAGTGAGTCCGGGCATTCCCGGGAGAGGCGCGTCTGGCCGTGTTCTGGCCGGTGCAAGGCGATTATGTACATCCAGCGGTAACCGCTACAATACAATAATATAATATAGTGTATAAATGCACTGTAGCTCCTCTGATATAGCAAAACATGTTATTTAGAATACAATAATATAATATAGTGTATAAATGCACTGTAGCTCCTCTGATATAGTAAAACATGTTATTTAGAATACAATAATATAATATAGTGTATAAATGCACTGTAGCTCCTCTGTATAGCAAAACATGTTATTTAGAATGCAATAATATAATATAGTGTATAAATGCACTGTAGCTCCTCTGATATAGTAAAACAAGTTGTTTAGAATACAACAATATAATATAGTGTATAAATGCCCTGTAGCTCCTCTGATATAGTAAAACATGTTGTTTAGAATACAACAATATAATATAGTGTATAAATGCACTGGAGCTCCTCTGATATAGTAAAACATGTTGTTTAGAATACAATAATATAACATAGTGTATAAATGCACTGTAGCTCCTCTGATATAGTAAAACATGTTGTTTAGAATACAACAATATAATATAGTGTATAAATGCCCTGTAGCTCCTCTGATATAGTAAAACATGTTGGTTAGAATACAATAATATAACATAGTGTATAAATGCACTGTAGCTCCTCTGATATAGTAAAACATGTTATTTAGAATACAATAATATAATATTGAAGGACCTGGGGCTCCCACGTCGATCGGAAGAATGGACGCGACAAAAAGCTGGAATTCAACCGAGTTGCTTGAATCAAACCAAACACTCAGGCACTCTGAAAAGCCCGTTTATCGGGCAGCAATATATGTACATATTATCCCGGAGCGTTTGCCCAGGAAAGGCGAGAGGGGGCGTGGCCCAGCATCCTGGCTGCGGCCTGGCAAGTTGAGCGCAGGCCTGCCCGGGCGTCCTGGACGAGCCCGGCATGGTGATCGCTCCGCGTCCTTGATAGGTGCAAGGCGATTGTGAAAACCCAGCGGTAGCCGCTACACACATCCCCCCAGAATCGACTTGCACCGGCAGGGTCAATTTGAGGGGGGTCCTGATGACCCGGCGGAAGCGACCCCTGGCGGGTCGTGGGAGGGGGTCCGGTGTGGTGGTGGGCGGTCGAGTGGGGGGCACCGTGGACGGGGGGCGGCCTCGCCTTGGCGGAAGGGCCACCCGTGGTGGGTGGTCGACGTCCACGTGCGCCGGCTTGAGGCGGTCCACCGCAATCCGGTCCGACCTGCCGCCGATGTCGATGACGACCGACTTGTCGTCCCGTCGCAGCACCCGGAAGGGCCCGTCGTACGGCGGCCGGAGTGGCCCCCGATGTGCGTCGTGACGCACAAAAACATACTCCGCTGTGCGAAGTGCTGGGGGGACGTAGGACTGGGGGTCACCGTGGTGGGATGTTGGCAAGGGGGCAAACTGTTGGGCGGCCTCCTGGAGGTCCGAGCGCTGGTGAGCTGCGGACCAGGGACTGGTAGCGTCGGGCACGAATTCGACCGGGATGCGTAGCACCTGGCCATAGACAAGCTCGGCGGTGGATGCCTGGAGGTCCTCCTTGGGGGCCATGCGGAGGCCCAAAAGGACCCACGGCAGCCGGTCGGCCCAACCGCCGTCTTGAAGGCCGGCCATGAGCGCGGCCTTCATGGAGCGGTGGAATCGCTCGCACAACCCGTTTGCTTGGGGGTGGTAGGCCGTAGTATGGTGGAGCTTGACCCCCAGGTTGCGGGCGACTGCGCCCCACAGCTCGGAGGTGAACTGTGGTCCGCGGTCTGACGAGATGTCCGCCGGTGCGCCGAAGCGGGCGACCCAGGTGGCGATGAAAGCCTGCGCCACGTCGGCGGTGGTGGTGGAGACGAGGGGAACGGCCTCTGGCCACCTGGTGGTTCTGTCCACCATGGTGAGCAGGTGTGTGAACCCCCGTGACGGGGGGAGGGGGCCCACCAGATCCACGTTGACGTGGTCGAAACGTCGTTCGGGCACGGTGAAAGGTGCCAGCGGGGCCTGGGTGTGTCGGTGGACCTTGGCCCGTTGGCAGGCCGTGCAGGTGCTGGTCCAATCGCGGATGTCCCGACGAAGGCCGTGCCAGACGAATCGCGCCGACACCAGCTTCTGGGAAGCTTTCCGGCCCGGGTGGGAAAGGCCGTGGAGGGAGGCGAAGATGCGGCGTTGCCAGGTGACGGGCACGATGGGGCGAGGCTGGCCTTGGGAGACGTCGCAGAGCAGGACAGTGTCCGCGAAGGGGATGTCGGCCAGGCGGAGGCCCGTGTCCGCTGCCCGGAGGGCTTGCACTGTGGTGTCGGTGGTTTGGTCCGCCGCCATAAGCGCAAAGTCCACGCCCAGGTGGACCGCGTTCACGCTGGCCCGGGAAAGACAGTCGGCCACGGCGTTGTTTTTGCCGGCGACGTGCCGGATGTCCGTGGTAAACTCCGACACGGCGGAGAGGTGGCGCTGTTGGCGGGCCGACCACGGCTCCGTGACCTTGGCCATGGCGTAAACCAACGGCTTGTGGTCGAAGAACGCCGTGAAAGGTCGGCCCTCCAGGAGGTGGCGGAATTGGCGGACGGCCAGGTGTAGACCGAGGAGCTCCTGGTCAAACGTGCTGTATTTGAGCTCGTTCGGCCGGAGCTGCCGGCTGAATAAAGCGAGTGGCTGCCAAACCCCGTTCACCCATTGCTCATGTACGGCGCCCACCGCGTAGTCGGAGGCATCCGTGGTGAGGGCGATGGGAGCGTTGAGCACCGGGTGAGCGAGCAGTGTTGCGTCGGCGAGGGCCCGCTTTGAGCTTTGGAAGGCCGCATCCATTGCTGCGGACCAGGCGATGTCGTGCTTGGCCGGCTTGCCCCGGAGGGCTTCGTAGAGGGGCCGCATGAGTTGAGCAGCGCAGGGCACGAAGCGGTGATAAAAATTCACCATTCCCAGGAATTCCTGCAGGGCCTTTATGGTGCGGGGACGCGGGAACGTGGTGATGGCCTCGACCTTGGTTGGCAGCGGCACGGCCCCGTTCTTGGTGATGTGGTGGCCCAAAAAATCAACGGCCGTCGTGCCGAAGTGGCATTTGGCCGGGTTGACGATGAGGCCGTGCTCGCTGAGGCGCCCGAACAGTGTTCGGAGGTGGAGGAGGTGCTCGGCCCGGGACGTGCTGGCGACGAGGATGTCGTCCAGGTAAACGAAAAGGAACGGCAGGTCATGCAGCATGCCGTCCATCAAGTGCTGGAACGCCTGAGCCGCGTTCTTGAGACCAAACGGCATCCGCAAGAATTCGAATAAGCCGAACGGCGTGATGACTGCCGTTTTAGGGACGTCGGCCACCCTGACAGGTACCTGGTGATATCCCCGTATGAGATCAATTTTCGAAAAAATGACCCGTCCCGCCAGACGGGCGGAGAAGTCTTGGATATGCGGGATCGGGTACCTGTCGGGGGTGGTAGCGTCATTGAGACGGCGGTAGTCGCCACACTGGCGCCATCCACCCCCCGGCTTTGGCACGATGTGCAGTGGCGAGGCCCACGCGCTATCGGAGCGCCGCACGATGCCGAAGTGCTCCAACGCGTCGAATTCGGCCTTCGCCACGGCGAGCTTGGCTGGGTCGAGGCGGCGGGCCCTGGCGTAGACCGGCGGGCTCGTGGTTGGTATGTGGTGCTCGATCCCATGCCGTACTGCGACGGCCGAAAACGTCGGCCGCGTGAGGGCCGGGAACTCCGTGAGCAGGCGAGCAAACTCGTTCGCCGCCGGGACGGCGCATGCCAGCTTGGTCGGCGCGGAGCTGCTCAATGTGCATACCAGGGAGCTGAAGGTTTCGGCGTTGATTAAACGACGCCGTTGGACATCCACCAGCAGTCCGTGTGCGCAGAGGAAGTCGGCGCCTAGCAGAGCCATGGGCACGTTTGCGGTTACAAACGTCCAAGCAAAGCGTTGGCCGCCGAAGCAGAGGGTGACGTTGCGCGGGCCGAAGGTGCGGATGGTCGATCCGTTGGCCGCAACCAAGGAGGGGCCGCAAACCGCGGATTGCCTGTCCTGGTCAGAGGCGGGTATGACGCTCAGTTGGGTGCCGGTGTCGCACAGGAAGCGCCGTCCGGATGCTTTATCCATGATGAACAGTAAGTTGCCCGTGTGGCCGGCGCTCATGGCTGGTAATGAACGCTGGCCCGGCCGTTTCCCGGCCTGCCGAAGGTGCACGGGGGTCGGCATGTCCGGGCCTTCTGTCCGAACCTGGCATGATAGTAACACCACGCTTGGTCAGGTGGAGGCTCCGGTCGTCGTGCTGGAGGTGGTCGGCTCGGTGTAGCGGCCGCCAATTGCGTCGGCAGTTTGGTCGTCGACCGTGCCGGGTGCTCGGGCGCCATTGTTGTTGCGTCGGACGGCGGTGGGTCCCATGTCGCTGCTGCGATGCGCTGTCCTGCGGCGGAGATCTTGTCGGCTTCTCTGGCAAGGGCCCGGGGATCTGTGATCGTCGTGCTTGCCAGGGCGAGGCGTACCGGGTTAGGCAGCTGACGGAGGAACAGCTCCCGGAACAGGAATGCCGGAGAGTGCTCGCCGAGCAGTGAAAGCATGTAGTCCATTCGCTCGGAAGGGCGCGTGTCACCGAGCTCGGGCAGGTCGAGCAGGCGCCGTGCGCGTTCCGCCGATGGGAGGGCGAAAGCGTCGAGGAGAAGCTTCTTAATCGCGCCGTATTTGTCAGCGGCTGGCGGGCTCTCGAGGAGGCTCAGGGCGCGGGCCGCGGTGGCCGAACCGAGCGCTGCTACCACATGGTGGAAGCGGGTGTCGTCGGCCGTGATGCCTCGCAGGGCGAACAGGGAATCCGCCTGTGCGAACCAAACCGCCGCGTGAGCCTCCCAGAAGGTAGGCAGTTTAAGGGCGACTGCCGTGTCCATGTCGGTAGGTCACCAATGAAGGAGCTGGGGCTCCCACGTCGATCGGAAGAATGGACGCGACAAAAAGCTGGAATTCATCCGAGTTGCTTTAATCAAACCAAACACTCAGGCACTCTGAAAAGCCCGTTTATCGGGCAGCAATATATATACATATTATCCCGGAGCGTTTGCCCAGGAAAGGCGAGAGGGGGCGTGGCCCAGCATCCTGGCTGCGGCCTGGCAAGTTGAGGGCGAGCCTGCCCGGGCGTCCTGGACGAGCCCGGCATGGTGATCGCTCCGCGTCCTTGATTGGTGCAAGGCGATTGTGAAAACCCAGCGGTAGCCGCTACAATATAGTGTATAAATGCCCTGTAGCTCCTATGATATAGTAAAACATGTTTTTTAGAATACAATAATATAATATAGTGTATAAATGCCCTGTAGCTCCTATGATATAGTAAAACATGTTCTTTAGAATACAATAATATAATATAGTGTATAAATGCCCTGTAGCTCCTCTGATATAGTAAAACATGTTGTTTAGAATACAATAATATAACATAGTGTATAAATGCACTGTAGCTCCTATGATATAGTAAAACATGTTATTTAGAATACAATAATATAATATAGTGTATAAATGCACTGTAGCTCCTCTGATATCGTAAAACATGTTATTTAGAATACAATCTATATAATAATAGCGTAAGGACTCGACTTTGTTATCCCTTTTACGCCGCACCCAGTGACCCGATGCCCATGGCACTCATGGATTTACGATCTACGAACCGCGCTCTTTGTTTATCACGTACAAGCATACTCGAAAAATCTGAATTAGCCGACGTTGGGGCCCAAAAGCATCCGATTAACTGCCGATACGACGCCATCTTACGACGCCATCGTATTGGCATCTGCTGGACGAAGGCGAAGTGAGACATCCGCTGATTGGACAGTCGAGTGGTGTGAACATGGGTGGTGTGAACCAAATGGTCTTTTTATTCCCTTGAACATTTTAAATTAGGATACATAAGGAAACGTCTTTATCGTCATTTTAATAAAGTTAAATGGAGTGACGTTGCGACACTCCGGGTGCGTTGCATAAATCCTCGTAACTCAGAGAGGTGTAGCAGGTGGCGAGACGTAAGGAAGCTTAAAGATAACGAGCTGAAAACAGATGAACGATATGTCAATCTCTTACTACACCGAACGGAAATAAAAGTATGAGAGCGGGAAGGCATGGCCTGAGCACTTCGAACATAGAGGACTGATTGGACTTAACTTAAAGAGAAAAAATTGGAGCTTAACGGAAGAAGAAGATCCCATGAGCGCTCCCCTATGCCATCCATAATGGTACACTCTATCCATACACCACATCCTCCCTTCCGTGGATGTTCCACGGGTTTCGGCTAGTCTATATAATAATAGCGTAAGGACTCGAATTTGTTGTCCCTTTTACGCCGCACCCAGTGACCCGATGCCCACGGCACCAATGGATTTACGATCTACGAACGGCGCTCTTTGTTTATCACGTACAGCCATACTCGAAAAATCTGAATTAGCCGACGTTAGGGCCCAAAAGCATCCGATTAACTGCCAATACGACGCCATCTTATTGGCGTCTGCTGGGTGAAGGCGAAGCAAGCCGTCTGCTGATTGGACAGTCGAAGGCGACAGCAAGCCGTCCACTGAGTGGACAATCCTGAGCATGCATTTGTGCCGGTGTCGTCGATCGCGGTGTACGCTTCCTACTGCTTTGCCTTGACATTGACGCTTACCAATGCACCGGTGTGGCCAGAGTGGTGCTATGCCGATTCCTATAACGAATCCATTCATTTTTCAAAAGTATATCTTAGTGTTGTCATGTAAGTAGATTGCAATAAATACGTTATTCATATACACACTCTTCATTCTCATCTTTCTTCCTAACTCTTACTCGGACAAGCAAATCCCCTATGCCATCCATAATGGTACACTCTATCCATACACCACATCCTCCCTGCCGTGGATGTTCCACGGGTTTCGGCTAGTATTATAATACAGTGCATAAATGCCCTGTAGCTCCTATGATATAGTAAAACATGTTGTTTAGAATACAATAATATAATATCGTGTATAAATGCCCTGTAGCTCCTCTGATATAGTAAAACATGTTGTTTAGAATACAATAATATAATATTGTGGCGGACACGGAAGCTCACTGGCGTGGTGACATCATTCTGCGCACCAAGTGGGCGGCGGCCACGCCGAGGGGTAGGCGTGGCCTCAGGATATACACCGGGCGCGCAGCCCGGAGCACGCCAGTGCTACAGTGACCTCTTTTAATAAAGAACATTTAACTTACCGCGTTGTCCGCTTCCTTCTTGGTAGCAAGTCGCGCGCGTAGCACCGCGCACTTCATTGGTGACCTCCAACATTCGAGTCAGCCGTCGCTGACCACCCGAAACCGCCGCAACAATGGCTACCAACGCGGTGTCCATCAATCTCCCCGAATTCTGGGAGTCACAAGCCGAAGTTTGGTTCCTGCAAGCAGAAGCCCAGTTCTGACTTCGAGGCATCACGGTGGACGAGACCATGTACTGCCACGTGGTCGCCGCCCTCGGGCCCGGCATGGCCACCCACGTCGTATCGGTCCTAAGGGATCCACCTGCCGAAGGCAAGTACGAGGCAGTCAAGCATCTCCTCCTCGCCACGTTCGGCCTTACGGTGGACGCATGGGCCGATCGCCTCTTGGACCTCCCCGAGATCGGGGACACGCGACCTTCGGTCCGTATGGCTCATATGCTGGCGCTCATGGGCGACAAAACCCCGAACGCTCTATTCCGGGCATTATTTCGACGCCAGCTGCCAGCACGAGTCCGCCTCGCTTTGGCCAGTTCCGTGGTAACGGAACCCCGTGCGCTCGCTGCTGAGGCCGACAAATACTACGCGGCTTTGGACACGCAGGCGAGTCTTGGCACGGTCGCCGCTCCTGAGGCTCCCGAGGCTTTCCCTGATGCACCGCACCTCGTGTCCGCCGCCACGCCCCGCCCACCACCACCGCCGCCGCCGCGAAGAAAACCGCAGCCTCCGACGCCGCAGCCGCCCACCTGGTGTTTCTTCCACGCCAAGTTCGGCCATGAGGCTCGGCAGTGTCGCCCGCCGTGCTCATTCGGCAGTTCGGGAAACGGGCGAGCCGACGCTCGGTGGCAACTGTGAGCGTCGGCAATTCAAACAGCCTTCTGTACATAACGGACACCTTGTCCGGGCGCCGTTACCTGTGCGACACGGGAGCGCAGGTGAGTGTCGTTCCTGCCGGTACGTCCGACAAGCAAACCGCGGGCCGAGGTCCCGCGTTGCTTGCGGCCAATGGAACGTCTATACGCACGTACGGAAAACGCTGTCTCTCCCTGCGGTTCGGAGGGCAGGTTTTCCGTTGGTCGTTCGTTACGGCCGACGTGCCCATGGCACTGCTCGGCGCGGACTTCTTATGTGCTAATGGATTATTGGTCGATGTAAAGCGCAGAAGGCTTGTCCAGGCTGAGACGTTCAGCTCGCTCACGTGCGCGCTGCCTGGCTCGTTGAGCAGCTCACAGAGCGGCTCATCGAGCGGCTCGCCGAGTGGCTTGCTGAGCGGTTCGGTTCCGGCCAGGTTGATCTGTACGCTTCCGGCAGCGGACGAATTCACCCGCCTCCTCACGGGTTTCCCGGCCCTCACGCGGCCGACCTTCTCGGCGGGGACCATCAAGCACGGGGTGGAACACCACATCCCCACCGCCGGGCCACCGGTCTACGCCCTGGCGCGCCGCCTCGAGCCGACGAAGCTCGCGGTAGCAAAAGCAGATTTTGCCACGCTGGAGCGGCTCGGCATCGTGCGGCGCTCCGAGAGCGCTGGGGGCGTCGCCGCTCCACATCGTGCCCAAGCCCGGTGGGGGATGACGACCGTGCGGGGACTACCGGCGCCTCAACGACGCCACCACCCCCGACCACTACCCCGTCCCCCACATACAGGACTTCTCCGCCCGGTTGGCGGGCATGTCCTTCTTTTCAAAGGTGGACCTCATACGCGGTTACCATCAGGTCCCCGTCAGGCCGGAGGTCATCCCGAAGACGGCTGTCATCACGCCGTTCGGGCTTTTCGAATTTCTTCGGATGCCCTTCGGTTTGAAAAATGCGGCTCAGACGTTCCAGCGCCTAATGGACAGCGTCTTGCGCGGCTTGGATTTTTTGTACGTCTACCTGGACGACATCCTCGTCGCCAGCGCGTCCCGCGAAGAGCACCTTCATCACCTCCGCACGCTCTTTGAACGCCTGGGCCAGCATGGCCTCATCGTGAACCCCGCCAAGTGCCGGTTCGGCGTCACCAGCATCGACTTTTTGGGGCACCGCGTCACCAGGCACGGGGCCGGCCCCCCTACCGGCCAAGGTGGAGGCGGTGAAGGGGTTTCCGCGCCCCCGCACGATCAAGGGGCTCCAGGAGTTCCTGGGCATGGTAAACTTTTACCATCGGTTCCTGCCCCACATCGCCAAGCTCCTGCGCCCCTTACACGAGGCCCTTCGAGGGAAGCCGGGCAAAGGTGACGTTACCTGGACCGGGCAGATGGACGCGGCGTTCTCGGGCGTGAAGCTCGCCTTGGCCAACGCCACCATGCTCGCGCACCCGGCGCCCGATGCACCGATCGCCATCACCTCCGACGTCTCGGACTACGCGGTGGGCGTGGTGTACGAGCAATGGGTGCGTGGTGCCTGGCAACCGCTGGCGTTCTTCAGCCGGCAGCTTCGCCGGGCGAACGCCAGTACAGTACCTTCGACCGCGAGTTTCTTGGGCTTCACCTGGCCGTCAGGCACTTCCGCCATCTGCTCGAGGGCCGTGCGTTCACGGCCTTCGTCGACCACAAGCCGCTGGTTTTCGCGATGGGCAAGGTCGCCGAGCCGTGGTCGGCCCGGCAACAGCGTCACCTCGCGGCCGTGTCCGAGTACACGACGGACATCCGGCACGTCGCGGGAAAGGACAACCCGGTGGCCGATTGCCTTTCCCGGGCCGTCGCCCACGCAGTCCATCTTGGCATCGACTATGCCCGGATGGCGGCGGACCAGGCCGCCGACCCCGGGGTCCAGGCCATGCGGACCACCGTCACGGGCCTCCGCATCACCGAGGTGCCCTTCGACGGCGCGGGCACGGCCCTCGTTTGCGACGTCTCCCTCGGGCGGCCTCGCCCCATCGTGCCCGCAGGCTGGCAGCGCCAGGTTTCTGACGCCATCCACGGCCTGTCCCACCCGGGCATGAAGGCCTCCCAGAGGTTGGTCGCCGACAAGTTTGTCTGGCATGGCCTCCGGAAGGCCGTCCGCGGCTGGACCAGGACGTGCCTCGCGTGCCTGCGCACAAAGGTGCACCGACACACCCAGGCCCCCTTGGCCCCGTTTACGGTGCCGGAACGTCGGTTCGACCACGTTCACGTGGACCTGGTGGGACCTCTGCCCCCCTCGCGGGGTTTCACCCATGTCCTCACCATGGTGGACCACACCACCCGGTCGCCGGAGGCCGTGCCTTTGGCGACAACGACGGCGGCGGACGTCGCACAGGCGTTCATCGCCACCTGGGTCGCCCGGTTCGGCGCCCCCTCGGACATCTCGTCCGACCGCGGCCCCCAGTTCACCTCGGAGCTCTGGGGGGCGGTCGCGCGGGGGCTCGGGGTCCAGCTGCACCGAACCACGGCCTACCACCCCCAGGCCAATGGCCTGTGCGAGCGCTTCCACCGCTCCTTGAAGGCCGCGCTCCGGGCCACCCTCTGCGATGGCGGCTGGGTCGACAGGCTCCCCTGGGTCCTGCTGGGCCTCCGGACGGCGCCCAAGGACGACCTGCGCGCCTCCGTGGCGGAGTTGGTTTTTGGACAACCGCTGCGGGTGCCGGGCGAGTTCCTCCCCGACCCCACGGCACCATGGTCCGCGGCGCAGGAGCGTTCTGCGCTGCAAGAGACCGCCCGGTGGTTCGCCCCAGTGCCGACGGCGCACCACAGGCACCCTCCTACACACGTCGCCCCGGAGCTTCGCACCGCGGAGTACGTCTTCGTCTGGCATGATGCCCACCGGACACCACTGCGGCCCCCGTACGACAGGCCTTTCTGCGTGCTGGAGACCGGGGTGAAACATTTCACTCTGGACATCGGCGGCACTCCTGACCGGGTCTCCATAGACTGCCTCAAGCCGGCCCACCTCGACGTGGACCACGCACCGCCGGTGGCTCGGCCCCCGCGTCGGGGCCGCCCCCCTGCGGGCGGACCCCCGGCACCGCCCAGCACCGCAGGCACGCCACCCCCCGGTCCGGCACCCATCCCGGGTACAGCCGGGGGCATCCCACCTGGCATCCCTGCACCCCAGATGCCGCCGGTCGCCAGAGGGCGCTTCGGCCGGGTCATCCGTTTGCCCCGCAAACTGGCCCTCCAGGTGCGCGGGAATTCTGGGGGGGCCGTGTGGCGGACACGGAAGCTCACTGGCATGGTGACATCATTCCGCGCACCAAGTGGGCGGCGGCCACGCCGAGGGGTAGGCGTGGCCTCAGGATATACACCGGGCGCACAGCCCGGAGCGCGCCAATGCTACAGTGACCTCTTTTAATAAAGAACATTAAACTTACCGCGTTGTCCGCTTCCTCCTTGGTAGCAAGTCGCGCGCGTAGCACCGCGCACTTCAATACAATAATATAATATCGTGTATAAATGCCCTGTAGCTCCTCTGATATAGTAAAACATGTTGTTAAGAATACAATAATATAATATTAAAGCGCGGCGTTACGCGCGCTGCTTGCGAGTAAGGAGGAAGCGGACAAGCGGTAACTTATAAGCGTCTTTATTTCAGGAGCTCACTGTAACACTGGCGCGCTCCGGGCTGCGCGCCCGGTGTATATCATGAGGCCACGCCTACCCCTCGGGCGTGGCCACCGCCCACTTGGTGCGCGGAATGATGTCACCACGCCAGTGGGCTTTTGTGTCCGCCACACGCGCCCCCCCAGAATTCCCGCGCACCTGGAGGGCCAGTTTGCGGGGCAGACGAATGACCCGGCCGAAGCGCCCCCTGGCGATCGGCGGCGTCCGGGGTGCAGGGATGCCAGGTGGGATGCCCCTGGCTGCCCCTGGGATGGGTGCAGGACCGGGGGGCGGCGTGGCGGCGGGGCTGGGCGGTGCCGGGGGTCCGCCCGCAGGGGGGCGGCCCCGACGTGGGGGTCGGGCCACTGGTGGTGGATGGTCCACGTCGAGGTGGGCCGGCTTGAGGCGGTCTACCGAAACGCGGTCAGGAGTACCGCCAATATCCAGGGTGAAGTGCTTTGCCCCGGTCTCCAGCACGGGGAAAGGCCCGTCATACGGGGGCCGCAGTGGTGTCCGGCGGGCATCGTGGTGGACGAAGACGTACTCCGCCTTGCGTAGCTCCGGGGCGACGTGCGTCGGTGGGTGCCCGTGGCATGCCGTTGGCACCGGGGCGAACCTCTGGGCGGTCTCATGCAGAGCGGAGCGCTGCTGTGCCGCGGACCATGGTGCCGTGGAGTCGGGGAGGAACTCGCCCGGCACCCGCAGCGGTTGCCCGAAGACCAACTCCGCCGCGGATGCGCGCAGGTCCTCCTTGGGCGCCGTCCAGAGGCCCAGCAGGACCCAGAGGAGCCTGTCGACCCAGCCGCCGTCGCGGAGGGTGGCCCGGAGCGCGGCCTTCAATGAGCGGTGAAATTGCTCACACAGGCCGTTAGCCTGGGGGTGGTAGGCCATGGTTCGGTGCAGCCGGACCCCGAGCCCCTGCGCGACCGCCCCCCAGAGCTCCGAGGTGAACTGGGGGCCGCGGTCGGACGAGATGTCTGAGGGGGCGCCGAACCGGGCGACCCAGGTGGCGATGAAAGCCTGCGCGACATCGGCCGCCGTTGTCGACGCCAAGGGCACGGCCTCCGGCCACCGGGTTGTGCGGTTCACCATGGTGAGGACGTAGGTGAAACCCCGCGAGGGGGGCAGAGGTCCCACCAGGTCCACATGGACGTGGTCAAACCGGCGTTCCGGCACCGTGAACGGGGCCAACGGGGCCTGGGTGTGCCGGTGCACCTTGGCGCGCTGGCACGCGAGGCACGTCCTGAGCCAGCCGCGGACGGCCTTCTGGAGGCCATGCCAGACGAACTTGTCGGCGATCAGCCTTTGGGAGGCCCTCGCGCCCGGGTGGGACAGGCCATGGATGGCGTCAAACACCTGGCGCTGCCAGCCCGCAGGCACGATGGGGCGAGGACGCCCGAGGGACACGTCGCACAAGAGGGCCGCGCCCGCGCCATCGAACGGCACCTTGGTGACGCGGAGGCCCGTGACGGCGGTCCGCAAGGCCTGGACGTCGGGGTCAGCGGCCTGGTCCGCTGCCATCCGGGCATAGTCGATGCCGAGGTGGACTGCGTGGGCGACGGCCCGGGAAAGGCAATCCACCACCGGGTTGTCCTTCCCCACGACGTGCTGGATGTCCGTCGTGTACTCGGACACGGCCGAGAGGTGACGCTGCTGCCGGGCCGACCATGGCTCGGTGACCTTGCCCATCACGAAGATCAGCGGCTTGTGGTCGACGAAGGCAGTGAACGCACAGCCCTCGAGCAGATGGCGGAAGTGCCTGACCGCCAAGTGAAGCCCGAGCAACTCGCGGTCGAAGGTACTGTAACGGCGTTCGGGCAGCGAAGCTGCCGGCTAAAGAACGCCAGCGGTTGCCAAGCTCCACGCACCCATTGCTCGTGCACCGCGCCCACCGCGTAGTCCGAGGCATCGGTGGTGAGGGCGATCGGTGCATCGGGTGCCGGGTGCGCGAGCATGGTGGCGTTAGCCAAGGCGAGCTTCGCGCCCGTGAACGCCGTGTCCATCTGCTCGGTCCAGGTAACGTCGCCTTTGCCCGGCTTACCTCGGAGAGCTTCGTGCAGGGGGCGCAGGAGCTGGGCGATACGGGGCAGGAACCGATGGTAAAAGTTCACCATGCCCAGGAACTCCTGCAGCCCTCTGATCGTGCGGGGGCGCGGAAACCCCTTCACCACCTCCACCTTGGCCGGCAGGGGGACGGCTCCGTGCCTGGTGACACGGTGCCCCAGAAAATCAATTATGGCGGCGCCGAACCGGCACTTTGCGGGGTTCACAATCAAGCCATGCGGGCCCAGGCGTTCGAAGAGCGTGCGGAGGTGGCATAGGTGCTCTTCGCGGGACGCGCTGGCGACGAGGATATCGTCCAGGTAGACGTAGACAAAATCCAAGTCGCGCAGGATGCTGTCCATCAGTCGCTGGAACGCCTGAGCCGCATTCTTCAGACCGAAGGGCATGCACAGGAACTCGAAGAGTCCGAATGGCGTGATGACAGCCGTCTTCGGGACGTCCTCCGGCCTGACGGGGACCTGATGTTAGCCGTGTATGAGGTCCACCTTCGAGAAGAAGGACCTGCCCGCCAAACGGGCGGAAAAGTCCTGAATGTGGGGGACGGGGTAGCGGTCGGGAGTCGTGGCGTCATTGAGACGGCGATAGTCCCCGCACGGTCGCCATCCCCCGCCGGGCTTCGGCACGATGTGCAGCGGTGACGCCCAAGCGCTCTCTGAGCACCAAACGATGCCGAGTCGCTCCAGGGTAGCGAACACCGCTTTTGCCACCGCCAGCTTCGTCGGCTCGAGGCGGCGTGCCCGGGCGTAGACCGGTGGCCTGACGGTGGGGATGTGATGGGCCACCCCGTGCTTGACCGCCGCCGCCGAGAAGGTGGGCCGCGTGAGGGCCGGGAAGCCGGCGAGGAGGTGGGTGAATGCGTCCGCTGCCGGAAGCGTACAGACCAACGTGGCCGGAACCTAACCGTTCGGCAAGCCGCTTGGCAAGCCGCTCGTTGAGCTGGGCAACGCACAAGCGAGCGAGCTGAACGTCTCGGCCTGGACAAGACGTCTGCGCTTGACGTCGACCAGGAGCCCATTAGCGCACAGGAAGTCCGCGCCAAGCAGTGCCATGGGCACGTCGGCGGTGACGAACGTCCATCGGAAAACCTGCCCTCTGAACCGCAGAGAGAGGCAGCATTTTCCGTACGTACGGATGGGCGTCCCGTTCGCGGCAAGTAGCGCGGGGCCCCCACCCGCGGCGTGCTTGTCTGACGTGCCGGCGGGAACAACACTCACCTGCGCTCCCGTGTCGCACAGGTAACGGCGCCCGGAGAAGGTGTCCGTTATGAACAGCAGGCTGCTCGAACGGCCGGCGCTCATCGCCACTATTGAGCACTGGCCCGGGCGTTTTCCGACCTGTTGAAGGAGCATGGCGGATGACACTGCCGAGCTTCGTGGCCGAACTTGGCGTGGAACCAGCACCAGGTGGTGGAGCTGGAGGAGCGCGGCTGGCTCTGCCAGGCCGGTGGAGTTGGCGGGTTTCCCCGCGGTGGCGGTTTTCGCCACGGCGGTGGGCGGGGCGTGGCGGCGGTCACGAGGTGCGTATCAGCATGCTGCGTATGCTGTATAAGCTGATGCTGTGGAACAGCAGCATCAGCAGCATCAGCCTCGAGGGCCGTGACGGCCACGCCGACTCTCGCCCGCGTGTCCGAAGCGGCGAAGTACCTGTCCGCCTCGGCTGCCAATGCTCGGGGTTCCGTTAGCCCGGTCCCGGCCAACGCGAGGCGAACCTGTGCTGGAAGTTGGCGACGGAAAAGCGCCCAGAATAGAGAACCGGGGGCTTCGTCGCCCAACAGTGACAGCATATGGTCCATTCGGACCGACGGGCGCGTGTCACCGAGCTCGGGGAGATCCAGGAGGCGGTCGGCCCGTGCGTCGTCCGTGAGGCCGAACGTGGCTAGGAGTAGCCGCTTGAGTGCCACGTACTTGTGGCCGTCCGGTGGGTGGCGAAGGACGGACACAACTCGAGCGGCCGTGCCGGGCCCGAGGGAGGCGACGACGTGGCAATAGCGCGTGTCATCGCCGGTGAGGCGCCGAAGCTGAAATTGGGCTTCGGCCTGGACGAACCAGACTTCGGCCTGAGCCTCCCAAAATTCGGGAAGTTTGATGAGGTTGGCCATGGCAATGGCGTCTCGTGTGGAAGGATCGCTCCGGCAGATCCAACGTCGAGGGGGTCACCAGTAAAGCGCGGCGTTACGCGCGCTGCTTGCGAGCAAGGAGGAAGCAGACAAGCGGTAACTTATAAGCGTCTTTATTTCAGGAGCTCACTGTAACACTGGCGCGCTCTGGGCTGCGCGCCCGGTGTATATCATGAGGCCACGCCTACCCCTCGGGCGTGGCCACCGCCCACTTGGTGCGCGGAATGATGTCACCACGCCAGTGGGCTTTTGTGTCCGCCACAATATAGTGTATAAATGCACTGTAGCTCCTCTGATATAGTAAAACATGTTATTTAGAATACAATAATATAATATAGTGTATAAATGCCCTGTAGCTCCTATGATATCGTAAAACATGTTATTTAGAATACAATAATATAATATAGTGTATAAATGCCCTGTAGCTCCTCTGATATAGGAAAACATGTTGTTTAGAATACAATAATATAACATAGTGTATAAATGCCCTGTAGCTCCTATGATATAGTAAAACATGTACTTTAGAATACAATAATATAATATAGTGTATAAATGCCCTGTAGCTCCTCTGATATAGTAAAACATGTTGTTTAGGATACAATAATATAACATAGTGTGTAAATGCACTGTAGCTCCTATGATAAAGTAAAACATGTTATTGAGAATACAATAATATAATATAGTGTATAAATGCACTGTAGCTCCTCTGATATAGTAAAACATGTTATTTAGAATACAATAATATAATATAGTGTATAAATGCACTGTAGCTCCTCTGATATATTAAAACATGTGATTTAGAATGCAATCTATATAATAATAGCGTAAGGACTCGACTTTGTTATCACTTTTACGCCGCACCCAGTGACCCGATGCCCACGGCACTCATGGATTTACGATCTACGAACCGCGCTCTTTGTTTATCACGTACAAGCATACTCGAAAAATCTGAATTAGCCGACGTTGGGGCCCAAAAGCATCCGATTAACTGCCGATACGACGCCATCGTATTGGCGTCTGCTGGGCGAAGGCGAAGCGAGCCATCCGCTGATTGGACAGTCGAGTGGTGTGAAAATGGGTGGTGTGAACCAAATGGTCTTTTTATTCCCTTGAACATTTTAAATTAGGATATATAAGTAAACGTCTTTATCGTCATTTTAATAAAGTTAAATGAAGTGACGTTGCGATACTCGGGGTGCGTTGCATAAATCCTCGTAACTCAGAGAGGTGTAGCAGGTGGCGAGACGTAAGGAAGCTTAAAGATAACGAGCTGAAAACAGACGAACGATATGTCAATCTCTTTCTACACCGAACGGAAATAAAAGTATGAGAGCGGGAAGGCATGGCCTGAGCACTTCGAACAGAGAGGACTGATTGGACTTAACTTAAAGAGAAAAAATTGGAGCTTAACGGAAGAAGAAGATCCCATGAGCGCTCCCCTATGCCATCCATAATGGTACACTCTATCCATACACCACATCCTCCCTTCCGTGGATGTTCCACTGGTTTCACGTCTTTATCGTCATTTAAATAAAGTTAAATGGAGTGACGTTGCGATACTCGGGGTGCGTTGCATAAATCCTCGTAACTCAGAGAGGTGTAGCAGGTGGGGAGACGTAAGGAAGCGAAAAGATAACGAGCTGAAAACAGACGAATGATATGTCAATCTCTTTCTACACCGAACAGAAATAAAAGTATGAGAGCGGGAAGGCATGGCCTGAGCACTTCGAACAGAGAGGACTGATTGGACTTAACTTAAAGAGAAAAAATTGGAGCTTAACGGAAGAAGAAGATCCCATGAGCGCTCCCCTATGCCATCCATAATGGTACACTCTATCCATACACCACATCCTCCCTTCCGTGGATGTTCCACGGGTTTCACGTCTTTATCGTCATTTTAATAAAGTTAAATGGAGTGACGTTGCGATACTCGGGGTGCGTTGCATAACTCAGAGAGGTGTAGCAGGTGGCGAAATGTAAGGAAGCTTAAAGATAACGAGCTGAAAACAGACGAACGATATGTCAATCTCTTTCTACACCGAACGGAAATAAAAGTATGAGAGCGGGAAGGCATGGCCTGAGCACTTCGATCAGGGAGGACTGATTGGACTTAACTTAAAGAGAAAAAATTGGAGCTTAACGGAAGACGAAGATCCCATGAGAGCTCCCCTACGCCATCCATAATGGTACACTCTATCCATACACCACATCCTCCCTTCCGTGGATGTTCCACGGGTTTCACATCTTTATCGTCATTTTAATAAAGTTAAATGGAGTGACGTTGCGATGCTCGGGGTGCGTTGCATAAATCCTCGTAACACAGAGAGGTGTAGCAGGTGGCGAGACGTAAGGAAGCTTAAAGATAACGAGCTGAAAACAGACGAACGATATGTCAATCTCTTTCTACACCGAATGAAAATAAAAGTATGAGAGCGGGAAGGCATGGCCTGAGCACTTCGAACAGAGAGGACTGATTGGACTTAACTTAAAGAGAAAAAATTGGAGCTTAACGGAAGAAGAAGATCCCATGAGCGCTCCCCTATGCCATCCATAATGGTACACTCTATCCATACACCACATCCTCCCTTCCGTGGATGTTCCACGGGTTTCACGTCTTTGTCGTCATTTTAATAAAGTTAAATGAAGTGACGTTGCGATACTCGGGGTGCGTTGCATAAATCCTCCTAACTCAGAGAGGTGTAGCAGGTGGCGAGACGTAAGGAAGCTTAAAGATAACGAGCTGAAAACAGACGAACGATATGTCAATCTCTTTCTACACCGAACGGAAATAAAAGTATGAGAGCGGGAAGGCATGGCCTGAGCACTTCGAACAGAGAGGACTGATTGGACTTAACTTAAAGAGAAAAAATTGGAGCTTAACGGAAGAAGAAGATCCCATGAGCGCTCCCCTATGCCATCCATAATGGTACACTCTATCCATACACCACATCCTCCCTTCCGTGGATGTTCCACTGGTTTCACGTCTTTATCGTCATTTAAATAAAGTTAAATGGAGTGACGTTGCGATACTCGGGGTGCGTTGCATAAATCCTCGTAACTCAGAGAGGTGTAGCAGGTGGCGAGACGTAAGGAAGCGAAAAGATAACGAGCTGAAAACAGACGAATGATATGTCAATCTCTTTCTACACCGAACAGAAATAAAAGTATGAGAGCGGGAAGGCATGGCCTGAGCACTTCGAACAGAGAGGACTGATTGGACTTAACTTAAAGAGAAAAAATGACGATGGTTCTACTGCTGTTCCTTTCCATTGACACATACCACTGCGCCAGTGTGGCCAGAGTGGTGCTATGCCAATTCCTATTACGAATCCATTCATTTTTCAAAAGTATATCGTAGCGTTGTCATGTAAGTAGATTGCAATAAATACATTGTTCATATACGCACTCTTCATTCTCATCTTTCTTCCTAACTCTTATTCGGACAAGCAAATCCCCTATGCCATCCATAATGGTACACTCTATCCATACACCACATCCTCCCTTCCGTGGATGTTCCACGGGTTTCGGCTAGTCTATATAATAATAGCGTAAGGACTCGACTTTGTTGTCCCTTTTACGCCGCACCCAGTGACCCGATGCCCATGGCACCAATGGATTTACGATCTACGAACCGCGCTCTTTGTTTATCACGTACAGCCATACTCGAAAAATCTGAATTAGCCGACGTTGGGGCCCAAAAGCATCCGATTAACTGCCGATACGACGCCATCCTATTGGCGTCTGCTGGGTGAAGGCGAAGCAAGCCGTCCGCTGATTGGACAGTCGAAGGCGACAGCAAGCCGTCCACTGAGTGGACAATCCAGAGCATGCATTTGTGCCGGTGTCGTCGATCGCGGTGTACGCTCCCTACTGCTTTGCCTTGACATTGACGCTTACCAATGCGCCAGTGTGGCCAGAGTGGTGCTATGCCGATTCCTATTACGAATCCATTCATTTTTCAAAAGTATATCTTGGCGTTGTCATGTAAGTAGATTGCAATAAATACGTTATTCATATACGCACTCTTCATTCTCATCTTTCTTCCTAACTCTTACTCGGACAAGCAAATCCCCTATGCCATCCATACACCACATCCTCCCTGCCTTGGATGTTCCACGGGTTTCGGCTAGTATTATAATATCGTGCATAAATGCCCTGTAGCTCCTATGATATAGTAAAACATGTTGTTTAGAATACAATCATATAATATCGTGTATAAATGCACTGTAGCTCCTATGATATAGTAAAACATGTTATATAGAATACAATAATATAATATAGTGTATAAATGCCCTGTAGCTCCTCTGATATAGTAAAACATGTTATTTAGAATACAATAATATAATATCGTGTATAAATGCACTGTAGCTCCTATGATAGAGTAAAACATGTTATATAGAATACAATAATATAATATATATTGTATAAATGCACTGAAGCTCCTCTGATATAGTAAAACATGTTATTTAGAATACAATAATATAATATAGTGAAGCGGCTACCGCTGGGTTTTCACAATCGCCTTGCACCTATCAAGGACGCAGAGCGATCACCATGCCGGGCTCGTCCAGGACGCCCGGGCAGGCCCGCGCTCAACTTGCCAGGCCTCGGTCGGGGATGCCCGGGCATGCCCGGGCATTCCCGGGCAGGCGCACCCTCAACTTGCCAGGCCGCAGCCAGGATGCTCGGCCACGCCCCCTCTCGCCTTTCCTGGGCAAACGCTCCGGGATAATGTGTGTATATATATTGCTGCCCGATAAACGGGCTTTTGAGAGTACCTGAGTGTTTTGTTTGAATAAAGCAACTCGGACGAATTCCAGCTTTTTGTCGCGTCCATTCTTCCGATCGACGTGGGAGCACGAGCTCCTTCATTGGTGACCTACCGACATGGACACGGCAGTGGCCCTTAAACTGCCTACCTTCTGGGAGGCTCACGCGGCGGTTTGGTTCGCACAGGCGGACTCCCTGTTCGCCCTGCGAGGCATCACGGCCGACGACACCCGCTTCCACCATGTGGTTGCAGCGCTCGGTTCAGCCACCACGGCCCGCGCCCTGAGCCTCCTTGAGAGCCCGCCAGCCGCTGACAAATACGGCGCGATTAAAAAGCTTCTCCTCGACGCTTTCGCCCTCCCATCGGCGGAACGCGCACGGCGCCTGCTCGACCTGCCCGAGCTCGGCGACCCGCGCCCTTCCGAGCGAATGGACTGCATGCTTTCGCTGCTCGGCGAGCACTCTCCGGCATTCCTGTTCCGGGAGCTGTTCCTCCGTCAGCTGCCTAGCCCGGTACGCCTCGCCCTGGCAAGCACGACGATCACGGATCCCCGTGCCCTTGCCAGGGAAGCCGACAAGATCTCCGCCGCAGGCCAGCGCATCGCAGCAGTGACCTGGGGCCCACCGCCGTCCGACGCAACACCCATGGCGCCCGAGCACCTGGCACTGTCGACGACCGAACTGCCGACGCAATTGGCGGCCGCTACACCGAGCCGACCACCTCCAGCACGACGACCGGGGCCTCCACCTGACCAAGCGTGGTGTTACTATCATGCCAGGTTCGGACAGAAGGCCCGGACATGCCGACCCCCGTGCACCTTCGGCAGGCCGGGAAACGGCCGGGCCGGCGTTCATTACCAGCCATGAGCGCCGGCCACACGGGCAACTTACTGTTCATCACGGATAAAGCGTCCGGACGGCGCTTCCTGTGCGACACCAGCGCCCAACTGAGCGTCATACCCGCCTCTGACCAGGACAGGCAGTCCGCGGTTTGCGGCCCCTCCTTGGTTGCGGCCAACGGATCGGCCATCCGCACCTTCGGCCCGCGCAACATCACTCTCTGCTTCGGCGGCCAACGCTTTGCTTGGACGTTTGTAACCGCAAACGTGCCCATGGCTCTGCTAGGCGCCGACTTCCTCTGCACACACGGACTGCTGGTGGACATGCAACGGCGTCGTTTAATCAACGCCGAAACCTTCAGCTCCCTGGTATGCACATTGAGCAGCTCCGCGCCGACCGAGCTGGCATGCGCCCTCCCGGCGGCGAACGAGTTTGCTCGCCTGCTCACGGAGTTCCCGGCCCTCACGCGGCCGACGTTTTCGGCCGTCGCAGTACGGCATGGGATCGAGCACCACATACCAACCACGGGCCCCCCGGTCTATGCCAGAGCCCGCCGCCTCGACCCAGCCAAGCTCGCCGTGGCCAAAGCCGAGTTCGACGCTTTAGAACACCTCAGCATCGTGCGGCGCTCCGATAGCGCATGGGCTTCGCCACTACACATCGTCCCAAAGCCAGGGGGCGGCTGGCGACCATGTGGCGACTACCGCTGCCTTAACGACGCTACCACCCCCGACAGGTATCTGATCCCGCACATCCAAGACTTCTCCGCCCGTCTGGCGGGACGGGTCATTTTTTCGAAAATTGATCTCATACGGGGATATCACCAGGTACCTGTCAGGGCGGCCAACGTCCCTAAAACGGCAGTCATCATGCCGTTCGGCTTATTCGAATTCTTACGGATGCCGTTTGGTCTCAAGAACGCGGCTCAGGCGTTCCAGCGCTTGATGGACGGCGTGCTGCGTGACCTGCCGTTCCTTTTCGTTTACCTGGACGACATCCTCGTCGCCAGCACGTCCCGTGCCGAGCACCTCCTCCACCTCCGAACACTGTTCGGGCGCCTCAGCGAGCACGGCCTCATCGTCAACCCGGCCAAATGCCACTTCGGCACCACGGCCGTTGATTTTTTGGGCCACCACATCACCAAGAACGGGGCCGTGCTGCTGCCAACCAAGGTCGAGGCCATCACCACGTTCCCACGTCCCCGCACCATAAAGGCCCTGCAGGAATTCCTGGGAATGGTGAATTTTTATCACCGCTTCGTGCCCCGCACTGCTCAACTCATGCGGCCCCTCTACGAAGCCCTCCGGGGCAAGCCGGCCAAGCACGACATCGCCTGGTCCGCAGCAATGGACGCGGCCTTCCAAAGCTCAAAGCGGGCCCTCGCTGACGCAACACTGCTCGCTCACCCAGTGCTCAACGCTCCCATCGCCCTCACCACGGATGCCTCCGACTACGCAGTGGGCGCCGTACATGAGCAATGGGTGAACGGGGTTTGGCAGCCACTCGCTTTTTTCAGCCGGCAGCTGTCAGCTGTCCTGCTCTGCGACGTCTCCCAAGGCCAGCCTCGCCCCATCGTGCCCGTCACCTGGCAACGCCGCATCTTTGCCTCCCTCCATGGCCTTTCCCACCCGGGCCGGAAAGCTTCCCAGAAGCTGGTGTCGGCGCGATTTGTCTGGCACGGCCTTTGTCGGGACGTCCGCGATTGGACCAGCACCTGCACAGCCTGCCAACGGGCCAAGCTCCACCGACACACCCAGGCCCCGCTGGCACCTTTCACCGTGCCCGAATGACGTTTCGACCACGTCAACGTGGATCTGGTGGGCCCCCTCCCCCCGTCACGGGGGTTCACACACCTGCTCACCATGGTGGACAGGACCACCAGGTGGCCTGATGCCGTTCCCCTCGTCTCCACCACCACCGCCGACATGGCGCAGGCTTTCATCGCCACCTGGGTCGCCCGCTTCGGCGCACCGGCGGACATCTCATCAGACCGCGGACCACAGTTCACCTCCGAGCTGTGGGGCGCGGTCGCCCGCAACCTAGGGGTCAAGCTCCACCGTACTATGGCCTACCACCCCCAAGCAAACGGGTTGTGCGAGCGATTCCACCGCTCCATGAAGGCCGCGCTCATGGCCGGCCTTCAAGACGGCGGTTGGGCCGACCGGCTGCCGTGGGTCCTTTTGGGCCTCCGCACGGCCCCCAAGGAGGACCTCCAGGCATCCACCGCCGAGCTTGTCTACGGCCAGGCGCTACGCGTCCCAGGCGAATTCGTGCCCGACGCTACCAGTCCCTGGTCCGCAGCTCACCAGCGCTCGGACCTCCAGGAGGCCGCCCGACGGTTTGTCCCCGTGCCAACATCCCACCACGGTGACCCCCAGTCCTACGTCCCCCCAGCACTTTGCACAGCGGAGTATGTTTTTGTGCGCCACGACGCACATCGGGGGCCACTCCGGCCGCCGTACGACGGGCCCTTCCGGGTCCTGCGACGGGACGACAAGACGTTCGTCATCGACATCGGCGGCAGGTCGGACCGGATTGCGGTCGACCGCCTCAAGCCGGCGCACGTGGACGTCGACCAACCACCACGGGTGGCCCTTCCGCCGTGGCGAGGCCGTCCCCCGTCCACGGTGCCCCCCACTCGACCGCCCACCACCACACCGGACCCCCCCCACGACCCACCAGGGGTCGCTTCGGCCGGGTCATCAGGACCCCCCTCAAATTGACCCTGCCGGTGCAAGTCGATTCTGGGGGGACGTGTGTAGCGGCTGCCGCTGGGGTTTCACAATCGCCTTGCACCTATCAAGGACGCGGAGCGATCACCATGCCGGGCTCGTCCAGGACGCCCGGGCAGGCCCGCGCTCAACTTGCCAGGCCTCGGTCGGGACGCCCGGGCATGCCCGGGCATGCCCGGGCAGGCTCGCCCTCAACTTGCCAGGCCGCAGCCAGGACGCTGGGCCACGCCCCCTGGCGCCGGGCCTGGGCAAACCCCCTGGGTTAATAGATATATATTGCTGACCGAAAACGGGTTTTCAGAGTGCCTGAGTGTTTGATTTCAATAAAGCAACTCAGATGAATTCCAGCTTTTTGTCGCGTCCATTCTTCTGATCGACGTGGGAGCCCCAGCTCCTTCAACATGTTATTTAGAATACAATAATATAATATAGTATAGATATGCACTGTAGCTCCTCTGATATAGTAAAACATGTTATTTAGAATACAATAATATAATATAGTGTATAAATGCACTGTAGCTCCTCTGATATAGTAAAACATGTTGTTTAGAATACAATAATATAATATAGTGTATAAATGCACTGTAGCTCCTCTGATATAGTAAAACATGTTATTTAGAATACAATAATATAATATAGTGTATAAATGCACTGTAGCTCCACTGATATAATAAAACATGTTGTTTAGAATACAATAATATATTATACTGTATAAATGCCCTGTAGCTCCTCTGATATAGTAAAACATGTTATTTACAATACAATAATACAACATAGTGTATAAATGCCCTGTAGCTTCTCTGATATAGTAAAACATGTTGTTTAGAATACAATAATATAATATAGTGTATAAATGCCCTGTAGCTCCTCTGATATTGTAAAACATGTTATATAGAATACAATAATACTGTTGTGGATATGAGGACTGTATATATTTTTTGATTGTGTGCTTTATTATTATTATTGTTTATTCTGCGCCTCCTGCCTCCGGAGCTGTGTAAAGGTCAAAGGGCGTCCCATAATTAGTCCATAAAGCATCCACACCACAGCTAATCATAGAATACCCCTGTTCGATAGCTTATATCTTATTATGTGTTTTAGGGTAAGGCTGTGTCTCCCATTAATTGAAATACTCCATTGCACCAGTGAAAGAAATAGATTCCCTTCATTCCCACTCCCAAAACTTTCATTCCCCCTTTTCGTCAATTGCCATTCGCATTGCCAACCAACAATTGCCGCCATTGGCCACGAGGCAGGGTCGGAGAAGAAAGGCGTGTCTCCACCTCGTCATAGAGGGGAGGATTGAGCCAGCCCCACTCGACCAACCATGAGCCAGGGGTTGGACTTGGAGAGGGTGTGGAGAGAAACATCGAGGAGGTTCGCGAAGGTTGAGGGGCGGGGCCTATATAACCCGCAGGCAGGGCGTTTCCCGAAGAGATGAGCTTTGACAGACAGACGAGAAGAAGTCCAGGGTTGAACTGCAGCTCGAGCCACCGAAACTGCACTTGCTGCAGCTCGAGCCACCGCAACTGCATTTGCTGCAGCTGGACCCACCGAAACTGAAGCCACAGCAGCGTGAGGCCTGGACGGCAGTTTGGAGCAGGGCCACGAAGGAGCGGCGGCTGCCCACGAGTCGATCGGCTGCAGGACCAGTTGGACCTCCCTATCCGGCCAGCCATCCATCTCCCGCCAGTCCTATCATCATTCCCCGCGTGAGTCTGTCCTTGTTTGTTCTGTCCCTGGGTTAATTAAGACTGTAGGTAAGCTAGCATTGCACTGTGTCTCTAAAAAGCTTCTGTATATTATTTTCTTATCTTTCCTTCTTCCTTGGTTATTTTGAGCCTGTAAATAGTAAATAAATTTAGTAGTATTTTCAACCCTTTTCTCGTCTTATTCCTTTTCCTCTTTGCATTCGGTCGCTTTAGAGTTTTCCCGATTGAATAGCGGTGGCGCGATCCGGCCAAAGTTTGGGGTAAATCGGGTTTTAATCGGGGAAGCACTGTTCGGCCGCGGCAACACCACCGCTCGGTAAAATAACATCCTAATCTGCGGACCGTAACAAATTGGTGTCAGGAGTGGGATACGGACCCGAAGCGCGCTTAACGCACTCAAAATTACAAGCAGCTGGAAATTTGTGTTGTTTTAAAGCAAAACCCGAATTTTGAAATCGCGCCATGGCTGGTCAAGGCGATCGGATGCCGGTGGGTGAGCTAGAAGAGGGGTTAGGAGTAACCCAGGATCAGATGGAGGGGAGCAATGAGGAGAACATTGGCAATGGGGTTGAGGAGGTTTCAGGCGCGCAAAATGGCGTCCTCGCGCACGAGGCTTCAGGCGCGCAAAGTGGCGCCTCGCACATGGCTACGGCGGCCGCACCCGCTGCACAAGTGGGAGGGATGGCCCAAATGCAGGCCCTCATGGAGCAATTTATGGCGCAAATGCAGGCGTCCCTCAAACTGCAGGGTGAGCAAGCGAGGGCTGATAGTGAGCGATTGGGGGGCGAAATGGGGGGCAAAATGGGAGAAATGGGGGAACGGCTAGAAGCTAAATTTGAGGGGTTAGACAACGGGATAAAAGAGGTAAAGAAGGGGTTAACGGGGGTGGAAAATAGAATGGCTGCCCAGGAGAATCAGTTAGAGGGGGTGAAAAATGGGTTAATGGGGTTAGAAAATAGGATGGAAGACAAATTGCGGGAGATAGGGGAGCAATCCGCCCGGGAAATCGAACAGATGGGGAACCAGATAGAGGAGGTGAAAATCGGGTTAGAAAGTAAATTGGATGCTCAGAGGGATGAATTGGGACAGATGAGGGTAGCATCTACAAAAGAGAGGGAGGAGATGAAAGAGGAGATACGACGAGGTGTAAGTGAGGAGGTCTCGGGGGTACGCGAGGAGGTAAAGCGAGGTGAAAAGCGTATAGAGAAAGAGGTGAGGAATAATACGGCTAGGTTACAGGGGGGAATAGAGGGTCTGACGAAGGGAGTAGAACAGTTGACAGTGGGACAAAAGGAACTAGTGGACCAAGTGGAAAAGAACACGGCAATAATCGGGGGATTAAAAGCGACACAAAAAGACATTAAGAACGAATTAATAGCGACACAGAAGGAATGTCAGATGGTACATGAGGGGTTGACGAAGAAGTTGGAAGAGGTGACAGAAGTAATGGAGACGAAGGACCGAGAGGTGAGGACGCACATAGAAACGGTTAAGGTGGCGTTAGAGGAAGAGCTGGAGGAGGCGCACCGGGAGATGAAGGAAGTAAAGGAAAAATTAGAGGAGGTGGAAGAAGGGGTGAGTGAAATTAAGAAGAGACGAAGGGAAACTAAAAAGGAAATACAGGAGGAGGTGATGGAATATGTACAAGGTCGGTGCTCAACTCATGACGTGCTGCTCACTAACCAAATAAAGAGTTTGCAGGTGGCGAAGGAGGTGAGGAGACGAGGTGCCAAGGTGAGTGGCGATATACGTGGAAATGTACATGATGTGAGGGGAGCTTCAGTCGGCTTGGGGATTGGTTTGGATCCGGGTGTTCATGAAAGGCCGTTGGTGAAGTGTGCGACAGGTCTGGTGTGCGAAGGAGGAGGTGTGCGAGAATGTCCGACTCTGGGGTGTGTGAGGAAAAAGTGCGCGCCAAGGAGTGAGTGTGCTGTCAAGAGTGAGTCGGTCGTAGTGCGTGTGCGAGGGGGCACATGGAAGCGCGGTGTGGTGAGTGTTACAGAGGATGTAACGAGAGAGTGTACACCTGTGGTGAGTGTTACGGCAGAAGTAACGGGAGAGTGTGCGCAAGAGTGTGCACGAGAAAGGTGTGTAATGGACGGGTGCATGAGGAAAGAGTGCGCTGTCAAGAGAAAGGGAGAATGCACGCCTGTGGGGAGTGTTACAGAGGAAGTAACGGGAGAGTGTGCGTGAGAAAGGTGTGTAACGGACAGGTGCATGAGGAAAGAGTGCGCTGTCGAGAGTAAGGGTGAGTGCGCTGCCAAGAGTGGTGGTGAAAGTAGTGAGAGTGACACGGAGCGTGAGTTGGTTGTGACAGGTGAGCGAGGATGTACACCTGGAATGGAAGTATGCACACCTGGAATGGTAGAGCGTGTGTGGGAATGCACACTTGAGTTGGTCGTGAGGCACGTGGATGGGTGTGCGAGTGAGAGCACACCTGTGATTGTCACAGAGGAGGTGACCGAGGAGGGGGCACGATGAGGTGTGTTGGTGAGGTGTGCGAGCGACGAGTGTGTGAAAAGGTGTTCGGTGGTCAGGTGTGTGACCAAGTCTGTGAGTGGAATGAGTGTACCTGGGTGTGTAAGAGAAGGTGCAATGACCAAGAGCAGGGAAACAGCTGGATGTATGAGCAAGGAAGGGGTAGCGTATGCGTGTAAGCATGCAGGTGAGGCATCGAGGGTAACCGGGTTAGCGGTTAGAGCGACTTATAGCCGAATCGGGCCCTCGGTGCGTGCCGGACTTCGCGTGCCGCGAGAACCAGCGGGGATCCGAAGCACGGCGGGTCCGAAAGGACCGCCGTACGTGATCCACGCTGGGCCGCGCTGGGAACGGCCGCGTCCGTGCTCCGCTAGGCGGAACGGGCAGCCCGATAGGAAGGGTCGTCATGGCGACCCCTTTTTGTTAAGGCGTTCCGGCAGGTCGAGATCGGGCAATTGGATGGCTCCACGCCGAGGTGGTGCATGGGATCTCGGCCCGGGTAAGCCCCCGTCCCTGCACCGAGTGCCGGACGCATCCATCCGCCGGCACCAAAGAACCCGCATTCATTGCTCGGCTTTACGAAGCCGGGCTTTGGACAGGAATTGGCGCACCGAGAGGCATTAGTGAGTAGACTGTGTGACGAGAATAGTGTTTTGGCCCCGAAATTAGAAAAACAAAATTTGATGATTGGCAAAGGATTGGCAGAGTGATGATTGGTAATGGTACAGTGATTGGCAGATGATTGGCAAATTTTTGATTTATTGAATTTGGACGAGCAAAATTTATAGTGAGAGACCCCCGATGTGGTGGGATGGCAAATCCACCATCCCTCACAGAAACGGGGGGCAAAGGAGCACTAGCTTATGGGGTGTATGGCAGTGAAAACTAGCCCGGGTGGGTTAGGATATATCGTGTGTAGGGATCTAGCGAAGATGACCTTAGGTAACGTTAAGATTAGTTAGTGACAAGGATACCCTGTAGTGGGGACGCAGGTAGATTAGTGTGGATGATAATGACGTGGTATGTGCTTAGTTTAAAGGGAAGACGGGGAGCACTAAGTTAGCAGGGCAACAGGTAGTTGAGATGATGCCGTGTGAGTGTTGGAGGTGTATTCAAGTGTATTGAGCAGGGTATGAGTAAATGAGTGTGAGGAACAGGTGTGATTGCACAGGTGTGCAACTGAACAGGTGGATGGAGCAGTGTATGAGGGAGTAGTGGTGATTGCGTGTGGTGTTGACCAAATGGTCCAGGAAGAGGAGGAGGGTGCAGGTGGCACCAGGTAAGAGTGCACAGGTGTGCAACGACAGGTGAATGAGGAACAGGTGTGTGGAATAAATGGTCTGGAATATATGGGGTATTGGAATGGATGGTCGTGGAGTGAGTATGGTGGAAATTGTGGAGTGGAGTGGATGGTGCAAAGGTGTGAATGGGGGAAGAATGGACCCCCATCACGAATACCCGGGGCAGGTAGTGTAAGTGTTAGGTAGAGGGTACAGGTAAATTGTGGTTGGATATTGGCATCTGCGGTGCGGGTGGAAGAATGGTGATTGGATGGGTGCATTAGTGTTGTGGAAATGGCTGGGCGTGTAGCCTGTTAGTGTGTGTAGTTGGTTTGGGCACTCCACCACTGTGAGGATGTCGGCCAGGTGAGGCCGCAGGTGGGCTCTGGGAGCCGGTAGTAGTTGTTGTGGATGGGGCCCGAGGATCCGGAGGACGGACCCGGGTAGCCCAGTGCCAGAGGACACCAAGGGGTGACAGAGCCAGGAGGGGCCTTCCCCAGTTAGTTAGGTTAGGGTGAGGAGCTAGGTAAGCTCGGGTGGCAACTACAGTGGTGGAGGTGTGCAGGTGGGTAGACCTGCTGGGAGAGCTACACGTCACAGCCCAGAAATTGTGCAAGGGCACCGGGAGATGAATCGGGAGAGTGAGACCCCAAATTGAGAAGCACCACACTTTGGTCAATGGGAATTGGTTTTTAGAACCCATAGTGTAAGTTGGCCAATGGATAGGCAGGGAAAGACCCCGGGTAGTGCAAAGTGTGTTAATGTCATTTAGAGGATAGTTAGGATTGGAGTCTCCTCGCACCATCTGCATCCACTCACCTGAAGTAAAGATGACGTACCTCCACACCATGCCATGTTTTGTTATTTTACTGTGCAAATGTTTGGAATGTGAGACGCATCATGACGTGGGTGTGACATTGTGCTTGATGTTCCATCTCTTCCTCCTTATGAGGATTGATGACGAATTGAATTGGGTGATGGCAAATTTTGGCTAGAGGGATTGTGGTGACGAATTTGGTATTGGAGAAATATGGGGAGACGAGACATTAGCGACGAATTTGTAAATGTGTAGATTTTTGTACATATGGGGTAAGGGCAAGGGTAGTGTAGGTGACAGGGGGGTGACGTACGGTAGGGACGAGCTTTCTCACTTCGCCCTCCGTACGCATTTCGCCTTGCATTGCCTTATTGATGTGTACCCTTGTGACCTTACCCCTCGCTCATTTGTCTCTTTTGTCTCCCACATGACCTGTGCGCCATTGGGCGCCGAGGGGAGCGTGCATGAGTCGGCCATCGTGCGCCCGAAATTCCCAGAACCAGCTGTCTGCATCGATGCACCACATTATGGACCACATGCCTGTGGCCGAGCACCACTGATGGACCCCATGGGTTGGGGCATGGCCCCTCTGCTGGAACCGGCCAGGAGGGCCCGAAATCTTGCTGGCGGACCTTGGCCACAGGGCACCGATGCCCCACAGGTGAACCACAAGTAGTCGGCCCTGTGGGCCATAAATAAAATAAATAAAATGGACACGTTTGGGCAAGCTTTATTGCAAATAGGCCGCCAGTAAGCAAATGAAAAAAATGACAACAACTGGAAGACATAATAATAGCCAGCAGAGGGAGCCGAAGAGCAAGAGACCACCTACAGGGTTAGGGGTTGTTGATTATATTTTTATTGAACATGCATTGAACACTGATGAACTGTGGTGACTGCACCGATTGGTGCTTGAGGGTGTGTTGGTGCATTATAGGTGCTTTCATGGTGCATTGATGCAGAGCAGACTGTCTCCCCCCCCAGAAAGAACAACTACAGGTCCTGGGTTAGTCTTGTAAATAAAAGTAGTGTCATTGTAAATAATGCTCCCCACCGTCAGTGTGTAGTTTGAAGACCATTCTGCAATTCGGTTAACTGTGGGCGTAAGTCTGTTAGGCAGGGTGCAATGGAGCAGCGGGACACATTTATTTATGTTTTAAAACTGTCGCACTCAGGGTCAGGTTAAAAGTAGAGGGAACTACACCTACGTGTCACACTAAATAAAAGTTGTAGGCCCGGGCCGTGCCTAAGAGGAGGAGGGTGCAGTGTTGCGGATATGAGGACTGTATTTTTTTTTTGATTGTGTGCTTTATTATTATTATTGTTTATTCTGCGCCTCCTGCCTCCGGAGCTGTGTAAAGGTCAAAGGGCGTCCCATAATTAGTCCATAAAGCATCCACACCACAGCTAATCATAGAATACCCCTGTTCGATAGCTTATATCTTATTATGTGTTTTAGGGTAAGGCTGTGTCTCCCATTAATTGAAATACTCCATTGCACCAGTGAAAGAAATAGATTCCCTTCATTCCCACTCCCAAAACTTCCATTCCCCCTTTTCGTCAATTGCCATTCGCATTGCCAACCAACAATTGCCGCCATTGGCCACGAGGCAGGGTCGGAGAAGAAAGGCGTGTCTCCACCTCGTCATAGAGGGGAGGAGTGAGCCAGCCCCACTCGACCAACCATGAGCCAGGGGTTGGACTTGGAGAGGGTGTGGAGAGAAACATCGAGGAGGTTCGCGAAGGTTGAGGGGCGGGGCCTATATAACCCGCAGGCAGGGCGTTTCCCAAAGAGATGAGCTTTGACAGAGAGACGAGAAGAAGTCCAGGGTTGAACTGCAGCTCGAGCCACCGAAACTGCACTCACTGCAGCTCGAGCCACCGAAACTGCACTTGCTGCAGCTTGAGCCACCGCAACTGCATTTGCTGCAGCTGGAGCCACCGAAACTGCAGCCACAGCAGCGTGAGGCCTGGACGGCAGTTTGGAGCAGGGCCGCGAAGGAGCGGCGGCTGCCCACGAGTCGATCGGCGGCAGGACCAGTTGGACCTCCCTATCCGGCCAGCCATCCATCCATCTCCCGCCAGTCCTATCATCATTCCCCGCGTGAGTCTGTCCTTGTTTGTTCTGTCCCTGGGTTAATTAAGACTGTAGGTAAGCTAGCGTTGCACTGTGTCTCCAAAAAGCTTCTGTATATTATTTTCTTATCTTTCCTTCTTCCTTGTGTTACGTGGTCCCCTCGGTGAATACCTGGTCTCAGTGACCCCCGGACCGTGAGAGGAACTTCGCCAGAAAGCTGTATTATATATGTGCTTTCGCCACGCAATCCATATGAATTTCACCCAAGAGACAACTGACGTTCAAGGATATATTTCAAGGGTAATGATACCAAACAATTTCAATGACACAACCATCAACAATATTTCAATGACACAACCACGGAGATTTTCCCCGAGCAATCAACAATACATAATCCTCACCAATTCCCAATTCACAATCAATTCCCTATGATTAAGATGGCCATCTTATACATGTGTGTCCCGGTGAGTACTCACGAAACCCTTTTGGTCTCGGTCCCGCACAATGTCTCTGGGCCCCTCTTGACCAAGAGGATGGTCACCGTCACCGCACTCGGGCGGTAGAACGAACCCCGGGTGGACGTTTCTCCACCGGGCAGGTATCGTACCAGGCACCGTGGCGGCAGCCCCTCGTGGCCTCGCGCAGCGGATACGGTAGAGCAAGCCAAACCCCACGCCGCTTGCAAGGCGCGTTAGGCCCCAACGTGCGACCCGCACGCGTCTGTTTGGACGGTGCCGCGACCGATTCCAGACGCGGGGTCGATGCACGGCCCCACGTCAACTTGACGTCTCCACCGGGCAGGTACACGTCCCCGGGAATTCCTCTCGCCTGACAGGTTTCGGAACGCCTCAGTTTTCCCGGCAGCGCAAGGTCGATTCCACCTTTGGTCGTCGCGGGGCGAGGAAGAAGAATCACCGTCCTTTTTTCTCCTCGTGTTTTTTCTTCTTCCGTTTTCGGTCACTTCCGTTTCCGGCCACTGGTTCAGAAGGGCTCCTGACCCTCCAATCACAACAACCCTTAATATAATACACACGGATAAGCAACCTGACTGGTAATTCACCTACATTCACATAAATATGTAACACTCCCCCCCTTCAAGAAAGAAAGTTTGAACCCAGCGAAAACTTTCTTTGCCGGCCAATTTGGAGAAACAAACCAGATAACTCAACCCCCCCCCCACATTATCAGTTCCCCCCGGGCACAGTTATCACGTAAAAATAAAGCAACCAAAATTTCACCACAACCCCTCCAGATTACTCCCTCTGGACTAAGTACCAACAACGACATTGTCCCTGCCAAATCAAACTCCATCTCATGACCCTCTGACTTTGACCATCCGTATCTTGGGAATGAAGGTTAAGGGGTTGATCAAAGATCCAAAGTTAAGCAACTCGATAGCACTTTTTCCGGGAGGCCAAGCCGAGTATTCACTACATGGATGCCTTTAGGAACGCGGAGTTCACGGTTAGTCCGTGCAGGAAAGTTCTCTACATAGGTGCCTTGAGGAACGTGGAGTTCACGGTTAGTCCGTGCATGAAAGTTCACTACATGGACGCCTTTAGGAACGGCGTTCACGGTTAATTCGTGTAGGAATCTTGGCTCGGCGGCTCCGCCGCCTTCAGTGCTTCAACTTCTCAGAACTTCCCTAATAATTATGGTGGGACCACTTGTCCCTGTAGTCCCATGAATAGCGGTCTCCTTCTCGGCCACTACTTTGACAATCCTTCCTTCGGGAGCTGCTGTAACTCAGGGAGCCTTCATAATAATATTGATTGCGGCCACCACCAAAACTACCGCCCAGTTGTCCTCTCCTGTAGACCTCTCGACGCCTACGAAATGCCTTCCCTACTGTTATGGTCCGACCCTCCAAATCCTTGCCATTCCAATTCTTCTCTGCCTCTCTGGCGTCTTTTGTGCTGGCAAACGTGACAAAGCCGAACCCTCTTGACTGTTGCGTTTCCCAGTCTCTTACCAACCGCACTTCCACCAGCGGCCCATATCTGTTGAAGACAGAGGTCAGAACTTCTTCCTCTGTTTTGAAGTTCAGTCCCCCTACAAATAACTTGGCACTTTTGTCGCCATCCCGAGTTGGTGTGGTGTTATTTTCCCTGCTGGGCTCTTTACCAACCCTCTGGTTACCATAAACTTGACCCCCGGCCAAATCATTCCCGATAACCACAGATACACCCTCTACAGGAAGCGTGGCTTGTAAACCGACGGTGACCGGTCCTGACACCAAATCGGACTCCAACTGGATGACCTGAAGGGGAGCACTAACACCGCCCCCGATCCCCTGTAAACGCACACTATCCCCCGTTGCCGTCTCCTCGGACCATGGCAAAATGCCTTCAAGCATTAAAGATTGATGGGCCCCTGTGTCCCTCAATATCCTAACCGGTCTCCGGTTAGTCGAGGCTCCATCCAGTGACACAAACCCCTCTGAAATAAATGGTTGGCAACCCTTTTGATGGCGCTTTCTTACGCTAGCCATCGCATTCGGAGTTGTAATAGTTGGACTCCACTCTGGGTTGTCCCTTTTCATGAGGTAACAACTGGACATCAAGTGTCCAGGTTTCTTGCAAAACGCGCAAGTAGGTCCGGAGGAAAAACTCGGGGTCTGCCTCGGGCCCCCCGAACTATAAGTTTGTCTTGGGCCCGCATCCCTCTGATTTCGAACCGGTGGGGTATCATAGTTGTCCCCATAATCATCTCGAGGCCGCCGCCATGTATGGTCGTTCTCCGCACCTGCGGTTCCCCACCTCCCCTGCGGAGATCTAGGCGAGGAGTTAGGTTCGTGGACCCCTATTCGGTGGGTTAAGGCATAATCATCTGCCATGGTGGCTGCGTCCCACAACTTTGGTACCTTCTTTTCCTGCAGGTACACTTTGATGTCCTCGTGGACACACTGCTGGAATTCCTCCACCAGGATCAAGTCCCGCAATGCCTCGAAGTCTTTCCCGACTCCTTTTGACTCACACCACCGATCAAACATGTTTTCTTTCACTCTGGCAAACTCCACATGGGTCTCACTCTCCCTCTTCCTGGCATTCCTGAATTTTTGCCTGTAAGCTTCCGGAACCAACTCATAGGCTTTGAGGATGTGCTTCTTCAGTACCTCATAATCTGCACATTGGTCCATTGGTAGCGCCGAATAAATTTCCTGAGCTCTCCCCACCAGCACACATTGCACGAGTATGGTCCATGCCTCCTCCGGCCAGTTTAATTGTCGAGCCACTTTCTCAAAGTGTGGAAAAAATTTCGCGACTTCTTTTTCACTGAACGGTGGAACCAGCCTCACATGTCTGCCCACATCCCAGGTTTTCTGGTTAGGTGTCGACCCCGTCAGCAAGGGTGGTGCCTCTCCCCGTTCTCTCATTAACTCCAGCTCCTTGAATTTGATTTCTTGCTGAAGCTCCATGTCACGTTCCTTTAATTCCCTTTCCGCTTTTCTCTCCTCTGCTTCGAGGTCCCTTGCAGCTCTCCTCTCCTCTGCTTTTTTGTCTTCTAACCTTTCCTGGAGTTCTCGTTCCACTCTCCTTTCCTCCGCTTGTTTCTCTTCCCTCCTCTCTTCTGCTTTCCTTTCTTCTTCTTTAATCCGTTCCTGGCTCCGTAATTGCAACTCCAGTTTCCGGAGCTCAACGTCTTCCGGTTCTTCGGGTAGCCACTCCCAGGCTAACTCGTCCCATGTTCCTAATCCCACCATAGATTGTATCACCGTGGCCTGCAACTCTGCCTTCCTCAAATTAGTTCGGACCTCCAAGTTAAAATGTTTGGCCAATTTCAAGAGGTCCGACTTTAGCAACGCTCGGAACTGTGCCTCACTCGGTGTTACCCCAAAGTTCTGTGCCACAAACGCCATGGTGCCTATCGTTAACACCTGTTAACCTTCACCCAAGATTTTACCCCAATTTCTCAAAAAAAAAAATTTACCAATTAATAATTAATTAATAAATTTTAATTAATAAAAATTATTATTTTATTATTTTATACAATTTTAAATCCCGGACGTAGACCCAATTGCGAAACCGCAAATCGTAATTTGGACGAGCCCCCAATTCTGTTACGTGGTCCCCTCGGTGAATACCTGGTCTCAGTGACCCCCGGACCGTGAGAGGAACTTCGCCAGAAAGCTGTATTATATATGCGCTTTCGCCACGCAAGCCATATGAATTTCACCCAAGAGACAACTGACGTTCAAGGATATATTTCAAGGGTAATGATACCAAACAATTTCAATGACACAACCATCAACAATATTTCAATGACACAACCACGGAGATTTTCCCCGAGCAATCAACAATACATAATCCTCACCAATTCCCAATTCACAATCAATTCCCTATGATTAAGATGGCCATCTTATACATGTGTGTCCCGGTGAGTACTCACGAAACCCTTTTGGTCTCGGTCCCGCACAATGTCTCTGGGCCCCTCTTGACCAAGAGGATGGTCACCGTCACCGCACTCGGGCGGTAGAACGAACCCCGGGTGGACGTTTCTCCACCGGGCAGGTATCGTACCAGGCACCGTGGCGGCAGCCCCTCGTGGCCTCGCGCAGCGGATACGGTAGAGCAAGCCAAACCCCACGCCGCTTGCAAGGCGCGTTAGGCCCCAACGTGCGACCCGCACGCGTCTGTTTGGACGGTGCCGCGACCGATTCCAGACGCGGGGTCGATGCACGGCCCCACGTCAACTTGACGTCTCCACCGGGCAGGTACACGTCCCCGGGAATTCCTCTCGCCTGACAGGTTTCGGAACGCCTCGGTTTTCCCGGCAGCGCAAGGTCGATTCCACCTTTGGTCGTCGCGGGGCGAGGAAGAAGAATCACCGTCCTTTTTTCTCCTCGTGTTTTTTCTTCTTCCGTTTTCGGTCACTTCCGTTTCCGGCCACTGGTTCAGAAGGGCTCCTGACCCTCCAATCACAACAACCCTTAATATAATACACACGGATAAGCAACCTGACTGGTAATTCACCTACATTCACATAAATATGTAACACTCCCCCCCTTCAAGAAAGAAAGTTTGAACCCAGCGAAAACTTTCTTTGCCGGCCAATTTGGAGAAACAAACCAGATAACTCAACCCCCCCCCCACATTATCAGTTCCCCCCGGGCACAGTTATCACGTAAAAATAAAGCAACCAAAATTTCACCACAACCCCTCCAGATTCCTCCCTCTGGACTAAGTACCAACAACGACATTGTCCCTGCCAAATCAAACTCCATCTCATGACCCTCTGACTTTGACCATCCGTATCTTGGGAATGAAGGTTAAGGGGTTGATCAAAGATCCAAAGTTAAGCAACTCGATAGCACTTTTTCCGGGAGGCCAAGCCGAGTATTCACTACATGGATGCCTTTAGGAACGCGGAGTTCACGGTTAGTCCGTGCAGGAAAGTTCTCTACATAGGCGCCTTGAGGAACGTGGAGTTCACGGTTAGTCCGTGCATGAAAGTTCACTACATGGACGCCTTTAGGAACGGCGTTCACGGTTAATTCGTGTAGGAATCTTGGCTCGGCGGCTCCGCCGCCTTCAGTGCTTCAACTTCTCAGAACTTCCCTAATAATTATGGTGGGACCACTTGTCCCTGTAGTCCCATGAATAGCGGTCTCCTTCTCGGCCACTACTTTGACAATCCTTCCTTCGGGAGCTGCTGTAACTCAGGGAGCCTTCATAATAATATTGATTGCGGCCACCACCAAAACTACCGCCCAGTTGTCCTCTCCTGTAGACCTCTCGACGCCTACGAAATGCCTTCCCTACTGTTATGGTCCGACCCTCCAAATCCTTGCCATTCCAATTCTTCTCTGCCTCTCTGGCGTCTTTTGTGCTGGCAAACGTGACAAAGCCGAACCCTCTTGACTGTTGCGTTTCCCAGTCTCTTACCAACCGCACTTCCACCAGCGGCCCATATCTGTTGAAGACAGAGGTCAGAACTTCTTCCTCTGTTTTGAAGTTCAGTCCCCCTACAAATAACTTGGCACTTTTGTCGCCATCCCGAGTTGGTGTGGTGTTATTTTCCCTGCTGGGCTCTTTACCAACCCTCTGGTTACCATAAACTTGACCCCCGGCCAAATCATTCCCGATAACCACAGATACACCCTCTACAGGAAGCGTGGCTTGTAAACCGACGGTGACCGGTCCTGACACCAAATCGGACTCCAACTGGATGACCTGAAGGGGAGCACTAACACCGCCCCCGATCCCCTGTAAACGCACACTATCCCCCGTTGCCGTCTCCTCGGACCATGGCAAAATGCCTTCAAGCATTAAAGATTGATGGGCCCCTGTGTCCCTCAATATCCTAACCGGTCTCCGGTTAGTCGAGGCTCCATCCAGTGACACAAACCCCTCTGAAATAAATGGTTGGTAACCCTTTTGATGGCGCTTTCTTACGCTAGCCATCGCATTCGGAGTTGTAATAGTCGGACTCCACTCTGGGTTGTCCCTTTTCATGAGGTAACAACTGGACATCAAGTGTCCAGGTTTCTTGCAAAACGCGCAAGTAGGTCCGGAGGAAAAACTCGGGGTCTGCCTCGGGCCCCCCGAACTATAAGTTTGTCTTGGGCCCGCATCCCTCTGATTTCGAACCGGTGGGGTATCATAGTTGTCCCCATAATCATCTCGAGGCCGCCGCCATGTATGGTCGTTCTCCGCACCTGCGGTTCCCCACCTCCCCTGCGGAGATCTAGGCGAGGAGTTAGGTTCGTGGACCCCTATTCGGTGGGTTAAGGCATAATCATCTGCCATGGTGGCTGCGTCCCACAACTTTGGTACCTTCTTTTCCTGCAGGTACACTTTGATGTCCTCGTGGACACACTGCTGGAATTCCTCCACCAGGATCAAGTCCCGCAATGCCTCGAAGTCTTTCCCGACTCCTTTTGACTCACACCACCGATCAAACATGTTTTCTTTCACTCTGGCAAACTCCACATGGGTCTCACTCTCCCTCTTCCTGGCATTCCTGAATTTTTGCCTGTAAGCTTCCGGAACCAACTCATAGGCTTTGAGGATGTGCTTCTTCAGTACCTCATAATCTGCACATTGGTCCATTGGTAGCGCCGAATAAATTTCCTGAGCTCTCCCCACCAGCACACATTGCACGAGTATGGTCCATGCCTCCTCCGGCCAGTTTAATTGTCGAGCCACTTTCTCAAAGTGTGGAAAAAATTTCGCGACTTCTTTTTCACTGAACGGTGGAACCAGCCTCACATGTCTGCCCACATCCCAGGTTTTCTGGTTAGGTGTCGACCCCGTCAGCAAGGGTGGTGCCTCTCCCCGTTCTCTCATTAACTCCAGCTCCTTGAATTTGATTTCTTGCTGAAGCTCCATGTCACGTTCCTTTAATTCCCTTTCCGCTTTTCTCTCCTCTGCTTCGAGGTCCCTTGCAGCTCTCCTCTCCTCTGCTTTTTTGTCTTCTAACCTTTCCTGGAGTTCTCGTTCCACTCTCCTTTCCTCCGCTTGTTTCTCTTCCCTCCTCTCTTCTGCTTTCCTTTCTTCTTCTTTAATCCGTTCCTGGCTCCGTAATTGCAACTCCAGTTTCCGGAGCTCAACGTCTTCCGGTTCTTCGGGTAGCCACTCCCAGGCTAACTCGTCCCATGTTCCTAATCCCACCATAGATTGTATCACCGTGGCCTGCAACTCTGCCTTCCTCAAATTAGTTCGGACCTCCAAGTTAAAATGTTTGGCCAATTTCAAGAGGTCCGACTTTAGCAACGCTCGGAACTGTGCCTCACTCGGTGTTACCCCAAAGTTCTGTGCCACAAACGCCATGGTGCCTATCGTTAACACCTGTTAACCTTCACCCAAGATTTTACCCCAATTTCTCAAAAAAAAAAATTTACCAATTAATAATTAATTAATAAATTTTAATTAATAAAAATTATTATTTTATTATTTTATACAATTTTAAATCCCGGACGTAGACCCAATTGCGAAACCGCAAATCGTAATTTGGACGAGCCCCCAATTCTGTTACGTGGTCCCCTCGGTGAATACCTGGTCTCAGTGACCCCCGGACCGTGAGAGGAACTTCGCCAGAAAGCTGTATTATATATGCGCTTTCGCCACGCAAGCCATATGAATTTCACCCAAGAGACAACTGACGTTCAAGGATATATTTCAAGGGTAATGATACCAAACAATTTCAATGACACAACCATCAACAATATTTCAATGACACAACCACGGAGATTTTCCCCGAGCAATCAACAATACATAATCCTCACCAATTCCCAATTCACAATCAATTCCCTATGATTAAGATGGCCATCTTATACATGTGTGTCCCGGTGAGTACTCACGAAACCCTTTTGGTCTCGGTCCCGCACAATGTCTCTGGGCCCCTCTTGACCAAGAGGATGGTCACCGTCACCGCACTCGGGCGGTAGAACGAACCCCGGGTGGACGTTTCTCCACCGGGCAGGTATCGTACCAGGCACCGTGGCGGCAGCCCCTCGTGGCCTCGCGCAGCGGATACGGTAGAGCAAGCCAAACCCCACGCCGCTTGCAAGGCGCGTTAGGCCCCAACGTGCGACCCGCACGCGTCTGTTTGGACGGTGCCGCGACCGATTCCAGACGCGGGGTCGATGCACGGCCCCACGTCAACTTGACGTCTCCACCGGGCAGGTACACGTCCCCGGGAATTCCTCTCGCCTGACAGGTTTCGGAACGCCTCGGTTTTCCCGGCAGCGCAAGGTCGATTCCACCTTTGGTCATCGCGGGGCGAGGAAGAAGAATCACCGTCCTTTTTTCTCCTCGTGTTTTTTCTTCTTCCGTTTTCGGTCACTTCCGTTTCCGGCCACTGGTTCAGAAGGGCTCCTGACCCTCCAATCACAACAACCCTTAATATAATACACACGGATAAGCAACCTGACTGGTAATTCACCTACATTCACATAAATATGTAACACTTGGTTATTTTGAGCCTGTAAATAGTAAATAAATTTAGTAGTATTTTCAACCCTTTTCTCGTCTTATTCCTTTTCCTCTTTGCATGCGGTCGCTTTAGAGTTTTCCCGATTGAATAGCGGTGGCGCGATCCGGCCAAAGTTTGGGGTAAATCGGGTTTTAATCAGGGAAGCACTGTTCGGCCGCGGCAGCACCACCGCTCGGTAAAATAACATCCTAATCCGCGGACCGTAACAATACAATATAGTGTATAAATGCCCTGTAGCTCCTCTGATATAGTAAAACATGTTGTTTAGAATACAATAATATAACATAGTGTATAAATGCCCTGTAGCTCCTCTGATATAGTAAAACATGTTATTTAAAATACAATAATATAACATAGTGTATAAATGCCCTGTAGCTCCTCTGATATAGTAAAACATGTTGTTTATAATACAATAATATAACATAGTGTATAAATGCCCTGTAGCTCCTCTGATATAGTAAAACATGTTATTTAGAATACAATAATATAACATAGTGTATAAATGCCCTGTAGCTCCTCTGATATAGTAAAACATGTTATTTAGAATACAATAATATAACATAGTGTATAAATGCCCTGTAGCTCCTCTGATATAGTAAAACATGTTATTTAGAATACAATAATATAATATAGTGTATAAATTCCCTGTAGCTCCTGTGATATAGTAAAACATGTTGTTTAGAATATAATAATAGAGCATAGTGTATAAATGCCCTGTAGCTCCTATGATATAGTAAAACATGTTATATAGAATACAATAATATAATATCGTGTATAAATGCACTGTAGCTCCTATAATACTCGTCGAAACCCGTGGAACACCCACGGAAGGGAGGATGTGGTGTATGGATAGAGTGTACCATTTTGGATGGCAGAGGGGATTTGCTTGTCCGAGTAAGAGTTAGGAAGAAAGATGAGAATGAAGAGTGCGTATATGAACAATGTATTTATTGCAATCTACTTACATGACAACGCTACGATATACTTTTGAAAAATGAATGGATTCGTAATAGGAATTGGCATAGCACCACTCTGGCCACACTGGCGCAGTGGTGTGTGTCAATGGAAAGGAACAGCAGTAGAACCATCGTCTTTTTAAAAAATGAACGGATTAGTAAATCGACTGGAATTAGCCCCATACTGGCGCATTGGTAAGCGTCAATGTCAAGGCAGAGCAGTAGGAAGCGTACACCGCGATCGACGACACCGGCACAAATGCATGCTCAGGATTGTCCACTCAGTGGACGGCTTGCTGTCGCCTTCGACTGTCCAATCAGCGGACGGCTTGCTTCGCCTTCACCCAGCAGACGCCAATAAGATGGCGTCGTATCGGCAGTTAATCGGATGCTTTTGGGCCCCAACTTCGGCTGATTCCGATTTTTCGAGTATGGCTGTACGTGATAAACAAAGAGCGCGGTTTGTAGATCGTAAATCTATTCGTGCCGTGGGCATCGGGTCACTGGGTGCGGCGTAAAAGGGATAACAATGTCGAGTCCTTCCGCTATTATTAGAAAGACTAGCCGAAACCCGTGGAACATCCACGGAAGGGAGGATGTGGTGTATGGATAGAGTGTACCATTATGGATGGCATAGGGGATTTGCTTGTCCGAATAAGAGTTAGGAAGAAAGATGAGAATGAAGAGTGCGTATATGAACAACGTATTTACTGCAATCTACTTAAATGACAACGCTACCATATACTTTTGAAAAATGAATGGATTCGTAATAGGAATCGGCATAGCACCACTCTGGGATTGTCCACTCAGTGGACGGCTTGCTGTCGCCTTCGCCTGTCCAATCAGCGGACGGCTTGCTTCGCCTTCGCCCAGCAGACGCCAATACGATGGCGTCGTAAGATGGCGTCATATCGGCAGTTAATCGGATGCTTTTGGGCCCCATCGTCGGCTAATTCAGATTTTTCGAGTATGGCTGTACGTGATAAACAAAGAGCGCGGTTCGTAGATCGTAAATCCATTAGTGCCGTGGGCATCGGGTCACTGGGTCTGGCTTAAAAGGGATAACAAAGTCGAGTCCTTACGCTATTATTATATAGATAGTAAAACATGTTATTTAGAATAGAATCATATAATATAGTGTATAAATGCCCTGTAGCTCCCGTGATATAGTAAAACATGTTATTTAGAATACAATATGTCATTTCTCCCATACATACCCTGTTCCATTCAACTACTGATGTGTGTGTGTGTGTGTGTGTGTGTGTGTGTGTGTCTGCATGTTTGTGTGTGTGTTTGTGTGTGTGTTTGTATGTGTGTGTGTGTTTGTGTGTGCCTGCGAGTTTGGGTGTGTGTGTGTGTGTGTGTGTGTTTTCGAGTTTGGGTGTGTGTGTTCGTGTGTGTGTGTGTGTGTGTATGTGTTTGTGTGTGTGTATATGTGTGTGTTGTGTGTGTCTGCGAATTTGGGTGTGTGTATGTGTGTTTGTGTGTGTGTGCATGTCTGTGTGTGTATGTGTGTGTGTTTTTATGCACAGAAAAGGCTAGGTGGGTGAAGTATCCTTTTCATTCACCTGAATCTCCTTTTTTTCCATATATGTAACAGTAAAAAGTTCAACTCGATAGAGAAGTATATTCAAGAGAAAAGTAAAAATAAAGTGATGCAAAATTTTGCCATTTTTGTTGAATCGAAATGTTGAATCTTTCCTGCTTTCATTTTTTTTTTTCAGACAACGTCCAGTGTTTACTCGACTTCCCAGATCGATTGTCCTACTTGGAGACCTTCCTCCAAGTTTTTGTTTTTGTTTTTGCATTCATCTTCCCTGTGCTCATCATAACTGTCTGCTACAGTCTCATGGTTCATCGTCTCCGCAGCATCCGCTTACTTTCTGGCTCCAAGGAGAAGGATCGGAACCTGCGCCGCATCACTCGAATGGTCCTCATCGTCGTTGCCGTCTTCATCGTCTGCTGGACTCCTATTCATATATTTGTCATTGTCGAGGCCATCGTCACTTTACCCAGCACCCCAGCAGTAACCACCGCCTGGCACTTTTGCATTGCCCTCGGATATACCAACAGTTGTCTCAACCCGGTGCTATACGCCTTCTTAGATCACAACTTCAAGCGATGCTTCCATGAGTTTTGCCTTCCAGCGATGGCTCAGAGAAACGTCGAGCCACACCGTCCATCGGCGTGCTCCCGCAGCCCCCTGCCCAACAAGGATCCGTCCTTGGGCTCTTTTCCGGAACGAATGCAGCAGCCTGCATGACTAGGCCTTGATCCCATCGGGGAGGTTATTTCACCAGACATATCACGACTGGATCCATCATCGGAATTCTCTCAAATCACTTATGCTCTCTCGAGCAGTCCCCAGGTGCATTCAATCGAATGAGCAACTCCTTTGTAGGTGTAACTACCAAAAAAATACTTTGACTAAACCTCTGCTCGGGTCCAAGGTGATATAGAATTCAACCTCTGAACGTGGAAGTTTGTTAACTGATCAGTATGAATTGTAAAATGTAGTAAACAGCTTGCTTTTGCCTCTCGTATCTCAAAAAGTGCAGTATTGTATGGTATAAACTTCATGGTAAAGCATTTAGCACAAGTTAATTTCGGGCTATGAAAGCAACTTTGCTTTAATGAGTCCATTATTGTAAATACAATCGCAATTTGCAGAACAAGGCAAACCAAGTTAAATATTTACACAGGAAAGAAAACTATAGTTTAAGGTGTACTGTGTACTTTTACTACTACCTGTAATTTATTCATTAATTGTCAATTGTAGAGTTTCGTTGGCGGAATCCATGCACTTGTGCCTCGACCTTGAGTGAAAATGGAGGATCCCTATGTTTTGGTGGCTCTGCCATATTTGTTTATTTATGAGAGAAAATGTGGACGCATTTCAATTTTGGCTTGTTGGAGAAAGGTGTGGGACTGTGGGTGTGCTCGAAGAATCTGTGTGCTGACTTTTCTATCTAGATCATAAGGTTTATTATATAATAACTAGAAGAGCCTACTCGTTGCTTCGCTGACAGACCAATTAGTTGTCACGTCTCTTGCTGCTAGAAGGGGGAGGGGGACGGAGGGGAAGTGGGAAGAGGGGAGAGGGAGGGAGGGGAGAGGAAGGGAAGGGAAGGGAGGGGAAGGGAAGGGATGGGAAGGGGAAGTAGGGGAGGGGCGGGAATCGGGAGAATGGGAGGGAGGGGAATGGGATGGAGGGAAAAGGAGGAGAGCGGAGAGATATATACTGCATATACATTTGGAGGGGGGGGCTTTGACAAACCACTCCATTTTGTGGGGTGGGTGGGGGAGGGAAGGAGGCTAAATTTGTGTCTTCCCCACCCCACCATCCCCACCATCCCCGGCCCTTCACACCCCCGTGTGAGGCCACGGCCACATAGCCTATGTTACCCCCTATACAGAGTTGTATTTGTACACCGAGTTTGGAGTTTGTAACTTAAAAGATGTGGCCGTGCATAAGAAGCAAAGGCAGACAGACAAACACAGAGACAATGGCATTTATATATATATATATATATATATATATATATATATATATATATGGATATGAGTTCCCTTCCAAGGAACTTTGACGTAGGAGTGTGCCATTAGGCCCACCAAAGCCTGCACAATTATAACTACCAATGGGTGTTTGCCCGGCACAATCATTTTTAAATGCTGAGCATGAAACATTTTTTAAAGTCTTTGGTATGACGACCGGGGTTGTTGCTGCCAACCTCCCAGACTCAGAGAGGACGCTCTAACCATTATGCCAACAATGCTGGTTTAAACGATTATCTGGGTTTATATCAGCAACAATTTTACCGGCTTGTCCGCTTTCATACCCTCCATTACATAAATAAAGCGGAACTTTGTGAAAAGGAAGCTCCTCAGAATATAGTGGTGTGTCATGATCCACGAAGAAAATGACCTCGTCCTAATCAAAATCCTAATGTCATGTCTACATGGAGTTGCAATTACTGGAGAACCAAAGATCGCACTAATTGCACGATGTTCATCATGAAATGATCTTTTTGTGTGCTCGGGAGTTGCGACAACCCACAGATTGCATGCAATTAGGCAGCCACACCCAAGAAGGTAGCAAATCGCAGCCTGCATCACGGAGCCAGTTGTGGCTCGGATTTCAAGCAGTTCAAGTAAATAGTCTTTTTATCAAGATACTAGTGAAACAACACACATGCCTCAGTGTTGATAACAGAAAACAATCTCTTTATTTACAATATACACAATTTACTCAAATTACCAAAAACCTATCCTTATCCCATTAATTAAATAAAAGCTACGGCTCACCAAAATACATCGGTTCACAATGTCTGAAACTCAAACCAGGGCAGCAGTCCATATGCAGGTGCTTTGAGATTCTGCATCCAACACTTTATGATTGACTTGGCAGTGTAGTGAGCAGTAGACAGTTGCAATTAATTTTAAACACAGACAATTTTGAATCAGATACCTAAGCATTACTAGAAGATGATGTTATAAGATCGGTGCAATGCATGGGTGCTGAGAGATAGTGCTTTGTTTGGCATTTCTGTGCAAAGCATACCTGTTTGGAGTCATGACGTCAGCCTTGCCATGGGGAAATCTTCCACCGTTTATGATGTTGAGCTGAGCGTTGCCAGCATGATGAACGGCCTGATTGGAGCACAAGAGCCTTGTAGAAACAACGCCCCATGAACAGGTTTGCTCCAAGTAGCTAAGTTGCTCCCCACTGCAGCCAAGGCTGTTATGTATGCTGAACCTCAGAGCGTCATTGTTTCAAAGGGAGAACCCGCCCGAGCATAGCTCAAAATGAGATGCGATCCCAGCGAAGCGACTTCACCAATGTCTTTATCCTTGATCTTCTTCATGTTTGTCTCTGGTGTCATTGTCCTTTTATGCTTGGAATTCCAGGCACATCCCTCATCCCTCAAAAGCCAAACAGAAGGCTGTCCCAAGGCCCCAGACTACACAGACTAGTTTCCACTTTACTGGGCAAATATTTACTCCATTATCATCATCATTTAGTGTTCAGCCTGTGGCTGCTGGTTGCATCATTGCTCGGAGCGCTGATGCAGTGCCCCCCTGTTTCCAGTTAGCTGGTTCTAATTTTGCCAATAATAATTAAAGATTGAATTGTGTTCTAAATTTTGCATGCTCTAAATTACAAGTCCCATAATAACAACAATTCCATCATCAACTGCTCCATTCAATCAAAGCAAAACATCAGGATAAAATACAGAAATTCTCATTTTCACATATTAATGTGTTATGATAGTCACTTTGAATGTTCTTGATTCATTCTTTAGAACCCCAAACTCAGCAAACAACCAAATTATGTTAAAAAAAAAAAATTGAAACATAATGTGAAAACAAAAAGTTAAACTTGATGCTGAACATTAATGGTGGCTTTTGGCTTTAAGTCCAATAGAAAATTAACTTAATTTTTCTAAGTTTTGATATTAACCATTTTATTCTGCTGGTTAAGGCAGAAATAGCAATGTCCAGGACTGATGTCTATGTGAACTTGTGGAGAGAAATATATATATATATATATATATATATATATATATATATATATATATATATATATATATATACATATATATATATATATATATATGTATATATATATATATATATATATATATATATATATATATACACAGTGTGTTTCAAAAAGAGTGATACAACTTTAAACGTTTATTGACAAAGAAACAGAAACCTCAAGAATGTGAACCAAACATTTCTTGAAAGCTTATGACATGGTATTTTCTACCACTGATTGCTATTGCAGTAAAGTCACTGCTAGAGTTAGTGAGAGCCCAAGGTCTGAAATTGGCATTTACGCAAAATCCTTGTAATCGACGTTCTCGATGTGTGCCGGCACAGAAGCGCGTGACCTTAGGCTTAGGCCCTTTCAGGTACCTCTCAATGATGAGGTTGTATTCCCGGCAGAACCTCCGGCGGGAGTCGACATATGATTGTCTGAATTCCACACAGAGCCACCACTTTTGTCTTCTGCTCCACTGTCAATGGCATAGTCGAGCTATGGAGCTAAAAAAATCCCAGGGAACAAATACCACAATAACACCACCAAACCCTGAAAAGGAAAATGGAATAGGTCAAAAAACAAAGAAATGGCAAGAAGTCAAAGTTGTATCAATCTTTTTGAAACACACTGTGTATATATATATATATAATAATGGGTCTATCATAATGCACTGTCGATGGTTTTCACCGGTAATGGCGACTGCACATCACTCTCATCGCTATGCCGCACCTGCTTTGCAATGGCTTCAAATGCAATATTTTTTTCATGGAATGCATTTGAGGTGCTGTTCGTGCTCCAAGAGCAGAGCTGAAGCATAAATTACCATTATTGAGCAAAAAAGAAGGGGTTAACGTTATGTGTCTTCTTTTGATTCAAGTGTATTTGATTTGACCTTTGGTCTGCGCAAGTCTCAGATTTGAGATGATGTTGCTTCGAAGTGCTGAAATCGGTGTATGCTAATTGGTTCTTTTGGTCTTCGTGTAGCCAAGTGTTCATCAACGCTTTATGCGATCACATTTAGCAGGGCTGGCAGGGTGGCCTAGATGTACTCTGAGCTGCCCAGCATGGGTTTTAATCTCGGCCCACTACAAACTGCCATTCTGCTGTTTCACATACAAGGCGACACATCAATGTGTGACGTCCCTCGGATGGACGTTAAGACTGGGCATCTCCTGTGCCAGCTGATGGACGTTAAATATCCCGTGCTGTCACTCGCGAAGAGTAGGCAAGCTATCGCCGGCACACTGAACAAACTCCTGCCTTAACCTACAAGGGGCGTTGCATCAGCGGGAGAGCCCCGCCCCCGTCAGCCAATTATGCCACTTACAGCCATTTGATGCACACGAAAGAAGAAGAACCACATTTAACTTTTTAAACTATCTGTAATGGTACAGATTTGACGTTGCCTGTTCCATACTGTATTTACTGGGAAAAGCTTTGGCGCTGGGATTTAACTGGCACGAATTTTAACTTGAAATATAAACTTGTAAATTAACATTAAAAACTCGATTTGTCTGCAAATGATTTTTGACCACAATCTTTGCTCTGCCACGGCTGGGATCAGAAATATTGCTTCAGTTTAATCTGAAAGTTCTTTACAAATGGCTGTGCATACTTATTTACACAATAAAAGTTTATTACAACACTGTAGTAGCATGCAGTTGTAAAAGCACCTTGCCTTGCTTGATTGGTCAAGATTGTGTAAAGTTTTGCCCAAGTACTGCAAAACTGAAGGTTTCTTCAATGCAAACCAGATGATTTAGGTTCTGCAGTGTTCAAGTTTATAAATCAACTGAAATAAAATGAAACTTTTAAAAGCTGCAGAAAAAAAAACATTTCTTCGGAAGTTTACCACCATTGAGGCGCCATCTTTTACACCACATTGTTTAACATGTCATATTAGTTATTCGTGCCTGCTGTATGTGTCCATTATGACGTCCCTAAAAACAGTAAGTTTCCTGTTTGGAATGATTTTTAAGTTTGGTTGACTGCCAGAGAGGAAGGCACACTAAAAGAAATACCTTACTCTGTGCGCATGCGCGATCGGCACAATATAATGGGGGATAGAGGCACTGTTGTCTCGAAGTAGACTCGTTCACCCCCAACCAGCCCTTTTTGTTCTGTGAAGAGACTTTTCTATATTTGTCTTGTGTCAATCCAAGGGGCTGGTTGTTCTGCTTTTGTTTTATCTGTTGGGTCGGCACCACCTAGAGAGGCCCTGCAGGCTTTGTGGTGGGCAATAATTCATAAAATTTTTTTGAAAATTCAGTACAATTCGCCAAATTCAGAGCCAAAGTTCTGCTTCGTGTTCTACAGTTTAAAAACTAAAGCTCAATTGAAATGAAGTAGTTCCTCCATCATAAACTGATTTCTGACAGACGGACAGAGTGAACCAATATTGCTTAACCCTGCACGGCACTCCACACGCGGGGTAATATTGTGTCAACACACCACACAAAAAAACAAGTGAGAGGTCCCCTCACTCCATATTTTTACTCTCTCTGCCATTATTTAAGCATTGAGTACACAAATGAGGGAACTCCACATTACTTATGTTGGTCAGAGTTAAGAATGCATAATGGATGGGAATTAGGGGGCTCATTTTGGTGATGTAGGTGTTTGTGAGTGACAGGGTTTGTTGAGGAGGTGTGTTGTGGTTTTCTTAAGGGTGGATCTTCTTTCGCAATGAGGATCTTACGAGTTGCCTTTGTCTAAAAGTGTGAAGCATATGGTCTCCAAATAATCTATAATACAGGAATCAATGCTTATAAATGAGCAAACTGGGGACAATTATGGACCAGCAAACACAATTGGGGCAAAAGGAAACAGCTGGACAACAAAATGATTCAATACAGCAAAAACAAAAGAATATAATGTTATTTCACACCAGGAAAGCAATGTTCATATCAGACAAACTTTAATCAAACTCCACACCACCACAGCACGTCAATCCGGTTTACCTTCAAACATAAATATACTTTACACCAGAAAACCATATACCTCTCCTACATTAAAAAAAAATCCTTCTATCTATATATATATATATATATTGTGGATATGAAAATTGTGTTTTTTTTTTTTTTTTTGTATACAAGATCGAGGCTCGTGAAAGAGCTAACATTAATCACACAAAAAGACAAACCGACACACAAAACACAAAAAACAAGGGGAGCGGCAGACAAGATGGGGAGAGAGGGGGAAGGACACAAAAGAGAGGGGGAAGAGGGGAAGGACACAAACACAACATTTGAGAGCAGGGACATCGGGAGGACTTGGGGGGAGGTGTGAGAGGATTAAAACATATGAACACTGCAACGACTCTGGGGTGAATTACCGGGGGTAGAAAAGATCAAGGTTTTCGATGGGGGACGATAAGAGATGGTGGTGAACAGCTGTTTTAAAGACCTGGAGGGAGGAGTGGGATTGAAGGGAGTGGGGGAGTTTGTTCCAGAGGCGGGAGAAAAGGGGAATGAAAGAGTGAAGGTGAGCAGAGAGCCTAGACTTTGGCAGTTTAACCATAAGAGGGTTGCAGGCAGATCTTGTGCGACCTGAAGGAATATTGGGGGGAAAGAGCACAGAGAGAGCTGAGGGAGCAAGGCCGGAGAGGAGTCGGAAGAAGACAGAAAGACAACCAACCTGCCTGCGGTGAGTGAGTGAAAGGCCCTCGGCGTTGACTACATCGCAGGAGATTCCAATGATTCTGAAAGCTTTGGCCTCAACAGCGTGAAGCCGAGCAAGGTGTGAGGCAGGAGCACCAGCCCAGAGGGGGGGAACAGTATTCCATTGAGCTGCGGATGAAAGCCTTGTATGTGGTGAGGAGCTCAGGTGTGCCAAGGAAGGACTTCGCACGACGGAGGATGCCCAGTCGGCGACTGGCTTGGGAGGCCAGCTTGGAAATGTGGTTTTCCCAAGAAAGATCATGGCAGATAGTGAGACCCAAAAGCTTGAGCGAAAGAACTTCTTGGAGAGGATTGTTGAGAAAGTAGATGGGAGGGTTGTCCAGTCGGTCCTTTCGGAGAGACATTGTAAGAGTGTGAGATTTGTCAGGATTGAAAGACATGTTCCACTTGTTTGACCAGTCTGTGATTTTGTCCAGGACTAATTTAGCCTAAAACATGTAAATCTCTCAAAAACGTGACCAAATTTTGCCTAAAACATGTAAATCTCTCAAAAACGTGACCGAATTTAGCCTAAAACATGTAAATCTCTCAAAAACGTGGCCAAATTTACCCTAAAACATGTAAATCTCTCAAAAACGTGACCAAATTTTGCCTAAAACATGTAAATCTCTCAAAAACGTGACCGAATTTTGCCTAAAACATGTAAATCTCTCAAAAACGTGGCCAAATTTAGCCTAAAACATTTAAATCTCTCAAAAAGGTGACCAAATTTAGCCTAAAACATGTAACTCTCAAAAAGGTGACCAAATTTAGCCTAAAACATGTAAACTCTCAAAAAAGTGACCAAATTTAGCCTAAAACATGTAAATCTCTAAAAAACGTGACCACATTTAGCTTAAAACATGTAAATCTCTCAAAAACGTGACCAAATTTAGCTTAAAACATAAAAAACCTCTCAAAAACGTGACCAAATTTAGCCTAAAACACGTAAATCTCTCAAAAACGTGACCAAATTTAGCCTAAAACATGTAAATCTCTCAAAAACGTGACCAAATTTAGCCTAAAACATGTAAATCTCTCAAAAAGTGACCGAATTTTGCCGAAAACATGTAAATCTCTCAAAAACGTGGCCAAATTTAGCCTAAAACATGTAAATCTCTCAAAAACGTGACCAAATTTAGCCTAAAACATGTAAATCTCTCAAAAAGTGACCGAATTTAGCCTAAAACATGTAAATCTCTCAAAAAGTGACCGAATTTTGCCTAAAACATGTAAATCTCTCAAAAACGTGGCCAAATTTAGCCTAAAACATGTAAATCTCTCAAAAACGTGACCAAATTTAGCCTAAAACATGTAAATCTCTCAAAAACGTGACCAAATTTAGCCTAAAACATGTAAATCTCTCAAAAACGTGACCAAATTTAGCCTAAAACATGTAAATCTCTCAAAAACGTGACCAAATTTAGCCTAAAACATGTAAATCTCTCAAAAACGTGACCAAATTTTGCCTAAAACATGTAAATCTCTCAAAAACGTGACCAAATTTTGACTAAAACATGTAAATCTCTCAAAAACGTGACCGAATTTTGCCTAAAACATGTAAATCTCTCAAAAACGTGACCGAATTTTGCCTAAAACATGTAAATCTCTCAAAAACGTGGCCGAATTTTGCCTAAAACATGTAAATCTCTCAAAAACGTGGCCAAATTTAGCCTAAAACATGTAAATCTCTCAAAAACGTGACCAAATTTAACCTAAAACATGTAAATCTCTCAAAAACGTGACCAAATTTAGCCAAAAACATGTAAATCTCTAAAAAACGTGACCAACTTTAGCCTAAAACATGTAAATCTCTCAAAAACGTGACCAAATTTAGCCTAAAACACATATATCTCTCAAAAACGTGACCAAATTTAGCCTAAAACACATATATCTCTTAAAAACGTGACCAAATTTAGCCTAAAACACATAAATCTCTCAAAAACGTGACCAAATTTAGCCTAAAACACATAAATGTCTTTAAAACGTGACCGAATTTAGCCTAAAACATGTAAACTCTCAAAAACGTGACCAAATTTAGCCTAAAACATGTAAATCTCTCAACAACGTGACCAAATTTAGCCTAAAACACGTAAATCTCTCAAAAACGTGACCAAATTTAGCCGAAAACACGTAAATCTCTCAAAAACGTGACCACATTTAGTCTAAAACACATAAATCTCTCAAAAACGTGACCAAATTTAGCCTAAAACATGTAAATCTCTCAAAAACGTGACCGAATTTTCCCTAAAACATGTAAATCTCTCAAAAACGTGACCGAATTTTGCCTAAAACATGTAAATCTCTCAAAAACGTGACCAAATTTTGCCTGAAACATGTAAATCTCTAAAAAACGTGACCAAATTTAGCGTAAAACATGTAAACTCTCAAAAACGTGACCAAATTTAGCCTAAAACATGTAAATCTCTCAAAAACGTGACCAAATTTAGCGTAAAACATGTAAACTCTCAAAAACGTGACCAAATTTAGCCTAAAACATGTAAATCTCTCAAAAACGTGACCAAATTTAGCCTAAAACATGTAAATCTCTCAAAAACGTGACCAAATTTAGCCTAAAACATGTAAATCTCTCAAAAACGTGACCAAATTTAGCCTAAAACATGTAAATCTCTCAAAAACGTGACCAAATTTAGCCTAAAACACGTAAATCTCTCAAAAACGTGACCACATTTAGTCTAAAACACATAAATCTCTCAAAAACGTGACCAAATTTAGCCTAAAACATGTAAATCTCTCAAAAACGTGACCAAATTTAACCTAAAACATGTAAATCTCTCAAAAACGTTACCAGATTTAGCCAAAAACATGTAAATCTCTCAAAAACGTGACCAACTTTAGCCTAAAACATGTAAATCTCTCAAAAACGTGACGAACATTAGCCTAAAACATGTAAATCTCTCAAAAACGTGATCAAATTTAGCCTAAAACACATAAATCTCTCAAAAACGTGACCAAATTTAGCCTAAAACACATAAATCTCTTTAAAACGTGACCAAATTTAGCCTAAAACATGTAAATCTCTCAAAAACGTGACCAAATTTAGCCTAAAACATGTAAACTCTCAAAAACGTGACCAAATTTAGCCTAAAACATGTAAATCTCTCAAAAACGTGACCAACTTTAGCCTAAAACATGTAAATCTCTCAAAAACGTGACCACCTTTAGCCTAAAACATGTAAATCTCATAAAAACCTGACCAAATTTAGCCTAAAACATGTAAATCTCTCAAAAACGTGAGCAAATTTAGCCTACAACACGTAAATCTCTCAAAAACGTGACCAAATTTTGCCTAAAACATGTAAATCTCTCACGTAAAACATGTAAACATGTAAATCTCTCTCAATCTAAAACACATAAATCTCTCAAAAACGTGACCAAATTTAGCCTAAAACACATAAATCTCTCAAAAACGTGACCACATTTAGCTTAAAACACATAAATCTCTCAAAAACGTGACCAAATTTAGCCTAAAACACATAAATCTCTCAAAAACGTGACCAAATTTAGCCTAAAACACGTAAATCTCTCAAAAACGTGACCACATTTAGCTTAAAACACATAAATCTCTCAAAAACGTGACCAAATTTAGCCTAAAACACATAAATCTCTCAAAAACGTGACCAAATTTAGCCTAAAACACATAAATCTCTCAAAAACGTGACCACATTTAGCTTAAAACACATAAATCTCTCAAAAACGTGACCAAATTTCGACTAAAACATGTAAATCTCTCAAAAACGTGACCAAATTTAGCCTAAAACACATAAATCTCTCAAAAACGTGACCACATTTAGCTTAAAACACATAAATCTCTCAAAAACGTGACCAAATTTAGCCTAAAACACATAAATCTCTCAAAAACGTGACCACATTTAGCTTAAAACACATAAATCTCTCAAAAACGTGACCAAATTTTGCCTAAAATATGTAAATCTCTCAAAAACGTGACCGAATTTTGCCTAAAACATGTAAATCTCTCAAAAACGTGACCGAATTTTGCCTAAAACATGTAAATCTCTCAAAAACGTGACCGAATTTTGCCTAAAACATGTAAATCTCTCAAAAACGTGACCGAATTTTGCCTAAAACATGTAAATCTCTCAAAAACGTGGCCAAATTTAGCCTAAAACATGTAAATCTCTCAAAAACGTGACCGAATTTTGCCTAAAACATGTAAATCTCTCAAAAACGTGACCGAATTTAGCCTAAAACATGCAAATCTCTCAAAAACGTGGCCAAATTTAGCCTAAAACATGTAAATCTCTCAAAAACGTGACCAAATTTTGCCTAAAACATGTAAATCTCTCAAAAACGTGACCGAAATTTGCCTAAAACATGTAAATCTCTCAAAAACGTGACCGAATTTTGCCTAAAACATGTAAATCTCTCAAAAACGTGACCAAATTTTTCCTAAAACATGGAAATCTCTCAAAAACGTGACCAAATTTAGCCTAAAACATGTAAATCTCTCAAAAACGTGACCAAATTTAGCCTAAAACATGTAAATCTCTCAAAAACGTGACCAAATTTTGCCTAAAACATGTAAATCTCTCAAAAACGTGACCGAATTTTGACTAAAACATGTAAATCTCTCAAAAACGTGACCGAATTTTGCCTAAAACATGGAAATCGCTCAAAAACGTGACCGAATTTTGCCTAAAACATGTAAATCTCTCAAAAACGTGGCCAAATTTAGCCTAAAACATGTAAATCTCTCAAAAACGTGACCAAATTTTTCCTAAAACATGGAAATCTCTCAAAAACGTGGCCAAATGTAGCCTAAAAAATGTAAATCTCTCAAAAACGTGGCCAAATGTAGCCTAAAAAATGTAAATCTCTCAAAAACGTGGCCAAATGTAGCCTAAAAAATGTAAATCTCTCAAAAACGTGACCAAATTTTGCCTAAAACATGTAAATCTCTCAAAAACGTGACCAAATTTAGCCTAAAACATGTAAATCTCTCAAAAACGTGACCAAATTTAGCCTAAAACATGTAAATCTCTCAAAAACGTGACCAAATTTAACCTAAAACATGTAAATCTCTCAAAAACGTGACCAACTTTAGCCTAAAACATGTAAATCTCTCAAAAACGTGACGAACTTTAGCCGAAAACATGTAAATCTCTAAAAAACGTGACCAAATTTAGCCTAAAACACATAAATCTCTTAAAAACGTGACCAAATTTAGCCTAAAACATGTAAATCTCTCAAAAACGTGACCAAATTTAACCAAAAACATGTAAATCTCTCAAAAACGTGACCAAATTTTGCCTAAAACATGTAAATCTCTCAAAAACGTGACCAAATTTAGCCTAAAACATGTAAATCTCTCAAAAACGTGACCAAATTTAACCTAAAACATGTAAATCTCTCAAAAACGTGACCAAATTTTGCCTAAAACATGTAAATCTCTCAAAAACGTGACGAACTTTAGCCGAAAACATGTAAATCTCTCAAAAACGTGACCAAATTTAGCCTAAAACACATAAATCTCTTAAAAACGTGACCAAATTTAGCCTAAAACATGTAAATCTCTCAAAAACGTGACCAAATTTAACCTAAAACATGTAAATCTCTCAAAAACGTGACGAACGTTAGCCGAAAATATGTAAATCTCTCAAAAACGTGTCCAAATTTAGCCTAAAACACATAAATCTCTTAAAAACGTGACCAAATTTAGCCTAAAACACATAAATCTCTCAAAAACGTGACCGAATTTAGCCTAAAACATGTAAATCTCTCAAAAACGTGACCAAATTTAGCCTAAAACATGTAAATCTCTCAAAAACGTGACCGAATTTAGCCGAAAACATGTAAATCTCTCAAAAACGTGGCCAGATTTAGCCTAAAACATGTAAATCTCTCAAAAACGTGACCAAATTTTGCCTAAAACATGGAAATCTCTCAAAAACGTGACCAAATTTAGCCTAAAACATGTAAATCTCTCAAAAACGTGACCAAATTTCGACTAAAACATGTAAATCTCTCAAAAACGTGACCAAATTTAGCCTAAAACATGTAAATCTCTCAAAAAACGTGACCAAATTTAGCCTAAAACACATAACTCTCTCAAAAACGTGACCAAATTTAGCCTAAAACATGTAAATCTCTCAAAAACGTGACCACATTTAGCTTAAAACACATAAATCTCTCAAAAACGTGACCAAATTTAGCCTAAAACACATAAATCTCTCAAAAACGTGACCAAATTTAGCCTAAAACACATAAATCTCTCAAAAACGTGACCACATTTAGCTTAAAACACATAAATCTCTCAAAAACGTGACCAAATTTCGACTAAAACATGTAAATCTCTCAAAAACGTGACCAAATTTAGCCTAAAACACATAAATCTCTCAAAAACGTGACCACATTTAGCTTAAAACACATAAATCTCTCAAAAACGTGACCAAATTTAGCCTAAAACACAAATCTCTCAAAAACGTGACCACATTTAGCTTAAAACACATAAATCTCTCAAAAACGTGACCAAATTTTGCCTAAAATATGTAAATCTCTCAAAAACGTGACCGAATTTTGCCTAAAACATGTAAATCTCTCAAAAACGTGACCGAATTTTGCCTAAAACATGTAAATCTCTCAAAAACGTGACCGAATTTTGCCTAAAACATGTAAATCTCTCAAAAACGTGGCCAAATTTAGCCTAAAACATGTAAATCTCTCAAAAACGTGACCGAATTTTGCCTAAAACATGTAAATCTCTCAAAAACGTGACCGAATTTAGCCTAAAACATGCAAATCTCTCAAAAACGTGGCCAAATTTAGCCTAAAACATGTAAATCTCTCAAAAACGTGACCAAATTTTGCCTAAAACATGTAAATCTCTCAAAAACGTGACCGAAATTTGCCTAAAACATGTAAATCTCTCAAAAACGTGACCGAATTTTGCCTAAAACATGTAAATCTCTCAAAAACGTGACCAAATTTTTCCTAAAACATGGAAATCTCTCAAAAACGTGACCAAATTTAGCCTAAAACATGTAAATCTCTCAAAAACGTGACCAAATTTAGCCTAAAACATGTAAATCTCTCAAAAACGTGACCAAATTTTGCCTAAAACATGTAAATCTCTCAAAAACGTGACCGAATTTTGACTAAAACATGTAAATCTCTCAAAAACGTGACCGAATTTTGCCTAAAACATGGAAATCGCTCAAAAACGTGACCGAATTTTGCCTAAAACATGTAAATCTCTCAAAAACGTGGCCAAATTTAGCCTAAAACATGTAAATCTCTCAAAAACGTGACCAAATTTTTCCTAAAACATGGAAATCTCTCAAAAACGTGGCCAAATGTAGCCTAAAAAATGTAAATCTCTCAAAAACGTGGCCAAATGTAGCCTAAAAAATGTAAATCTCTCAAAAACGTGACCAAATTTAGCCTACAACATGTAAATCTCTCAAAAACGTGACCAAATTTAGCCTAAAACATGTAAACTCTCAAAAACGTGACCAAATTTAGCCTAAAACATGTAAATCTCTCAAAAACGTGACCAAATTTAGCTTAAAACATGTAAATCTCTCAAAAACGTGACCAAATTTAGCCTAAAACATGTAAATCTCTCAAAAGCGTGACCACATTTAGCCTAAAACATGTAAATCTCTCAAAAACGTGACCAAATTTAGCCTAAAACATGTAAATCTCTCAAAAACGTGACCAAATTTAGCCTAAAACACATAAATCTCTTAAAAACGTGACCAAATTTAGCCTAAAACATGTAAATCTCTCAAAAACGTGACCAAATTTAACCAAAAACATGTAAATCTCTCAAAAACGTGACCAAATTTTGCCTAAAACATGTAAATCTCTCAAAAACGTGACCAAATTTAGCCTAAAACATGTAAATCTCTCAAAAACGTGACCAAATTTAACCTAAAACATGTAAATCTCTCAAAAACGTGACCAAATTTTGCCTAAAACATGTAAATCTCTCAAAAACGTGACGAACTTTAGCCGAAAACATGTAAATCTCTCAAAAACGTGACCAAATTTAGCCTAAAACACATAAATCTCTTAAAAACGTGACCAAATTTAGCCTAAAACATGTAAATCTCTCAAAAACGTGACCAAATTTAACCTAAAACATGTAAATCTCTCAAAAACGTGACGAACGTTAGCCGAAAACATGTAAATCTCTCAAAAACGTGTCCAAATTTAGCCTAAAACACATAAATCTCTTAAAAACGTGACCAAATTTAGCCTAAAACACATAAATCTCTCAAAAACGTGACCGAATTTAGCCTAAAACATGTAAATCTCTCAAAAACGTGACCAAATTTAGCCTAAAACATGTAAATCTCTCAAAAACGTGACCGAATTTAGCCTAAAACATGTAAATCTCTCAAAAACGTGGCCAGATTTAGCCTAAAACATGTAAATCTCTCAAAAACGTGACCAAATTTTGCCTAAAACATGGAAATCTCTCAAAAACGTGACCAAATTTAGCCTAAAACATGTAAATCTCTCAAAAACGTGACCAAATTTCGACTAAAACATGTAAATCTCTCAAAAACGTGACCAAATTTAGCCTAAAACATGTAAATCTCTCAAAAAACGTGACCAAATTTAGCCTAAAACACATAAATCTCTCAAAAACGTGACCAAATTTAGCCTAAAACATGTAAATCTCTCAAAAACGTGACCACATTTAGCTTAAAACACATAAATCTCTCAAAAACGTGACCAAATTTAGCCTAAAACACATAAATCTCTCAAAAACGTGACCAAATTTAGCCTAAAACACATAAATCTCTCAAAAACGTGACCACATTTAGCTTAAAACACATAAATCTCTCAAAAACGTGACCAAATTTAGCCTAAAACACATAAATCTCTCAAAAACGTGACCAAATTTAGCCTAAAACACATAAATCTCTCAAAAACGTGACCACATTTAGCTTAAAACACATAAATCTCTCAAAAACGTGACCAAATTTAGCCTAAAACACAAATCTCTCAAAAACGTGACCACATTTAGCTTAAAACACATAAATCTCTCAAAAACGTGACCAAATTTTGCCTAAAATATGTAAATCTCTCAAAAACGTGACCGAATTTTGCCTAAAACATGTAAATCTCTCAAAAACGTGACCGAATTTTGCCTAAAACATGTAAATCTCTCAAAAACGTGACCGAATTTTGCCTAAAACATGTAAATCTCTCAAAAACGTGGCCAAATTTAGCCTAAAACATGTAAATCTCTCAAAAACGTGACCGAATTTTGCCTAAAACATGTAAATCTCTCAAAAACGTGACCGAATTTAGCCTAAAACATGCAAATCTCTCAAAAACGTGGCCAAATTTAGCCTAAAACATGTAAATCTCTCAAAAACGTGACCAAATTTTGCCTAAAACATGTAAATCTCTCAAAAACGTGACCAAATTTTTCCTAAAACATGGAAATCTCTCAAAAACGTGACCAAATTTAGCCTAAAACATGTAAATCTCTCAAAAACGTGACCAAATTTAGCCTAAAACATGTAAATCTCTCAAAAACGTGACCAAATTTTGCCTAAAACATGTAAATCTCTCAAAAACGTGACCGAATTTTGACTAAAACATGTAAATCTCTCAAAAACGTGACCGAATTTTGCCTAAAACATGGAAATCGCTCAAAAACGTGACCGAATTTTGCCTAAAACGTAAATCTCTCAAAAACGTGACCAAATTTTTCCTAAAACATGGAAATCTCTCAAAAACGTGGCCAAATGTAGCCTAAAAAATGTAAATCTCTCAAAAACGTGGCCAAATGTAGCCTAAAAAATGTAAATCTCTCAAAAACGTGGCCAAATGTAGCCTAAAAAATGTAAATCTCTCAAAAACGTGACCAAATTTTGCCTAAAACATGTAAATCTCTCAAAAACGTGACCAAATTTAGCCTAAAACATGTAAATCTCTCAAAAACGTGACCAAATTTAGCCTAAAACATGTAAATCTCTCAAAAACGTGACCAAATTTAACCTAAAACATGTAAATCTCTCAAAAACGTGACCAACTTTAGCCTAAAACATGTAAATCTCTCAAAAACGTGACCAAATTTAGCCTAAAACACATAAATCTCTTAAAAACGTGACCAAATTTAGCCTAAAACATGTAAATCTCTCAAAAACGTGACCAAATTTAACCAAAAACATGTAAATCTCTCAAAAACGTGACCAAATTTTGCCTAAAACATGTAAATCTCTCAAAAACGTGACCAAATTTAGCCTAAAACATGTAAATCTCTCAAAAACGTGAACAAATTTAACCTAAAACATGTAAATCTCTCAAAAACGTGACCAAATTTTGCCTAAAACATGTAAATCTCTCAAAAACGTGACGAACTTTAGCCGAAAACATGTAAATCTCTCAAAAACGTGACCAAATTTAGCCTAAAACACATAAATCTCTTAAAAACGTGACCAAATTTAGCCTAAAACATGTAAATCTCTCAAAAACGTGACCAAATTTAACCTAAAACATGTAAATCTCTCAAAAACGTGACGAACGTTAGCCGAAAACATGTAAATCTCTCAAAAACGTGTCCAAATTTAGCCTAAAACACATAAATCTCTTAAAAACGTGACCAAATTTAGCCTAAAACACATAAATCTCTCAAAAACGTGACAGAATTTAGCCTAAAACATGTAAATCTCTCAAAAACGTGACCAAATTTAGCCTAAAACATGTAAATCTCTCAAAAACGTGACCGAATTTAGCCTAAAACATGTAAATCTCTCAAAAACGTGGCCAGATTTAGCCTAAAACATGTAAATCTCTCAAAAACGTGACCAAATTTTGCCTAAAACATGGAAATCTCTCAAAAACGTGACCAAATTTAGCCTAAAACATGTAAATCTCTCAAAAACGTGACCAAATTTCGACTAAAACATGTAAATCTCTCAAAAACGTGACCAAATTTAGCCTAAAACACATAAATCTCTCAAAAACGTGACCACATTTAGCTTAAAACACATAAATCTCTCAAAAACGTGACCAAATTTAGCCTAAAACACATAAATCTCTCAAAAACGTGACCAAATTTTTCCTAAAACATGGAAATCTCTCAAAAACGTGACCAAATTTAGCCTAAAACATGTAAATCTCTCAAAAACGTGACCAAATTTTGCCTAAAACATGTAAATCTCTCAAAAACGTGACCGAATTTTGACTAAAACATGTAAATCTCTCAAAAACGTGACCAAATTTAGCCTAAAACACATAAATCTCTTAAAAACGTGACCAAATTTAGCCTAAAACATGTAAATCTCTCAAAAACGTGACCAAATTTAACCTAAAACATGTAAATCTCTCAAAAACGTGACGAACGTTAGCCGAAAACATGTAAATCTCTCAAAAACGTGTCCAAATTTAGCCTAAAACACATAAATCTCTTAAAAACGTGACCAAATTTAGCCTAAAACACATAAATCTCTCAAAAACGTGACCGAATTTAGCCTAAAACATGTAAATCTCTCAAAAACGTGACCAAATTTAGCCTAAAACATGTAAATCTCTCAAAAACGTGACCGAATTTAGCCTAAAACATGTAAATCTCTCAAAAACGTGGCCAGATTTAGCCTAAAACATGTAAATCTCTCAAAAACGTGACCAAATTTTGCCTAAAACATGGAAATCTCTCAAAAACGTGACCAAATTTAGCCTAAAACATGTAAATCTCTCAAAAACGTGACCAAATTTCGACTAAAACATGTAAATCTCTCAAAAACGTGACCAAATTTAGCCTAAAACATGTAAATCTCTCAAAAAACGTGACCAAATTTAGCCTAAAACACATAAATCTCTCAAAAACGTGACCAAATTTAGCCTAAAACATGTAAATCTCTCAAAAACGTGACCACATTTAGCTTAAAACACATAAATCTCTCAAAAACGTGACCAAATTTAGCCTAAAACACATAAATCTCTCAAAAACGTGACCAAATTTAGCCTAAAACACATAAATCTCTCAAAAACGTGACCACATTTAGCTTAAAACACATAAATCTCTCAAAAACGTGACCAAATTTAGCCTAAAACACATAAATCTCTCAAAAACGTGACCAAATTTAGCCTAAAACACATAAATCTCTCAAAAACGTGACCACATTTAGCTTAAAACACATAAATCTCTCAAAAACGTGACCAAATTTAGCCTAAAACACAAATCTCTCAAAAACGTGACCACATTTAGCTTAAAACACATAAATCTCTCAAAAACGTGACCAAATTTTGCCTAAAATATGTAAATCTCTCAAAAACGTGACCGAATTTTGCCTAAAACATGTAAATCTCTCAAAAACGTGACCGAATTTTGCCTAAAACATGTAAATCTCTCAAAAACGTGACCGAATTTTGCCTAAAACATGTAAATCTCTCAAAAACGTGGCCAAATTTAGCCTAAAACATGTAAATCTCTCAAAAACGTGACCGAATTTTGCCTAAAACATGTAAATCTCTCAAAAACGTGACCGAATTTAGCCTAAAACATGCAAATCTCTCAAAAACGTGGCCAAATTTAGCCTAAAACATGTAAATCTCTCAAAAACGTGACCAAATTTTGCCTAAAACATGTAAATCTCTCAAAAACGTGACCAAATTTTTCCTAAAACATGGAAATCTCTCAAAAACGTGACCAAATTTAGCCTAAAACATGTAAATCTCTCAAAAACGTGACCAAATTTAGCCTAAAACATGTAAATCTCTCAAAAACGTGACCAAATTTTGCCTAAAACATGTAAATCTCTCAAAAACGTGACCGAATTTTGACTAAAACATGTAAATCTCTCAAAAACGTGACCGAATTTTGCCTAAAACATGGAAATCGCTCAAAAACGTGACCGAATTTTGCCTAAAACGTAAATCTCTCAAAAACGTGACCAAATTTTTCCTAAAACATGGAAATCTCTCAAAAACGTGGCCAAATGTAGCCTAAAAAATGTAAATCTCTCAAAAACGTGGCCAAATGTAGCCTAAAAAATGTAAATCTCTCAAAAACGTGGCCAAATGTAGCCTAAAAAATGTAAATCTCTCAAAAACGTGACCAAATTTTGCCTAAAACATGTAAATCTCTCAAAAACGTGACCAAATTTAGCCTAAAACATGTAAATCTCTCAAAAACGTGACCAAATTTAGCCTAAAACATGTAAATCTCTCAAAAACGTGACCAAATTTAACCTAAAACATGTAAATCTCTCAAAAACGTGACCAACTTTAGCCTAAAACATGTAAATCTCTCAAAAACGTGACCAAATTTAGCCTAAAACACATAAATCTCTTAAAAACGTGACCAAATTTAGCCTAAAACATGTAAATCTCTCAAAAACGTGACCAAATTTAACCAAAAACATGTAAATCTCTCAAAAACGTGACCAAATTTTGCCTAAAACATGTAAATCTCTCAAAAACGTGACCAAATTTAGCCTAAAACATGTAAATCTCTCAAAAACGTGAACAAATTTAACCTAAAACATGTAAATCTCTCAAAAACGTGACCAAATTTTGCCTAAAACATGTAAATCTCTCAAAAACGTGACGAACTTTAGCCGAAAACATGTAAATCTCTCAAAAACGTGACCAAATTTAGCCTAAAACACATAAATCTCTTAAAAACGTGACCAAATTTAGCCTAAAACATGTAAATCTCTCAAAAACGTGACCAAATTTAACCTAAAACATGTAAATCTCTCAAAAACGTGACGAACGTTAGCCGAAAACATGTAAATCTCTCAAAAACGTGTCCAAATTTAGCCTAAAACACATAAATCTCTTAAAAACGTGACCAAATTTAGCCTAAAACACATAAATCTCTCAAAAACGTGACAGAATTTAGCCTAAAACATGTAAATCTCTCAAAAACGTGACCAAATTTAGCCTAAAACATGTAAATCTCTCAAAAACGTGACCGAATTTAGCCTAAAACATGTAAATCTCTCAAAAACGTGGCCAGATTTAGCCTAAAACATGTAAATCTCTCAAAAACGTGACCAAATTTTGCCTAAAACATGGAAATCTCTCAAAAACGTGACCAAATTTAGCCTAAAACATGTAAATCTCTCAAAAACGTGACCAAATTTCGACTAAAACATGTAAATCTCTCAAAAACGTGACCAAATTTAGCCTAAAACACATAAATCTCTCAAAAACGTGACCACATTTAGCTTAAAACACATAAATCTCTCAAAAACGTGACCAAATTTAGCCTAAAACACATAAATCTCTCAAAAACGTGACCAAATTTTTCCTAAAACATGGAAATCTCTCAAAAACGTGACCAAATTTAGCCTAAAACATGTAAATCTCTCAAAAACGTGACCAAATTTTGCCTAAAACATGTAAATCTCTCAAAAACGTGACCGAATTTTGACTAAAACATGTAAATCTCTCAAAAACGTGACCGAATTTTGCCTAAAACATGTAAATCGCTCAAAAACGTGACCGAATTTAAAACATGTAAATCTCTCAAAAACGTGGCCAAATTTAGCCTAAAACATGTAAATCTCTCAAAAACGTGACCAAATTTTTCCTAAAACATGGAAATCTCTCAAAAACGTGGCCAAATGTAGCCTAAAAAATGTAAATCTCTCAAAAACGTGGCCAAATGTCGCCTAAAAAATGTAAATCTCTCAAAAACGTGACCAAATTTTGCCTAAAACATGTGAATCTCTCAAAAACGTGACCAAATTTAGCCTAAAACATGTAAATCTCTCAAAAACGTGACCAAATTTAGCCTAAAACATGTAAATCTCTCAAAAACGTGACCAAATTTAACCTAAAACATGTAAATCTCTCAAAAACGTGACCAACTTTAGCCTAAAACATGTAAATCTCTCAAAAACGTGACGAACTTTAGCCGAAAACATGTAAATCTCTCAAAAACGTGACCAAATTTAGCCTAAAACACATAAATCTCTTAAAAACGTGACCAAATTTAGCCTAAAACATGTAAATCTCTCAAAAACGTGACCAAATTTAACCTAAAACATGTAAATCTCTCAAAAACGTGACCGAATTTTGCCTAAAACATGTAAATCTCTCAAAAACGTGACCGAATTTAGCCTAAAACATGTAAATCTCTCAAAAATGTGGCCAAATTTAGCCTAAAACATGTAAATCTCTCAAAAACGTGACCAAATTTTGCCTAAAACATGTAAATCTCTCAAAAACGTGACCGAAATTTGCCTAAAACATGTAAATCTCTCAAAAGCGTGACCGAATTTTGCCTAAAACATGCAAATCTCTCAAAAACGTGACCGAATTTTGCCTAAAACATGTAAATCTCTCAAAAACGTGGCCAAATTTAGCCTAAAACATGTAAATCTCTCAAAAAGGTGACCAAATTTAGCCTAAAACATGTAACTCTCAAAAAGGTGACCAAATTTAGCCTAAAACATGTAAACTCTCAAAAAAGTGACCGAATTTTGCCTAAAACATGTAAATCTCTCAAAAACGTGGCCAAATTTAGCCTAAAACATGTAAATCTCTCAAAAAGGTGACCAAATTTAGCCTAAAACATGTAAACTCTCAAAAACGTGACCAAATTTAGCCTAAAACATGTAAATCTCTAAAAAACGTGACCACATTTAGCTTAAAACATGTAAATCTCTAAAAAACGTGACCACATTTAGCTTAAAACATGTAAATCTCTCAAAAACGTGACCAAATTTAGCTTAAAACATAAAAAACCTCTCAAAAACGTGACCAAATTTAGCCTAAAACACGTAAATCTCTCAAAAACGTGACCAAATTTAGCCTAAAACATGTAAATCTCTCAAAAAGTGACCGAATTTTGCCGAAAACATGTAAATCTCTCAAAAACGTGGCCAAATTTAGCCTAAAACATGTAAATCTCTCAAAAACGTGACCAAATTTAGCCTAAAACATGTAAATCTCTCAAAAAGTGACCGAATTTAGCCTAAAACATGTAAATCTCTCAAAAAGTGACCGAATTTTGCCTAAAACATGTAAATCTCTAAAAAACGTGGCCAAATTTAGCCTAAAACATGTAAATCTCTCAAAAAGTGACCGAATTTTGCCTAAAACATGTAAATCTCTAAAAAACGTGACCAAATTTAGCCTAAAACATGTAAATCTCTCAAAAACGTGACCAAATTTAGCCTAAAACATGTAAATCTCTCAAAAACGTGACCAAATTTAGCCTAAAACATGTAAATCTCTCAAAAACGTGACCAAATTTAGCCTAAAACATGTAAATCTCTCAAAAACGTGACCAAATTTTGCCTAAAACATGTAAATCTCTCAAAAACGTGACCAAATTTTGACTAAAACATGTAAATCTCTCAAAAACGTGACCGAATTTTGCCTAAAACATGTAAATCTCTCAAAAACGTGGCCGAATTTTGCCTAAAACATGTAAATCTCTCAAAAACGTGGCCGAATTTTGCCTAAAACATGTAAATCTCTCAAAAACGTGGCCAAATTTAGCCTAAAACATGTAAATCTCTCAAAAACGTGACCAAATTTAGCCTAAAACACATATATCTCTCAAAAACGTGACCAAATTTAGCCTAAAACACATAAATCTCTCAAAAACGTGACCAAATTTAGCCTAAAACACATAAATGTCTTTAAAACGTGACCAAATTTAGCCTAAAACACGTAAATCTCTTTAAAACGTGACCAAATTTAGCCTAAAACATGTAAATCTCTCAAAAACGTGACCAAATTTAGCCTACAACATGTAAATCTCTCAAAAACGTGACCAAATTTAGCCTAAAACATGTAAACTCTCAAAAACGTGACCAAATTTAGCCTAAAACATGTAAACTCTCAAAAACGTGACCAAATTTAGCCTAAAACATGTAAACTCTCAAAAACGTGACCAAATTTAGCTTAAAACATGTAAATCTCTCAAAAACGTGACCAAATTTAGCCTAAAACACGTAAATCTCTCAAAAACGTGACCGAATTTTGCCTAAAACATGTAAATCTCTCAAAAACGTGACCGAATTTTGCCTAAAACATGTAAATCTCTCAAAAACGTGACCGAATTTTGCCTAAAACACGTAAATCTCTCAAAAGCGTGACCAAATTTTGCCTAAAACATGTAAATCTCTCAAAAACGTGACCAAATTTAGCCGAAAACATGTAAATCTCTCAAAAACGTGACCAAATTTAGCCTAAAACATGTAAATCTCTCAAAAACGTGACCGAATTTTGCCTAAAACATGTAAATCTCTCAAAAACGTGACCGAATTTTGCCTAAAACATGTAAATCTCTCAAAAACGTGGCCAAATTTAGCCTAAAACATGTAAATCTCTCAAAAACGTGACCAAATTTAACCTAAAACATGTAAATCTCTCAAAAACGTGACCAAATTTAGCCAAAAACATGTAAATCTCTCAAAAACGTGACCAACTTTAGCCTAAAACATGTAAATCTCTCAAAAACGTGACGAACTTTAGCCTAAAACATGTAAATCTCTCAAAAACGTGACCAAATTTAGCCTAAAACACATAAATCTCTCAAAAACGTGACCAAATTTAGCCTAAAACACATAAATCTCTTTAAAACGTGACGAACATTAGCCTAAAACATGTAAATCTCTCAAAAACGTGACCAAATTTAGCCTAAAACATGTAAACTCTCAAAAACGTGACCAAATCTAGCCTAAAACATGTAAATCTCTCAAAAACGTGACCAAATTTAGCCTAAAACATGTAAACTCTCAAAAACGTGACCAAATTTAGCCTAAAACATGTAAATCTCTCAAAAACGTGACCAACTTTAGCCTAAAACATGTAAATCTCTCAAAAACGTGACCAACTTTAGCCTAAAACATGTAAATCTCTCAAAAACGTGACCAAATTTAGCCTAAAACATGTAAATCTCTCACGTAAAACATGTAAACATGTAAATCTCTCTCAATCTAAAACACATAAATCTCTCAAAAACGTGATCAAATTTAGCCTAAAACATGTAAATCTCTCAAAAACGTGACCAAATTTAGCCTAAAACACATAAATCTCTCAAAAACATGACCACATTTAGCTTAAAACACATAAATCTCTCAAAAACGTGACCAAATTTAGCCTAAAACACATAAATCTCTCAAAAACGTGACCAAATTTAGCCTAAAACATGTAAATCTCTCAAAAACGTGACCGAATTTTGCCTAAAACATGTAAATCTCTCAAAAACGTGACCGAATTTAGCCTAAAACATGTAAATCTCTCAAAAACGTGACCAAATTTTGCCTAAAACATGTAAATCTCTCAAAAACGTGACCGAATTTTGCCTAAAACATGTAAATCTCTCAAAAACGTGACCGAATTTTGCCTAAAACATGTAAATCTCTCAAAAACGTGGCCAAATTTAGCCTAAAACATGTAAATCTCTCAAAAACGTGACCGAATTTTGCCTAAAACATGTAAATCTCTCAAAAACGTGACCGAATTTAGCCTAAAACATGCAAATCTCTCAAAAACGTGGCCAAATTTAGCCTAAAACATGTAAATCTCTCAAAAACGTGACCAAATTTTGCCTAAAACATGTAAATCTCTCAAAAACGTGACCAAATTTTGCCTAAAACATGTAAATCTCTCAAAAACGTGACCGAATTTTGCCTAAAACATGTAAATCTCTCAAAAACGTGACCGAATTTTGCCTAAAACATGTAAATGTCTCAAAAACGTGGCCAAATTTAGCCTAAAACATGTAAACTCTCAAAAACGTGACCAAATTTAGCCTAAAACATGTAAATCTCTCAAAAACGTGACCAACTTTAGCCTAAAACATGTAAATCTCTCAAAAACGTGACCAACTTTAGCCTAAAACATGTAAATCTCTCAAAAACGTGACCACCTTTAGCCTAAAACATGTAAATCTCATAAAAACCTGAACAAATTTAGCCTAAAACATGTAAATCTCTCAAAAACGTGAGCAAATTTAGCCTACAACACGTAAATCTCTCAAAAACGTGACCAAATTTTGCCTAAAACATGTAAATCTCTCACGTAAAACATGTAAACATGTAAATCTCTCTCAATCTAAAACACATAAATCTCTCAAAAACGTGATCAAATTTAGCCTAAAACATGTAAATCTCTCAAAAACGTGACCAAATTTAGCCTAAAACACATAAATCTCTCAAAAACATGACCACATTTAGCTTAAAACACATAAATCTCTCAAAAACGTGACCAAATTTAGCCTAAAACACATAAATCTCTCAAAAACGTGACCAAATTTAGCCTAAAACATGTAAATCTCTCAAAAACGTGACCGAATTTTGCCTAAAACATGTAAATCTCTCAAAAACGTGACCGAATTTAGCCTAAAACATGTAAATCTCTCAAAAACGTGACCAAATTTTGCCTAAAACATGTAAATCTCTCAAAAACGTGACCGAATTTTGCCTAAAACATGTAAATCTCTCAAAAACGTGACCGAATTTTGCCTAAAACATGTAAATCTCTCAAAAACGTGACCGAATTTTGCCTAAAACATGTAAATCTCTCAAAAACGTGGCCAAATTTAGCCTAAAACATGTAAATCTCTCAAAAACGTGACCGAATTTTGCCTAAAACATGTAAATCTCTCAAAAACGTGACCGAATTTAGCCTAAAACATGCAAATCTCTCAAAAACGTGGCCAAATTTAGCCTAAAACATGTAAATCTCTCAAAAACGTGACCAAATTTAGCCTAAAACATGTAAATCTCTCAAAAACGTGACCAAATTTTGCCTAAAACATGTAAATCTCTCAAAAACGTGACCAAATTTTGCCTAAAACATGTAAATCTCTCAAAAACGTGACCGAATTTTGCCTAAAACATGTAAATCTCTCAAAAACGTCACCGAATTTTGCCTAAAACATGTAAATGTCTCAAAAACGTGGCCAAATTTAGCCTAAAACATGTAAACTCTCAAAAACGTGACCAAATTTAGCCTAAAACATGTAAATCTCTCAAAAACGTGACCAACTTTAGCCTAAAACATGTAAATCTCTCAAAAACGTGACCAACTTTAGCCTAAAACATGTAAATCTCAAAAACGTGACCACCTTTAGCCTAAAACATGTAAATCTCATAAAAACCTGAACAAATTTAGCCTAAAACATGTAAATCTCTCAAAAACGTGAGCAAATTTAGCCTACAACACGTAAATCTCTCAAAAACGTGACCAAATTTTGCCTAAAACATGTAAATCTCTCACGTAAAACATGTAAACATGTAAATCTCTCTCAATCTAAAACACATAAATCTCTCAAAAACGTGATCAAATTTAGCCTAAAACATGTAAATCTCTCAAAAACGTGACCAAATTTAGCCTAAAACACATAAATCTCTCAAAAACATGACCACATTTAGCTTAAAACACATAAATCTCTCAAAAACGTGACCAAATTTAGCCTAAAACACATAAATCTCTCAAAAACGTGACCAAATTTAGCCTAAAACATGTAAATCTCTCAAAAACGTGACCGAATTTTGCCTAAAACATGTAAATCTCTCAAAAACGTGACCGAATTTAGCCTAAAACATGTAAATCTCTCAAAAACGTGACCAAATTTTGCCTAAAGCATGTAAATCTCTCAAAAACGTGACCGAATTTTGCCTAAAACATGTAAATCTCTCAAAAACGTGACCGAATTTTGCCTAAAACATGTAAATCTCTCAAAAACGTGACCGAATTTTCCCTAAAACATGTAAATCTCTCAAAAACGTGGCCAAATTTAGCCTAAAACATGTAAATCTCTCAAAAACGTGACCGAATTTTGCCTAAAACATGTAAATCTCTCAAAAACGTGACCGAATTTAGCCTAAAACATGCAAATCTCTCAAAAACGTGGCCAAATTTAGCCTAAAACATGTAAATCTCTCAAAAACGTGACCAAATTTTGCCTAAAACATGTAAATCTCTCAAAAACGTGACCAAATTTTGCCTAAAACATGTAAATCTCTCAAAAACGTGACCGAATTTTGCCTAAAACATGTAAATCTCTCAAAAACGTGACCGAATTTTGCCTAAAACATGTAAATGTCTCAAAAACGTGGCCAAATTTAGCCTAAAACATGTAAACTCTCAACAACGTGACCAAATTTAGCCTAAAACATGTAAATCTCTCAAAAACGTGACCAACTTTAGCCTAAAACATGTAAATCTCTCAAAAACGTGACCAACTTTAGCCTAAAACATGTAAATCTCTCAAAAACGTGACCACCTTTAGCCTAAAACATGTAAATCTCATAAAAACCTGAACAAATTTAGCCTAAAACATGTAAATCTCTCAAAAACGTGAGCAAATTTAGCCTGCAACACGTAAATCTCTCAAAAACGTGACCAAATTTTGCCTAAAACATGTAAATCTCTCACGTAAAACATGTAAACATGTAAATCTCTCTCAATCTAAAACACATAAATCTCTCAAAAACGTGATCAAATTTAGCCTAAAACATGTAAATCTCTAAAAAACGTGACCAAATTTTGCCTAAAACACATAAATCTCTCAAAAACGTGACCACATTTAGCTTAAAACACATAAATCTCTCAAAAACGTGACCAAATTTAGCCTAAAACACATAAATCTCTCAAAAACGTGACCAAATTTAGCCTAAAACATGTAAATCTCTCAAAAACGTGACCGAATTTTGCCTAAAACATGTAAATCTCTCAAAAACGTGACCGAATTTTGCCTAAAACATGTAAGTCTCTCAAAAACGTGGCCAAATTTAGCCGAAAACATGTAAATCTCTAAAAAACGTGACCAAATTTAGCCTAAAACATGTAAATCTCTCAAAAACGTGACCAAATTTAGCCTAAAATACGTAAATCTCTTTAAAACGTGACCAAATTTAGCCTAAAACACGAAAATCTCTCAAAAACGTGACCAAATTTAGCCGAAAACACATAAATCTCTCAAAAACGTGACCACATTTAGTCTAAAACACATAAATCTCTCAAAAACGTGACCAAATTTAGCCTAAAACATGTAAATCTCTCAAAAACGTGACCGAATTTAGCCTAAAACATGTAAATCTCTCAAAAACGTGACCAAATTTAGCGTAAAACATGTAAACTCTCAAAAACGTGACCAAATTTAGCCTAAAACATGTAAATCTCTCAAAAACGTGACCAAATTTAGCCTAAAACATGTAAATCTCTCAAAAACGTGACCAAATTTAGCCTAAAACATGTAAATCTCTCAAAAACGTGACCAAATTTAGCCTAAAACATGTAAATCTTTCAAAAACGTGACCAAATTTAGCCTAAAACACGTACATCTCTAAAAAAACGTGACCAAATTTAGCCGAAAACACGTAAATCTCTCAAAAACGTGACCACATTTAGTCTAAAACACATACATCTCTCAAAAACGTGACCAAATTTAGCCTAAAACATGTAAATCTCTCAAAAACGTGACCAAATTTAACCTAAAACATGTAAATCTCTCAAAAACGTGACGAAATTTAACCTAAAACATGTAAATCTCTCAAAAACGTGACCACGTGACATGTAAATCTCTCAAAAACATGACCAAATTTTGCCTAAAACATGGACATCTCTCAAAAACGTGACCAAATTTAGACTAAAACATGTAAATCTCTCAAAAACGTGACCAAATTTACCCTAAAACATGTAAATCTCTCAAAAACGTGACCAAATTTAACCTAAAACATGTAAATCTCAAAAACGTGACCAAATTTAACCTAAAACATGTAAATCTCTCAAAAACGTGACCAAATTTAGCCAAAAACATGTAAATCTCTCAAAAACGTGACCAAATTTAGCCAAAAACATGTAAATCTCTCAAAAACGTGACCAACTTTAGCCTAAAACATGTAAATCTCTCAAAAACATGACCAAATTTACCCTAAAACATGGAAATCTCTCAAAAACGTGACCAAATTTAGCCTAAAACATGCAAATCTCTCAAAAACGTGACCGAATTTAGACTAAAACATGTAAATCTCTCAAAAACGTGACCGAATTTAGCCTAAAACATGTAAATCTCTCAAAAACATGACCGAATTTAGCCTAAAACATGTAAATCTCTCAAAAACATGACCGAATTTAGCCTAAAACATGTAAACTCTCAAAAACGTGACCAAATTTAGCCTAAAACATGTAAATCTCTCAACAACGTGACCAAATTTAGCCTAAAACACGTAAATCTCTCAAAAACGTGACCAAATTTAGCCGAAAACACGTAAATCTCTCAAAAACGTGACCACATTTAGTCTAAAACACATAAATCTCTCAAAAACGTGACCAAATTTAGCCTAAAACATGTAAATCTCTCAAAAACGTGACCGAATTTTCCCTAAAACATGTAAATCTCTCAAAAACGTGACCGAATTTTGCCTAAAACATGTAAATCTCTCAAAAACGTGACCAAATTTTGCCTGAAACATGTAAATCTCTCAAAAACGTGACCAAATTTAGCGTAAAACATGTAAACTCTCAAAAACGTGACCAAATTTAGCCTAAAACATGTAAATCTCTCAAAAACGTGACCAAATTTAGCCTAAAACATGTAAATCTCTCAAAAACGTGACCAAATTTAGCCTAAAACATGTAAATCTCTCAAAAACGTGACCAAATTTAGCCTAAAACATGTAAATCTCTCAAAAACGTGACCAAATTTAGCCTAAAACACGTAAATCTCTAAAAAAAACGTGACGAAATTTAGCCGAAAACACGTAAATCTCTCAAAAACGTGACCACATTTAGTCTAAAACACATAAATCTCTCAAAAACGTGACCAAATTTAGCCTAAAACATGTAAATCTCTCAAAAACGTGACCAAATTTAACCTAAAACATGTAAATCTCTAAAAAACGTGACCAAATTTAACCTAAAACATGGAAATCTCTCAAAAACGTGACCACGTGACATGTAAATCTCTCAAAAACGTGACCAAATTTAGCCAAAAACATGTAAATCTCTAAAAAACGTGACCAACTTTAGCCTAAAACATGTAAATCTCTCAAAAACGTGACCAAATTTAGCCTAAAACATGCAAATCTCTCAAAAACGTGACCAAATTTAGCCTAAAACACATATATCTCTTAAAAACGTGACCAAATTTAGCCTAAAACACATAAATCTCTCAAAAACGTGACCAAATTTAGCCTAAAACACATAAATGTCTTTAAAACGTGACCGAATTTAGCCTAAAACATGTAAACTCTCAAAAACGTGACCAAATTTAGCCTAAAACATGTAAATCTCTCAACAACGTGACCAAATTTAGCCTAAAACACGTAAATCTCTCAAAAACGTGACCAAATTTAGCCGAAAACACGTAAATCTCTCAAAAACGTGACCACATTTAGTCTAAAACACATAAATCTCTCAAAAACGTGACCAAATTTAGCCTAAAACATGTAAATCTCTCAAAAACGTGACCGAATTTTCCCTAAAACATGTAAATCTCTCAAAAACGTGACCGAATTTTGCCTAAAACATGTAAATCTCTCAAAAACGTGACCAAATTTTGCCTGAAACGTAAATCTCTCAAAAACGTGACCAAATTTAGCGTAAAACATGTAAACTCTCAAAAACGTGACCAAATTTAGCCTAAAACATGTAAATCTCTCAAAAACGTGACCAAATTTAGCCTAAAACATGTAAATCTCTCAAAAACGTGACCAAATTTAGCCTAAAACATGTAAATCTCTCAAAAACGTGACCAAATTTAGCCTAAAACATGTAAATCTCTCAAAAACGTGACCAAATTTAGCCTAAAACACGTAAATCTCTAAAAAAAACGTGACCAAATTTAGCCGAAAACACGTAAATCTCTCAAAAACGTGACCACATTTAGTCTAAAACACATAAATCTCTCAAAAACGTGACCAAATTTAACCTAAAACATGGAAATCTCTCAAAAACGTGACCAAATTTAACCTAAAACATGTAAATCTCTCAAAAACGTGACCAAATTTAACCTAAAACATGGAAATCTCTCAAAAACGTGACCACGTGACATGTAAATCTCTCAAAAACGTGACCAAATTTAGCCTAAAACATGTAAATCTCTCAAAAACGTGACCAAATTTACCCTAAAACATGGAAATCTCTCAAAAACGTGACCAAATTTAGCCTAAAACATGTAAATCTCTCAAAAACGTGACCAAATTTTGCCTAAAACATGTAAATCTCTCAAAAACGTGACCGAATTTTGCCTAAAACATGTAAATCTCTCAAAAACGTGACTGAATTTAGCCTAAAACATGTAAATCTCTCAAAAACGTGACCGAATTTAGACTAAAACATGTAAATCTCTCAAAAACGTGACCGAATTTAGCCTAAAACATGGAAATCTCTCAAAAACGTGACCGAATTTAGCCTAAAACATGTAAATCTCTCAAAAACGTGGCCAAATTTAGCCTAAAACATGTAAATCTCCCAAAAACGTGACAAAATTTTGCCTAAAACATGTAAATCTCTCAAAAACGTGACCAAATTTAGCCTAAAACATGTAAATCTCTCAAAAACGTGACAAAATTTAACCTAAAACATGAAAATCTCTCAAAAACGTGACCAAATTTTGCCAAAAACATGTAAATCTCTCAAAAACGTGACCACATTTACCCTAAAACATGTAAATCTCTCAAAAACGTGACCAAATTTAGCCTAAAAAATGGAAATCTCTCAAAAACGTGACCAAATTTACCCTAAAACATGTAAACTCTCAAAAACGTGACCGAATTTAGCCTAAAACATGTAAATCTCTCAAAAACGTGACCGAATTTTGCCTAAAACATGTAAATCTCTCAAAAACGTGACCGAATTTTGCCTAAAACATGTAAATCTCTCAAAAACGTGACCAAATTTAGCCTAAAACATGTAAACTCTCAAAAACGTGACCAAATTTAGCCTAAAACATGTAAATCTCTCAAAAACGTGACCAAATTTAGCCTAAAACACGTAAATCTCAAAAAAAACGTGACCAAATTTAGCCGAAAACACGTAAATCTCTCAAAAACGTGACCAAATTTAGCCTAAAACATGTAAATCTCTCAAAAACGTGACCAAATTTAGCCTAAAACATGTAAATCTCTCAAAAACGTGACCAAATTTAGCCTAAAACATGTAAATCTCTCAAAAACGTGACCAAATTTAGCCTAAAACACGTAAATCTCTAAAAAAACGTGACCGAATTTTGCCTAAAACATGTAAATCTCTCAAAAACGTGACCAAATTTAGCCTAAAACATGTAAATCTCTCAAAAACGTGACCAAATTTAGCCTAAAACATGTAAATCTCTCAAAAACGTGACCAAATTTAGCCTAAAACATGTAAATCTCTCAAAAACGTGACCAAATTTTGCCTAAAACATGTAAATCTCTCAAAAACGTGACCGAATTTTGCCTAAAACATGTAAATCTCTCAAAAACGTGACCAAATTTAGCCAAAAACATGTAAATCTCTCAAAAACGTGACCAAATTTAGCCTAAAACATGTAAACTCTCAAAAACGTGACCAAATTTAGCCTAAAACATGTAAATCTCTCAAAAACGTGACCAAATTTTGCCTAAAACATGTAAATCTCTCAAAAACGTGACCGAATTTTGCCTAAAACATGTAAATCTCTCAAAAACGTGACTGAATTTAGCCTAAAACATGTAAATCTCTCAAAAACGTGACCGAATTTAGACTAAAACATGTAAATCTCTCAAAAACGTGACCGAATTTAGCCTAAAACATGTAAATCTCTCAAAAACATGACCGAATTTAGCCTAAAACATGTAAATCTCTCAAAAACGTGACAAAATTTAACCTAAAACATGTAAATCTCTCAAAAACGTGACCAAATTTAGCCAAAAACATGTAAATCTCTCAAAAACGTGACCACATTTACCCTAAAACATGTAAATCTCTCAAAAACGTGACCACATTTACCCTAAAAAATGGAAATCTCTCAAAAACGTGACCAAATTTACCCTAAAACATGTAAACTCTCAAAAACGTGACCGAATTTAGCCTAAAACATGTAAATCTCTCAAAAACGTGACCGAATTTTGCCTAAAACATGTAAATCTCTCAAAAACGTGACCGAATTTTGCCTAAAACATGTAAATCTCTCAAAAACGTGACCAAATTTAGCCAAAAACATGTAAATCTCTCAAAAACGTGACCAAATTTAGCCTAAAACATGTAAACTCTCAAAAACGTGACCAAATTTAGCCTAAAACATGTAAATCTCTAAAAAACGTGACCAAATTTAGCCTAAAACATGTAAATCTCTCAAAAACGTGACCAAATTTAGCTTAAAACACATAAATCTCTCAAAAACGTGACCAAATTTAGCCTAAAACACATAAATCTCCCAAAAATGTGACCAAATTTAGCCTAAAACACATAAATCTCTCAAAAACGCGACCAAATTTAGCCTAAAACACGTAAATCTCTCAAAAACGTGACCAAATTTAGCCTAAAACACGTAAATCTCTCAAAACCGTGACCGAATTTAGCCAAAAGATGTAAATCTCTCAAAAACGTGACAGAATTTAGCCAAAAACATGTATATCTCTCAAAAACGTGACAAAATTGAGTCAAAAACATGTACATCGCTCAAAAACGGGACCAAATTTAGCCGAAAACATGTAAGTCTCTCAAAAACGTGACCAAATTTAGCCAAAAACACATAAATCTCTCAAAAACGTGACCACATTTAGTCTAAAACACATAAATCTCTCAAAAACGTGACCAAATTTAGCCTAAAACATGTAAATCTCTCAAAAACGTGACCGAATTTTCCCTAAAACATGCAAATCTCTCAAAAACGTGACCGAATTTTCCCTAAAACATGTAAATCTCTCAAAAACGTGACCACATTTTGCCTAAAATACGTAAATCTCTCAAAAACGTGACCAAATTTAGCCTAAAACACGTAAATCTCTCAAAAACGTGACCAAATTTAGCCTAAAACACGTAAATCTCTCAAAAACGTGACAAAATGTAGCCAAAAACATGTAAATCGCTCAAAAACGAGACCAAATTTAGCCTTTCCATTTAAATCTCTCAAAAACGTGACCAAATTTAGCCTAAAACATGTAAATCTCTCCAAAACGTGACCAAATTTTGCCTAAACCATGTAAATCTCTCAAAAACGTGACCGAATTTAGCCTAAAACATGTAAATCTCTCATAAACGTGACCAAATTTAGCGTAAAACATGTAAACTCTCTAAAACGTGACCAAATTTAGCCTAAAACATGTAAATCTCTCAAAAACGTGACCAAATTTAGCCTAAAACATGTAAATCTCTAAAAAACGTGACCAAATTTAGCCTAAACAATGTAAATCTCTCAAAAACGTGACCAAATTTAGCCTAAAACACGTAAATCTCTCAAAAACATGACCAAATTTAGCCTAAAACACGTAAATCTCTCAAAAACGTGACCAAATTTAGCCGAAAACACGTAAATCTCTCAAAAACGTGACCACATTTAGTCTAAAACACATACATCTTTCAAAAACGTGACCAAATTTAGCCTAAAACATGTAAATCTCTCAAAAACGTGACCGAATTTTCCCTAAAACATGTAAATCTCTCAAAAACGTGACCGAATTTTGCCTAAAACATGCAAATCTCTCAAAAACGTGACCGAATTTTCCCTAAAACATGCAAATCTCTCAAAAACGTGACCAAATTTAGCCTAAAACATGTAAATCTCTCAAAAACGTGGCCAAATTTAGCCTAAAACATGTAAATCTCTAAAAAACGTGACCAAATTTTGCCTAAAACATGGAAATCTCTCAAAAACGTGACCAAATTTTGCCTAAAACATGCAAATCTCTCAAAAACGTGACCAAATTTTGCCTAAAACATGTAAATCTCTCCAAAACGTGACCAAATTTAGCCTAAAACACGTAAATCTCTCAAAAACGTGACCAAATTTAGCCTAAAACACGTAAATCTCTCAAAAACGTGACCAAATTTAGCCTAAAACACGTAAATCTCTCAAAACCGTGACCGAATTTAGCCAAAAGATGTAAATCTCTCAAAAACGTGACAGAATTTAGCCAAAAACATGTATATCTCTCAAAAACGTGACAAAATTGAGTCAAAAACATGTACATCGCTCAAAAACGGGACCAAATTTAGCCGAAAACATGTAAGTCTCTCAAAAACGTGACCAAATTTAGCCAAAAACACATAAATCTCTCAAAAACGTGACCACATTTAGTCTAAAACACATAAATCTCTCAAAAACGTGACCAAATTTAGCCTAAAACATGTAAATCTCTCAAAAACGTGACCGAATTTTCCCTAAAACATGCAAATCTCTCAAAAACGTGACCGAATTTTCCCTAAAACATGTAAATCTCTCAAAAACGTGACCACATTTTGCCTAAAATACGTAAATCTCTCAAAAACGTGACCAAATTTAGCCTAAAACACGTAAATCTCTCAAAAACGTGACCAAATTTAGCCTAAAACACGTAAATCTCTCAAAAACGTGACAAAATGTAGCCAAAAACATGTAAATCGCTCAAAAACGAGACCAAATTTAGCCTTTCCATTTAAATCTCTCAAAAACGTGACCAAATTTAGCCTAAAACATGTAAATCTCTCCAAAACGTGACCAAATTTTGCCTAAACCATGTAAATCTCTCAAAAACGTGACCGAATTTAGCCTAAAACATGTAAATCTCTCAAAAACGTGACCAAATTTAGCGTAAAACATGTAAACTCTCTAAAACGTGACCAAATTTAGCCTAAAACATGTAAATCTCTCAAAAACGTGACCAAATTTAGCCTAAAACATGTAAATCTCTCAAAAACGTGACCAAATTTAGCCTAAACAATGTAAATCTCTCAAAAACGTGACCAAATTTAGCCTAAAACACGTAAATCTCTCAAAAACATGACCAAATTTAGCCTAAAACACGTAAATCTCTCAAAAACGTGACCAAATTTAGCCGAAAACACGTAAATCTCTCAAAAACGTGACCACATTTAGTCTAAAACACATAAATCTTTCAAAAACGTGACCAAATTTAGCCTAAAACATGTAAATCTCTCAAAAACGTGACCGAATTTTCCCTAAAACATGTAAATCTCTCAAAAACGTGACCGAATTTTGCCTAAAACATGCAAATCTCTCAAAAACGTGACCGAATTTTCCCTAAAACATGCAAATCTCTCAAAAACGTGACCAAATTTAGCCTAAAACATGTAAATCTCTCAAAAACGTGGCCAAATTTAGCCTAAAACATGTAAATCTCTAAAAAACGTGACCAAATTTTGCCTAAAACATGGAAATCTCTCAAAAACGTGACCAAATTTTGCCTAAAACATGCAAATCTCTCAAAAACGTGACCAAATTTTGCCTAAAACATGCAAATCTCTCAAAAACGTGACCGAATTTTCCCTAAAACATGTAAATCTCTCAAAAACGTGACCACATTTTGCCTAAAATACGTAAATCTCTCAAAAACGTGACCAAATGTAGCCTAAAACACGTAAATCTCTCAAAAACGTGACAAAATGTAGCCAAAAACATGTAAATCGCTCAAAAACGTGACCAAATTTAGCCTAAAACATGTAAATCTCTCAAAAACGTGGCCAAATTTAGCCTAAAACATGTAAATCTCTAAAAACGTGACCAAATTTTCCCTAAAACATGTAAATCTCTCAAAAACGTGACCAAATTTTGCCTAAAACATGGAAATCTCTCAAAAACGTGACCAAATTTTGCCTAAAACATGCAAATCTCTCAAAAACGTGACCAAATTTTGCCGAAAACATGCAAATCTCTCAAAAACGTGACCGAATTTTCCCTAAAACATGTATATCTCTCAAAAACGTGACAAAATTGAGTCAAAAACATGTACATCGCTCAAAAACGGGACCAAATTTAGCCGAAAACATGTAAGTCTCTCAAAAACGTGACCAAATTTAGCCAAAAACACATAAATCTCTCAAAAACGTGACCACATTTAGTCTAAAACACATAAATCTCTCAAAAACGTGACCAAATTTAGCCTAAAACATGTAAATCTCTCAAAAACGTGACCGAATTTTCCCTAAAACATGCAAATCTCTCAAAAACGTGACCGAATTTTCCCTAAAACATGTAAATCTCTCAAAAACGTGACCACATTTTGCCTAAAATACGTAAATCTCTCAAAAACGTGACCAAATTTAGCCTAAAACACGTAAATCTCTCAAAAACGTGACAAAATGTAGCCAAAAACATGTAAATCGCTCAAAAACGAGACCAAATTTAGCCTTTCCATTTAAATCTCTCAAAAACGTGACCAAATTTAGCCTAAAACATGTAAATCTCTCAAAAACGTGACCGAATTTTCCCTAAAACATGCAAATCTCTCAAAAACGTGACCGAATTTTCCCTAAAACATGTAAATCTCTCAAAAACGTGACCACATTTTGCCTAAAACATGTAAATCTCTCAAAAACGTGACCAAATTGAGCGTAAAACATGTAAACTCTCTAAAACGTGACCAAATTTAGCCTAAAACATGTAAATCTCTCAAAAACGTGACCAAATTTAGCCTAAAACATGTAAATCTCTCAAAAACGTGACCAAATTTAGCCTAAACAATGTAAATCTCTCAAAAACGTGACCAAATTTAGCCTAAAACACGTAAATCTCTCAAAAACATGACCAAATTTAGCCTAAAACACGTAAATCTCTCAAAAACGTGACCAAATTTAGCCGAAAACACGTAAATCTCTAAAAAACGTGACCACATTTAGTCTAAAACACATAAATCTTTCAAAAACGTGACCAAATTTAGCCTAAAACATGTAAATCTCTCAAAAACGTGACCGAATTTTCCCTAAAACATGTAAATCTCTCAAAAACGTGACCGAATTTTGCCTAAAACATGCAAATCTCTCAAAAACGTGACCGAATTTTCCCTAAAACATGCAAATCTCTCAAAAACGTGACCAAATTTAGCCTAAAACATGTAAATCTCTCAAAAACGTGGCCAAATTTAGCCTAAAACATGTAAATCTCTAAAAACGTGACCAAATTTTGCCTAAAACATGCAAATCTCTCAAAAACGTGACCAAATTTTGCCTAAAACATGCAAATCTCTCAAAAACGTGACCGAATTTTCCCTAAAACATGTAAATCTCTCAAAAACGTGACCACATTTTGCCTAAAATACGTAAATCTCTCAAAAACGTGACCAAATGTAGCCTAAAACACGTAAATCTCTCAAAAACGTGACAAAATGTAGCCAAAAACATGTAAATCGCTCAAAAACGTGACCAAATTTAGCCTAAAACATGTAAATCTCTCAAAAACGTGGCCAAATTTAGCCTAAAACATGTAAATCTCTAAAAACGTGACCAAATTTTCCCTAAAACATGTAAATCTCTCAAAAACGTGACCAAATTTTGCCTAAAACATGGAAATCTCTCAAAAACGTGACCAAATTTTGCCTAAAACATGCAAATCTCTCAAAAACGTGACCAAATTTTGCCGAAAACATGCAAATCTCTCAAAAACGTGACCGAATTTTCCCTAAAACATGTATATCTCTCAAAAACGTGACAAAATTGAGTCAAAAACATGTACATCGCTCAAAAACGGGACCAAATTTAGCCGAAAACATGTAAGTCTCTCAAAAACGTGACCAAATTTAGCCAAAAACACATAAATCTCTCAAAAACGTGACCACATTTAGTCTAAAACACATAAATCTCTCAAAAACGTGACCAAATTTAGCCTAAAACATGTAAATCTCTCAAAAACGTGACCGAATTTTCCCTAAAACATGCAAATCTCTCAAAAACGTGACCGAATTTTCCCTAAAACATGTAAATCTCTCAAAAACGTGACCACATTTTGCCTAAAATACGTAAATCTCTCAAAAACGTGACCAAATTTAGCCTAAAACACGTAAATCTCTCAAAAACGTGACAAAATGTAGCCAAAAACATGTAAATCGCTCAAAAACGAGACCAAATTTAGCCTTTCCATTTAAATCTCTCAAAAACGTGACCAAATTTAGCCTAAAACATGTAAATCTCTCAAAAACGTGACCGAATTTTCCCTAAAACATGCAAATCTCTCAAAAACGTGACCGAATTTTCCCTAAAACATGTAAATCTCTCAAAAACGTGACCACATTTTGCCTAAAACATGTAAATCTCTCAAAAACGTGACCAAATTGAGCGTAAAACATGTAAACTCTCTAAAACGTGACCAAATTTAGCCTAAAACATGTAAATCTCTCAAAAACGTGACCAAATTTAGCCTAAAACATGTAAATCTCTCAAAAACGTGACCAAATTTAGCCTAAACAATGTAAATCTCTCAAAAACGTGACCAAATTTAGCCTAAAACACGTAAATCTCTCAAAAACATGACCAAATTTAGCCTAAAACACGTAAATCTCTCAAAAACGTGACCAAATTTAGCCGAAAACACGTAAATCTCTCAAAAACGTGACCACATTTAGTCTAAAACACATAAATCTTTCAAAAACGTGACCAAATTTAGCCTAAAACATGTAAATCTCTCAAAAACGTGACCGAATTTTCCCTAAAACATGTAAATCTCTCAAAAACGTGACCGAATTTTGCCTAAAACATGCAAATCTCTCAAAAACGTGACCGAATTTTCCCTAAAACATGCAAATCTCTCAAAAACGTGACCAAATTTAGCCTAAAACATGTAAATCTCTCAAAAACGTGGCCAAATTTAGCCTAAAACATGTAAATCTCTAAAAAACGTGACCAAATTTTGCCTAAAACATGGAAATCTCTCAAAAACGTGACCAAATTTTGCCTAAAACATGCAAATCTCTCAAAAACGTGACCAAATTTTGCCTAAAACATGCAAATCTCTCAAAAACGTGACCGAATTTTCCCTAAAACATGTAAATCTCTCAAAAACGTGACCACATTTTGCCTAAAATACGTAAATCTCTCAAAAACGTGACCAAATGTAGCCTAAAACACGTAAATCTCTCAAAAACGTGACAAAATGTAGCCAAAAACATGTAAATCGCTCAAAAACGTGACCAAATTTAGCCTAAAACATGTAAATCTCTCAAAAACGTGGCCAAATTTAGCCTAAAACATGTAAATCTCTAAAAACGTGACCAAATTTTCCCTAAAACACGTAAATCTCTCAAAAACGTGACCACATTTAGTCTAAAACACATAAATCTTTCAAAAACGTGACCAAATTTAGCCTAAAACATGTAAATCTCTCAAAAACGTGACCGAATTTTCCCTAAAACATGTAAATCTCTCAAAAACGTGACCGAATTTTGCCTAAAACATGCAAATCTCTCAAAAACGTGACCGAATTTTCCCTAAAACATGCAAATCTCTCAAAAACGTGACCAAATTTAGCCTAAAACATGTAAATCTCTCAAAAACGTGGCCAAATTTAGCCTAAAACATGTAAATCTCTAAAAAACGTGACCAAATTTTGCCTAAAACATGGAAATCTCTCAAAAACGTGACCAAATTTTGCCTAAAACATGCAAATCTCTCAAAAACGTGACCAAATTTTGCCTAAAACATGTAAATCTCTCCAAAACGTGACCAAATTTAGCCTAAAACACGTAAATCTCTCAAAAACGTGACCAAATTTAGCCTAAAACACGTAAATCTCTCAAAAACGTGACCAAATTTAGCCTAAAACACGTAAATCTCTCAAAACCGTGACCGAATTTAGCCAAAAGATGTAAATCTCTCAAAAACGTGACAGAATTTAGCCAAAAACATGTATATCTCTCAAAAACGTGACAAAATTGAGTCAAAAACATGTACATCGCTCAAAAACGGGACCAAATTTAGCCGAAAACATGTAAGTCTCTCAAAAACGTGACCAAATTTAGCCAAAAACACATAAATCTCTCAAAAACGTGACCACATTTAGTCTAAAACACATAAATCTCTCAAAAACGTGACCAAATTTAGCCTAAAACATGTAAATCTCTCAAAAACGTGACCGAATTTTCCCTAAAACATGCAAATCTCTCAAAAACGTGACCGAATTTTCCCTAAAACATGTAAATCTCTCAAAAACGTGACCACATTTTGCCTAAAATACGTAAATCTCTCAAAAACGTGACCAAATTTAGCCTAAAACACGTAAATCTCTCAAAAACGTGACCAAATTTAGCCTAAAACACGTAAATCTCTCAAAAACGTGACAAAATGTAGCCAAAAACATGTAAATCGCTCAAAAACGAGACCAAATTTAGCCTTTCCATTTAAATCTCTCAAAAACGTGACCAAATTTAGCCTAAAACATGTAAATCTCTCCAAAACGTGACCAAATTTTGCCTCAACCATGTAAATCTCTCAAAAACGTGACCGAATTTAGCCTAAAACATGTAAATCTCTCAAAAACGTGACCAAATTTAGCGTAAAACATGTAAACTCTCTAAAACGTGACCAAATTTAGCCTAAAACATGTAAATCTCTCAAAAACGTGACCAAATTTAGCCTAAAACATGTAAATCTCTCAAAAACGTGACCAAATTTAGCCTAAACAATGTAAATCTCTCAAAAACGTGACCAAATTTAGCCTAAAACACGTAAATCTCTCAAAAACATGACCAAATTTAGCCTAAAACACGTAAATCTCTCAAAAACGTGACCAAATTTAGCCGAAAACACGTAAATCTCTCAAAAACGTGACCACATTTAGTCTAAAACACATAAATCTTTCAAAAACGTGACCAAATTTAGCCTAAAACATGTAAATCTCTCAAAAACGTGACCGAATTTTCCCTAAAACATGTAAATCTCTCAAAAACGTGACCGAATTTTGCCTAAAACATGCAAATCTCTCAAAAACGTGACCGAATTTTCCCTAAAACATGCAAATCTCTCAAAAACGTGACCAAATTTAGCCTAAAACATGTAAATCTCTCAAAAACGTGGCCAAATTTAGCCTAAAACATGTAAATCTCTAAAAAACGTGACCAAATTTTGCCTAAAACATGGAAATCTCTCAAAAACGTGACCAAATTTTGCCTAAAACATGCAAATCTCTCAAAAACGTGACCAAATTTTGCCTAAAACATGCAAATCTCTCAAAAACGTGACCGAATTTTCCCTAAAACATGTAAATCTCTCAAAAACGTGACCACATTTTGCCTAAAATACGTAAATCTCTCAAAAACGTGACCAAATGTAGCCTAAAACACGTAAATCTCTCAAAAACGTGACAAAATGTAGCCAAAAACATGTAAATCGCTCAAAAACGTGACCAAATTTAGCCTAAAACATGTAAATCTCTCAAAAACGTGGCCAAATTTAGCCTAAAACATGTAAATCTCTAAAAACGTGACCAAATTTTCCCTAAAACATGTAAATCTCTCAAAAACGTGACCAAATTTTGCCTAAAACATGGAAATCTCTCAAAAACGTGACCAAATTTTGCCTAAAACATGCAAATCTCTCAAAAACGTGACCAAATTTTGCCGAAAACATGCAAATCTCTCAAAAACGTGACCGAATTTTCCCTAAAACATGTATATCTCTCAAAAACGTGACAAAATTGAGTCAAAAACATGTACATCGCTCAAAAACGGGACCAAATTTAGCCGAAAACATGTAAGTCTCTCAAAAACGTGACCAAATTTAGCCAAAAACACATAAATCTCTCAAAAACGTGACCACATTTAGTCTAAAACACATAAATCTCTCAAAAACGTGACCAAATTTAGCCTAAAACATGTAAATCTCTCAAAAACGTGACCGAATTTTCCCTAAAACATGCAAATCTCTCAAAAACGTGACCGAATTTTCCCTAAAACATGTAAATCTCTCAAAAACGTGACCACATTTTGCCTAAAATACGTAAATCTCTCAAAAACGTGACCAAATTTAGCCTAAAACACGTAAATCTCTCAAAAACGTGACAAAATGTAGCCAAAAACATGTAAATCGCTCAAAAACGAGACCAAATTTAGCCTTTCCATTTAAATCTCTCAAAAACGTGACCAAATTTAGCCTAAAACATGTAAATCTCTCAAAAACGTGACCGAATTTTCCCTAAAACATGCAAATCTCTCAAAAACGTGACCGAATTTTCCCTAAAACATGTAAATCTCTCAAAAACGTGACCACATTTTGCCTAAAACATGTAAATCTCTCAAAAACGTGACCAAATTGAGCGTAAAACATGTAAACTCTCTAAAACGTGACCAAATTTAGCCTAAAACATGTAAATCTCTCAAAAACGTGACCAAATTTAGCCTAAAACATGTAAATCTCTCAAAAACGTGACCAAATTTAGCCTAAACAATGTAAATCTCTCAAAAACGTGACCAAATTTAGCCTAAAACACGTAAATCTCTCAAAAACATGACCAAATTTAGCCTAAAACACGTAAATCTCTCAAAAACGTGACCAAATTTAGCCGAAAACACGTAAATCTCTCAAAAACGTGACCACATTTAGTCTAAAACACATAAATCTTTCAAAAACGTGACCAAATTTAGCCTAAAACATGTAAATCTCTCAAAAACGTGACCGAATTTTCCCTAAAACATGTAAATCTCTCAAAAACGTGACCGAATTTTGCCTAAAACATGCAAATCTCTCAAAAACGTGACCGAATTTTCCCTAAAACATGCAAATCTCTCAAAAACGTGACCAAATTTAGCCTAAAACATGTAAATCTCTCAAAAACGTGGCCAAATTTAGCCTAAAACATGTAAATCTCTAAAAACGTGACCAAATTTTGCCTAAAACATGCAAATCTCTCAAAAACGTGACCAAATTTTGCCTAAAACATGCAAATCTCTCAAAAACGTGACCGAATTTTCCCTAAAACATGTAAATCTCTCAAAAACGTGACCACATTTTGCCTAAAATACGTAAATCTCTCAAAAACGTGACCAAATGTAGCCTAAAACACGTAAATCTCTCAAAAACGTGACAAAATGTAGCCAAAAACATGTAAATCGCTCAAAAACGTGACCAAATTTAGCCTAAAACATGTAAATCTCTCAAAAACGTGGCCAAATTTAGCCTAAAACATGTAAATCTCTAAAAACGTGACCAAATTTTCCCTAAAACATGTAAATCTCTCAAAAACGTGACCAAATTTTGCCTAAAACATGGAAATCTCTCAAAAACGTGACCAAATTTTGCCTAAAACATGCAAATCTCTCAAAAACGTGACCAAATTTTGCCGAAAACATGCAAATCTCTCAAAAACGTGACCGAATTTTCCCTAAAACATGTATATCTCTCAAAAACGTGACAAAATTGAGTCAAAAACATGTACATCGCTCAAAAACGGGACCAAATTTAGCCGAAAACATGTAAGTCTCTCAAAAACGTGACCAAATTTAGCCAAAAACACATAAATCTCTCAAAAACGTGACCACATTTAGTCTAAAACACATAAATCTCTCAAAAACGTGACCAAATTTAGCCTAAAACATGTAAATCTCTCAAAAACGTGACCGAATTTTCCCTAAAACATGCAAATCTCTCAAAAACGTGACCGAATTTTCCCTAAAACATGTAAATCTCTCAAAAACGTGACCACATTTTGCCTAAAATACGTAAATCTCTCAAAAACGTGACCAAATTTAGCCTAAAACACGTAAATCTCTCAAAAACGTGACAAAATGTAGCCAAAAACATGTAAATCGCTCAAAAACGAGACCAAATTTAGCCTTTCCATTTAAATCTCTCAAAAACGTGACCAAATTTAGCCTAAAACATGTAAATCTCTCAAAAACGTGACCGAATTTTCCCTAAAACATGCAAATCTCTCAAAAACGTGACCGAATTTTCCCTAAAACATGTAAATCTCTCAAAAACGTGACCACATTTTGCCTAAAACATGTAAATCTCTCAAAAACGTGACCAAATTGAGCGTAAAACATGTAAACTCTCTAAAACGTGACCAAATTTAGCCTAAAACATGTAAATCTCTCAAAAACGTGACCAAATTTAGCCTAAAACATGTAAATCTCTCAAAAACGTGACCAAATTTAGCCTAAACAATGTAAATCTCTCAAAAACGTGACCAAATTTAGCCTAAAACACGTAAATCTCTCAAAAACATGACCAAATTTAGCCTAAAACACGTAAATCTCTCAAAAACGTGACCAAATTTAGCCGAAAACACGTAAATCTCTCAAAAACGTGACCACATTTAGTCTAAAACACATAAATCTTTCAAAAACGTGACCAAATTTAGCCTAAAACATGTAAATCTCTCAAAAACGTGACCGAATTTTCCCTAAAACATGTAAATCTCTCAAAAACGTGACCGAATTTTGCCTAAAACATGCAAATCTCTCAAAAACGTGACCGAATTTTCCCTAAAACATGCAAATCTCTCAAAAACGTGACCAAATTTAGCCTAAAACATGTAAATCTCTCAAAAACGTGGCCAAATTTAGCCTAAAACATGTAAATCTCTAAAAAACGTGACCAAATTTTGCCTAAAACATGGAAATCTCTCAAAAACGTGACCAAATTTTGCCTAAAACATGCAAATCTCTCAAAAACGTGACCAAATTTTGCCTAAAACATGCAAATCTCTCAAAAACGTGACCGAATTTTCCCTAAAACATGTAAATCTCTCAAAAACGTGACCACATTTTGCCTAAAATACGTAAATCTCTCAAAAACGTGACCAAATGTAGCCTAAAACACGTAAATCTCTCAAAAACGTGACAAAATGTAGCCAAAAACATGTAAATCGCTCAAAAACGTGACCAAATTTAGCCTAAAACATGTAAATCTCTCAAAAACGTGGCCAAATTTAGCCTAAAACATGTAAATCTCTAAAAACGTGACCAAATTTTCCCTAAAACATGTAAATCTCTCAAAAACGTGACCAAATTTTGCCTAAAACATGGAAATCTCTCAAAAACGTGACCAAATTTTGCCTAAAACATGCAAATCTCTCAAAAACGTGACCAAATTTTGCCGAAAACATGCAAATCTCTCAAAAACGTGACCGAATTTTCCCTAAAACATGTATATCTCTCAAAAACGTGACAAAATTGAGTCAAAAACATGTACATCGCTCAAAAACGGGACCAAATTTAGCCGAAAACATGTAAGTCTCTCAAAAACGTGACCAAATTTAGCCAAAAACACATAAATCTCTCAAAAACGTGACCACATTTAGTCTAAAACACATAAATCTCTCAAAAACGTGACCAAATTTAGCCTAAAACATGTAAATCTCTCAAAAACGTGACCGAATTTTCCCTAAAACATGCAAATCTCTCAAAAACGTGACCGAATTTTCCCTAAAACATGTAAATCTCTCAAAAACGTGACCACATTTTGCCTAAAATACGTAAATCTCTCAAAAACGTGACCAAATTTAGCCTAAAACACGTAAATCTCTCAAAAACGTGACAAAATGTAGCCAAAAACATGTAAATCGCTCAAAAACGAGACCAAATTTAGCCTTTCCATTTAAATCTCTCAAAAACGTGACCAAATTTAGCCTAAAACATGTAAATCTCTCCAAAACGTGACCAAATTTTGCCTAAAACATGTAAATCTCTCAAAAACGTGACCGAATTTTGCCTAAAACATGTAAATCTCTCAAAAACGTGACCGAATTTAGCCTAAAACATGTAAATCTCTCAAAAACGTGACCAAATTTAGCGTAAAACATGTAAACTCTCTAAAACGTGACCAAATTTAGCCTAAAACATGTAAATCTCTCAAAAACGTGACCAAATTTAGCCTAAAACATGTAAATCTCTCAAAAACGTGACCAAATTTAGCCTAAACAATGTAAATCTCTCAAAAACGTGACCAAATTTAGCCTAAAACACGTAAATCTCTCAAAAACGTGACCAAATTTAGCCGAAAACACGTAAATCTCTCAAAAACGTGACCACATTTAGTCTAAAACACATAAATCTTTCAAAAACGTGACCAAATTTAGCCTAAAACATGTAAATCTCTCAAAAACGTGACCGAATTTTCCCTAAAACATGTAAATCTCTCCAAAACGTGACCGAATTTTGCCTAAAACATGCAAATCTCTCAAAAACGTGACCGAATTTTCCCTAAAACATGCAAATCTCTCAAAAACGTGACCAAATTTAGCCTAAAACATGTAAATCTCTCAAAAACGTGGCCAAATTTAGCCTAAAACATGTAAATCTCTAAAAAACGTGACCAAATTTTGCCTAAAACATGGAAATCTCTCAAAAACGTGACCAAATTTTGCCTAAAACATGCAAATCTCTCAAAAACGTGACCAAATTTTGCCTAAAACATGCAAATCTCTCAAAAACGTGACCGAATTTTCCCTAAAACATGTAAATCTCTCAAAAATGTGACCACATTTTGCCTAAAATACGTAAATCTCTCAAAAACGTGACCAAATGTAGCCTAAAACACGTAAATCTCTCAAAAACGTGACAAAATGTAGCCAAAAACATGTAAATCGCTCAAAAACGTGACCAAATTTAGCCTAAAACATGTAAATCTCTCAAAAACGTGGCCAAATTTAGCCTAAAACATGTAAATCTCTAAAAACGTGACCAAATTTTGCCTAAAACATGGAAATCTCTCAAAAACGTGACCAAATTTTGCCTAAAACATGGAAATCTCTCAAAAACGTGACCAAATTTTGCCTAAAACATGCAAATCTCTCAAAAACGTGACCAAATTTTGCCGAAAACATGCAAATCTCTCAAAAACGTGACCGAATTTTCCCTAAAACATATAAATCTCTCAAAAACGTGACCACATTTTGCCTAAAATACGTAAATCTCTCAAAAACGTGACCAAATTTAGCCTAAAACACGTAAATCTCTCAAAAACGTAACAAAATGTAGCCAAACACATGTAAATCGCTCAAAAACGAGACCAAATTTAGCCTTTCCATTTAAATCTCTCAAAAACGTGACCAAATTTAGCCTAAAACATGTAAATCTCTCAAAAACGTGACCAAATTTAGCCTAAAACATGTAAATCTCTCAAAAACGTGACCAAATTTTGCCTAAAACATGTAAATCTCTCAAAAACGTGACCGAATTTTGCCTAAAACATGTAAATCTCTCAAAAACGTGACCAAATTTAGCCTAAAACATGTAAATCTCTCAAAAACGTGACCAAATTTAGCCTAAAACATGTAAATCTCTCAAAAACGTGACCAAATTTAGCCTAAAACACGTAAATCTCTCAAAAACGTGACCAAATTTAGCCGAAAACACGTAAATCTCTCAAAAACGTGACCACATTTAGTCTAAAACACATAAATCTCTCAAAAACGTGACCAAATTTAGCCTAAAACATGTAAATCTCTCAAAAACGTGACCGAATTTTCCCTAAAACATGTAAATCTCTCAAAAACGTGACCGAATTTTGCCTAAAACATGCAAATCTCTCAAAAACGTGACTGAATTTTCCCTAAAACATGTATATCTCTCAAAAACGTGACCACATTTTGCCTAAAATACGTAAATCTCTCAAAAACGTGACCACATTTTGCCTAAAATACGTAAATCTCTCAAAAACGTGACAAAATGTAGCCAAAAACATGTAAATCTCTAAAAAACGTGACCAAATTTTGCCTAAAACATGGAAATCTCTCAAAAACGTGACCAAATTTTGCCTAAAACATGCAAATCTCTCAAAAACGTGACCAAATTTTGCCTAAAACATGCAAATCTCTCAAAAACGTGACCGAATTTTCCCTAAAACATGTAAATCTCTCAAAAACGTGACCACATTTTCCCTAAAATACGTAAATCTCTCAAAAACGTGACCAAATTTACCCTAAAACATGTAAATCTCTCAAAAACGTGACCAAATTTAACCTAAAACATGTAAATCTCAAAAACGTGACCAAATTTAACCTAAAACATGTAAATCTCTCAAAAACGTGACCAAATTTAGCCAAAAACATGTAAATCTCTCAAAAACGTGACCAAATTTAGCCAAAAACATGTAAATCTCTCAAAAACGTGACCAACTTTAGCCTAAAACATGTAAATCTCTCAAAAACATGACCAAATTTACCCTAAAACATGGAAATCTCTCAAAAACGTCACCAAATTTAGCCTAAAACATGCAAATCTCTCAAAAACGTGACCGAATTTAGACTAAAACATGTAAATCTCTCAAAAACGTGACCGAATTTAGCCTAAAACATGTAAATCTCTCAAAAACATGACCGAATTTAGCCTAAAACATGTAAATCTCTCAAAAACATGACCGAATTTAGCCTAAAACATGTAAACTCTCAAAAACGTGACCAAATTTAGCCTAAAACATGTAAATCTCTCAACAACGTGACCAAATTTAGCCTAAAACACGTAAATCTCTCAAAAACGTGACCAAATTTAGCCGAAAACACGTAAATCTCTCAAAAACGTGACCACATTTAGTCTAAAACACATAAATCTCTCAAAAACGTGACCAAATTTAGCCTAAAACATGTAAATCTCTCAAAAACGTGACCGAATTTTCCCTAAAACATGTAAATCTCTCAAAAACGTGACCGAATTTTGCCTAAAACATGTAAATCTCTCAAAAACGTGACCAAATTTAGCCTAAAACATGTAAATCTCTCAAAAACGTGACCAAATTTAGCCTAAAACATGTAAATCTCTCAAAAACGTGACCAAATTTAGCCTAAAACATGTAAATCTCTCAAAAACGTGACCAAATTTAGCCTAAAACACGTAAATCTCTTTAAAAAACGTGACCAAATTTAGCCGAAAACACGTAAATCTCTCAAAAACGTGACCACATTTAGTCTAAAACACATAAATCTCTCAAAAACGTGACCAAATTTAGCCTAAAACATGTAAATCTCTCAAAAACGTGACCAAATTTAACCTAAAACATGGAAATCTCTCAAAAACGTGACCAAATTTAACCTAAAACATGGAAATCTCTCAAAAACGTGACCACGTGACATGTAAATCTCTCAAAAACGTGACCGAATTTTCCCTAAAACATGTAAATCTCTCCAAAACGTGACCGAATTTTGCCTAAAACATGCAAATCTCTCAAAAACGTGACCGAATTTTCCCTAAAACATGCAAATCTCTCAAAAACGTGACCAAATTTAGCCTAAAACATGTAAATCTCTCAAAAACGTGGCCAAATTTAGCCTAAAACATGTAAATCTCTAAAAAACGTGACCAAATTTTGCTTAAAACATGGAAATCTCTCAAAAACGTGACCAAATTTTGCCTAAAACATGCAAATCTCTCAAAAACGTGACCAAATTTTGCCTAAAACATGCAAATCTCTCAAAAACGTGACCGAATTTTCCCTAAAACATGTAAATCTCTCAAAAATGTGACCACATTTTGCCTAAAATACGTAAATCTCTCAAAAACGTGACCAAATGTAGCCTAAAACACGTAAATCGCTCAAAAACGTGACCAAATTTAGCCTAAAACATGTAAATCTCTCAAAAACGTGGCCAAATTTAGCCTAAAACATGTAAATCTCTAAAAACGTGACCAAATTTTGCCTAAAACATGGAAATCTCTCAAAAACGTGACCAAATTTTGCCTAAAACATGGAAATCTCTCAAAAACGTGACCAAATTTTGCCTAAAACATGCAAATCTCTCAAAAACGTGACCAAATTTTGCCGAAAACATGCAAATCTCTCAAAAACGTGACCGAATTTTCCCTAAAACATATAAATCTCTCAAAAACGTGACCACATTTTGCCTAAAATACGTAAATCTCTCAAAAACGTGACCAAATTTAGCCTAAAACACGTAAATCTCTCAAAAACGTAACAAAATGTAGCCAAACACATGTAAATCGCTCAAAAACGAGACCAAATTTAGCCTTTCCATTTAAATCTCTCAAAAACGTGACCAAATTTAGCCTAAAACATGTAAATCTCTCAAAAACGTGACCAAATTTAGCCTAAAACATGTAAATCTCTCAAAAACATGACCAAATTTTGCCTAAAACATGTAAATCTCTCAAAAACGTGACCGAATTTTGCCTAAAACATGTAAATCTCTCAAAAACGTGACCAAATTTAGCCTAAAACATGTAAATCTCTCAAAAACGTGACCAAATTTAGCCTAAAACATGTAAATCTCTCAAAAACGTGACCAAATTTAGCCTAAAACACGTAAATCTCTCAAAAACGTGACCAAATTTAGCCTAAAACATGTAAATCTCTCAAAAACGTGACCAAATTTAGCCTAAAACACGTAAATCTCTCAAAAACGTGACCAAATTTAGCCGAAAACACGTAAATCTCTCAAAAACGTGACCACATTTAGTCTAAAACACATAAATCTCTCAAAAACGTGACCAAATTTAGCCTAAAACATGTAAATCTCTCAAAAACGTGACCGAATTTTCCCTAAAACATGTAAATCTCTCAAAAACGTGACCGAATTTTGCCTAAAACATGCAAATCTCTCAAAAACGTGACTGAATTTTCCCTAAAACATGTAAATCTCTCAAAAACGTGACCACATTTTGCCTAAAATACGTAAATCTCTCAAAAACGTGACCACATTTTGCCTAAAATACGTAAATCTCTCAAAAACGTGACAAAATGTAGCCAAAAACATGTAAATCGCTCAAAAACGTGACCAAATTTAGCCTTTCCATTTAAATCTCTCAAGAACGTGACCACATTTTGCCTAAAATACGTAAATCTCTCAAAAACGTGACCACATTTTGCCTAAAATACGTAAATCTCTCAAAAACGTGACAAAATGTAGCCAAAAACATGTAAATCTCTCAAAAACGTGACCAAATTTAGCCTTTCCATTTAAATCTCTCAAGAACGTGACCAAATTTAGCCTTTCCATTTAAATCTCTCAAAAACGTGACCAAATTTAGCCTAAAACATGTAAATCTCTCAAAAACGTGACCAAATTTAGCCTAAAACATGTAAATCTCTCAAAAACGTGACCAAATTTTGCCTAAAACATGTAAATCTCTCAAAAACGTGACCAAATTTTGCCTAAAACATGTAAATCTCTCAAAAACTTGACCAAATTTTGCCTAAAACATGTAAATCTCTCAAAAACGTGACCGAATTTTGCCTAAAACATGTAAATCTCTCAAAAACGTGACCGAATTTAGCCTAAAACATGTAAATCTCTCAAAAACGTGACCAAATTTAGCGTGAAACATGTAAACTCTCAAAAACGTGACCAAATTTAGCCTAAAACATGTAAATCTCTAAAAAACGTGACCAAATTTAGCCTAAAACATGTAAATCTCTCAAAAACGTGACCAAATTTAGCCTAAAACATGTAAATCTCTCAAAAACGTGACCAAATTTAGCCTATAACACGTAAATCTCTCAAAAACGTGACCAAATTTAGCCGAAAACACGTAAATCTCTCAAAAACGTGACCACATTTAGTCGAAAACACATAAATCTTTCAAAAACGTGACCAAATTTAGCCTAAAACATGAAAATCTCTCAAAAACGTGACCGAATTTTCCCTAAAACATGTAAATCTCTCAAAAACGTGACCGAATTTTGCCTAAAACATGCAAATCTCTCAAAAACGTGACCGAATTTTCCCTAAAACATGTAAATCTCTCAAAAACGTGACCACATTTTGCCTAAAATATGTAAATCTCTCAAAAACGTGTCCAAATGTAGCCTAAAACACGTAAATCTCTCAAAAACGTGACAAAATGTAGCCAAAAACATGTAAATCGCTCAAAAACGTGACCAAATTTAGCCTAAAACATGTAAATCTCTCAAAAACGTGGCCAAATTTAGCCTAAAACATGTAAATCTCTAAAAAACGTGACCAAATTTTGCCTAAAACATGGAAATCTCTCAAAAACGTGACCAAATTTTGCCTGAAACATGCAAATCTCTCAAAAACGTGACCAAATTTTGCCTAAAACATGCAAATCTCTCAAAAACGTGACCGAATTTTCCCTAAAACATGTAAATCTCTCAAAAACGTGACCACATTTTGCCTAAAATACGTAAATCTCTCAAAAACGTGACTAAATGTAGCCTAAAACACGTAAATCTCTCAAAAACGTGACAAAATGTAGCCAAAAACATGTAAATCGCTCAAAAACGTGACCAAATTTAGCCTAAAACATGTAAATCTCTCAAAAACGTGGCCAAATTTAGCCTAAAACATGTAAATCTCTAAAAAACGTGACCAAATTTTGCCTAAAACATGGAAATCTCTCAAAAACGTGACCAAATTTTGCCTAAAACATGGAAATCTCTCAAAAACGTGACCAAATTTTGCCTAAAACATGCAAATCTCTCAAAAACGTGACCAAATTTTGCCTAAAACATGCAAATCTCTCAAAAACGTGACCGAATTTTCCCTAAAACATGTAAATCTCTCAAAAACGTGACCACATTTTCCCTAAAATACGTAAACCTCTCAAAAACGTGACCAAATTTACCCTAAAACATGTAAATCTCTCAAAAACGTGACCAAATTTAACCTAAAACATGTAAATCTCAAAAACGTGACCAAATTTAACCTAAAACATGTAAATCTCTCAAAAACGTGACCAAATTTAGCCAAAAACATGTAAATCTCTCAAAAACGTGACCAAATTTAGCCAAAAACATGTAAATCTCTCAAAAACGTGACCAACTTTAGCCTAAAACATGTAAATCTCTCAAAAACATGACCAAATTTACCCTAAAACATGGAAATCTCTCAAAAACGTGACCAAATTTAGCCTAAAACATGCAAATCTCTCAAAAACGTGACCGAATTTAGACTAAAACATGTAAATCTCTCAAAAACGTGACCGAATTTAGCCTAAAACATGTAAATCTCTCAAAAACATGACCGAATTTAGCCTAAAACATGTAAATCTCTCAAAAGCATGACCGAATTTAGCCTAAAACATGTAAACTCTCAAAAACGTGACCAAATTTAGCCTAAAACATGTAAATCTCTCAACAACGTGACCAAATTTAGCCTAAAACACGTAAATCTCTCAAAAACGTGACCAAATTTAGCCGAAAACACGTAAATCTCTCAAAAACGTGACCACATTTAGTCTAAAACACATAAATCTCTCAAAAACGTGACCAAATTTAGCCTAAAACATGTAAATCTCTCAAAAACGTGACCGAATTTTCCCTAAAACATGTAAATCTCTCAAAAACGTGACCGAATTTTGCCTAAAACATGTAAATCTCTCAAAAACGTGACCAAATTTTGCCTGAAACATGTAAATCTCTCAAAAACGTGACCAAATTTAGCGTAAAACATGTAAACTCTCAAAAACGTGACCAAATTTAGCCTAAAACATGTAAATCTCTCAAAAACGTGACCAAATTTAGCCTAAAACATGTAAATCTCTCAAAAACGTGACCAAATTTAGCCTAAAACATGTAAATCTCTCAAAAACGTGACCAAATTTAGCCTAAAACATGTAAATCTCTCAAAAACGTGACCAAATTTAGCCTAAAACACGTAAATCTCTAAAAAAAACGTGACCAAATTTAGCCGAAAACACGTAAATCTCTCAAAAACGTGACCACATTTAGTCTAAAACACATAAATCTCTCAAAAACGTGACCAAATTTAGCCTAAAACATGTAAATCTCTCAAAAACGTGACCAAATTTAACCTAAAACATGTAAATCTCTCAAAAACGTGACCAAATTTAACCTAAAACATGGAAATCTCTCAAAAACGTGACCACGTGACATGTAAATCTCTAAAAAACGTGACCAAATTTACCCTAAAACATGGAAATCTCTCAAAAACGTGACCAAATTTAGCCTAAAACATGTAAATCTCTCAAAAACGTGACCAAATTTTGCCTAAAACATGTAAATCTCTCAAAAACGTGACCGAATTTTGCCTAAAACATGTAAATCTCTCAAAAATGTGACTGAATTTAGCCTAAAACATGTAAATCTCTCAAAACGTGACCGAATTTAGACTAAAACATGTAAATCTCTCAAAAACGTGACCGAATTTAGCCTAAAACATGGAAATCTCTCAAAAACGTGACCGAATTTAGCCTAAAACATGTAAATCTCTCAAAAACGTGGCCAAATTTAGCCTAAAACATGTAAATCTCCCAAAAACGTGACAAAATTTTGCCTAAAACATGTAAATCTCTCAAAAACGTGACCAAATTTAGCCTAAAACATGTAAATCTCTCAAAAACGTGACAAAATTTAACCTAAAACATGAAAATCTCTCAAAAACGTGACCAAATTTTGCCAAAAACATGTAAATCTCTCAAAAACGTGACCACATTTACCCTAAAACATGTAAATCTCTCAAAAACGTGACCAAATTTAGCCTAAAAAATGGAAATCTCTCAAAAACGTGACCAAATTTACCCTAAAACATGTAAACTCTCAAAAACGTGACCGAATTTAGCCAAAAACATGTAAATCTCTCAAAAACGTGACCGAATTTTGCCTAAAACATGTAAATCTCTCAAAAACGTGACCGAATTTTGCCTAAAACATGTAAATCTCTCAAAAACGTGACCAAATTTAGCCTAAAACATGTAAACTCTCAAAAACGTGACCAAATTTAGCCTAAAACATGTAAATCTCTCAAAAACGTGACCGAATTTTGCCTAAAACATGCAAATCTCTCAAAAACGTGACTGAATTTTCCCTAAAACATGTAAATCTCTCAAAAACGTGACCACATTTTGCCTAAAATACGTAAATCTCTCAAAAACGTGACCACATTTTGCCTAAAATACGTAAATCTCTCAAAAACGTGACAAAATGTAGCCAAAAACATGTAAATCGCTCAAAAACGTGACCAAATTTAGCCTTTCCATTTAAATCTCTCAAGAACGTGACCAAATTTAGCCTTTCCATTTAAATCTCTCAAAAACGTGACCAAATTTAGCCTAAAACATGTAAATCTCTCAAAAACGTGACCAAATTTAGCCTAAAACATGTAAATCTCTCAAAAACGTGACCAAATTTTGCCTAAAACATGTAAATCTCTCAAAAACGTGACCAAATTTTGCCTAAAACATGTAAATCTCTCAAAAACTTGACCAAATTTTGCCTAAAACATGTAAATCTCTCAAAAACGTGACCGAATTTTGCCTAAAACATGTAAATCTCTCAAAAACGTGACCGAATTTAGCCTAAAACATGTAAATCTCTCAAAAACGTGACCAAATTTAGCGTGAAACATGTAAACTCTCAAAAACGTGACCAAATTTAGCCTAAAACATGTAAATCTCTAAAAAACGTGACCAAATTTAGCCTAAAACATGTAAATCTCTCAAAAACGTGACCAAATTTAGCCTAAAACATGTAAATCTCTCAAAAACGTGACCAAATTTAGCCTATAACACGTAAATCTCTCAAAAACGTGACCAAATTTAGCCGAAAACACGTAAATCTCTCAAAAACGTGACCACATTTAGTCGAAAACACATAAATCTTTCAAAAACGTGACCAAATTTAGCCTAAAACATGAAAATCTCTCAAAAACGTGACCGAATTTTCCCTAAAACATGTAAATCTCTCAAAAACGTGACCGAATTTTGCCTAAAACATGCAAATCTCTCAAAAACGTGACCGAATTTTCCCTAAAACATGTAAATCTCTCAAAAACGTGACCACATTTTGCCTAAAATATGTAAATCTCTCAAAAACGTGTCCAAATGTAGCCTAAAACACGTAAATCTCTCAAAAACGTGACAAAATGTAGCCAAAAACATGTAAATCGCTCAAAAACGTGACCAAATTTAGCCTAAAACATGTAAATCTCTCAAAAACGTGGCCAAATTTAGCCTAAAACATGTAAATCTCTAAAAAACGTGACCAAATTTTGCCTAAAACATGGAAATCTCTCAAAAACGTGACCAAATTTTGCCTGAAACATGCAAATCTCTCAAAAACGTGACCAAATTTAACCTAAAACATGTAAATCTCTCAAAAACGTGACCAAATTTAGCCAAAAACATGTAAATCTCTCAAAAACGTGACCAAATTTAGCCAAAAACATGTAAATCTCTCAAAAACGTGACCAACTTTAGCCTAAAACATGTAAATCTCTCAAAAACATGACCAAATTTACCCTAAAACATGGAAATCTCTCAAAAACGTGACCAAATTTAGCCTAAAACATGCAAATCTCTCAAAAACGTGACCGAATTTAGACTAAAACATGTAAATCTCTCAAAAACGTGACCGAATTTAGCCTAAAACATGTAAATCTCTCAAAAACATGACCGAATTTAGCCTAAAACATGTAAATCTCTCAAAAGCATGACCGAATTTAGCCTAAAACATGTAAACTCTCAAAAACGTGACCAAATTTAGCCTAAAACATGTAAATCTCTCAACAACGTGACCAAATTTAGCCTAAAACACGTAAATCTCTCAAAAACGTGACCAAATTTAGCCGAAAACACGTAAATCTCTCAAAAACGTGACCACATTTAGTCTAAAACACATAAATCTCTCAAAAACGTGACCAAATTTAGCCTAAAACATGTAAATCTCTCAAAAACGTGACCGAATTTTCCCTAAAACATGTAAATCTCTCAAAAACGTGACCGAATTTTGCCTAAAACATGTAAATCTCTCAAAAACGTGACCAAATTTTGCCTGAAACATGTAAATCTCTCAAAAACGTGACCAAATTTAGCGTAAAACATGTAAACTCTCAAAAACGTGACCAAATTTAGCCTAAAACATGTAAATCTCTCAAAAACGTGACCAAATTTAGCCTAAAACATGTAAATCTCTCAAAAACGTGACCAAATTTAGCCTAAAACATGTAAATCTCTCAAAAACGTGACCAAATTTAGCCTAAAACATGTAAATCTCTCAAAAACGTGACCAAATTTAGCCTAAAACACGTAAATCTCTAAAAAAAACGTGACCAAATTTAGCCGAAAACACGTAAATCTCTCAAAAACGTGACCACATTTAGTCTAAAACACATAAATCTCTCAAAAACGTGACCAAATTTAGCCTAAAACATGTAAATCTCTCAAAAACGTGACCAAATTTAACCTAAAACATGTAAATCTCTCAAAAACGTGACCAAATTTAACCTAAAACATGGAAATCTCTCAAAAACGTGACCACGTGACATGTAAATCTCTAAAAAACGTGACCAAATTTACCCTAAAACATGGAAATCTCTCAAAAACGTGACCAAATTTAGCCTAAAACATGTAAATCTCTCAAAAACGTGACCAAATTTTGCCTAAAACATGTAAATCTCTCAAAAACGTGACCGAATTTTGCCTAAAACATGTAAATCTCTCAAAAATGTGACTGAATTTAGCCTAAAACATGTAAATCTCTCAAAAACGTGACCGAATTTAGACTAAAACATGTAAATCTCTCAAAAACGTGACCGAATTTAGCCTAAAACATGGAAATCTCTCAAAAACGTGACCGAATTTAGCCTAAAACATGTAAATCTCTCAAAAACGTGGCCAAATTTAGCCTAAAACATGTAAATCTCCCAAAAACGTGACAAAATTTTGCCTAAAACATGTAAATCTCTCAAAAACGTGACCAAATTTAGCCTAAAACATGTAAATCTCTCAAAAACGTGACAAAATTTAACCTAAAACATGAAAATCTCTCAAAAACGTGACCAAATTTTGCCAAAAACATGTAAATCTCTCAAAAACGTGACCACATTTACCCTAAAACATGTAAATCTCTCAAAAACGTGACCAAATTTAGCCTAAAAAATGGAAATCTCTCAAAAACGTGACCAAATTTACCCTAAAACATGTAAACTCTCAAAAACGTGACCGAATTTAGCCAAAAACATGTAAATCTCTCAAAAACGTGACCGAATTTTGCCTAAAACATGTAAATCTCTCAAAAACGTGACCGAATTTTGCCTAAAACATGTAAATCTCTCAAAAACGTGACCAAATTTAGCCTAAAACATGTAAACTCTCAAAAACGTGACCAAATTTAGCCTAAAACATGTAAATCTCTCAAAAACGTGACCGAATTTTGCCTAAAACATGCAAATCTCTCAAAAACGTGACTGAATTTTCCCTAAAACATGTAAATCTCTCAAAAACGTGACCACATTTTGCCTAAAATACGTAAATCTCTCAAAAACGTGACCACATTTTGCCTAAAATACGTAAATCTCTCAAAAACGTGACAAAATGTAGCCAAAAACATGTAAATCGCTCAAAAACGTGACCAAATTTAGCCTTTCCATTTAAATCTCTCAAGAACGTGACCAAATTTAGCCTTTCCATTTAAATCTCTCAAAAACGTGACCAAATTTAGCCTAAAACATGTAAATCTCTCAAAAACGTGACCAAATTTAGCCTAAAACATGTAAATCTCTCAAAAACGTGACCAAATTTTGCCTAAAACATGTAAATCTCTCAAAAACGTGACCAAATTTTGCCTAAAACATGTAAATCTCTCAAAAACTTGACCAAATTTTGCCTAAAACATGTAAATCTCTCAAAAACGTGACCGAATTTTGCCTAAAACATGTAAATCTCTCAAAAACGTGACCGAATTTAGCCTAAAACATGTAAATCTCTCAAAAACGTGACCAAATTTAGCGTGAAACATGTAAACTCTCAAAAACGTGACCAAATTTAGCCTAAAACATGTAAATCTCTAAAAAACGTGACCAAATTTAGCCTAAAACATGTAAATCTCTCAAAAACGTGACCAAATTTAGCCTAAAACATGTAAATCTCTCAAAAACGTGACCAAATTTAGCCTATAACACGTAAATCTCTCAAAAACGTGACCAAATTTAGCCGAAAACACGTAAATCTCTCAAAAACGTGACCACATTTAGTCGAAAACACATAAATCTTTCAAAAACGTGACCAAATTTAGCCTAAAACATGAAAATCTCTCAAAAACGTGACCGAATTTTCCCTAAAACATGTAAATCTCTCAAAAACGTGACCGAATTTTGCCTAAAACATGCAAATCTCTCAAAAACGTGACCGAATTTTCCCTAAAACATGTAAATCTCTCAAAAACGTGACCACATTTTGCCTAAAATATGTAAATCTCTCAAAAACGTGTCCAAATGTAGCCTAAAACACGTAAATCTCTCAAAAACGTGACAAAATGTAGCCAAAAACATGTAAATCGCTCAAAAACGTGACCAAATTTAGCCTAAAACATGTAAATCTCTCAAAAACGTGGCCAAATTTAGCCTAAAACATGTAAATCTCTAAAAAACGTGACCAAATTTTGCCTAAAACATGGAAATCTCTCAAAAACGTGACCAAATTTTGCCTGAAACATGCAAATCTCTCAAAAACGTGACCAAATTTTGCCTAAAACATGGAAATCTCTCAAAAACGTGACCAAATTTTGCCTGAAACATGCAAATCTCTCAAAAACGTGACCACATTTTGCCTAAAATACGTAAATCTCTCAAAAACGTGACTAAATGTAGCCTAAAACATGTAAATCTCTCAAAAACGTGACAAAATGTAGCCAAAAACATGTAAATCGCTCAAAAACGTGACCAAATTTAGCCTAAAACATGTAAATCTCTCAAAAACGTGGCCAAATTTAGCCTAAAACATGTAAATCTCTAAAAAACGTGACCAAATTTTGCCTAAAACATGGAAATCTCTCAAAAACGTGACCAAATTTTGCCTAAAACATGGAAATCTCTCAAAAACGTGACCAAATTTTGCCTAAAACATGCAAATCTCTCAAAAACGTGACCAAATTTTGCCTAAAACATGCAAATCTCTCAAAAACGTGACCGAATTTTCCCTAAAACATGTAAATCTCTCAAAAACGTGACCACATTTTCCCTAAAATACGTAAACCTCTCAAAAACGTGACCAAATTTACCCTAAAACATGTAAATCTCTCAAAAACGTGACCAAATTTAACCTAAAACATGTAAATCTCAAAAACGTGACCAAATTTAACCTAAAACATGTAAATCTCTCAAAAACGTGACCAAATTTAGCCAAAAACATGTAAATCTCTCAAAAACGTGACCAAATTTAGCCAAAAACATGTAAATCTCTCAAAAACGTGACCAACTTTAGCCTAAAACATGTAAATCTCTCAAAAACATGACCAAATTTACCCTAAAACATGGAAATCTCTCAAAAACGTGACCAAATTTAGCCTAAAACATGCAAATCTCTCAAAAACGTGACCGAATTTAGACTAAAACATGTAAATCTCTCAAAAACGTGACCGAATTTAGCCTAAAACATGTAAATCTCTCAAAAACATGACCGAATTTAGCCTAAAACATGTAAATCTCTCAAAAGCATGACCGAATTTAGCCTAAAACATGTAAACTCTCAAAAACGTGACCAAATTTAGCCTAAAACATGTAAATCTCTCAACAACGTGACCAAATTTAGCCTAAAACACGTAAATCTCTCAAAAACGTGACCAAATTTAGCCGAAAACACGTAAATCTCTCAAAAACGTGACCACATTTAGTCTAAAACACATAAATCTCTCAAAAACGTGACCAAATTTAGCCTAAAACATGTAAATCTCTCAAAAACGTGACCGAATTTTCCCTAAAACATGTAAATCTCTCAAAAACGTGACCGAATTTTGCCTAAAACATGTAAATCTCTCAAAAACGTGACCAAATTTTGCCTGAAACATGTAAATCTCTCAAAAACGTGACCAAATTTAGCGTAAAACATGTAAACTCTCAAAAACGTGACCAAATTTAGCCTAAAACATGTAAATCTCTCAAAAACGTGACCAAATTTAGCCTAAAACATGTAAATCTCTCAAAAACGTGACCAAATTTAGCCTAAAACATGTAAATCTCTCAAAAACGTGACCAAATTTAGCCTAAAACATGTAAATCTCTCAAAAACGTGACCAAATTTAGCCTAAAACACGTAAATCTCTAAAAAAAACGTGACCAAATTTAGCCGAAAACACGTAAATCTCTCAAAAACGTGACCACATTTAGTCTAAAACACATAAATCTCTCAAAAACGTGACCAAATTTAGCCTAAAACATGTAAATCTCTCAAAAACGTGACCAAATTTAACCTAAAACATGTAAATCTCTCAAAAACGTGACCAAATTTAACCTAAAACATGGAAATCTCTCAAAAACGTGACCACGTGACATGTAAATCTCTAAAAAACGTGACCAAATTTACCCTAAAACATGGAAATCTCTCAAAAACGTGACCAAATTTAGCCTAAAACATGTAAATCTCTCAAAAACGTGACCAAATTTTGCCTAAAACATGTAAATCTCTCAAAAACGTGACCGAATTTTGCCTAAAACATGTAAATCTCTCAAAAATGTGACTGAATTTAGCCTAAAACATGTAAATCTCTCAAAAACGTGACCGAATTTAGACTAAAACATGTAAATCTCTCAAAAACGTGACCGAATTTAGCCTAAAACATGGAAATCTCTCAAAAACGTGACCGAATTTAGCCTAAAACATGTAAATCTCTCAAAAACGTGGCCAAATTTAGCCTAAAACATGTAAATCTCCCAAAAACGTGACAAAATTTTGCCTAAAACATGTAAATCTCTCAAAAACGTGACCAAATTTAGCCTAAAACATGTAAATCTCTCAAAAACGTGACAAAATTTAACCTAAAACATGAAAATCTCTCAAAAACGTGACCAAATTTTGCCAAAAACATGTAAATCTCTCAAAAACGTGACCACATTTACCCTAAAACATGTAAATCTCTCAAAAACGTGACCAAATTTAGCCTAAAAAATGGAAATCTCTCAAAAACGTGACCAAATTTACCCTAAAACATGTAAACTCTCAAAAACGTGACCGAATTTAGCCAAAAACATGTAAATCTCTCAAAAACGTGACCGAATTTTGCCTAAAACATGTAAATCTCTCAAAAACGTGACCGAATTTTGCCTAAAACATGTAAATCTCTCAAAAACGTGACCAAATTTAGCCTAAAACATGTAAACTCTCAAAAACGTGACCAAATTTAGCCTAAAACATGTAAATCTCTCAAAAACGTGACCGAATTTTGCCTAAAACATGTAAATCTCTCAAAAACGTGACCAAATTTAGCCAAAAACATGTAAATCTCTCAAAAACATGTAAATCTCTCCCGGGCTACTCCCTCCTCCGGTATGATAGACCTGAGCCTCGTCCTGGAGGCGGGGTTGCTATCTTTATCAAAAACTCTCTTCCTCACTCGCCCTGCACTGCACTCTCTCCACCTCACCCCCAGGAATACCTCTGGCTACGGCTTCCCCTTCGCTCCCACCTCTTGTTCTAATGTGTGTTGTACCGTCCACCAAACAGTGATGACTCCATCTACATCTCGCTGTCTGATGATATGGACCAACTTCTATCTACTCATCCCAACTCTCTCTTCCTCATATGTGGTGATTTCAACTGTCATCATGCCAGTTGGCTGGGTGTGGGTACCTCTCTCACCAGCCATGGCTCCTCAGCAAAGGACTTCTGCGACTCACTGGGACTGACACAATCTGTTAATTTCCCGACCCGGATCTCAGTCAACGGAACATCTTCTCTTCTGGACTTGGTTATGACTAACTTCCCTGAAAATGTCTGCTGCTCTTCTTCTGCTCCGATCGGATCATCTGATCATGTCCTTGTTAAAGTGGACATCTCTCTGACCATCCTCAGGGAGCCTGCTCAGCGTCGACGAGTCTGGCATTTCACTCAGGCCAACTGGCACGGTCTTCAAGCAGCCATCAATCATCTGGACTGGTCTCCCATCTCTACCACCTCTGACATCAACTCATCCTGGGAATTCTTCCAAAGTAAATTGCTCTCTCTCATGCACAGATTTATCCCATCTCGTCTTCAGTTGTCATACCCTTCCTCCCGTCCATGGTACACGGAATCTTGTGGTGAGGCTGTTGCCCAGAAACAACTTGCCTTCGTCTCCTGGAAAGCAAATCCAACGGAAGGAAATCTCATTTCCTTTCACAAAGCCCGAAACAAGTGTGTGTCCACCCTCAGGAGAGCCAGGAAACAATATCTCTCCGTTCTCAAGACCGAACTCTCTTATCTGTCTCCCTCTTCCAAATCCTGGTGGCGTCTGGTCAAATCCGTTTCTGGTGTTTGTTCCCCCTCCATCCCCTCCCTTACCTAAAACGGCTACACAGCTGACTCCGCACGTGAAAAAGCTGAATGCCTCAACTCTGTGTTTGCCTCTAAATCTTGTGTCCCAAACCCATCCCTCTCTGTACCCACCATACCCAGTCGTACCCTGCTGCTCCTGGACTCCGTGTCCTTTCCTCCTGACAAGGTGGAAAAGTTTCTGTCAACCCTCGACTCTGATTCTGCAACTGGACCCGACGGCATCAGCCCACGGGTCCTAAAATCCTGCTCTGCTGCTCTATCTCACCCTCTCTCTGTTCTCTTCACCCTCTCTTTTGCTCAAGGTCAACTGCCATCTGCTTGGAAATCAGCCAACATCACCGCTTTGCACAAAAAAGGTGCAAAAACAGATCCTAGCAACTACAGACCAATCAGCCTTCTCCCAATTATCAGCAAAGTCATGGAATCCATCATTGCTTCTGATATGAAATCTTTCCTCTTCTCCAATGGCTTGATCTCTGATCATCAATTTGGTTTCAGACCAGGTCACTCTACTCTGGACATGCTGCTTCTGCTGTCTCAACAATGGATGGAGGTCCTCAATGCCAAACAGGAAATTAGAGCTGTCTCCCTCGACATATCACGTGCCTTCGACACGGTCTGGCACCCCGCTCTGCTCACCAAACTCTCCTCCTTTGGTATCCATGGAAATCTCCACGCATGGCTGGCGGACTTCCTCTCTAGTCGTCGTCAACGTGTGGCCCTGAATGGGTTTCTCTCATCTCCTCTTCCTGTTCAGGCTGGAGTTCCCCAAGGCAGTGTTCTGGGCCCCGTGCTTTTTCTGGTCTTCATCAATGATCTCTCTGACTCTCTCGAAAATCCTCTCTATCTCTTTGCTGATGACTCCACTCTCTGCCGCTCCATTCCTCTTCCCTCAGATCGGCAGTCTGCTGCCTCCTCACTCTCTGAAGACCTGGACAAAATCACAGACTGGTCAAACAAGTGGAACATGTCTTTCAATCCTGACAAATCTCACACTCTTACTATGTCTCCACCGTACCCAGTCGTACCCAGCTGCTCCTGGACTCTGTGTCCTTTCCTCCTGACAAGGTGGAAAAGTTTCTGTCAACCCTCGACTCTGATTCTGCAACTGGTCCTGACGGCATCAGCCCACGGGTCCTAAAATCATGTTCTTCTGCTCTTTCACTCCCTCTTTCTGTTCTCTTCACCCTCTCTTTTGCTCAAGGTCATCTGCCATCTGCTTGGAAATCAGCCAACATCACCGCTTTGCACAAAAAAGGTGCAAAAACAGATCCCAGCAACTACAGACCAATCAGCCTTCTCCCAATTATCAGCAAAGTCATGGAATCCATCATTGCTTCAGATATTAAATCTTTCCTCTTCTCCAATGGCTTGATCTCTGATCATCAATTTGGTTTCAGACCTGGTCACTCTACTCTGGACATGCTGCTTCTGCTTTCTCAACAATGGATGGAGGTCCTCAACGCCAAACAGGAAATTAGAGCTGTCTCCCTTGACATTTCACGTGCCTTCGATACGGTCTGGCACCCTGCTCTGCTCTCCAAACTCTCCTCCTTTGGTATCCATGGAAATCTCCATGCATGGCTGGCGGACTTCCTCTCTGGTCGTAGTCAACGTGTGGCCCTGAATGGGTTTCTCTCATCTCCTCTTCCTGTTCAGGCTGGAGTTCCCCAAGGTAGTGTTCTGGGCCCTGTGCTTTTTCTGGTCTTCATCAATGATCTCTCTGACTCTCTTGAAAATCCTCTCTATCTCTTTGCTGACGACTCTACTCTCTGTCGCTCCATTCCTCATCCCTCAGATCGGCAGTCTGCAGCTTCCTCACTCTCTGCAGACCTGGACAAAATCACAGACTGGTCAAACAAGTGGAACATGTCTTTCAATCCTGACAAATCTCACATTCTTACAATGTCTCTCCGAAAGGACCGACTGGACAACCCTCCCATCTACTTTCTCAACAATCCTCTCCAAGAAGTTCTGTCGCTCAAGCTTTTGGGTCTCACTATCTGCCATGATCTTTCTTGGGAAAACCACATTTCCAAGCTGGCCTCCAAAGCCAGTCGCCGACTGGGCATCCTCCGTCGTGCGAAGTCCTTCCTTGGCACACCTGAGCTCCTCACCACATACAAGGCTTTCATCCGCAGCTCAATGGAATACTGTTCCCCCCTCTGGGCTGGTGCTCCTGCCTCACACCTGGCTCGGCTTCACGCTGTTGAATCCAAAGCTTTCAGAATCATTGGAATCTCCCGCGATGAAGCTATCTCTGAGGGCCTTTCACTCACTCACCGCAGGCAGGTAGGTGGTCTTTCTGTCTTCTACCGACTCCTCTCCGGCCTTGCTCCCCCAGCTCTCTCTGTGCTCTGTCCCCCCAATATTCCTTCAGGTCGCACAAGATCTGCCTGCAACCCTCTTATGGTTAAACTGCCAAAGTCTAGGCTCTCTGCTCACCTTCACTCTTTCATTCCCCTTTTCTCCCGCCTCTGGAACAAACTCCCCCACTCCCTTCAATCCCACTCCTCCCTCCAGGTCTTTAAAACAGCTGTTCACCACCATCTCTTATCTTCCCCCATCGAAAACCTTGATCTTTTCTACCCCCGGTAATTCACCCCAGAGTCCTTGCAGTGTTCATATGTTTTAATCCTCTCCCACCTCCCCCCAAGTCCTCCCGATGTCCCTGCTCTCAAATGTTGTGTTTGTGTCCTTCCCCTTCTTCCCCCTCTCTTTTGTGTCCTCCCCCCTCTCTCCCCATCTTGTCTGCCGCTCCCCTTGTTTTTTTGTGTTTTGTGTGTCGGTTTGTCTTTTTGTGTGATTAATGTTTGCTCTTTCACGAGCCTCGATCTTGTATACAAAAAAAAATGTCTCTCCGAAAAGATCGACTGGACAACCCTCCCATCTACTTTCTCAACAATCCTCTCCAAGAAGTTCTGTCGCTCAAGATTTTGGGTCTCACTATCTGCCATGATCTTTCTTGGGAAAACCACATTTCCAAGCTGGCCTCCAAAGCCAGTCGCCGACTGGGCATCCTCCGTCGTGCGAAGTCCTTCCTCGGCACACCTGAGCTCCTCACCACATACAAGGCTTTCATCTGCAGCTCAATGGAATACTGTTCTCCCCTATGGGCCGGTGCTCCTGCCTCACACCTAGCTCGGCTTCACGCTGTTGAAACCAAAGCTTTCAGAATTATTGGAATCTCCCGCGATGAAGCTATCTCTGAGGGCCTTTCACTCACTCACCGCAGGCAGGTAGGTGGTCTTTCTGTCTTCTACCGACTCCTCTCCGGCCTTGCACCCCCAGCTCTCTCTGTGCTCTGTCCCCCAAATATTCCTACAGGTCGCACAAGATCTGCCAGCAACCCTCTGATGGTTAAACTGCCGAAATCTCGGCTCTCCGCTCACCTTCACTCTTTCATTCCTCTTTTCTCCCGCCTCTGGAACAAACTCCCTCACTCCCTTCAATCCCACTCCTCCCTCCAGGTCTTTAAAACAGCTGTTCACCACCATCTCTTATCTTCCCCCATCCAAAACCTTGATCTTTTCTACCCCCGCTAATTCACCCCAGATCCACCTTGTTTGAAATTCCAACTTCTTTCCTGGAAGTCCTGGCAGTGTCCATATGTTTTATACCTCTCCCACTGCCCCCTTCCCACGCCCCCCCCCCCAAAGCCCTCGCCCTCTCTCAGATCTCTCGATGTCTCCATGTCTCTCGGTCCCTGCTCTCAAATGTTGTGTTTGTGTCCTTCCCCCTCTCTCCCCATCTTGTCTACCGCTCCCTATGTTATATGTTTTATGTGTCGGTTTGTCTTTCTGTGTGTTCATGTGATTAATGTTCGCTCTTTCACGAGCCTCGATATTGTATACAAAAAAAAAAAAAAAAAAAAAAAAAAAAAAAAACGTGACCAAATTTAGCCTAAAACATGTAAACTCTCAAAAACGTGACCAAATTTAGCCTAAAACATGTAAATATCTCAAAAACGTGACCAAATTTTGCCTAAAACATGTAAATCTCTCAAAAACGGGACCGAATTTTGCCTAAAACATGTAAATCTCTCAAAAACGTGACCAAATTTAGCCAAAAACATGTAAATCTCTCAAAAACGTGACCAAATTTAGCCTAAAACATGTAAACTCTCAAAAACGTGACCAAATTTAGCCTAAAACATGTAAATCTCTCAAAAACGTGACCAAATTTTGCCTAAAACATGTAAATCTCTCAAAAACGTGACCGAATTTTGCCTAAAACATGTAAATCTCTCAAAAACGTGACTGAATTTAGCCTAAAACATGTAAATCTCTCAAAAACGTCACCGAATTTAGACTAAAACATGTAAATCTCTCAAAAACGTGACCGAATTTAGCCTAAAACATGTAAATCTCTCAAAAACGTGACCGAATTTAGCCTAAAACATGTAAATCTCTCAAAAACGTGACAAAATTTAACCTAAAACATGTAAATCTCTCAAAAACGTGACCAAATTTAGCCAAAAACATGTAAATCTCTCAAAAACGTGACCACATTTACACTAAAACATGTAAATCTCTCAAAAACGTGACCACATTTACCCTAAAAAATGGAAATCTCTCAAAAACGTGACCAAATTTACCCTAAAACATGTAAACTCTCAAAAACGTGACCGAATTTAGCCTAAAACATGTAAATCTCTCAAAAACGTGACCGAATTTTGCCTAAAACATGTAAATCTCTCAAAAACGTGACCGAATTTTGCCTAAAACATGTAAATCTCTCAAAAACGTGACCAAATTTAGCCAAAAACATGTAAATCTCTCAAAAACGTGACCAAATTTAGCCTAAAACATGTAAACTCTCAAAAACGTGACCAAATTTAGCCTAAAACATGTAAATCTCTCAAAAACTTGACCAAATTTAGCCTAAAACATGTAAATCTCTCAAAAACGTGACCAAATTTAGCTTAAAACACATAAATCTCTCAAAAACGTGACCAAATTTAGCCTAAAACACATAAATATCCCAAAAATGTGACCAAATTTAGCCTAAAACACATAAATCTCTCAAAAACGCGACCAAATTTAGCCTAAAACACGTAAATCTCTCAAAAACGTGACCAAATTTAGCCTAAAACACGTAAATCTCTCAAAACCGTGACCGAATTTAGCCAAAAGATGTAAATCTCTCAAAAACGTGACAGAATTTAGCCAAAAACATGTATATCTCTCAAAAACGTGACAAAATTGAGTCAAAAACATGTACATCGCTCAAAAACGGGACCAAATTTAGCCGAAAACATGTAAGTCTCTCAAAAACGTGACCAAATTTAGCCAAAAACACATAAATCTCTCAAAAACGTGACCACATTTAGTCTAAAACACATAAATCTCTCAAAAACGTGACCAAATTTAGCCTAAAACATGTAAATCTCTCAAAAACGTGACCGAATTTTCCCTAAAACATGCAAATCTCTCAAAAACGTGACCGAATTTTCCCTAAAACATGTAAATCTCTCAAAAACGTGACCACATTTTGCCTAAAATACGTAAATCTCTCAAAAACGTGACCAAATTTAGCCTAAAACACGTAAATCTCTCAAAAACGTGACCAAATTTAGCCTAAAACATGTAAATCTCTCAAAAACGTGACCAAATTTAACCTAAAACATGTAAATCTCTCAAAAACGTGACCAACTTTAGCCTAAAACATGTAAATCTCTCAAAAACGTGACGAACTTTAGCCGAAAACATGTAAATCTCTCAAAAACGTGACCAAATTTAGCCTAAAACACATAAATCTCTTAAAAACGTGACCAAATTTAGCCTAAAACATGTAAATCTCTCAAAAACGTGACCAAATTTAACCTAAAACATGTAAATCTCTCAAAAACGTGACCGAATTTTGCCTAAAACACGTAAATCTCTCAAAAACGTGACCAAATTTAGCTTAAAACATGTAAATCTCTCAAAAACGTGACAAAATTTAGCCAAAAACACGTAAATCTCTCAAAAGCGTGACCACATTTAGCCTAAAACATGTAAATCTCTCAAAAACGTGACCAAATTTAGCCTAAAACATGTAAATCTCTCAAAAACGTGACCAAATTTAGCCTAAAACATGTAAATCTCTCAAAAACGTGACCAAATTTAGCCTAAAACACGTAAATCTCTCAAAAGCGTGACCACATTTAGCCTAAAACATGTAAATCTCTCAAAAACGTGACCAAATTTAGCCTAAAACATGTAAATCTCTCAAAAACGTGACCAAATTTTGCCTAAAACATGTAAATCTCTCAAAAACGTGACCGAATTTTGCCTAAAACATGTAAATCTCTCAAAAACGTGACCGAATTTTGCCTAAAACATGTAAATCTCTCAAAAACGTGACCGAGTTTTGCCTAAAACATGTAAATCTCTCAAAAACGTGGCCAAATTTAGCCTAAAACATGTAAATCTCTCAAAAACGTGACCAAATTTAACCTAAAACATGTAAATCTCTCAAAAACGTTACCAGATTTAGCCAAAAACATGTAAATCTCTCAAAAACGTGACCAACTTAAGCCTAAAACATGTAAATCTCTCAAAAACGTGACGAACATTAGCCTAAAACATGTAAATCTCTCAAAAACGTGATCAAATTTAGCCTAAAACACATAAATCTCTCAAAAACGTGACCAAATTTAGCCTAAAACACATAAATCTCTTTAAAACGTGACCAAATTTAGCCTAAAACATGTAAATCTCTCAAAAACGTGACCAAATTTAGCCTAAAACATGTAAACTCTCAAAAACGTGACCAAATTTAGCCTAAAACATGTAAATCTCTCAAAAACGTGACCAACTTTAGCCTAAAACATGTAAATCTCTCAAAAACGTGACCACCTTTAGCCTAAAACATGTAAATCTCATAAAAACCTGACCAAATTTAGCCTAAAACATGTAAATCTCTCAAAAACGTGAGCAAATTTAGCCTACAACACGTAAATCTCTCAAAAACGTGACCAAATTTTGCCTAAAACATGTAAATCTCTCACGTAAAACATGTAAACATGTAAATCTCTCTCAATCTAAAACACATAAATCTCTCAAAAACGTGACCAAATTTAGCCTAAAACACATAAATCTCTCAAAAACGTGACCACATTTAGCTTAAAACACATAAATCTCTCAAAAACGTGACCAAATTTAGCCTAAAACACATACATCTCTCAAAAACGTGACCAAATTTAGCCTAAAACACGTAAATCTCTCAAAAACGTGACCACATTTAGCTTAAAACACATAAATCTCTCAAAAACGTGACCAAATTTAGCCTAAAACACATAAATCTCTCAAAAACGTGACCAAATTTAGCCTAAAACACATAAATCTCTCAAAAACGTGACCACATTTAGCTTAAAACACATAAATCTCTCAAAAACGTGACCAAATTTCGACTAAAACATGTAAATCTCTCAAAAACGTGACCAAATTTAGCCTAAAACACATAAATCTCTCAAAAACGTGACCACATTTAGCTTAAAACACATAAATCTCTCAAAAACGTGACCAAATTTAGCCTAAAACACATAAATCTCTCAAAAACGTGACCACATTTAGCTTAAAACACATAAATCTCTCAAAAACGTGACCAAATTTTGCCTAAAATATGTAAATCTCTCAAAAACGTGACCGAATTTTGCCTAAAACATGTAAATCTCTCAAAAACGTGACCGAATTTTGCCTAAAACATGTAAATCTCTCAAAAACGTGACCGAATTTTGCCTAAAACATGTAAATCTCTCAAAAACGTGACCGAATTTTGCCTAAAACATGTAAATCTCTCAAAAACGTGGCCAAATTTAGCCTAAAACATGTAAATCTCTCAAAAACGTGACCGAATTTTGCCTAAAACATGTAAATCTCTCAAAAACATGACCGAATTTAGCCTAAAACATGCAAATCTCTCAAAAACGTGGCCAAATTTAGCCTAAAACATGTAAATCTCTCAAAAACGTGACCAAATTTTGCCTAAAACATGTAAATCTCTCAAAAACGTGACCGAAATTTGCCTAAAACATGTAAATCTCTCAAAAACGTGACCGAATTTTGCCTAAAACATGTAAATCTCTCAAAAACGTGACCAAATTTTTCCTAAAACATGGAAATCTCTCAAAAACGTGACCAAATTTAGCCTAAAACATGTAAATCTCTCAAAAACGTGACCAAATTTAGCCTAAAACATGTAAATCTCTCAAAAACGTGACCAAATTTTGCCTAAAACATGTAAATCTCTCAAAAACGTGACCGAATTTTGACTAAAACATGTAAATCTCTCAAAAACGTGACCGAATTTTGCCTAAAACATGGAAATCGCTCAAAAACGTGACCGAATTTTGCCTAAAACATGTAAATCTCTCAAAAACGTGGCCAAATTTAGCCTAAAACATGTAAATATCTCAAAAACGTGACCAAATTTTTCCTAAAACATGGAAATCTCTCAAAAACGTGGCCAAATGTAGCCTAAAAAATGTAAATCTCTCAAAAACGTGGCCAAATGTAGCCTAAAAAATGTAAATCTCTCAAAAACGTGGCCAAATGTAGCCTAAAAAATGTAAATCTCTCAAAAACGTGACCAAATTTTGCCTAAAACATGTAAATCTCTCAAAAACGTGACCAAATTTAGCCTAAAACATGTAAATCTCTCAAAAACGTGACCAAATTTAGCCAAAAACATGTAAATCTCTCAAAAACGTGACCAAATTTAACCTAAAACATGTAAATCTCTCAAAAACGTGACCAACTTTAGCCTAAAACATGTAAATCTCTCAAAAACGTGACGAACTTTAGCCGAAAACATGTAAATCTCTCAAAAACGTGACCAAATTTAGCCTAAAACACATAAATCTCTTAAAAACGTGACCAAATTTAGCCTAAAACATGTAAATCTCTCAAAAACGTGACCAAATTTAACCAAAAACATGTAAATCTCTCAAAAACGTGACCAAATTTTGCCTAAAACATGTAAATCTCTCAAAAACGTGACCAAATTTAGCCTAAAACATGTAAATCTCTCAAAAACGTGACCAAATTTAACCTAAAACATGTAAATCTCTCAAAAACGTGACCAAATTTTGCCTAAAACATGTAAATCTCTCAAAAACGTGACGAACTTTAGCCGAAAACATGTAAATCTCTCAAAAACGTGACCAAATTTAGCCTAAAACACATAAATCTCTTTAAAACGTGACCAAATTTAGCCTAAAACATGTAAATCTCTCAAAAACGTGACCAAATTTAACCTAAAACATGTAAATCTCTCAAAAACGTGACGAACGTTAGCCGAAAACATGTAAATCTCTCAAAAACGTGTCCAAATTTAGCCTAAAACACATAAATCTCTTAAAAACGTGACCAAATTTAGCCTAAAACACATAAATCTCTCAAAAACGTGACCGAATTTAGCCTAAAACATGTAAATCTCTCAAAAACGTGACCAAATTTAGCCTAAAACATGTAAATCTCTCAAAAACGTGACCGAATTTAGCCTAAAACATGTAAATCTCTCAAAAACGTGGCCAGATTTAGCCTAAAACATGTAAATCTCTCAAAAACGTGACCAAATTTTGCCTAAAACATGGAAATCTCTCAAAAACGTGACCAAATTTAGCCTAAAACATGTAAATCTCTCAAAAACGTGACCAAATTTCGACTAAAACATGTAAATCTCTCAAAAACGTGACCAAATTTAGCCTAAAACATGTAAATCTCTCAAAAAACGTGACCAAATTTAGCCTAAAACACATAACTCTCTCAAAAACGTGACCAAATTTAGCCTAAAACATGTAAATCTCTCAAAAACGTGACCACATTTAGCTTAAAACACATAAATCTCTCAAAAACGTGACCAAATTTAGCCTAAAACACATAAATCTCTCAAAAACGTGACCAAATTTAGCCTAAAACACATAAATCTCTCAAAAACGTGACCACATTTAGCTTAAAACACATAAATCTCTCAAAAACGTGACCAAATTTCGACTAAAACATGTAAATCTCTCAAAAACGTGACCAAATTTAGCCTAAAACACATAAATCTCTCAAAAACGTGACCAAATTTCGACTAAAACATGTAAATCTCTCAAAAACGTGACCAACTTAAGCCTAAAACATGTAAATCTCTCAAAAACGTGACGAACATTAGCCTAAAACATGTAAATCTCTCAAAAACGTGATCAAATTTAGCCTAAAACACATAAATCTCTCAAAAACGTGACCAAATTTAGCCTAAAACACATAAATCTCTTTAAAACGTGACCAAATTTAGCCTAAAACATGTAAATCTCTCAAAAACGTGACCAAATTTAGCCTAAAACATGTAAACTCTCAAAAACGTGACCAAATTTAGCCTAAAACATGTAAATCTCTCAAAAACGTGACCAACTTTAGCCTAAAACATGTAAATCTCTCAAAAACGTGACCACCTTTAGCCTAAAACATGTAAATCTCATAAAAACCTGACCAAATTTAGCCTAAAACATGTAAATCTCTCAAAAACGTGAGCAAATTTAGCCTACAACACGTAAATCTCTCAAAAACGTGACCAAATTTTGCCTAAAACATGTAAATCTCTCACGTAAAACATGTAAACATGTAAATCTCTCTCAATCTAAAACACATAAATCTCTCAAAAACGTGACCAAATTTAGCCTAAAACACATAAATCTCTCAAAAACGTGACCACATTTAGCTTAAAACACATAAATCTCTCAAAAACGTGACCAAATTTAGCCTAAAACACATACATCTCTCAAAAACGTGACCAAATTTAGCCTAAAACACGTAAATCTCTCAAAAACGTGACCACATTTAGCTTAAAACACATAAATCTCTCAAAAACGTGACCAAATTTAGCCTAAAACACATAAATCTCTCAAAAACGTGACCAAATTTAGCCTAAAACACATAAATCTCTCAAAAACGTGACCACATTTAGCTTAAAACACATAAATCTCTCAAAAACGTGACCAAATTTCGACTAAAACATGTAAATCTCTCAAAAACGTGACCAAATTTAGCCTAAAACACATAAATCTCTCAAAAACGTGACCACATTTAGCTTAAAACACATAAATCTCTCAAAAACGTGACCAAATTTAGCCTAAAACACATAAATCTCTCAAAAACGTGACCACATTTAGCTTAAAACACATAAATCTCTCAAAAACGTGACCAAATTTTGCCTAAAATATGTAAATCTCTCAAAAACGTGACCGAATTTTGCCTAAAACATGTAAATCTCTCAAAAACGTGACCGAATTTTGCCTAAAACATGTAAATCTCTCAAAAACGTGACCGAATTTTGCCTAAAACATGTAAATCTCTCAAAAACGTGACCGAATTTTGCCTAAAACATGTAAATCTCTCAAAAACGTGGCCAAATTTAGCCTAAAACATGTAAATCTCTCAAAAACGTGACCGAATTTTGCCTAAAACATGTAAATCTCTCAAAAACATGACCGAATTTAGCCTAAAACATGCAAATCTCTCAAAAACGTGGCCAAATTTAGCCTAAAACATGTAAATCTCTCAAAAACGTGACCAAATTTTGCCTAAAACATGTAAATCTCTCAAAAACGTGACCGAAATTTGCCTAAAACATGTAAATCTCTCAAAAACGTGACCGAATTTTGCCTAAAACATGTAAATCTCTCAAAAACGTGACCAAATTTTTCCTAAAACATGGAAATCTCTCAAAAACGTGACCAAATTTAGCCTAAAACATGTAAATCTCTCAAAAACGTGACCAAATTTAGCCTAAAACATGTAAATCTCTCAAAAACGTGACCAAATTTTGCCTAAAACATGTAAATCTCTCAAAAACGTGACCGAATTTTGACTAAAACATGTAAATCTCTCAAAAACGTGACCGAATTTTGCCTAAAACATGGAAATCGCTCAAAAACGTGACCGAATTTTGCCTAAAACATGTAAATCTCTCAAAAACGTGGCCAAATTTAGCCTAAAACATGTAAATATCTCAAAAACGTGACCAAATTTTTCCTAAAACATGGAAATCTCTCAAAAACGTGGCCAAATGTAGCCTAAAAAATGTAAATCTCTCAAAAACGTGGCCAAATGTAGCCTAAAAAATGTAAATCTCTCAAAAACGTGGCCAAATGTAGCCTAAAAAATGTAAATCTCTCAAAAACGTGACCAAATTTTGCCTAAAACATGTAAATCTCTCAAAAACGTGACCAAATTTAGCCTAAAACATGTAAATCTCTCAAAAACGTGACCAAATTTAGCCAAAAACATGTAAATCTCTCAAAAACGTGACCAAATTTAACCTAAAACATGTAAATCTCTCAAAAACGTGACCAACTTTAGCCTAAAACATGTAAATCTCTCAAAAACGTGACGAACTTTAGCCGAAAACATGTAAATCTCTCAAAAACGTGACCAAATTTAGCCTAAAACACATAAATCTCTTAAAAACGTGACCAAATTTAGCCTAAAACATGTAAATCTCTCAAAAACGTGACCAAATTTAACCAAAAAATGTAAATCTCTCAAAAACGTGACCAAATTTTGCCTAAAACATGTAAATCTCTCAAAAACGTGACCAAATTTAGCCTAAAACATGTAAATCTCTCAAAAACGTGACCAAATTTAACCTAAAACATGTAAATCTCTCAAAAACGTGACCAAATTTTGCCTAAAACATGTAAATCTCTCAAAAACGTGACGAACTTTAGCCGAAAACATGTAAATCTCTCAAAAACGTGACCAAATTTAGCCTAAAACACATAAATCTCTTTAAAACGTGACCAAATTTAGCCTAAAACATGTAAATCTCTCAAAAACGTGACCAAATTTAACCTAAAACATGTAAATCTCTCAAAAACGTGACGAACGTTAGCCGAAAACATGTAAATCTCTCAAAAACGTGTCCAAATTTAGCCTAAAACACATAAATCTCTTAAAAACGTGACCAAATTTAGCCTAAAACACATAAATCTCTCAAAAACGTGACCGAATTTAGCCTAAAACATGTAAATCTCTCAAAAACGTGACCAAATTTAGCCTAAAACATGTAAATCTCTCAAAAACGTGACCGAATTTAGCCTAAAACATGTAAATCTCTCAAAAACGTGGCCAGATTTAGCCTAAAACATGTAAATCTCTCAAAAACGTGACCAAATTTTGCCTAAAACATGGAAATCTCTCAAAAACGTGACCAAATTTAGCCTAAAACATGTAAATCTCTCAAAAACGTGACCAAATTTCGACTAAAACATGTAAATCTCTCAAAAACGTGACCAAATTTAGCCTAAAACATGTAAATCTCTCAAAAAACGTGACCAAATTTAGCCTAAAACACATAACTCTCTCAAAAACGTGACCAAATTTAGCCTAAAACATGTAAATCTCTCAAAAACGTGACCACATTTAGCTTAAAACACATAAATCTCTCAAAAACGTGACCAAATTTAGCCTAAAACACATAAATCTCTCAAAAACGTGACCAAATTTAGCCTAAAACACATAAATCTCTCAAAAACGTGACCACATTTAGCTTAAAACACATAAATCTCTCAAAAACGTGACCAAATTTCGACTAAAACATGTAAATCTCTCAAAAACGTGACCAAATTTAGCCTAAAACACATAAATCTCTCAAAAACGTGACCACATTTAGCTTAAAACACATAAATCTCTCAAAAACGTGACCAAATTTAGCCTAAAACACAAATCTCTCAAAAACGTGACCACATTTAGCTTAAAACACATAAATCTCTCAAAAACGTGACCAAATTTTGCCTAAAATATGTAAATCTCTCAAAAACGTGACCGAATTTTGCCTAAAACATGTAAATTTCTCAAAAACGTGACCGAAGTTTGCCTAAAACATGTAAATCTCTCAAAAACGTGACCGAATTTTGCCTAAAACATGTAAATCTCTCAAAAACGTGGCCAAATTTAGCCTAAAACATGTAAATCTCTCAAAAACGTGACCGAATTTTGCCTAAAACATGTAAATCTCTCAAAAACGTGACCGAATTTAGCCTAAAACATGCAAATCTCTCAAAAACGTGGCCAAATTTAGCCTAAAACATGTAAATCTCTCAAAAACGTGACCAAATTTTGCCTAAAACATGTAAATCTCTCAAAAACGTGACCGAAATTTGCCTAAAACATGTAAATCTCTCAAAAACGTGACCGAATTTTGCCTAAAACATGTAAATCTCTCAAAAACGTGACCAAATTTTTCCTAAAACATGGAAATCTCTCAAAAACGTGACCAAATTTAGCCTAAAACATGTAAATCTCTCAAAAACGTGACCAAATTTAGCCTAAAACATGTAAATCTCTCAAAAACGTGACCAAATTTTGCCTAAAACATGTAAATCTCTCAAAAACGTGACCGAATTTTGACTAAAACATGTAAATCTCTCAAAAACGTGACCGAATTTTGCCTAAAACATGGAAATCGCTCAAAAACATGACCGAATTTTGCCTAAAACATGTAAATCTCTCAAAAACGTGGCCAAATTTAGCCTAAAACATGTAAATCTCTCAAAAACGTGACCAAATTTTTCCTAAAACATGGAAATCTCTCAAAAACGTGGCCAAATGTAGCCTAAAAAATGTAAATCTCTCAAAAACGTGGCCAAATGTAGCCTAAAAAATGTAAATCTCTCAAAAACGTGACCAAATTTAGCCTACAACATGTAAATCTCTCAAAAACGTGACCAAATTTAGCCTAAAACATGTAAACTCTCAAAAACGTGACCAAATTTAGCCTAAAACATGTAAATCTCTCAAAAACGTGACCAAATTTAGCTTAAAACATGTAAATCTCTCAAAAACGTGACCAAATTTAGCCTAAAACATGTAAATCTCTCAAAAGCGTGACCACATTTAGCCTAAAACATGTAAATCTCTCAAAAACGTGACCAAATTTAGCCTAAAACATGTAAATCTCTCAAAAACGTGACCAAATTTAGCCTAAAACATGTAAATCTCTCAAAAACGTGACCAAATTTAGCCTAAAACACGTAAATCTCTCAAAAGCGTGACCACATTTAGCCTAAAACATGTAAATCTCTCAAAAACGTGACCAAATTTAGCCTAAAACATGTAAATCTCTCAAAAACGTGACCAAATTTTGCCTAAAACATGTAAATCTCTCAAAAACGTGACCGAATTTTGCCTAAAACATGTAAATCTCTCAAAAACGTGACCGAATTTTGCCTAAAACATGTAAATCTCTCAAAAACGTGACCGAGTTTTGCCTAAAACATGTAAATCTCTCAAAAACGTGGCCAAATTTAGCCTAAAACATGTAAATCTCTCAAAAACGTGACCAAATTTAACCTAAAACATGTAAATCTCTCAAAAACGTTACCAGATTTAGCCAAAAACATGTAAATCTCTCAAAAACGTGACCAACTTTAGCCTAAAACATGTAAATCTCTCAAAAACGTGACGAACATTAGCCTAAAACATGTAAATCTCTCAAAAACGTGATCAAATTTAGCCTAAAACACATAAATCTCTCAAAAACGTGACCAAATTTAGCCTAAAACACATAAATCTCTTTAAAACGTGACCAAATTTAGCCTAAAACATGTAAATCTCTCAAAAACGTGACCAAATTTAGCCTAAAACATGTAAACTCTCAAAAACGTGACCAAATTTAGCCTAAAACATGTAAATCTCTCAAAAACGTGACCAACTTTACCCTAAAACATGTAAATCTCTCAAAAACGTGACCACCTTTAGCCTAAAACATGTAAATCTCATAAAAACCTGACCAAATTTAGCCTAAAACATGTAAATCTCTCAAAAACGTGAGCAAATTTAGCCTACAACACGTAAATCTCTCAAAAACGTGACCAAATTTTGCCTAAAACATGTAAATCTCTCACGTAAAACATGTAAACATGTAAATCTCTCTCAATCTAAAACACATAAATCTCTCAAAAACGTGACCAAATTTAGCCTAAAACACATAAATCTCTCAAAAACGTGACCACATTTAGCTTAAAACACATAAATCTCTCAAAAACGTGACCAAATTTAGCCTAAAACACATAAATCTCTCAAAAACGTGACCAAATTTAGCCTAAAACATGTAAATCTCTCAAAAACGTGACCACATTTAGCTTAAAACACATAAATCTCTCAAAAACGTGACCAAATTTAGCCTAAAACACATAAATCTCTCAAAAACGTGACCAAATTTAGCCTAAAACACATAAATCTCTCAAAAACGTGACCACATTTAGCTTAAAACACATAAATCTCTCAAAAACGTGACCAAATTTTGCCTAAAATATGTAAATCTCTCAAAAACGTGACCGAATTTTGCCTAAAACATGTAAATCTCTCAAAAACGTGACCGAATTTTGCCTAAAACATGTAAATCTCTCAAAAACGTGACCGAATTTTGCCTAAAACATGTAAATCTCTCAAAAACGTGGCCAAATTTAGCCTAAAACATGTAAATCTCTCAAAAACGTGACCGAATTTTGCCTAAAACATGTAAATCTCTCAAAAACGTGACCGAATTTAGCCTAAAACATGCAAATCTCTCAAAAACGTGGCCAAATTTAGCCTAAAACATGTAAATCTCTCAAAAACGTGACCAAATTTTGCCTAAAACATGTAAATCTCTCAAAAACGTGACCGAAATTTGCCTAAAACATGTAAATCTCTCAAAAACGTGACCGAATTTTGCCTAAAACATGTAAATCTCTCAAAAACGTGACCAAATTTTTCCTAAAACATGGAAATCTCTCAAAAACGTGACCAAATTTAGCCTAAAACATGTAAATCTCTCAAAAACGTGACCAAATTTAGCCTAAAACATGTAAATCTCTCAAAAACGTGACCAAATTTTGCCTAAAACATGTAAATCTCTCAAAAACGTGACCGAATTTTGACTAAAACATGTAAATCTCTCAAAAACGTGACCGCATTTTGCCTAAAACATGGAAATCGCTCAAAAACGTGACCGAATTTTGCCTAAAACATGTAAATCTCTCAAAAACGTGGCCAAATTTAGCCTAAAACATGTAAATCTCTCAAAAACGTGACCAAATTTTTCCTAAAACATGTAAATCTCTCAAAAACGTGACCGAATTTAGCCTAAAACATGTAAATCTCTCAAAAACGTGGCCAGATTTAGCCTAAAACATGTAAATCTCTCAAAAACGTGACCAAATTTTGCCTAAAACATGTAAATCTCTCAAAAACGTGACCAAATTTAGCCTAAAACATGTAAATCTCTCAAAAACGTGACCAAATTTCGACTAAAACATGTAAATCTCTCAAAAACGTGACCAAATTTAGCCTAAAACATGTAAATCTCTCAAAAAACGTGACCAAATTTAGCCTAAAACACATAACTCTCTCAAAAACGTGACCAAATTTAGCCTAAAACATGTAAATCTCTCAAAAACGTGACCACATTTAGCTTAAAACACATAAATCTCTCAAAAACGTGACCAAATTTAGCCTAAAACACATAAATCTCTAAAAAACGTGACCAAATTTAGCCTAAAACACATAAATCTCTCAAAAACGTGACCACATTTAGCTTAAAACACATAAATCTCTCAAAAACGTGACCAAATTTCGACTAAAACATGTAAATCTCTCAAAAACGTGACCAAATTTAGCCGAAAACACATAAATCTCTCAAAAACGTGACCACATTTAGCTTAAAACACATAAATCTCTCAAAAACGTGACCAAATTTAGCCTAAAACACAAATCTCTCAAAAACGTGACCACATTTAGCTTAAAACACATAAATCTCTCAAAAACGTGACCAAATTTTGCCTAAAATATGTAAATCTCTCAAAAACGTGACCGAATTTTGCCTAAAACATGTAAATCTCTCAAAAACGTGACCGAATTTTGCCTAAAACATGTAAATCTCTCAAAAACGTGACCGAATTTTGCCTAAAAGCTGTAAATCTCTCAAAAACGTGGCCAAATTTAGCCTAAAACATGTAAATCTCTCAAAAACGTGACCGAATTTTGCCTAAAACATGTAAATCTCTCAAAAACGTGACCGAATTTAGCCTAAAACATGCAAATCTCTCAAAAACGTGGCCAAATTTAGCCTAAAACATGTAAATCTCTCAAAAACGTGACCAAATTTTGCCTAAAACATGTAAATCTCTCAAAAACGTGACCGAAATTTGCCTAAAACATGTAAATCTCTCAAAAACGTGACCGAATTTTGCCTAAAACATGTAAATCTCTCAAAAACGTGACCAAATTTTTCCTAAAACATGGAAATCTCTCAAAAACGTGACCAAATTTAGCCTAAAACATGTAAATCTCTCAAAAACGTGACCAAATTTAGCCTAAAACATGTAAATCTCTCAAAAACGTGACCAAATTTTGCCTAAAACATGTAAATCTCTCAAAAACGTGACCGAATTTTGACTAAATCATGTAAATCTCTCAAAAACGTGACCGAATTTTGCCTAAAACATGGAAATCGCTCAAAAACATGACCGAATTTTGCCTAAAACATGTAAATCTCTCAAAAACGTGGCCAAATTTAGCCTAAAACATGTAAATCTCTCAAAAACGTGACCAAATTTTTCCTAAAACATGGAAATCTCTAAAAAACGTGGCCAAATGTAGCCTAAAAAATGTAAATCTCTCAAAAACGTGGCGAAATGTAGCCTAAAAATGTAAATCTCTCAAAAACGTGACCAAATTTAGCCTACAACATGTAAATCTCTCAAAAACGTGACCAAATTTAGCCTAAAACATGTAAACTCTCAAAAACGTGACCAAATTTAGCCTAAAACATGTAAATCTCTCAAAAACGTGACCAAATTTAGCTTAAAACATGTAAATCTCTCAAAAACGTGACCAAATTTAGCCTAAAACATGTAAATCTCTCAAAAGCGTGACCACATTTAGCCTAAAACATGTAAATCTCTCAAAAACGTGACCAAATTTAGCCTAAAACATGTAAATCTCTCAAAAACGTGACCAAATTTAGCCTAAAACATGTAAATCTCTCAAAAACGTGACCAAATTTAGCCTAAAACACGTAAATCTCTCAAAAGCGTGACCACATTTAGCCTAAAACATGTAAATCTCTCAAAAACGTGACCAAATTTAGCCTAAAACATGTAAATCTCTCAAAAACGTGACCAAATTTTGCCTAAAACATGTAAATCTCTCAAAAACGTGACCGAATTTTGCCTAAAACATGTAAATCTCTCAAAAACGTGACCGAATTTTGCCTAAAACATGTAAATCTCTCAAAAACGTGACCGAGTTTTGCCTAAAACATGTAAATCTCTCAAAAACGTGGCCAAATTTAGCCTAAAACATGTAAATCTCTCAAAAACGTGACCAAATTTAACCTAAAACATGTAAATCTCTCAAAAACGTTACCAGATTTAGCCAAAAACATGTAAATCTCTCAAAAACGTGACCAACTTTAGCCTAAAACATGTAAATCTCTCAAAAACGTGACGAACATTAGCCTAAAACATGTAAATCTCTCAAAAACGTGATCAAATTTAGCCTAAAACACATAAATCTCTCAAAAACGTGACCAAATTTAGCCTAAAACACATAAATCTCTTTAAAACGTGACCAAATTTAGCCTAAAACATGTAAATCTCTCAAAAACGTGACCAAATTTAGCCTAAAACATGTAAACTCTCAAAAACGTGACCAAATTTAGCCTAAAACATGTAAATCTCTCAAAAACGTGACCAACTTTAGCCTAAAACATGTAAATCTCTAAAAAACGTGACCACCTTTAGCCTAAAACATGTAAATCTCATAAAAACCTGACCAAATTTAGCCTAAAACATGTAAATCTCTCAAAAACGTGAGCAAATTTAGCCTACAACACGTAAATCTCTCAAAAACGTGACCAAATTTTGCCTAAAACATGTAAATCTCTCACGTAAAACATGTAAACATGTAAATCTCTCTCAATCTAAAACACATAAATCTCTCAAAAACGTGACCAAATTTAGCCTAAAACACATAAATCTCTCAAAAACGTGACCACATTTAGCTTAAAACACATAAATCTCTCAAAAACGTGACCAAATTTAGCTTAAAACACATAAATCTCTCAAAAACGTGACCAAATTTAGCCTAAAACATGTAAATCTCTCAAAAACGTGACCACATTTAGCTTAAAACACATAAATCTCTCAAAAACGTGACCAAATTTAGCCTAAAACACATAAATCTCTCAAAAACGTGACCAAATTTAGCCTAAAACACATAAATCTCTCAAAAACGTGACCACATTTAGCTTAAAACACATAAATCTCTCAAAAACGTGACCAAATTTTGCCTAAAATATGTAAATCTCTCAAAAACGTGACCGAATTTTGCCTAAAACATGTAAATCTCTCAAAAACGTGACCGAATTTTGCCTAAAACATGTAAATCTCTCAAAAACGTGACCGAATTTTGCCTAAAACATGTAAATCTCTCAAAAACGTGGCCAAATTTAGCCTAAAACATGTAAATCTCTCAAAAACGTGACCGAATTTTGCCTAAAACATGTAAATCTCACAAAAACGTGACCAAATTTAGCCTAAAACATGTAAACTCTCAAAAACGTGACCAAATTTAGCCTAAAACATGTAAATCTCTCAAAAACGTGACCAAATTTAGCTTAAAACATGTAAATCTCTCAAAAACGTGACCAAATTTAGCCTAAAACATGTAAATCTCTCAAAAGCGTGACCACATTTAGCCTAAAACATGTAAATCTCTCAAAAACGTGACCAAATTTAGCCTAAAACATGTAAATCTCTCAAAAACGTGACCAAATTTAGCCTAAAACATGTAAATCTCTCAAAAACGTGACCAAATTTAGCCTAAAACACGTAAATCTCTCAAAAGCGTGACCACATTTAGCCTAAAACATGTAAATCTCTCAAAAACGTGACCAAATTTAGCCTAAAACATGTAAATCTCTCAAAAACGTGACCAAATTTTGCCTAAAACATGTAAATCTCTCAAAAACGTGACCGAATTTTGCCTAAAACATGTAAATCTCTCAAAAACGTGACCGAATTTTGCCTAAAACATGTAAATCTCTCAAAAACGTGACCGAGTTTTGCCTAAAACATGTAAATCTCTCAAAAACGTGGCCAAATTTAGCCTAAAACATGTAAATCTCTCAAAAACGTGACCAAATTTAACCTAAAACATGTAAATCTCTCAAAAACGTTACCAGATTTAGCCAAAAACATGTAAATCTCTCAAAAACGTGACCAACTTTAGCCTAAAACATGTAAATCTCTCAAAAACGTGACGAACATTAGCCTAAAACATGTAAATCTCTCAAAAACGTGATCAAATTTAGCCTAAAACACATAAATCTCTCAAAAACGTGACCAAATTTAGCCTAAAACACATAAATCTCTTTAAAACGTGACCAAATTTAGCCTAAAACATGTAAATCTCTCAAAAACGTGACCAAATTTAGCCTAAAACATGTAAACTCTCAAAAACGTGACCAAATTTAGCCTAAAACATGTAAATCTCTCAAAAACGTGACCAACTTTAGCCTAAAACATGTAAATCTCTAAAAAACGTGACCACCTTTAGCCTAAAACATGTAAATCTCATAAAAACCTGACCAAATTTAGCCTAAAACATGTAAATCTCTCAAAAACGTGAGCAAATTTAGCCTACAACACGTAAATCTCTCAAAAACGTGACCAAATTTTGCCTAAAACATGTAAATCTCTCACGTAAAACATGTAAACATGTAAATCTCTCTCAATCTAAAACACATAAATCTCTCAAAAACGTGACCAAATTTAGCCTAAAACACATAAATCTCTCAAAAACGTGACCACATTTAGCTTAAAACACATAAATCTCTCAAAAACGTGACCAAATTTAGCCTAAAACACATAAATCTCTCAAAAACGTGACCAAATTTAGCCTAAAACATGTAAATCTCTCAAAAACGTGACCACATTTAGCTTAAAACACATAAATCTCTCAAAAACGTGACCAAATTTAGCCTAAAACACATAAATCTCTCAAAAACGTGACCAAATTTAGCCTAAAACACATAAATCTCTCAAAAACGTGACCACATTTAGCTTAAAACACATAAATCTCTCAAAAACGTGACCAAATTTTGCCTAAAATATGTAAATCTCTCAAAAACGTGACCGAATTTTGCCTAAAACATGTAAATCTCTCAAAAACGTGACCGAATTTTGCCTAAAACATGTAAATCTCTCAAAAACGTGACCGAATTTTGCCTAAAACATGTAAATCTCTCAAAAACGTGGCCAAATTTAGCCTAAAACATGTAAATCTCTCAAAAACGTGACCGAATTTTGCCTAAAACATGTAAATCTCACAAAAACGTGACCGAATTTAGCCTAAAACATGCAAATCTCTCAAAAACGTGGCCAAATTTAGCCTAAAACATGTAAATCTCTCAAAAACGTGACCAAATTTTGCCTAAAACATGTAAATCTCTCAAAAACGTGACCGAAATTTGCCTAAAACATGTAAATCTCTCAAAAACGTGACCGAATTTTGCCTAAAACATGTAAATCTCTCAAAAACGTGACCAAATTTTTCCTAAAACATGGAAATCTCTCAAAAACGTGACCAAATTTAGCCTAAAACATGTAAATCTCTCAAAAACGTGACCAAATTTAGCCTAAAACATGTAAATCTCTCAAAAACGTGACCAAATTTTGCCTAAAACATGTAAATCTCTCAAAAACGTGACCGAATTTTGACTAAAACATGTAAATCTCTCAAAAACGTGACCGAATTTTGCCTAAAACATGGAAATCGCTCAAAAACGTGACCGAATTTTGCCTAAAACATGTAAATCTCTCAAAAACGTGGCCAAATTTAGCCTAAAACATGTAAATCTCTCAAAAACGTGACCAAATTTTTCCTAAAACATGGAAATCTCTCAAAAACGTGGCCAAATGTAGCCTAAAAAATGTAAATCTCTCAAAAACGTGGCCAAATGTAGCCTAAAAAATGTAAATCTCTCAAAAACGTGGCCAAATGTAGCCTAAAAAATGTAAATCTCTCAAAAACGTGACCAAATTTTGCCTAAAACATGTAAATCTCTCAAAAACGTGACCAAATTTAGCCTAAAACATGTAAATCTCTCAAAAACGTGACCAAATTTAGCCTAAAACATGTAAATCTCTCAAAAACGTGACCAAATTTAACCTAAAACATGTAAATCTCTCAAAAACGTGACCAACTTTAGCCTAAAACATGTAAATCTCTCAAAAACGTGACGAACTTTAGTCGAAAACATGTAAATCTCTCAAAAACGTGACCAAATTTAGCCTAAAACACATAAATCTCTTAAAAACGTGACCAAATTTAGCCTAAAACATGTAAATCTCTCAAAAACGTGACCAAATTTAACCAAAAACATGTAAATCTCTCAAAAACGTGACCAAATTTTGCCTAAAACATGTAAATCTCTCAAAAACGTGACCAAATTTAGCCTAAAACATGTAAATCTCTCAAAAACGTGACCAAATTTAACCTAAAACATGTAAATCTCTCAAAAACGTGACCAAATTTAGCCTAAAACATGTAAATCTCTCAAAAACGTGACGAACTTTAGCCGAAAACATGTAAATCTCTCAAAAACGTGACCAAATTTAGCCTAAAACACATAAATCTCTTAAAAACGTGACCAAATTTAGCCTAAAACATGTAAATCTCTCAAAAACGTGACGAACGTTAGCCGAAAACATGTAAATCTCTCAAAAACGTGTCCAAATTTAGCCTAAAACACATAAATCTCTTAAAAACGTGACCAAATTTAGCCTAAACACATAAATCTCTCAAAAACGTGACCGAATTTAGCCTAAAACATGTAAATCTCTCAAAAACGTGACCAAATTTAGCCTAAAACATGTAAATCTCTCAAAAACGTGACCGAATATAGCCTAAAACATGTAAATCTCTCAAAAACGTGGCCAGATTTAGCCTAAAACATGTAAATCTCTCAAAAACGTGACCAAATTTTGCCTAAAACATGGAAATCTCTCAAAAACGTGACCAAATTTAGCCTAAAACATGTAAATCTCTCAAAAACGTGACCAAATTTCGACTAAAACATGTAAATCTCTCAAAAACGTGACCAAATTTAGCCTAAAACATGTAAATCTCTCAAAAAACGTGACCAAATTTAGCCTAAAACACATAAATCTCTCAAAAACGTGACCAAATTTAGCCTAAAACATGTAAATCTCTCAAAAACGTGACCACATTTAGCTTAAAACACATAAATCTCTCAAAAACGTGACCAAATTTAGCCTAAAACACATAAATCTCTCAAAAACGTGACCAAATTTAGCCTAAAACACATAAATCTCTCAAAAACGTGACCACATTTAGCTTAAAACACATAAATCTCTCAAAAACGTGACCAAATTTAGCCTAAAACACATAAATCTCTAAAAAAGGTGACCAAATTTAGCCTAAAACACATAAATCTCTCAAAAACGTGACCACATTTAGCTTAAAACACATAAATCTCTCAAAAATGTGACCAAATTTAGCCTAAAACACAAATCTCTCAAAAACGTGACCACATTTAGCTTAAAACACATAAATCTCTCAAAAACGTGACCAAATTTTGCCTAAAATATGTAAATCTCTCAAAAACGTGACCGAATTTTGCCTAAAACATGTAAATCTCTCAAAAACGTGACCGAATTTTGCCTAAAACATGTAAATCTCTCAAAAACGTGACCGAATTTTGCCTAAAACATGTAAATCTCTCAAAAACGTGGCCAAATTTAGCCTAAAACATGTAAATCTCTCAAAAACGTGACCGAATTTTGCCTAAAACATGTAAATCTCTCAAAAACGTGACCGAATTTAGCCTAAAACATGCAAATCTCTCAAAAACGTGGCCAAATTTAGCCTAAAACATGTAAATCTCTCAAAAACGTGACCAAATTTTGCCTAAAACATGTAAATCTCTCAAAAACGTGACCGAAATTTGCCTAAAACATGTAAATCTCTCAAAAACGTGACCGAATTTTGCCTAAAACATGTAAATCTCTCAAAAACGTGACCAAATTTTTCCTAAAACATGGAAATCTCTCAAAAACGTGACCAAATTTAGCCTAAAACATGTAAATCTCTCAAAAACGTGACCAAATTTAGCCTAAAACATGTAAATCTCTCAAAAACGTGACCAAATTTTGCCTAAAACATGTAAATCTCTCAAAAACGTGACCGAATTTTGACTAAAACATGTAAATCTCTCAAAAACGTGACCGAATTTTGACTAAAACATGTAAATCTCTCAAAAACGTGACCGAATTTTGCCTAAAACATGGAAATCGCTCAAAAACGTGACCGAATTTTGCCTAAAACGTAAATCTCTCAAAAACATGACCAAATTTTTCCTAAAACATGGAAATCTCTCAAAAACGTGGCCAAATGTAGCCTAAAAATGTAAATCTCTCAAAAACGTGGCCAAATGTAGCCTAAAAAATGTAAATCTCTCAAAAACGTGGCCAAATGTAGCCTAAAAAATGTAAATCTCTCAAAAACGTGACCAAATTTTGCCTAAAACATGTAAATCTCTCAAAAACGTGACCAAATTTAGCCTAAAACATGTAAATCTCTCAAAAACGTGACCAAATTTAGCCTAAAACATGTAAATCTCTCAAAAACGTGACCAAATTTAACCTAAAACATGTAAATCTCTCAAAAACGTGACCAACTTTAGCCTAAAACATGTAAATCTCTCAAAAACGTGACCAAATTTAGCCTAAAACACATAAATCTCTTAAAAACGTGACCAAATTTAGCCTAAAACATGTAAATCTCTCAAAAACGTGACCAAATTTAACCAAAAACATGTAAATCTCTCAAAAACGTGACCAAATTTTGCCTAAAACATGTAAATCTCTCAAAAACGTGACCAAATTTAGCCTAAAACATGTAAATCTCTCAAAAACGTGACCAAATTTAACCTAAAACATGTAAATCTCTCAAAAACGTGACCAAATTTTGCCTAAAACATGTAAATCTCTCAAAAACGTGACGAACTTTAGCCGAAAACATGTAAATCTCTCAAAAACGTGACCAAATTTAGCCTAAAACACATAAATCTCTTAAAAACGTGACCAAATTTAGCCTAAAACATGTAAATCTCTCAAAAACGTGACCAAATTTAACCTAAAACATGTAAATCTCTCAAAAACGTGACGAACGTTAGCCGAAAACATGTAAATCTCTCAAAAACGTGTCCAAATTTAGCCTAAAACACATAAATCTCTTAAAAACGTGACCAAATTTAGCCTAAAACACATAAATCTCTCAAAAACGTGACAGAATTTAGCCTAAAACATGTAAATCTCTCAAAAACGTGACCAAATTTAGCCTAAAACATGTAAATCTCTCAAAAACGTGACCGAATTTAGCCTAAAACATGTAAATCTCTCAAAAACGTGGCCAGATTTAGCCTAAAACATGTAAATCTCTCAAAAACGTGACCAAATTTTGCCTAAAACATGGAAATCTCTAAAAAACGTGACCAAATTTAGCCTAAAACATGTAAATCTCTCAAAAACGTGACCAAATTTCGACTAAAACATGTAAATCTCTCAAAAACGTGACCAAATTTAGCCTAAAACACATAAATCTCTCAAAAACGTGACCACATTTAGCTTAAAACACATAAATCTCTCAAAAACGTGACCAAATTTAGCCTAAAACACATAAATCTCTCAAAAACGTGACCAAATTTTTCCTAAAACATGGAAATCTCTCAAAAACGTGACCAAATTTAGCCTAAAACATGTAAATCTCTCAAAAACGTGACCAAATTTTGCCTAAAACATGTAAATCTCTCAAAAACGTGACCGAATTTTGACTAAAACATGTAAATCTCTCAAAAACGTGACCGAATTTTGCCTAAAACATGTAAATCGCTCAAAAACGTGACCGAATTTTGCCTAAAACATGTAAATCTCTCAAAAACGTGGCCAAATTTAGCCTAAAACATGTAAATCTCTCAAAAACGTGACCAAATTTTTCCTAAAACATGGAAATCTCTCAAAAACGTGGCCAAATGTAGCCTAAAAAATGTAAATCTCTCAAAAACGTGGCCAAATGTCGCCTAAAAAATGTAAATCTCTCAAAAACGTGACCAAATTTTGCCTAAAACATGTGAATCTCTCAAAAACGTGACCAAATTTAGCCTAAAACATGTAAATCTCTCAAAAACGTGACCAAATTTAGCCTAAAACATGTAAATCTCTCAAAAACGTGACCAAATTTAACCTAAAACATGTAAATCTCTCAAAAACGTGACCAACTTTAGCCTAAAACATGTAAATCTCTCAAAAACGTGACGAACTTTAGCCGAAAACATGTAAATCTCTCAAAAACGTGACCAAATTTAGCCTAAAACACATAAATCTCTTAAAAACGTGACCAAATTTAGCCTAAAACATGTAAATCTCTCAAAAACGTGACCAAATTTAACCTAAAACATGTAAATCTCTCAAAAACGTGACCGAATTTTGCCTAAAACATGTAAATCTCTCAAAAACGTGACCGAATTTAGCCTAAAACATGCAAATCTCTCAAAAATGTGGCCAAATTTAGCCTAAAACATGTAAATCTCTCAAAAACGTGACCAAATTTTGCCTAAAACATGTAAATCTCTCAAAAACGTGACCGAAATTTGCCTAAAACATGTAAATCTCTCAAAAGCGTGACCGAATTTTGCCTAAAACATGCAAATCTCTCAAAAACGTGACCGAATTTTGCCTAAAACATGTAAATCTCTCAAAAACGTGGCCAAATTTAGCCTAAAACATGTAAATCTCTCAAAAAGGTGACCAAATTTAGCCTAAAACATGTAACTCTCAAAAAGGTGACCAAATTTAGCCTAAAACATGTAAACTCTCAAAAAAGTGACCGAATTTTGCCTAAAACATGTAAATCTCTCAAAAACGTGGCCAAATTTAGCCTAAAACATGTAAATCTCTCAAAAAGGTGACCAAATTTAGCCTAAAACATGTAAACTCTCAAAAACGTGACCAAATTTAGCCTAAAACATGTAAATCTCTAAAAAACGTGACCACATTTAGCTTAAAACATGTAAATCTCTAAAAAACGTGACCACATTTAGCTTAAAACATGTAAATCTCTCAAAAACGTGACCAAATTTAGCTTAAAACATAAAAAAACCTCTCAAAAACGTGACCAAATTTAGCCTAAAACACGTAAATCTCTCAAAAACGTGACCAAATTTAGCCTAAAACATGTAAATCTCTCAAAAAGTGACCGAATTTTGCCGAAAACATGTAAATCTCTCAAAAACGTGGCCAAATTTAGCCTAAAACATGTAAATCTCTCAAAAACGTGACCAAATTTAGCCTAAAACATGTAAATCTCTCAAAAAGTGACCGAATTTAGCCTAAAACATGTAAATCTCTCAAAAAGTGACCGAATTTTGCCTAAAACATGTAAATCTCTAAAAAACGTGGCCAAATTTAGCCTAAAACATGTAAATCTCTCAAAAACGTGACCAAATTTAGCCTAAAACATGTAAATCTCTCAAAAACGTGACCAAATTTTTCCTAAAACATGGAAATCTCTCAAAAACGTGGCCAAATGTAGCCTAAAAAATGTAAATCTCTCAAAAACGTGGCCAAATGTCGCCTAAAAAATGTAAATCTCTCAAAAACGTGACCAAATTTTGCCTAAAACATGTGAATCTCTCAAAAACGTGACCAAATTTAGCCTAAAACATGTAAATTTCTCAAAAACGTGACCAAATTTAGCCTAAAACATGTAAATCTCTCAAAAACGTGACCAAATTTAACCTAAAACATGTAAATCTCTCAAAAACGTGACCAACTTTAGCCTAAAACATGTAAATCTCTCAAAAACGTGACGAACTTTAGCCGAAAACATGTAAATCTCTCAAAAACGTGACCAAATTTAGCCTAAAACACATAAATCTCTTAAAAACGTGACCAAATTTAGCCTAAAACATGTAAATCTCTCAAAAACGTGACCAAATTTAACCTAAAACATGTAAATCTCTCAAAAACGTGACCGAATTTAGCCTAAAACATGTAAATCTCTCAAAAACGTGACCAAATTTAGCCTAAAACATGTAAATCTCTCAAAAACGTGACCAAATTTAACCTAAAACATGTAAATCTCTCAAAAACGTGACCAACTTTAGCCTAAAACATGTAAATCTCTCAAAAACGTGACCAAATTTAGCCTAAAACACATAAATCTCTTAAAAACGTGACCAAATTTAGCCTAAAACATGTAAATCTCTCAAAAACGTGACCAAATTTAACCAAAAACATGTAAATCTCTCAAAAACGTGACCAAATTTTGCCTAAAACATGTAAATCTCTCAAAAACGTGACCAAATTTAGCCTAAAACATGTAAATCTCTCAAAAACGTGACCAAATTTAACCTAAAACATGTAAATCTCTCAAAAACGTGACCAAATTTTGCCTAAAACATGTAAATCTCTCAAAAACGTGACGAACTTTAGCCGAAAACATGTAAATCTCTCAAAAACGTGACCAAATTTAGCCTAAAACACATAAATCTCTTAAAAACGTGACCAAATTTAGCCTAAAACATGTAAATCTCTCAAAAACGTGACCAAATTTAACCTAAAACATGTAAATCTCTCAAAAACGTGACGAACGTTAGCCGAAAACATGTAAATCTCTCAAAAACGTGTCCAAATTTAGCCTAAAACACATAAATCTCTTAAAAACGTGACCAAATTTAGCCTAAAACACATAAATCTCTCAAAAACGTGACAGAATTTAGCCTAAAACATGTAAATCTCTCAAAAACGTGACCAAATTTAGCCTAAAACATGTAAATCTCTCAAAAACGTGACCGAATTTAGCCTAAAACATGTAAATCTCTCAAAAACGTGGCCAGATTTAGCCTAAAACATGTAAATCTCTCAAAAACGTGACCAAATTTTGCCTAAAACATGGAAATCTCTCAAAAACGTGACCAAATTTAGCCTAAAACATGTAAATCTCTCAAAAACGTGACCAAATTTCGACTAAAACATGTAAATCTCTCAAAAACGTGACCAAATTTAGCCTAAAACACATAAATCTCTCAAAAACGTGACCACATTTAGCTTAAAACACATAAATCTCTCAAAAACGTGACCAAATTTAGCCTAAAACACATAAATCTCTCAAAAACGTGACCAAATTTTTCCTAAAACATGGAAATCTCTCAAAAACGTGACCAAATTTAGCCTAAAACATGTAAATCTCTCAAAAACGTGACCAAATTTTGCCTAAAACATGTAAATCTCTCAAAAACGTGACCGAATTTTGACTAAAACATGTAAATCTCTCAAAAACGTGACCGAATTTTGCCTAAAACATGTAAATCGCTCAAAAACGTGACCGAATTTTGCCTAAAACATGTAAATCTCTCAAAAACGTGGCCAAATTTAGCCTAAAACATGTAAATCTCTCAAAAACGTGACCAAATTTTTCCTAAAACATGGAAATCTCTCAAAAACGTGGCCAAATGTAGCCTAAAAAATGTAAATCTCTCAAAAACGTGGCCAAATGTCGCCTAAAAAATGTAAATCTCTCAAAAACGTGACCAAATTTTGCCTAAAACATGTGAATCTCTCAAAAACGTGACCAAATTTAGCCTAAAACATGTAAATCTCTCAAAAACGTGACCAAATTTAGCCTAAAACATGTAAATCTCTCAAAAACGTGACCAAATTTAACCTAAAACATGTAAATCTCTCAAAAACGTGACCAACTTTAGCCTAAAACATGTAAATCTCTCAAAAACGTGACGAACTTTAGCCGAAAACATGTAAATCTCTCAAAAACGTGACCAAATTTAGCCTAAAACACATAAATCTCTTAAAAACGTGACCAAATTTAGCCTAAAACATGTAAATCTCTCAAAAACGTGACCAAATTTAACCTAAAACATGTAAATCTCTCAAAAACGTGACCGAATTTTGCCTAAAACATGTAAATCTCTCAAAAACGTGACCGAATTTAGCCTAAAACATGCAAATCTCTCAAAAATGTGGCCAAATTTAGCCTAAAACATGTAAATCTCTCAAAAACGTGACCAAATTTTGCCTAAAACATGTAAATCTCTCAAAAACGTGACCGAAATTTGCCTAAAACATGTAAATCTCTCAAAAGCGTGACCGAATTTTGCCTAAAACATGCAAATCTCTCAAAAACGTGACCGAATTTTGCCTAAAACATGTAAATCTCTCAAAAACGTGGCCAAATTTAGCCTAAAACATGTAAATCTCTCAAAAAGGTGACCAAATTTAGCCTAAAACATGTAACTCTCAAAAAGGTGACCAAATTTAGCCTAAAACATGTAAACTCTCAAAAAAGTGACCGAATTTTGCCTAAAACATGTAAATCTCTCAAAAACGTGGCCAAATTTAGCCTAAAACATGTAAATCTCTCAAAAAGGTGACCAAATTTAGCCTAAAACATGTAAACTCTCAAAAACGTGACCAAATTTAGCCTAAAACATGTAAATCTCTAAAAAACGTGACCACATTTAGCTTAAAACATGTAAATCTCTAAAAAACGTGACCACATTTAGCTTAAAACATGTAAATCTCTCAAAAACGTGACCAAATTTAGCTTAAAACATAAAAAACCTCTCAAAAACGTGACCAAATTTAGCCTAAAACACGTAAATCTCTCAAAAACGTGACCAAATTTAGCCTAAAACATGTAAATCTCTCAAAAAGTGACCGAATTTTGCCGAAAACATGTAAATCTCTCAAAAACGTGGCCAAATTTAGCCTAAAACATGTAAATCTCTCAAAAACGTGACCAAATTTAGCCTAAAACATGTAAATCTCTCAAAAAGTGACCGAATTTAGCCTAAAACATGTAAATCTCTCAAAAAGTGACCGAATTTTGCCTAAAACATGTAAATCTCTAAAAAACGTGGCCAAATTTAGCCTAAAACATGTAAATCTCTCAAAAACGTGACCAAATTTAGCCTAAAACATGTAAATCTCTCAAAAACGTGACCAAATTTTCCTAAAACATGGAAATCTCTCAAAAACGTGGCCAAATGTAGCCTAAAAAATGTAAATCTCTCAAAAACGTGGCCAAATGTCGCCTAAAAAATGTAAATCTCTCAAAAACGTGACCAAATTTTGCCTAAAACATGTGAATCTCTCAAAAACGTGACCAAATTTAGCCTAAAACATGTAAATTTCTCAAAAACGTGACCAAATTTAGCCTAAAACATGTAAATCTCTCAAAAACGTGACCAAATTTAACCTAAAACATGTAAATCTCTCAAAAACGTGACCAACTTTAGCCTAAAACATGTAAATCTCTCAAAAACGTGACGAACTTTAGCCGAAAACATGTAAATCTCTCAAAAACGTGACCAAATTTAGCCTAAAACACATAAATCTCTTAAAAACGTGACCAAATTTAGCCTAAAACATGTAAATCTCTCAAAAACGTGACCAAATTTAACCTAAAACATGTAAATCTCTCAAAAACGTGACCGAATTTTGCCTAAAACATGTAAATCTCTCAAAAACGTGACCGAATTTAGCCTAAAACATGCAAATCTCTCAAAAATGTGGCCAAATTTAGCCTAAAACATGTAAATCTCTCAAAAACGTGACCAAATTTTGCCTAAAACATGTAAATCTCTCAAAAACGTGACCGAAATTTGCCTAAAACATGTAAATCTCTCAAAAGCGTGACCGAATTTTGCCTAAAACATGCAAATCTCTCAAAAACGTGACCGAATTTTGCCTAAAACATGTAAATCTCTAAAAAAACGTGGCCAAATTTAGCCTAAAACATGTAAATCTCTCAAAAAGGTGACCAAATTTAGCCTAAAACATGTAACTCTCAAAAAGGTGACCAAATTTAGCCTAAAACATGTAAACTCTCAAAAAAGTGACCGAATTTTGCCTAAAACATGCAAATCTCTCAAAAACGTGACCGAATTTTGCCTAAAACATGTAAATCTCTCAAAACGTGGCCAAATTTAGCCTAAAACATGTAAATCTCTCAAAAAGGTGACCAAATTTAGCCTAAAACATGTAACTCTCAAAAAGGTGACCAAATTTAGCCTAAAACATGTAAACTCTCAAAAAAGTGACCGAATTTTGCCTAAAACATGTAAATCTCTCAAAAACGTGGCCAAATTTAGCCTAAAACATGTAAATCTCTCAAAAAGGTGACCAAATTTAGCCTAAAACATGTAAACTCTCAAAAACGTGACCAAATTTAGCCTAAAACATGTAAATCTCTAAAAAACGTGACCACATTTAGCTTAAAACATGTAAATCTCTAAAAAACGTGACCACATTTAGCTTAAAACATGTAAATCTCTCAAAAACGTGACCAAATTTAGCTTAAAACATAAAAAACCTCTCAAAAACGTGACCAAATTTAGCCTAAAACACGTAAATCTCTCAAAAACGTGACCAATTTAGCCTAAAACATGTAAATCTCTCAAAAAGTGACCGAATTTTGCCGAAAACATGTAAATCTCTCAAAAACGTGGCCAAATTTAGCCTAAAACATGTAAATCTCTCAAAAACGTGACCAAATTTAGCCTAAACATGTAAATCTCTCAAAAAGTGACCGAATTTAGCCTAAAACATGTAAATCTCTCAAAAAGTGACCGAATTTTGCCTAAAACATGTAAATCTCTAAAAAACGTGGCCAAATTTAGCCTAAAACATGTAAATCTCTCAAAAACGTGACCAAATTTAGCCTAAAACATGTAAATCTCTCAAAAACGTGACCAAATTTTTCCTAAAACATGGAAATCTCTCAAAAACGTGGCCAAATGTAGCCTAAAAAATGTAAATCTCTCAAAAACGTGGCCAAATGTCGCCTAAAAAATGTAAATCTCTCAAAAACGTGACCAAATTTTGCCTAAAACATGTGAATCTCTCAAAAACGTGACCAAATTTAGCCTAAAACATGTAAATTTCTCAAAAACGTGACCAAATTTAGCCTAAAACATGTAAATCTCTCAAAAACGTGACCAAATTTAACCTAAAACATGTAAATCTCTCAAAAACGTGACCAACTTTAGCCTAAAACATGTAAATCTCTCAAAAACGTGACGAACTTTAGCCGAAAACATGTAAATCTCTCAAAAACGTGACCAAATTTAGCCTAAAACACATAAATCTCTTAAAAACGTGACCAAATTTAGCCTAAAACATGTAAATCTCTCAAAAACGTGACCAAATTTAACCTAAAACATGTAAATCTCTCAAAAACGTGACCGAATTTTGCCTAAAACATGTAAATCTCTCAAAAACGTGACCGAATTTAGCCTAAAACATGCAAATCTCTCAAAAATGTGGCCAAATTTAGCCTAAAACATGTAAATCTCTCAAAAACGTGACCAAATTTTGCCTAAAACATGTAAATCTCTCAAAAACGTGACCGAAATTTGCCTAAAACATGTAAATCTCTCAAAAGCGTGACCGAATTTTGCCTAAAACATGCAAATCTCTCAAAAACGTGACCGAATTTTGCCTAAAACATGTAAATCTCTAAAAAACGTGGCCAAATTTAGCCTAAAACATGTAAATCTCTCAAAAAGGTGACCAAATTTAGCCTAAAACATGTAACTCTCAAAAAGGTGACCAAATTTAGCCTAAAACATGTAAACTCTCAAAAAAGTGACCGAATTTTGCCTAAAACATGTAAATCTCTCAAAAACGTGGCCAAATTTAGCCTAAAACATGTAAATCTCTCAAAAAGGTGACCAAATTTAGCCTAAAACATGTAAACTCTCAAAAACGTGACCAAATTTAGCCTAAAACATGTAAATCTCTAAAAAACGTGACCACATTTAGCTTAAAACATGTAAATCTCTAAAAAACGTGACCACATTTAGCTTAAAACATGTAAATCTCTCAAAAACGTGACCAAATTTAGCCTAAAACACATAAATCTCTCAAAAACGTGACCACATTTAGCTTAAAACACATAAATCTCTCAAAAACGTGACCAAATTTAGCCTAAAACACATAAATCTCTCAAAAACGTGACCAAATTTTTCCTAAAACATGGAAATCTCTCAAAAACGTGACCCAAATTTAGCCTAAAACATGTAAATCTCTCAAAAACGTGACCAAATTTTGCCTAAAACATGTAAATCTCTCAAAAACGTGACCGAATTTTGACTAAAACATGTAAATCTCTCAAAAACGTGACCGAATTTTGCCTAAAACATGTAAATCGCTCAAAAACGTGACCGAATTTTGCCTAAAACATGTAAATCTCTCAAAAACGTGGCCAAATTTAGCCTAAAACATGTAAATCTCTCAAAAACGTGACCAAATTTTTCCTAAAACATGGAAATCTCTCAAAAACGTGGCCAAATGTAGCCTAAAAAATGTAAATCTCTCAAAAACGTGGCCAAATGTCGCCTAAAAAATGTAAATCTCTCAAAAACGTGACCAAATTTTGCCTAAAACATGTGAATCTCTCAAAAACGTGACCAAATTTAGCCTAAAACATGTAAATCTCTCAAAAACGTGACCAAATTTAGCCTAAAACATGTAAATCTCTCAAAAACGTGACCAAATTTAACCTAAAACATGTAAATCTCTCAAAAACGTGACCAACTTTAGCCTAAAACATGTAAATCTCTCAAAAACGTGACGAACTTTAGCCGAAAACATGTAAATCTCTCAAAAACGTGACCAAATTTAGCCTAAAACACATAAATCTCTTAAAAACGTGACCAAATTTAGCCTAAAACATGTAAATCTCTCAAAAACGTGACCAAATTTCACCTAAAACATGTAAATCTCTCAAAAACGTGACCGAATTTTGCCTAAAACATGTAAATCTCTCAAAAACGTGACCGAATTTAGCCTAAAACATGCAAATCTCTCAAAAATGTGGCCAAATTTAGCCTAAAACATGTAAATCTCTCAAAAACGTGACCAAATTTTGCCTAAAACATGTAAATCTCTCAAAAACGTGACCGAAATTTGCCTAAAACATGTAAATCTCTCAAAAGCGTGACCGAATTTTGCCTAAAACATGCAAATCTCTCAAAAACGTGACCGAATTTTGCCTAAAACATGTAAATCTCTCAAAAACGTGGCCAAATTTAGCCTAAAACATGTAAATCTCTCAAAAAGGTGACCAAATTTAGCCTAAAACATGTAACTCTCAAAAAGGTGACCAAATTTAGCCTAAAACATGTAAACTCTCAAAAAAGTGACCGAATTTTGCCTAAAACATGTAAATCTCTCAAAAACGTGGCCAAATTTAGCCTAAAACATGTAAATCTCTCAAAAAGGTGACCAAATTTAGCCTAAAACATGTAAACTCTCAAAAACGTGACCAAATTTAGCCTAAAACATGTAAATCTCTAAAAAACGTGACCACATTTAGCTTAAAACATGTAAATCTCTAAAAAACGTGACCACATTTAGCTTAAAACATGTAAATCTCTCAAAAACGTGACCAAATTTAGCTTAAAACATAAAAAACCTCTCAAAAACGTGACCAAATTTAGCCTAAAACACGTAAATCTCTCAAAAACGTGACCAAATTTAGCCTAAAACATGTAAATCTCTCAAAAAGTGACCGAATTTTGCCGAAAACATGTAAATCTCTCAAAAACGTGGCCAAATTTAGCCTAAAACATGTAAATCTCTCAAAAACGTGACCAAATTTAGCCTAAAACATGTAAATCTCTCAAAAAGTGACCGAATTTAGCCTAAAACATGTAAATCTCTCAAAAAGTGACCGAATTTTGCCTAAAACATGTAAATCTCTAAAAAACGTGGCCAAATTTAGCCTAAAACATGTAAATCTCTCAAAAACGTGACCAAATTTAGCCTAAAACATGTAAATCTCTCAAAAACGTGACCAAATTTTTCCTAAAACATGGAAATCTCTCAAAAACGTGGCCAAATGTAGCCTAAAAAATGTAAATCTCTCAAAAACGTGGCCAAATGTCGCCTAAAAAATGTAAATCTCTCAAAAACGTGACCAAATTTTGCCTAAAACATGTGAATCTCTCAAAAACGTGACCAAATTTAGCCTAAAACATGTAAATTTCTCAAAAACGTGACCAAATTTAGCCTAAAACATGTAAATCTCTCAAAAACGTGACCAAATTTAACCTAAAACATGTAAATCTCTCAAAAACGTGACCAACTTTAGCCTAAAACATGTAAATCTCTCAAAAACGTGACGAACTTTAGCCGAAAACATGTAAATCTCTCAAAAACGTGACCAAATTTAGCCTAAAACACATAAATCTCTTAAAAACGTGACCAAATTTAGCCTAAAACATGTAAATCTCTCAAAAACGTGACCAAATTTAACCTAAAACATGTAAATCTCTCAAAAACGTGACCGAATTTTGCCTAAAACATGTAAATCTCTCAAAAACGTGACCGAATTTAGCCTAAAACATGCAAATCTCTCAAAAATGTGGCCAAATTTAGCCTAAAACATGTAAATCTCTCAAAAACGTGACCAAATTTTGCCTAAAACATGTAAATCTCTCAAAAACGTGACCGAAATTTGCCTAAAACATGTAAATCTCTCAAAAGCGTGACCGAATTTTGCCTAAAACATGCAAATCTCTCAAAAACGTGACCGAATTTTGCCTAAAACATGTAAATCTCTCAAAAACGTGGCCAAATTTAGCCTAAAACATGTAAATCTCTCAAAAAGGTGACCAAATTTAGCCTAAAACATGTAACTCTCAAAAAGGTGACCAAATTTAGCCTAAAACATGTAAACTCTCAAAAAAGTGACCGAATTTTGCCTAAAACATGTAAATCTCTCAAAAACGTGGCCAAATTTAGCCTAAAACATGTAAATCTCTCAAAAAGGTGACCAAATTTAGCCTAAAACATGTAAACTCTCAAAAACGTGACCAAATTTAGCCTAAAACATGTAAATCTCTAAAAAACGTGACCACATTTAGCTTAAAACATGTAAATCTCTAAAAAACGTGACCACATTTAGCTTAAAACATGTAAATCTCTCAAAAACGTGACCAAATTTAGCTTAAAACATAAAAAACCTCTCAAAAACGTGACCAAATTTAGCCTAAAACACGTAAATCTCTCAAAAACGTGACCAAATTTAGCCTAAAACATGTAAATCTCTCAAAAAGTGACCGAATTTTGCCGAAAACATGTAAATCTCTCAAAAACGTGGCCAAATTTAGCCTAAAACATGTAAATCTCTCAAAAACGTGACCAAATTTAGCCTAAAACATGTAAATCTCTCAAAAAGTGACCGAATTTAGCCTAAAACATGTAAATCTCTCAAAAAGTGACCGAATTTTGCCTAAAACATGTAAATCTCTAAAAAACGTGGCCAAATTTAGCCTAAAACATGTAAATCTCTCAAAAACGTGACCAAATTTAGCCTAAAACATGTAAATCTCTCAAAAACGTGACCAAATTTTTCCTAAAACATGGAAATCTCTCAAAAACGTGGCCAAATGTAGCCTAAAAAATGTAAATCTCTCAAAAACGTGGCCAAATGTCGCCTAAAAAATGTAAATCTCTCAAAAACGTGACCAAATTTTGCCTAAAACATGTGAATCTCTCAAAAACGTGACCAAATTTAGCCTAAAACATGTAAATTTCTCAAAAACGTGACCAAATTTAGCCTAAAACATGTAAATCTCTCAAAAACGTGACCAAATTTAACCTAAAACATGTAAATCTCTCAAAAACGTGACCAACTTTAGCCTAAAACATGTAAATCTCTCAAAAACGTGACGAACTTTAGCCGAAAACATGTAAATCTCTCAAAAACGTGACCAAATTTAGCCTAAAACACATAAATCTCTTAAAAACGTGACCAAATTTAGCCTAAAACATGTAAATCTCTCAAAAACGTGACCAAATTTAACCTAAAACATGTAAATCTCTCAAAAACGTGACCGAATTTTGCCTAAAACATGTAAATCTCTCAAAAACGTGACCGAATTTAGCCTAAAACATGCAAATCTCTCAAAAATGTGGCCAAATTTAGCCTAAAACATGTAAATCTCTCAAAAACGTGACCAAATTTTGCCTAAAACATGTAAATCTCTCAAAAACGTGACCGAAATTTGCCTAAAACATGTAAATCTCTCAAAAGCGTGACCGAATTTTGCCTAAAACATGCAAATCTCTCAAAAACGTGACCGAATTTTGCCTAAAACATGTAAATCTCTAAAAAACGTGGCCAAATTTAGCCTAAAACATGTAAATCTCTCAAAAAGGTGACCAAATTTAGCCTAAAACATGTAACTCTCAAAAAGGTGACCAAATTTAGCCTAAAACATGTAAACTCTCAAAAAAGTGACCGAATTTTGCCTAAAACATGCAAATCTCTCAAAAACGTGACCGAATTTTGCCTAAAACATGTAAATCTCTCAAAAACGTGGCCAAATTTAGCCTAAAACATGTAAATCTCTCAAAAAGGTGACCAAATTTAGCCTAAAACATGTAACTCTCAAAAAGGTGACCAAATTTAGCCTAAAACATGTAAACTCTCAAAAAAGTGACCGAATTTTGCCTAAAACATGTAAATCTCTCAAAAACGTGGCCAAATTTAGCCTAAAACATGTAAATCTCTCAAAAAGGTGACCAAATTTAGCCTAAAACATGTAAACTCTCAAAAACGTGACCAAATTTAGCCTAAAACATGTAAATCTCTAAAAAACGTGACCACATTTAGCTTAAAACATGTAAATCTCTAAAAAACGTGACCACATTTAGCTTAAAACATGTAAATCTCTCAAAAACGTGACCAAATTTAGCTTAAAACATAAAAAACCTCTCAAAAACGTGACCAAATTTAGCCTAAAACACGTAAATCTCTCAAAAACGTGACCAAATTTAGCCTAAAACATGTAAATCTCTCAAAAAGTGACCGAATTTTGCCGAAAACATGTAAATCTCTCAAAAACGTGGCCAAATTTAGCCTAAAACATGTAAATCTCTCAAAAACGTGACCAAATTTAGCCTAAAACATGTAAATCTCTCAAAAAGTGACCGAATTTAGCCTAAAACATGTAAATCTCTCAAAAAGTGACCGAATTTTGCCTAAAACATGTAAATCTCTAAAAAACGTGGCCAAATTTAGCCTAAAACATGTAAATCTCTCAAAAACGTGACCAAATTTAGCCTAAAACATGTAAATCTCTCAAAAACGTGACCAAATTTTTCCTAAAACATGGAAATCTCTCAAAAACGTGGCCAAATGTAGCCTAAAAAATGTAAATCTCTCAAAAACGTGGCCAAATGTCGCCTAAAAAATGTAAATCTCTCAAAAACGTGACCAAATTTTGCCTAAAACATGTGAATCTCTCAAAAACGTGACCAAATTTAGCCTAAAACATGTAAATTTCTCAAAAACGTGACCAAATTTAGCCTAAAACATGTAAATCTCTCAAAAACGTGACCAAATTTAACCTAAAACATGTAAATCTCTCAAAAACGTGACCAACTTTAGCCTAAAACATGTAAATCTCTCAAAAACGTGACGAACTTTAGCCGAAAACATGTAAATCTCTCAAAAACGTGACCAAATTTAGCCTAAAACACATAAATCTCTTAAAAACGTGACCAAATTTAGCCTAAAACATGTAAATCTCTCAAAAACGTGACCAAATTTAACCTAAAACATGTAAATCTCTCAAAAACGTGACCGAATTTTGCCTAAAACATGTAAATCTCTCAAAAACGTGACCGAATTTAGCCTAAAACATGCAAATCTCTCAAAAATGTGGCCAAATTTAGCCTAAAACATGTAAATCTCTCAAAAACGTGACCAAATTTTGCCTAAAACATGTAAATCTCTCAAAAACGTGACCGAAATTTGCCTAAAACATGTAAATCTCTCAAAAGCGTGACCGAATTTTGCCTAAAACATGCAAATCTCTCAAAAACGTGACCGAATTTTGCCTAAAACATGTAAATCTCTAAAAAACGTGGCCAAATTTAGCCTAAAACATGTAAATCTCTCAAAAAGGTGACCAAATTTAGCCTAAAACATGTAACTCTCAAAAAGGTGACCAAATTTAGCCTAAAACATGTAAACTCTCAAAAAAGTGACCGAATTTTGCCTAAAACATGTAAATCTCTCAAAAACGTGGCCAAATTTAGCCTAAAACATGTAAATCTCTCAAAAAGGTGACCAAATTTAGCCTAAAACATGTAAACTCTCAAAAACGTGACCAAATTTAGCCTAAAACATGTAAATCTCTAAAAAACGTGACCACATTTAGCTTAAAACATGTAAATCTCTAAAAAACGTGACCACATTTAGCTTAAAACATGTAAATCTCTCAAAAACGTGACCAAATTTAGCCTAAAACACATAAATCTCTCAAAAACGTGACCACATTTAGCTTAAAACACATAAATCTCTCAAAAACGTGACCAAATTTAGCCTAAAACACATAAATCTCTCAAAAACGTGACCAAATTTTTCCTAAAACATGGAAATCTCTCAAAAACGTGACCAAATTTAGCCTAAAACATGTAAATCTCTCAAAAACGTGACCAAATTTTGCCTAAAACATGTAAATCTCTCAAAAACGTGACCGAATTTTGACTAAAACATGTAAATCTCTCAAAAACGTGACCGAATTTTGCCTAAAACATGTAAATCGCTCAAAAACGTGACCGAATTTTGCCTAAAACATGTAAATCTCTCAAAAACGTGGCCAAATTTAGCCTAAAACATGTAAATCTCTCAAAAACGTGACCAAATTTTTCCTAAAACATGGAAATCTCTCAAAAACGTGGCCAAATGTAGCCTAAAAAATGTAAATCTCTCAAAAACGTGGCCAAATGTCGCCTAAAAAATGTAAATCTCTCAAAAACGTGACCAAATTTTGCCTAAAACATGTGAATCTCTCAAAAACGTGACCAAATTTAGCCTAAAACATGTAAATCTCTCAAAAACGTGACCAAATTTAGCCTAAAACATGTAAATCTCTCAAAAACGTGACCAAATTTAACCTAAAACATGTAAATCTCTCAAAAACGTGACCAACTTTAGCCTAAAACATGTAAATCTCTCAAAAACGTGACGAACTTTAGCCGAAAACATGTAAATCTCTCAAAAACGTGACCAAATTTAGCCTAAAACACATAAATCTCTTAAAAACGTGACCAAATTTAGCCTAAAACATGTAAATCTCTCAAAAACGTGACCAAATTTAACCTAAAACATGTAAATCTCTCAAAAACGTGACCGAATTTTGCCTAAAACATGTAAATCTCTCAAAAACGTGACCGAATTTAGCCTAAAACATGCAAATCTCTCAAAAATGTGGCCAAATTTAGCCTAAAACATGTAAATCTCTCAAAAACGTGACCAAATTTTGCCTAAAACATGTAAATCTCTCAAAAACGTGACCGAAATTTGCCTAAAACATGTAAATCTCTCAAAAGCGTGACCGAATTTTGCCTAAAACATGCAAATCTCTCAAAAACGTGACCGAATTTTGCCTAAAACATGTAAATCTCTCAAAAACGTGGCCAAATTTAGCCTAAAACATGTAAATCTCTCAAAAAGGTGACCAAATTTAGCCTAAAACATGTAACTCTCAAAAAGGTGACCAAATTTAGCCTAAAACATGTAAACTCTCAAAAAAGTGACCGAATTTTGCCTAAAACATGTAAATCTCTCAAAAACGTGGCCAAATTTAGCCTAAAACATGTAAATCTCTCAAAAAGGTGACCAAATTTAGCCTAAAACATGTAAACTCTCAAAAACGTGACCAAATTTAGCCTAAAACATGTAAATCTCTAAAAAACGTGACCACATTTAGCTTAAAACATGTAAATCTCTAAAAAACGTGACCACATTTAGCTTAAAACATGTAAATCTCTCAAAAACGTGACCAAATTTAGCTTAAAACATAAAAAACCTCTCAAAAACGTGACCAAATTTAGCCTAAAACACGTAAATCTCTCAAAAACGTGACCAAATTTAGCCTAAAACATGTAAATCTCTCAAAAAGTGACCGAATTTTGCCGAAAACATGTAAATCTCTCAAAAACGTGGCCAAATTTAGCCTAAAACATGTAAATCTCTCAAAAACGTGACCAAATTTAGCCTAAAACATGTAAATCTCTCAAAAAGTGACCGAATTTAGCCTAAAACATGTAAATCTCTCAAAAAGTGACCGAATTTTGCCTAAAACATGTAAATCTCTAAAAAACGTGGCCAAATTTAGCCTAAAACATGTAAATCTCTCAAAAACGTGACCAAATTTAGCCTAAAACATGTAAATCTCTCAAAAACGTGACCAAATTTTTCCTAAAACATGGAAATCTCTCAAAAACGTGGCCAAATGTAGCCTAAAAAATGTAAATCTCTCAAAAACGTGGCCAAATGTCGCCTAAAAAATGTAAATCTCTCAAAAACGTGACCAAATTTTGCCTAAAACATGTGAATCTCTCAAAAACGTGACCAAATTTAGCCTAAAACATGTAAATTTCTCAAAAACGTGACCAAATTTAGCCTAAAACATGTAAATCTCTCAAAAACGTGACCAAATTTAACCTAAAACATGTAAATCTCTCAAAAACGTGACCAACTTTAGCCTAAAACATGTAAATCTCTCAAAAACGTGACGAACTTTAGCCGAAAACATGTAAATCTCTCAAAAACGTGACCAAATTTAGCCTAAAACACATAAATCTCTTAAAAACGTGACCAAATTTAGCCTAAAACATGTAAATCTCTCAAAAACGTGACCAAATTTAACCTAAAACATGTAAATCTCTCAAAAACGTGACCGAATTTTGCCTAAAACATGTAAATCTCTCAAAAACGTGACCGAATTTAGCCTAAAACATGCAAATCTCTCAAAAATGTGGCCAAATTTAGCCTAAAACATGTAAATCTCTCAAAAACGTGACCAAATTTTGCCTAAAACATGTAAATCTCTCAAAAACGTGACCGAAATTTGCCTAAAACATGTAAATCTCTCAAAAGCGTGACCGAATTTTGCCTAAAACATGCAAATCTCTCAAAAACGTGACCGAATTTTGCCTAAAACATGTAAATCTCTCAAAAACGTGGCCAAATTTAGCCTAAAACATGTAAATCTCTCAAAAAGGTGACCAAATTTAGCCTAAAACATGTAACTCTCAAAAAGGTGACCAAATTTAGCCTAAAACATGTAAACTCTCAAAAAAGTGACCGAATTTTGCCTAAAACATGTAAATCTCTCAAAAACGTGGCCAAATTTAGCCTAAAACATGTAAATCTCTCAAAAAGGTGACCAAATTTAGCCTAAAACATGTAAACTCTCAAAAACGTGACCAAATTTAGCCTAAAACATGTAAATCTCTAAAAAACGTGACCACATTTAGCTTAAAACATGTAAATCTCTAAAAAACGTGACCACATTTAGCTTAAAACATGTAAATCTCTCAAAAACGTGACCAAATTTAGCTTAAAACATAAAAAACCTCTCAAAAACGTGACCAAATTTAGCCTAAAACACGTAAATCTCTCAAAAACGTGACCAAATTTAGCCTAAAACATGTAAATCTCTCAAAAAGTGACCGAATTTTGCCGAAAACATGTAAATCTCTCAAAAACGTGGCCAAATTTAGCCTAAAACATGTAAATCTCTCAAAAACGTGACCAAATTTAGCCTAAAACATGTAAATCTCTCAAAAAGTGACCGAATTTAGCCTAAAACATGTAAATCTCTCAAAAAGTGACCGAATTTTGCCTAAAACATGTAAATCTCTAAAAAACGTGGCCAAATTTAGCCTAAAACATGTAAATCTCTCAAAAACTTGACCAAATTTAGCCTAAAACATGTAAATCTCTCAAAAACGTGACCAAATTTAGCCTAAAACATGTAAATCTCTCAAAAACGTGACCAAATTTAGCCTAAAACATGTAAATCTCTCAAAAACGTGACCAAATTTAGCCTAAAACATGTAAATCTCTCAAAAACGTGACCAAATTTAGCCTAAAACATGTAAATCTCTCAAAAACGTGACCAAATTTTGACTAAAACATGTAAATCTCTCAAAAACGTGACCGAATTTTGCCTAAAACATGTAAATCTCTCAAAAACGTGGCCGAATTTTGCCTAAAACATGTAAATCTCTCAAAAACGTGGCCGAATTTTGCCTAAAACATGTAAATCTCTCAAAAACGTGGCCAAATTTAGCCTAAAACATGTAAATCTCTCAAAAACGTGACCAAATTTAGCCTAAAACACATATATCTCTCAAAAACGTGACCAAATTTAGCCTAAAACACATAAATCTCTCAAAAACGTGACCAAATTTAGCCTAAAACACATAAATGTCTTTAAAACGTGACCAAATTTAGCCTAAAACACGTAAATCTCTTTAAAACGTGACCAAATTTAGCCTAAAACATGTAAATCTCTCAAAAACGTGACCAAATTTAGCCTACAACATGTAAATCTCTCAAAAACGTGACCACATTTAGCCTAAAACATGTAAACTCTCAAAAACGTGACCAAATTTAGCTTAAAACATGTAAATCTCTCAAAAACGTGACCAAATTTAGCCTAAAACACGTAAATCTCTCAAAAACGTGACCCAATTTTGCCTAAAACATGTAAATCTCTCAAAAACGTGACCGAATTTTGCCTAAAACATGTAAATCTCTCAAAAACGTGACCGAATTTTGCCTAAAACACGTAAATCTCTCAAAAGCGTGACCAAATTTTGCCTAAAACATGTAAATCTCTCAAAAACGTGACCAAATTTAGCCGAAAACATGTAAATCTCTCAAAAACGTGACCAAATTTAGCCTAAAACATGTAAATCTCTCAAAAACGTGACCGAATTTTGCCTAAAACATGTAAATCTCTCAAAAACGTGACCGAATTTTGCCTAAAACATGTAAATCTCTCAAAAACGTGGCCAAATTTAGCCTAAAACATGTAAATCTCTCAAAAACGTGACCAAATTTAACCTAAAACATGTAAATCTCTCAAAAACGTGACCAAATTTAGCCAAAAACATGTAAATCTCTCAAAAACGTGACCAACTTTAGCCTAAAACATGTAAATCTCTCAAAAACGTGACGAACTTTAGCCTAAAACATGTAAATCTCTCAAAAACGTGACCAAATTTAGCCTAAAACACATAAATCTCTCAAAAACGTGACCAAATTTAGCCTAAAACACATAAATCTCTTTAAAACGTGACGAACATTAGCCTAAAACATGTAAATCTCTCAAAAACGTGACCAAATTTAGCCTAAAACATGTAAACTCTCAAAAACGTGACCAAATCTAGACTAAAACATGTAAATCTCTCAAAAACGTGACCAAATTTAGCCTAAAACATGTAAACTCTCAAAAACGTGACCAAATTTAGCCTAAAACATGTAAATCTCTCAAAAACGTGACCAACTTTAGCCTAAAACATGTAGATCTCTCAAAAACGTGACCAACTTTAGCCTAAAACATGTAAATCTCTCAAAAACGTGACCAAATTTAGCCTAAAACATGTAAATCTCTCAAAAAGTGACCGAATTTAGCCTAAAACATGTAAATCTCTCAAAAAGTGACCGAATTTTGCCTAAAACATGTAAATCTCTAAAAAACGTGGCCAAATTTAGCCTAAAACATGTAAATCTCTCAAAAACGTGACCAAATTTAGCCTAAAACATGTAAATCTCTCAAAAACGTGACCAAATTTTTCCTAAAACATGGAAATCTCTCAAAAACGTGGCCAAATGTAGCCTAAAAAATGTAAATCTCTCAAAAACGTGGCCAAATGTCGCCTAAAAAATGTAAATCTCTCAAAAACGTGACCAAATTTTGCCTAAAACATGTGAATCTCTCAAAAACGTGACCAAATTTAGCCTAAAACATGTAAATTTCTCAAAAACGTGACCAAATTTAGCCTAAAACATGTAAATCTCTCAAAAACGTGACCAAATTTAACCTAAAACATGTAAATCTCTCAAAAACGTGACCAACTTTAGCCTAAAACATGTAAATCTCTCAAAAACGTGACGAACTTTAGCCGAAAACATGTAAATCTCTCAAAAACGTGACCAAATTTAGCCTAAAACACATAAATCTCTTAAAAACGTGACCAAATTTAGCCTAAAACATGTAAATCTCTCAAAAACGTGACCAAATTTAACCTAAAACATGTAAATCTCTCAAAAACGTGACCGAATTTTGCCTAAAACATGTAAATCTCTCAAAAACGTGACCGAATTTAGCCTAAAACATGCAAATCTCTCAAAAATGTGGCCAAATTTAGCCTAAAACATGTAAATCTCTCAAAAACGTGACCAAATTTTGCCTAAAACATGTAAATCTCTCAAAAACGTGACCGAAATTTGCCTAAAACATGTAAATCTCTCAAAAGCGTGACCGAATTTTGCCTAAAACATGCAAATCTCTCAAAAACGTGACCGAATTTTGCCTAAAACATGTAAATCTCTAAAAAACGTGGCCAAATTTAGCCTAAAACATGTAAATCTCTCAAAAAGGTGACCAAATTTAGCCTAAAACATGTAACTCTCAAAAAGGTGACCAAATTTAGCCTAAAACATGTAAACTCTCAAAAAAGTGACCGAATTTTGCCTAAAACATGTAAATCTCTCAAAAACGTGGCCAAATTTAGCCTAAAACATGTAAATCTCTCAAAAAGGTGACCAAATTTAGCCTAAAACATGTAAACTCTCAAAAACGTGACCAAATTTAGCCTAAAACATGTAAATCTCTAAAAAACGTGACCACATTTAGCTTAAAACATGTAAATCTCTAAAAAACGTGACCACATTTAGCTTAAAACATGTAAATCTCTCAAAAACGTGACCAAATTTAGCCTAAAACACATAAATCTCTCAAAAACGTGACCACATTTAGCTTAAAACACATAAATCTCTCAAAAACGTGACCAAATTTAGCCTAAAACACATAAATCTCTCAAAAACGTGACCAAATTTTTCCTAAAACATGGAAATCTCTCAAAAACGTGACCAAATTTAGCCTAAAACATGTAAATCTCTCAAAAACGTGACCAAATTTTGCCTAAAACATGTAAATCTCTCAAAAACGTGACCGAATTTTGACTAAAACATGTAAATCTCTCAAAAACGTGACCGAATTTTGCCTAAAACATGTAAATCGCTCAAAAACGTGACCGAATTTTGCCTAAAACATGTAAATCTCTCAAAAACGTGGCCAAATTTAGCCTAAAACATGTAAATCTCTCAAAAACGTGACCAAATTTTTCCTAAAACATGGAAATCTCTCAAAAACGTGGCCAAATGTAGCCTAAAAAATGTAAATCTCTCAAAAACGTGGCCAAATGTCGCCTAAAAAATGTAAATCTCTCAAAAACGTGACCAAATTTTGCCTAAAACATGTGAATCTCTCAAAAACGTGACCAAATTTAGCCTAAAACATGTAAATCTCTCAAAAACGTGACCAAATTTAGCCTAAAACATGTAAATCTCTCAAAAACGTGACCAAATTTAACCTAAAACATGTAAATCTCTCAAAAACGTGACCAACTTTAGCCTAAAACATGTAAATCTCTCAAAAACGTGACGAACTTTAGCCGAAAACATGTAAATCTCTCAAAAACGTGACCAAATTTAGCCTAAAACACATAAATCTCTTAAAAACGTGACCAAATTTAGCCTAAAACATGTAAATCTCTCAAAAACGTGACCAAATTTAACCTAAAACATGTAAATCTCTCAAAAACGTGACCGAATTTTGCCTAAAACATGTAAATCTCTCAAAAACGTGACCGAATTTAGCCTAAAACATGCAAATCTCTCAAAAATGTGGCCAAATTTAGCCTAAAACATGTAAATCTCTCAAAAACGTGACCAAATTTTGCCTAAAACATGTAAATCTCTCAAAAACGTGACCGAAATTTGCCTAAAACATGTAAATCTCTCAAAAGCGTGACCGAATTTTGCCTAAAACATGCAAATCTCTCAAAAACGTGACCGAATTTTGCCTAAAACATGTAAATCTCTCAAAAACGTGGCCAAATTTAGCCTAAAACATGTAAATCTCTCAAAAAGGTGACCAAATTTAGCCTAAAACATGTAACTCTCAAAAAGGTGACCAAATTTAGCCTAAAACATGTAAACTCTCAAAAAAGTGACCGAATTTTGCCTAAAACATGTAAATCTCTCAAAAACGTGGCCAAATTTAGCCTAAAACATGTAAATCTCTCAAAAAGGTGACCAAATTTAGCCTAAAACATGTAAACTCTCAAAAACGTGACCAAATTTAGCCTAAAACATGTAAATCTCTAAAAAACGTGACCACATTTAGCTTAAAACATGTAAATCTCTAAAAAACGTGACCACATTTAGCTTAAAACATGTAAATCTCTCAAAAACGTGACCAAATTTAGCTTAAAACATAAAAAACCTCTCAAAAACGTGACCAAATTTAGCCTAAAACACGTAAATCTCTCAAAAACGTGACCAAATTTAGCCTAAAACATGTAAATCTCTCAAAAAGTGACCGAATTTTGCCGAAAACATGTAAATCTCTCAAAAACGTGGCCAAATTTAGCCTAAAACATGTAAATCTCTCAAAAACGTGACCAAATTTAGCCTAAAACATGTAAATCTCTCAAAAAGTGACCGAATTTAGCCTAAAACATGTAAATCTCTCAAAAAGTGACCGAATTTTGCCTAAAACATGTAAATCTCTAAAAAACGTGGCCAAATTTAGCCTAAAACATGTAAATCTCTCAAAAACGTGACCAAATTTAGCCTAAAACATGTAAATCTCTCAAAAACGTGACCAAATTTTTCCTAAAACATGGAAATCTCTCAAAAACGTGGCCAAATGTAGCCTAAAAAATGTAAATCTCTCAAAAACGTGGCCAAATGTCGCCTAAAAAATGTAAATCTCTCAAAAACGTGACCAAATTTTGCCTAAAACATGTGAATCTCTCAAAAACGTGACCAAATTTAGCCTAAAACATGTAAATTTCTCAAAAACGTGACCAAATTTAGCCTAAAACATGTAAATCTCTCAAAAACGTGACCAAATTTAACCTAAAACATGTAAATCTCTCAAAAACGTGACCAACTTTAGCCTAAAACATGTAAATCTCTCAAAAACGTGACGAACTTTAGCCGAAAACATGTAAATCTCTCAAAAACGTGACCAAATTTAGCCTAAAACACATAAATCTCTTAAAAACGTGACCAAATTTAGCCTAAAACATGTAAATCTCTCAAAAACGTGACCAAATTTAACCTAAAACATGTAAATCTCTCAAAAACGTGACCGAATTTTGCCTAAAACATGTAAATCTCTCAAAAACGTGACCGAATTTAGCCTAAAACATGCAAATCTCTCAAAAATGTGGCCAAATTTAGCCTAAAACATGTAAATCTCTCAAAAACGTGACCAAATTTTGCCTAAAACATGTAAATCTCTCAAAAACGTGACCGAAATTTGCCTAAAACATGTAAATCTCTCAAAAGCGTGACCGAATTTTGCCTAAAACATGCAAATCTCTCAAAAACGTGACCGAATTTTGCCTAAAACATGTAAATCTCTCAAAAACGTGGCCAAATTTAGCCTAAAACATGTAAATCTCTCAAAAAGGTGACCAAATTTAGCCTAAAACATGTAACTCTCAAAAAGGTGACCAAATTTAGCCTAAAACATGTAAACTCTCAAAAAAGTGACCGAATTTTGCCTAAAACATGTAAATCTCTCAAAAACGTGGCCAAATTTAGCCTAAAACATGTAAATCTCTCAAAAAGGTGACCAAATTTAGCCTAAAACATGTAAACTCTCAAAAACGTGACCAAATTTAGCCTAAAACATGTAAATCTCTAAAAAACGTGACCACATTTAGCTTAAAACATGTAAATCTCTAAAAAACGTGACCACATTTAGCTTAAAACATGTAAATCTCTCAAAAACGTGACCAAATTTAGCTTAAAACATAAAAAACCTCTCAAAAACGTGACCAAATTTAGCCTAAAACACGTAAATCTCTCAAAAACGTGACCAAATTTAGCCTAAAACATGTAAATCTCTCAAAAAGTGACCGAATTTTGCCGAAAACATGTAAATCTCTCAAAAACGTGGCCAAATTTAGCCTAAAACATGTAAATCTCTCAAAAACGTGACCAAATTTAGCCTAAAACATGTAAATCTCTCAAAAAGTGACCGAATTTAGCCTAAAACATGTAAATCTCTCAAAAAGTGACCGAATTTTGCCTAAAACATGTAAATCTCTAAAAAACGTGGCCAAATTTAGCCTAAAACATGTAAATCTCTCAAAAACTTGACCAAATTTAGCCTAAAACATGTAAATCTCTCAAAAACGTGACCAAATTTAGCCTAAAACATGTAAATCTCTCAAAAACGTGACCAAATTTAGCCTAAAACATGTAAATCTCTCAAAAACGTGACCAAATTTAGCCTAAAACATGTAAATCTCTCAAAAACGTGACCAAATTTAGCCTAAAACATGTAAATCTCTCAAAAACGTGACCAAATTTTGACTAAAACATGTAAATCTCTCAAAAACGTGACCGAATTTTGCCTAAAACATGTAAATCTCTCAAAAACGTGGCCGAATTTTGCCTAAAACATGTAAATCTCTCAAAAACGTGGCCGAATTTTGCCTAAAACATGTAAATCTCTCAAAAACGTGGCCAAATTTAGCCTAAAACATGTAAATCTCTCAAAAACGTGACCAAATTTAGCCTAAAACACATATATCTCTCAAAAACGTGACCAAATTTAGCCTAAAACACATAAATCTCTCAAAAACGTGACCAAATTTAGCCTAAAACACATAAATGTCTTTAAAACGTGACCAAATTTAGCCTAAAACACGTAAATCTCTTTAAAACGTGACCAAATTTAGCCTAAAACATGTAAATCTCTCAAAAACGTGACCAAATTTAGCCTACAACATGTAAATCTCTCAAAAACGTGACCACATTTAGCCTAAAACATGTAAACTCTCAAAAACGTGACCAAATTTAGCTTAAAACATGTAAATCTCTCAAAAACGTGACCAAATTTAGCCTAAAACACGTAAATCTCTCAAAAACGTGACCCAATTTTGCCTAAAACATGTAAATCTCTCAAAAACGTGACCGAATTTTGCCTAAAACATGTAAATCTCTCAAAAACGTGACCGAATTTTGCCTAAAACACGTAAATCTCTCAAAAGCGTGACCAAATTTTGCCTAAAACATGTAAATCTCTCAAAAACGTGACCAAATTTAGCCGAAAACATGTAAATCTCTCAAAAACGTGACCAAATTTAGCCTAAAACATGTAAATCTCTCAAAAACGTGACCGAATTTTGCCTAAAACATGTAAATCTCTCAAAAACGTGACCGAATTTTGCCTAAAACATGTAAATCTCTCAAAAACGTGGCCAAATTTAGCCTAAAACATGTAAATCTCTCAAAAACGTGACCAAATTTAACCTAAAACATGTAAATCTCTCAAAAACGTGACCAAATTTAGCCAAAAACATGTAAATCTCTCAAAAACGTGACCAACTTTAGCCTAAAACATGTAAATCTCTCAAAAACGTGACGAACTTTAGCCTAAAACATGTAAATCTCTCAAAAACGTGACCAAATTTAGCCTAAAACACATAAATCTCTCAAAAACGTGACCAAATTTAGCCTAAAACACATAAATCTCTTTAAAACGTGACGAACATTAGCCTAAAACATGTAAATCTCTCAAAAACGTGACCAAATTTAGCCTAAAACATGTAAACTCTCAAAAACGTGACCAAATCTAGACTAAAACATGTAAATCTCTCAAAAACGTGACCAAATTTAGCCTAAAACATGTAAACTCTCAAAAACGTGACCAAATTTAGCCTAAAACATGTAAATCTCTCAAAAACGTGACCAACTTTAGCCTAAAACATGTAGATCTCTCAAAAACGTGACCAACTTTAGCCTAAAACATGTAAATCTCTCAAAAACGTGACCAAATTTAGCCTAAAACATGTAAATCTCTCACGTAAAACATGTAAACATGTAAATCTCTCTCAATCTAAAACACATAAATCTCTCAAAAACGTGATCAAATTTAGCCTAAAACATGTAAATCTCTCAAAAACGTGACCAAATTTAGCCTAAAACACATAAATCTCTCAAAAACATGACCACATTTAGCTTAAAACACATAAATCTCTCAAAAACGTGACCAAATTTAGCCTAAAACACATAAATCTCTCAAAAACGTGACCAAATTTAGCCTAAAACACATAAATCTCTCAAAAACGTGACCAAATTTAGCCTAAAACATGTAAATCTCTCAAAAACGTGACCGAATTTTGCCTAAAACATGTAAATCTCTCAAAAACGTGACCGAATTTAGCCTAAAACATGTAAATCTCTCAAAAACGTGACCAAATTTTGCCTAAAACATGTAAATCTCTCAAAAACGTGACCGAATTTTGCCTAAAACATGTAAATCTCTCAAAAACGTGACCGAATTTTGCCGAAAACATGTAAATCTCTCAAAAACGTGGCCAAATTTAGCCTAAAACATGTAAATCTCTCAAAAACGTGACCAAATTTAGCCTAAAACATGTAAATCTCTCAAAAAGTGACCGAATTTAGCCTAAAACATGTAAATCTCTCAAAAAGTGACCGAATTTTGCCTAAAACATGTAAATCTCTAAAAAACGTGGCCAAATTTAGCCTAAAACATGTAAATCTCTCAAAAACGTGACCAAATTTAGCCTAAAACATGTAAATCTCTCAAAAACGTGACCAAATTTAGCCTAAAACATGTAAATCTCTCAAAAACGTGACCAAATTTAGCCTAAAACATGTAAATCTCTCAAAAACGTGACCAAATTTAGCCTAAAACATGTAAATCTCTCAAAAACGTGACCAAATTTAGCCTAAAACATGTAAATCTCTCAAAAACGTGACCAAATTTTGACTAAAACATGTAAATCTCTCAAAAACGTGACCGAATTTTGCCTAAAACATGTAAATCTCTCAAAAACGTGGCCGAATTTTGCCTAAAACATGTAAATCTCTCAAAAACGTGGCCGAATTTTGCCTAAAACATGTAAATCTCTCAAAAACGTGGCCAAATTTAGCCTAAAACATGTAAATCTCTCAAAAACGTGACCAAATTTAGCCTAAAACACATATATCTCTCAAAAACGTGACCAAATTTAGCCTAAAACACATAAATCTCTCAAAAACGTGACCAAATTTAGCCTAAAACACATAAATGTCTTTAAAACGTGACCAAATTTAGCCTAAAACACGTAAATCTCTTTAAAACGTGACCAAATTTAGCCTAAAACATGTAAATCTCTCAAAAACGTGACCAAATTTAGCCTACAACATGTAAATCTCTCAAAAACGTGACCAAATTTAGCCTAAAACATGTAAACTCTCAAAAACGTGACCAAATTTAGCTTAAAACATGTAAATCTCTCAAAAACGTGACCAAATTTAGCCTAAAACACGTAAATCTCTCAAAAACGTGACCCAATTTTGCCTAAAACATGTAAATCTCTCAAAAACGTGACCGAATTTTGCCTAAAACATGTAAATCTCTCAAAAACGTGACCGAATTTTGCCTAAAACACGTAAATCTCTCAAAAGCGTGACCAAATTTTGCCTAAAACATGTAAATCTCTCAAAAACGTGACCAAATTTAGCCGAAAACATGTAAATCTCTCAAAAACGTGACCAAATTTAGCCTAAAACATGTAAATCTCTCAAAAACGTGACCGAATTTTGCCTAAAACATGTAAATCTCTCAAAAACGTGACCGAATTTTGCCTAAAACATGTAAATCTCTCAAAAACGTGGCCAAATTTAGCCTAAAACATGTAAATCTCTCAAAAACGTGACCAAATTTAACCTAAAACATGTAAATCTCTCAAAAACGTGACCAAATTTAGCCAAAAACATGTAAATCTCTCAAAAACGTGACCAACTTTAGCCTAAAACATGTAAATCTCTCAAAAACGTGACGAACTTTAGCCTAAAACATGTAAATCTCTCAAAAACGTGACCAAATTTAGCCTAAAACACATAAATCTCTCAAAAACGTGACCAAATTTAGCCTAAAACACATAAATCTCTTTAAAACGTGACGAACATTAGCCTAAAACATGTAAATCTCTCAAAAACGTGACCAAATTTAGCCTAAAACATGTAAACTCTCAAAAACGTGACCAAATCTAGACTAAAACATGTAAATCTCTCAAAAACGTGACCAAATTTAGCCTAAAACATGTAAACTCTCAAAAACGTGACCAAATTTAGCCTAAAACATGTAAATCTCTCAAAAACGTGACCAACTTTAGCCTAAAACATGTAGATCTCTCAAAAACGTGACCAACTTTAGCCTAAAACATGTAAATCTCTCAAAAACGTGACCAAATTTAGCCTAAAACATGTAAATCTCTCACGTAAAACATGTAAACATGTAAATCTCTCTCAATCTAAAACACATAAATCTCTCAAAAACGTGACCAAATTTAGCCTAAAACACATAAATCTCTCAAAAACGTGACCAAATTTAGCCTAAAACATGTAAATCTCTCAAAAACGTGACCGAATTTTGCCTAAAACATGTAAATCTCTCAAAAACGTGACCGAATTTAGCCTAAAACATGTAAATCTCTCAAAAACGTGACCAAATTTTGCCTAAAACATGTAAATCTCTCAAAAACGTGACCGAATTTTGCCTAAAACATGTAAATCTCTCAAAAACGTGACCGAATTTTGCCTAAAACATGTAAATCTCTCAAAAACGTGGCCAAATTTAGCCTAAAACATGTAAATCTCTCAAAAACGTGACCGAATTTTGCCTAAAACATGTAAATCTCTCAAAAACGTGACCGAATTTAGCCTAAAACATGCAAATCTCTCAAAAACGTGGCCAAATTTAGCCTAAAACATGTAAATCTCTCAAAAACGTGACCAAATTTTGCCTAAAACATGTAAATCTCTCAAAAACGTGACCAAATTTTGCCTAAAACATGTAAATCTCTCAAAAACGTGACCGAATTTTGCCTAAAACATGTAAATCTCTCAAAAACGTGACCGAATTTTGCCTAAAACATGTAAATGTCTCAAAAACGTGGCCAAATTTAGCCTAAAACATGTAAACTCTCAAAAACGTGACCAAATTTAGCCTAAAACATGTAAATCTCTCAAAAACGTGACCAACTTTAGCCTAAAACATGTAAATCTCTCAAAAACGTGACCAACTTTAGCCTAAAACATGTAAATCTCTCAAAAACGTGACCACCTTTAGCCTAAAACATGTAAATCTCATAAAAACCTGAACAAATTTAGCCTAAAACATGTAAATCTCTCAAAAACGTGAGCAAATTTAGCCTACAACACGTAAATCTCTCAAAAACGTGACCAAATTTTGCCTAAAACATGTAAATCTCTCACGTAAAACATGTAAACATGTAAATCTCTCTCAATCTAAAACACATAAATCTCTCAAAAACGTGATCAAATTTAGCCTAAAACATGTAAATCTCTCAAAAACGTGACCAAATTTAGCCTAAAACACATAAATCTCTCAAAAACATGACCACATTTAGCTTAAAACACATAAATCTCTCAAAAACGTGACCAAATTTAGCCTAAAACACAAAAATCTCTCAAAAACGTGACCAAATTTAGCCTAAAACATGTAAATCTCTCAAAAACGTGACCGAATTTTGCCTAAAACATGTAAATCTCTCAAAAACGTGACCGAATTTAGCCTAAAACATGTAAATCTCTCAAAAACGTGACCAAATTTTGCCTAAAACATGTAAATCTCTCAAAAACGTGACCGAATTTTGCCTAAAACATGTAAATCTCTCAAAAACGTGACCGAATTTTGCCTAAAACATGTAAATCTCTCAAAAACGTGACCGAATTTTGCCTAAAACATGTAAATCTCTCAAAAACGTGGCCAAATTTAGCCTAAAACATGTAAATCTCTCAAAAACGTGACCGAATTTTGCCTAAAACATGTAAATCTCTCAAAAACGTGACCGAATTTAGCCTAAAACATGCAAATCTCTCAAAAACGTGGCCAAATTTAGCCTAAAACATGTAAATCTCTCAAAAACGTGACCAAATTTAGCCTAAAACATGGAAATCTCTCAAAAACGTGACCAAATTTTGCCTAAAACATGTAAATCTCTCAAAAACGTGACCAAATTTTGCCTAAAACATGTAAATCTCTCAAAAACGTGACCGAATTTTGCCTAAAACATGTAAATCTCTCAAAAACGTCACCGAATTTTGCCTAAAACATGTAAATGTCTCAAAAACGTGGCCAAATTTAGCCTAAAACATGTAAACTCTCAAAAACGTGACCAAATTTAGCCTAAAACATGTAAATCTCTCAAAAACGTGACCAACTTTAGCCTAAAACATGTAAATCTCTCAAAAACGTGACCAACTTTAGCCTAAAACATGTAAATCTCTCAAAAACGTGACCACCTTTAGCCTAAAACATGTAAATCTCATAAAAACCTGAACAAATTTAGCCTAAAACATGTAAATCTCTCAAAAACGTGAGCAAATTTAGCCTACAACACGTAAATCTCTCAAAAACGTGACCAAATTTTGCCTAAAACATGTAAATCTCTCACGTAAAACATGTAAACATGTAAATCTCTCTCAATCTAAAACACATAAATCTCTCAAAAACGTGATCAAATTTAGCCTAAAACATGTAAATCTCTCAAAAACGTGACCAAATTTAGCCTAAAACACATAAATCTCTCAAAAACATGACCACATTTAGCTTAAAACACATAAATCTCTCAAAAACGTGACCAAATTTAGCCTAAAACACATAAATCTCTCAAAAACGTGACCAAATTTAGCCTAAAACATGTAAATCTCTCAAAAACGTGACCGAATTTTGCCTAAAACATGTAAATCTCTCAAAAACGTGACCGAATTTTGCCTAAAACATGTAAATCTCTCAAAAACGTGACCAAATTTTGCCTAAAGCATGTAAATCTCTCAAAAACGTGACCGAATTTTGCCTAAAACATGTAAATCTCTCAAAAACGTGACCGAATTTTGCCTAAAACATGTAAATCTCTCAAAAACGTGACCGAATTTTCCCTAAAACATGTAAATCTCTCAAAAACGTGGCCAAATTTAGCCTAAAACATGTAAATCTCTCAAAAACGTGACCGAATTTTGCCTAAAACATGTAAATCTCTCAAAAACGTGACCGAATTTAGCCTAAAACATGCAAATCTCTCAAAAACGTGGCCAAATTTAGCCTAAAACATGTAAATCTCTCAAAAACGTGACCAAATTTTGCCTAAAACATGTAAACTCTCAAAAACGTGACCAAATTTTGCCTAAAACATGTAAATCTCTCAAAAACGTGACCGAATTTTGCCTAAAACATGTAAATCTCTCAAAAACGTGACCGAATTTTGCCTAAAACATGTAAATGTCTCAAAAACGTGGCCAAATTTAGCCTAAAACATGTAAACTCTCAACAACGTGACCAAATTTAGCCTAAAACATGTAAATCTCTCAAAAACGTGACCAACTTTAGCCTAAAACATGTAAATCTCTCAAAAACGTGACCAACTTTAGCCTAAAACATGTAAATCTCTCAAAAACGTGACCACCTTTAGCCTAAAACATGTAAATCTCATAAAAACCTGAACAAATTTAGCCTAAAACATGTAAATCTCTCAAAAACGTGAGCAAATTTAGCCTACAACACGTAAATCTCTCAAAAACGTGACCAAATTTTGCCTAAAACATGTAAATCTCTCACGTAAAACATGTAAACATGGAAATCTCTCTCAATCTAAAACACATAAATCTCTCAAAAACGTGATCAAATTTAGCCTAAAACATGTAAATCTCTAAAAAACGTGACCAAATTTTGCCTAAAACACATAAATCTCTCAAAAACGTGACCACATTTAGCTTAAAACACATAAATCTCTCAAAAACGTGACCAAATTTAGCCTAAAACACATAAATCTCTCAAAAACGTGACCAAATTTAGCCTAAAACATGTAAATCTCTCAAAAACGTGACCAAATTTAACCTAAAACATGTAAATCTCAAAAACGTGACCAAATTTAACCTAAAACATGTAAATCTCTCAAAAACGTGACCAAATTTAGCCAAAAACATGTAAATCTCTCAAAAACGTGACCAAATTTAGCCAAAAACATGTAAATCTCTCAAAAACGTGACCAACTTTAGCCTAAAACATGTAAATCTCTCAAAAACATGACCAAATTTACCCTAAAATATGGAAATCTCTCAAAAACGTGACCAAATTTAGCCTAAAACATGCAAATCTCTCAAAAACGTGACCGAATTTAGACTAAAACATGTAAATCTCTCAAAAACGTGACCGAATTTAGCCTAAAACATGTAAATCTCTCAAAAACATGACCGAATTTAGCCTAAAACATGTAAATCTCTCAAAAACATGACCGAATTTAGCCTAAAACATGTAAACTCTCAAAAACGTGACCAAATTTAGCCTAAAACATGTAAATCTCTCAACAACGTGACCAAATTTAGCCTAAAACACGTAAATCTCTCAAAAACGTGACCAAATTTAGCCGAAAACACGTAAATCTCTCAAAAACGTGACCACATTTAGTCTAAAACACATAAATCTCTCAAAAACGTGACCAAATTTAGCCTAAAACATGTAAATCTCTCAAAAACGTGACCGAATTTTCCCTAAAACATGTAAATCTCTCAAAAACGTGACCGAATTTTGCCTAAAACATGTAAATCTCTCAAAAACGTGACCAAATTTTGCCTGAAACATGGAAATCTCTCAAAAACGTGACCAAATTTAGCGTAAAACATGTAAACTCTCAAAAACGTGACCAAATTTAGCCTAAAACATGTAAATCTCTCAAAAACGTGACCAAATTTAGCCTAAAACATGTAAATCTCTCAAAAACGTGACCAAATTTAGCCTAAAACATGTAAATCTCTCAAAAACGTGACCAAATTTAGCCTAAAACATGTAAATCTCTCAAAAACGTGACCAAATTTAGCCTAAAACACGTAAATCTCTAAAAAAAACGTGACCAAATTTAGCCGAAAACACGTAAATCTCTCAAAAACGTGACCACATTTAGTCTAAAACACATAAATCTCTCAAAAACGTGACCAAATTTAGCCTAAAACATGTAAATCTCTCAAAAACGTGACCAAATTTAACCTAAAACATGTAAATCTCTCAAAAACGTGACCAAATTTAACCTAAAACATGGAAATCTCTCAAAAACGTGACCACGTGACATGTAAATCTCTCAAAAACGTGACCAAATTTAGCCTAAAACATGTAAATCTCTCAAAAACGTGACCAAATTTACCCTAAAACATGGAAATCTCTCAAAAACGTGACCAAATTTAGCCTAAAACATGTAAATCTCTCAAAAACGTGACCAAATTTTGCCTAAAACATGTAAATCTCTCAAAAACGTGACCGAATTTTGCCAAAAACATGTAAATCTCTCAAAAACGTGACTGAATTTAGCCTAAAACATGTAAATCTCTCAAAAACGTGACCGAATTTAGACTAAAACATGTAAATCTCTCAAAAACGTGACCGAATTTAGCCTAAAACATGGAAATCTCTCAAAAACGTGACCGAATTTAGCCTAAAACATGTAAATCTCTCAAAAACGTGGCCAAATTTAGCCTAAAACATGTAAATCTCCCAAAAACGTGACAAAATTTTGCCTAAAACATGTAAATCTCTCAAAAACGTGACCAAATTTAGCCTAAAACATGTAAATCTCTCAAAAACGTGACAAAATTTAACCTAAAACATGAAAATCTCTCAAAAACGTGACCAAATTTTGCCAAAAACATGTAAATCTCTCAAAAACGTGACCACATTTACCCTAAAACATGTAAACTCTCAAAAACGTGACCGAATTTAGCCTAAAACATGTAAATCTCTCAAAAACGTGACCGAATTTTGCCTAAAACATGTAAATCTCTCAAAAACGTGACCGAATTTTGCCTAAAACATGTAAATCTCTCAAAAACGTGACCAAATTTAGCCTAAAACATGTAAACTCTCAAAAACGTGACCAAATTTAGCCTAAAACATGTAAATCTCTCAAAAACGTGACCAAATTTAGCCTAAAACACATAAATCTCTAAAAAAAACGTGACCAAATTTAGCCGAAAACACGTAAATCTCTCAAAAACGTGACCAAATTTAGCCTAAAACATGTAAATCTCTCAAAAACGTGACCAAATTTAGCCTAAAACATGTAAATCTCTCAAAAACGTGACCAAATTTAGCCTAAAACATGTAAATCTCTCAAAAACGTGACCAAATTTAGCCTAAAACACGTAAATCTCTAAAAAAACGTGACCGAATTTTGCCTAAAACATGTAAATCTCTCAAAAACGTGACCAAATTTAGCCTAAAACATGTAAATCTCTAAAAAACGTGACCAAATTTAGCCTAAAACATGTAAATCTCTCAAAAACGTGACCAAATTTAGCCTAAAACATGTAAATCTCTCAAAAACGTGACCAAATTTTGCCTAAAACATGTAAATCTCTCAAAAACGTGACCGAATTTTGCCTAAAACATGTAAATCTCTCAAAAACGTGACCAAATTTAGCCAAAAACATGTAAATCTCTCAAAAACGTGACCAAATTTAGCCTAAAACATGTAAACTCTCAAAAACGTGACCAAATTTAGCCTAAAACATGTAAATCTCTCAAAAACGTGACCAAATTTTGCCTAAAACATGTAAATCTCTCAAAAACGTGACCGAATTTTGCCTAAAACATGTAAATCTCTCAAAAACGTGACTGAATTTAGCCTAAAACATGTAAATCTCTCAAAAACGTGACCGAATTTAGACTAAAACATGTAAATCTCTCAAAAACGTGACCGAATTTAGCCTAAAACATGTAAATCTCTCAAAAACGTGACCGAATTTAGCCTAAAACATGTAAATCTCTCAAAAACGTGACAAAATTTAACCTAAAACATGTAAATCTCTCAAAAACGTGACCAAATTTAGCCAAAAACATGTAAATCTCTCAAAAACGTGACCACATTTACCCTAAAACATGTAAATCTCTCAAAAACGTGACCACATTTACCCTAAAAAATGGAAATCTCTCAAAAACGTGACCAAATTTACCCTAAAACATGTAAACTCTCAAAAACGTGACCGAATTTAGCCTAAAACATGTAAATCTCTCAAAAACGTGACCGAATTTTGCCTAAAACATGTAAATCTCTCAAAAACGTGACCGAATTTTGCCTAAAACATGTAAATCTCTCAAAAACGTGACCAAATTTAGCCAAAAACATGTAAATCTCTCAAAAACGTGACCAAATTTAGCCTAAAACATGTAAACTCTCAAAAACGTGACCAAATTTAGCCTAAAACATGTAAATCTCTAAAAAACGTGACCAAATTTAGCCTAAAACATGTAAATCTCTCAAAAACGTGACCAAATTTAGCTTAAAACACATAAATCTCTCAAAAACGTGACCAAATTTAGCCTAAAACACATAAATCTCCCAAAAATGTGACCAAATTTAGCCTAAAACACATAAATCTCTCAAAAACGCGACCAAATTTAGCCTAAAACACGTAAATCTCTCAAAAACGTGACCAAATTTAGCCTAAAACACGTAAATCTCTCAAAACCGTGACCGAATTTAGCCAAAAGATGTAAATCTCTCAAAAACGTGACAGAATTTAGCCAAAAACATGTATATCTCTCAAAAACGTGACAAAATTGAGTCAAAAACATGTACATCGCTCAAAAACGGGACCAAATTTAGCCGAAAACATGTAAGTCTCTCAAAAACGTGACCAAATTTAGCCAAAAACACATAAATCTCTCAAAAACGTGACCACATTTAGTCTAAAACACATAAATCTCTCAAAAACGTGACCAAATTTAGCCTAAAACATGTAAATCTCTCAAAAACGTGACCGAATTTTCCCTAAAACATGCAAATCTCTCAAAAACGTGACCGAATTTTCCCTAAAACATGTAAATCTCTCAAAAACGTGACCACATTTTGCCTAAAATACGTAAATCTCTCAAAAACGTGACCAAATTTAGCCTAAAACACGTAAATCTCTCAAAAACGTGACCAAATTTAGCCTAAAACACGTAAATCTCTCAAAAACGTGACAAAATGTAGCCAAAAACATGTAAATCGCTCAAAAACGAGACCAAATTTAGCCTTTCCATTTAAATCTCTCAAAAACGTGACCAAATTTAGCCTAAAACATGTAAATCTCTCCAAAACGTGACCAAATTTTGCCTAAAACATGTAAATCTCTCAAAAACGTGACCGAATTTAGCCTAAAACATGTAAATCTCTCAAAAACGTGACCAAATTTAGCGTAAAACATGTAAACTCTCTAAAACGTGACCAAATTTAGCCTAAAACATGTAAATCTCTCAAAAACGTGACCAAATTTAGCCTAAAACATGTAAATCTCTCAAAAACGTGACCAAATTTAGCCTAAACAATGTAAATCTCTCAAAAACGTGACCAAATTTAGCCTAAAACACGTAAATCTCTCAAAAACATGACCAAATTTAGCCTAAAACACGTAAATCTCTCAAAAACGTGACCAAATTTAGCCGAAAACACGTAAATCTCTCAAAAACGTGACCACATTTAGTCTAAAACACATAAATCTTTCAAAAACGTGACCAAATTTAGCCTAAAACATGTAAATCTCTCAAAAACGTGACCGAATTTTCCCTAAAACATGTAAATCTCTCAAAAACGTGACCGAATTTTGCCTAAAACATGCAAATCTCTCAAAAACGTGACCGAATTTTCCCTAAAACATGCAAATCTCTCAAAAACGTGACCAAATTTAGCCTAAAACATGTAAATCTCTCAAAAACGTGGCCAAATTTAGCCTAAAACATGTAAATCTCTAAAAAACGTGACCAAATTTTGCCTAAAACATGGAAATCTCTCAAAAACGTGACCAAATTTTGCCTAAAACATGCAAATCTCTCAAAAACGTGACCAAATTTTGCCTAAAACATGCAAATCTCTCAAAAACGTGACCACATTTTGCCTAAAATACGTAAATCTCTCAAAAACGTGACCAAATGTAGCCTAAAACACGTAAATCTCTCAAAAACGTGACAAAATGTAGCCAAAAACATGTAAATCGCTCAAAAACGTGACCAAATTTAGCCTAAAACATGTAAATCTCTAAAAACGTGACCAAATTTAGCCTAAAACATGTAAATCTCTCAAAAACGTGACCAAATTTAGCCTAAAACACGTAAATCTCTAAAAAAACGTGACCGAATTTTGCCTAAAACATGTAAATCTCTCAAAAACGTGACCAAATTTAGCCTAAAACATGTAAATCTCTCAAAAACGTGACCAAATTTAGCCTAAAACATGTAAATCTCTCAAAAACGTGACCAAATTTAGCCTAAAACATGTAAATCTCTCAAAAACGTGACCAAATTTTGCCTAAAACATGTAAATCTCTCAAAAACGTGACCGAATTTTGCCTAAAACATGTAAATCTCTCAAAAACGTGACCAAATTTAGCCAAAAACATGTAAATCTCTCAAAAACGTGACCAAATTTAGCCTAAAACATGTAAACTCTCAAAAACGTGACCAAATTTAGCCTAAAACATGTAAATCTCTCAAAAACGTGACCAAATTTTGCCTAAAACATGTAAATCTCTCAAAAACGTGACCGAATTTTGCCTAAAACATGTAAATCTCTCAAAAACGTGACTGAATTTAGCCTAAAACATGTAAATCTCTCAAAAACGTGACCGAATTTAGACTAAAACATGTAAATCTCTCAAAAACGTGACCGAATTTAGCCTAAAACATGTAAATCTCTCAAAAACGTGACCGAATTTAGCCTAAAACATGTAAATCTCTCAAAAACGTGACAAAATTTAACCTAAAACATGTAAATCTCTCAAAAACGTGACCAAATTTAGCCAAAAACATGTAAATCTCTCAAAAACGTGACCACATTTTGCCAAAAACATGTAAATCTCTCAAAAACGTGACCACATTTACCCTAAAACATGTAAACTCTCAAAAACGTGACCGAATTTAGCCTAAAACATGTAAATCTCTCAAAAACGTGACCGAATTTTGCCTAAAACATGTAAATCTCTCAAAAACGTGACCGAATTTTGCCTAAAACATGTAAATCTCTCAAAAACGTGACCAAATTTAGCCTAAAACATGTAAACTCTCAAAAACGTGACCAAATTTAGCCTAAAACATGTAAATCTCTCAAAAACGTGACCAAATTTAGCCTAAAACACATAAATCTCTAAAAAAAACGTGACCAAATTTAGCCGAAAACACGTAAATCTCTCAAAAACGTGACCAAATTTAGCCTAAAACATGTAAATCTCTCAAAAACGTGACCAAATTTAGCCTAAAACATGTAAATCTCTCAAAAACGTGACCAAATTTAGCCTAAAACATGTAAATCTCTCAAAAACGTGACCAAATTTAGCCTAAAACACGTAAATCTCTAAAAAAACGTGACCGAATTTTGCCTAAAACATGTAAATCTCTCAAAAACGTGACCAAATTTAGCCTAAAACATGTAAATCTCTAAAAAACGTGACCAAATTTAGCCTAAAACATGTAAATCTCTCAAAAACGTGACCAAATTTAGCCTAAAACATGTAAATCTCTCAAAAACGTGACCAAATTTTGCCTAAAACATGTAAATCTCTCAAAAACGTGACCGAATTTTGCCTAAAACATGTAAATCTCTCAAAAACGTGACCAAATTTAGCCAAAAACATGTAAATCTCTCAAAAACGTGACCAAATTTAGCCTAAAACATGTAAACTCTCAAAAACGTGACCAAATTTAGCCTAAAACATGTAAATCTCTCAAAAACGTGACCAAATTTTGCCTAAAACATGTAAATCTCTCAAAAACGTGACCGAATTTTGCCTAAAACATGTAAATCTCTCAAAAACGTGACTGAATTTAGCCTAAAACATGTAAATCTCTCAAAAACGTGACCGAATTTAGACTAAAACATGTAAATCTCTCAAAAACGTGACCGAATTTAGCCTAAAACATGTAAATCTCTCAAAAACGTGCCCGAATTTAGCCTAAAACATGTAAATCTCTCAAAAACGTGACAAAATTTAACCTAAAACATGTAAATCTCTCAAAAACGTGACCAAATTTAGCCAAAAACATGTAAATCTCTCAAAAACGTGACCACATTTACCCTAAAACATGTAAATCTCTCAAAAACGTGACCACATTTACCCTAAAAAATGGAAATCTCTCAAAAACGTGACCAAATTTACCCTAAAACATGTAAACTCTCAAAAACGTGACCGAATTTAGCCTAAAACATGTAAATCTCTCAAAAACGTGACCGAATTTTGCCTAAAACATGTAAATCTCTCAAAAACGTGACCGAATTTTGCCTAAAACATGAAAATCTCTCAAAAACGTGACCAAATTTAGCCAAAAACATGTAAATCTCTCAAAAACGTGACCAAATTTAGCCTAAAACATGTAAACTCTCAAAAACGTGACCAAATTTAGCCTAAAACATGTAAATCTCTAAAAAACGTGACCAAATTTAGCCTAAAACATGTAAATCTCTCAAAAACGTGACCAAATTTAGCTTAAAACACATAAATCTCTCAAAAACGTGACCAAATTTAGCCTAAAACACATAAATCTCCCAAAAATGTGACCAAATTTAGCCTAAAACACATAAATCTCTCAAAAACGCGACCAAATTTAGCCTAAAACACGTAAATCTCTCAAAAACGTGACCAAATTTAGCCTAAAACACGTAAATCTCTCAAAACCGTGACCGAATTTAGCCAAAAGATGTAAATCTCTCAAAAACGTGACAGAATTTAGCCAAAAACATGTATATCTCTCAAAAACGTGACAAAATTGAGTCAAAAACATGTACATCGCTCAAAAACGGGACCAAATTTAGCCGAAAACATGTAAGTCTCTCAAAAACGTGACCAAATTTAGCCAAAAACACATAAATCTCTCAAAAACGTGACCACATTTAGTCTAAAACACATAAATCTCTCAAAAACGTGACCAAATTTAGCCTAAAACATGTAAATCTCTCAAAAACGTGACCGAATTTTCCCTAAAACATGCAAATCTCTCAAAAACGTGACCGAATTTTCCCTAAAACATGTAAATCTCTCAAAAACGTGACCACATTTTGCCTAAAATACGTAAATCTCTCAAAAACGTGACCAAATTTAGCCTAAAACACGTAAATCTCTCAAAAACGTGACCAAATTTAGCCTAAAACACGTAAATCTCTCAAAAACGTGACAAAATGTAGCCAAAAACATGTAAATCGCTCAAAAACGAGACCAAATTTAGCCTTTCCATTTAAATCTCTCAAAAACGTGACCAAATTTAGCCTAAAACATGTAAATCTCTCCAAAACGTGACCAAATTTTGCCTAAAACATGTAAATCTCTCAAAAACGTGACCGAATTTAGCCTAAAACATGTAAATCTCTCAAAAACGTGACCAAATTTAGCGTAAAACATGTAAACTCTCTAAAACGTGACCAAATTTAGCCTAAAACATGTAAATCTCTCAAAAACGTGACCAAATTTAGCCTAAAACATGTAAATCTCTCAAAAACGTGACCAAATTTAGCCTAAACAATGTAAATCTCTCAAAAACGTGACCAAATTTAGCCTAAAACACGTAAATCTCTCAAAAACATGACCAAATTTAGCCTAAAACACGTAAATCTCTCAAAAACGTGACCAAATTTAGCCGAAAACACGTAAATCTCTCAAAAACGTGACCACATTTAGTCTAAAACACATAAATCTTTCAAAAACGTGACCAAATTTAGCCTAAAACATGTAAATCTCTCAAAAACGTGACCGAATTTTCCCTAAAACATGTAAATCTCTCAAAAACGTGACCGAATTTTGCCTAAAACATGCAAATCTCTCAAAAACGTGACCGAATTTTCCCTAAAACATGCAAATCTCTCAAAAACGTGACCAAATTTAGCCTAAAACATGTAAATCTCTCAAAAACGTGGCCAAATTTAGCCTAAAACATGTAAATCTCTAAAAAACGTGACCAAATTTTGCCTAAAACATGGAAATCTCTCAAAAACGTGACCAAATTTTGCCTAAAACATGCAAATCTCTCAAAAACGTGACCAAATTTTGCCTAAAACATGCAAATCTCTCAAAAACGTGACCACATTTTGCCTAAAATACGTAAATCTCTCAAAAACGTGACCAAATGTAGCCTAAAACACGTAAATCTCTCAAAAACGTGACAAAATGTAGCCAAAAACATGTAAATCGCTCAAAAACGTGACCAAATTTAGCCTAAAACATGTAAATCTCTAAAAACGTGACCAAATTTAGCCTAAAACATGTAAATCTCTCAAAAACGTGACCAAATTTAGCCTAAAACACGTAAATCTCTAAAAAAACGTGACCGAATTTTGCCTAAAACATGTAAATCTCTCAAAAACGTGACCAAATTTAGCCTAAAACATGTAAATCTCTCAAAAACGTGACCAAATTTAGCCTAAAACATGTAAATCTCTCAAAAACGTGACCAAATTTAGCCTAAAACATGTAAATCTCTCAAAAACGTGACCAAATTTTGCCTAAAACATGTAAATCTCTCAAAAACGTGACCGAATTTTGCCTAAAACATGTAAATCTCTCAAAAACGTGACCAAATTTAGCCAAAAACATGTAAATCTCTCAAAAACGTGACCAAATTTAGCCTAAAACATGTAAACTCTCAAAAACGTGACCAAATTTAGCCTAAAACATGTAAATCTCTCAAAAACGTGACCAAATTTTGCCTAAAACATGTAAATCTCTCAAAAACGTGACCGAATTTTGCCTAAAACATGTAAATCTCTCAAAAACGTGACTGAATTTAGCCTAAAACATGTAAATCTCTCAAAAACGTGACCGAATTTAGACTAAAACATGTAAATCTCTCAAAAACGTGACCGAATTTAGCCTAAAACATGTAAATCTCTCAAAAACGTGACCGAATTTAGCCTAAAACATGTAAATCTCTCAAAAACGTGACAAAATTTAACCTAAAACATGTAAATCTCTCAAAAACGTGACCAAATTTAGCCAAAAACATGTAAATCTCTCAAAAACGTGACCACATTTACCCTAAAACATGTAAATCTCTCAAAAACGTGACCACATTTACCCTAAAAAATGGAAATCTCTCAAAAACGTGACCAAATTTACCCTAAAACATGTAAACTCTCAAAAACGTGACCGAATTTTGCCTAAAACATGTAAATCTCTCAAAAACGTGACCGAATTTTGCCTAAAACATGTAAATCTCTCAAAAACGTGACCGAATTTTGCCTAAAACATGTAAATCTCTCAAAAACGTGACCAAATTTAGCCAAAAACATGTAAATCTCTCAAAAACGTGACCAAATTTAGCCTAAACAATGTAAATCTCTCAAAAACGTGACCAAATTTAGCCTAAAACACGTAAATCTCTCAAAAACATGACCAAATTTAGCCTAAAACACGTAAATCTCTCAAAAACGTGACCAAATTTAGCCGAAAACACGTAAATCTCTCAAAAACGTGACCACATTTAGTCTAAAACACATAAATCTTTCAAAAACGTGACCAAATTTAGCCTAAAACATGTAAATCTCTCAAAAACGTGACCGAATTTTCCCTAAAACATGTAAATCTCTCAAAAACGTGACCGAATTTTGCCTAAAACATGCAAATCTCTCAAAAACGTGACCGAATTTTCCCTAAAACATGCAAATCTCTCAAAAACGTGACCAAATTTAGCCTAAAACATGTAAATCTCTCAAAAACGTGGCCAAATTTAGCCTAAAACATGTAAATCTCTAAAAAACGTGACCAAATTTTGCCTAAAACATGGAAATCTCTCAAAAACGTGACCAAATTTTGCCTAAAACATGCAAATCTCTCAAAAACGTGACCAAATTTTGCCTAAAACATGCAAATCTCTCAAAAACGTGACCACATTTTGCCTAAAATACGTAAATCTCTCAAAAACGTGACCAAATGTAGCCTAAAACACGTAAATCTCTCAAAAACGTGACAAAATGTAGCCAAAAACATGTAAATCGCTCAAAAACGTGACCAAATTTAGCCTAAAACATGTAAATCTCTCAAAAACGTGGCCAAATTTAGCCTAAAACATGTAAATCTCTAAAAACGTGACCAAATTTAGCCTAAAACATGTAAATCTCTCAAAAACGTGACCAAATTTAGCCTAAAACACGTAAATCTCTAAAAAAACGTGACCGAATTTTGCCTAAAACATGTAAATCTCTCAAAAACGTGACCAAATTTAGCCTAAAACATGTAAATCTCTCAAAAACGTGACCAAATTTAGCCTAAAACATGTAAATCTCTCAAAAACGTGACCAAATTTAGCCTAAAACATGTAAATCTCTCAAAAACGTGACCAAATTTTGCCTAAAACATGTAAATCTCTCAAAAACGTGACCGAATTTTGCCTAAAACATGTAAATCTCTCAAAAACGTGACCAAATTTAGCCAAAAACATGTAAATCTCTCAAAAACGTGACCAAATTTAGCCTAAAACATGTAAACTCTCAAAAACGTGACCAAATTTAGCCTAAAACATGTAAATCTCTCAAAAACGTGACCAAATTTTGCCTAAAACATGTAAATCTCTCAAAAACGTGACCGAATTTTGCCTAAAACATGTAAATCTCTCAAAAACGTGACTGAATTTAGCCTAAAACATGTAAATCTCTCAAAAACGTGACCGAATTTAGACTAAAACATGTAAATCTCTCAAAAACGTGACCGAATTTAGCCTAAAACATGTAAATCTCTCAAAAACGTGACCGAATTTAGCCTAAAACATGTAAATCTCTCAAAAACGTGACAAAATTTAACCTAAAACATGTAAATCTCTCAAAAACGTGACCAAATTTAGCCAAAAACATGTAAATCTCTCAAAAACGTGACCACATTTACCCTAAAACATGTAAATCTCTCAAAAACGTGACCACATTTACCCTAAAAAATGGAAATCTCTCAAAAACGTGACCAAATTTACCCTAAAACATGTAAACTCTCAAAAACGTGACCGAATTTTGCCTAAAACATGTAAATCTCTCAAAAACGTGACCGAATTTTGCCTAAAACATGTAAATCTCTCAAAAACGTGACCGAATTTTGCCTAAAACATGTAAATCTCTCAAAAACGTGACCAAATTTAGCCAAAAACATGTAAATCTCTCAAAAACGTGACCAAATTTAGCCTAAAACATGTAAACTCTCAAAAACGTGACCAAATTTAGCCTAAAACATGTAAATCTCTAAAAAACGTGACCAAATTTAGCCTAAAACATGTAAATCTCTCAAAAACGTGACCAAATTTAGCTTAAAACACATAAATCTCTCAAAAACGTGACCAAATTTAGCCTAAAACACATAAATCTCCCAAAAATGTGACCAAATTTAGCCTAAAACACATAAATCTCTCAAAAACGCGACCAAATTTAGCCTAAAACACGTAAATCTCTCAAAAACGTGACCAAATTTAGCCTAAAACACGTAAATCTCTCAAAACCGTGACCGAATTTAGCCAAAAGATGTAAATCTCTCAAAAACGTGACAGAATTTAGCCAAAAACATGTATATCTCTCAAAAACGTGACAAAATTGAGTCAAAAACATGTACATCGCTCAAAAACGGGACCAAATTTAGCCGAAAACATGTAAGTCTCTCAAAAACGTGACCAAATTTAGCCAAAAACACATAAATCTCTCAAAAACGTGACCACATTTAGTCTAAAACACATAAATCTCTCAAAAACGTGACCAAATTTAGCCTAAAACATGTAAATCTCTCAAAAACGTGACCGAATTTTCCCTAAAACATGCAAATCTCTCAAAAACGTGACCGAATTTTCCCTAAAACATGTAAATCTCTCAAAAACGTGACCACATTTTGCCTAAAATACGTAAATCTCTCAAAAACGTGACCAAATTTAGCCTAAAACACGTAAATCTCTCAAAAACGTGACCAAATTCAGCCTAAAACACGTAAATCTCTCAAAAACGTGACAAAATGTAGCCAAAAACATGTAAATCGCTCAAAAACGAGACCAAATTTAGCCTTTCCATTTAAATCGAGATCTTGGAGATCTTGGAGACGGCGGCAGGGATTTTCGAAGCTCCACACGGTCTCCACGTTTTTCGAAGTTAAGTCTGTTCACAATTGTATTTTGTCGAAACTGTATTTATCTTTCGGTGTGTGAAGTTATTGTGTGCAACTTTGGTTGTTTCTCGGTGTTTATCTTTCATAAATTGATCGTCTGTTTGCCGTGTCGCGAGCAAGGCCTTGTACAGTGTGCACTGTACAACCTTGAGGCTTTGTTTTTCTCTCAGTGGTCCGTCGTTTGTGATCCAATAACTTTCGTTCTCTGTATTCCCAGTCTTTTCACCCATAGCCTACTTCCTTGTGTAAATCTCAACTCAAAAAAAAAACAAACAAAAAAAAAACATTTCCTTCTCTGTTCTCATTCGTTTATTCATTCTTATTCGTTCGTTCGTTCTTCGACCACGTGTTTCTCCCCCATTTCCCCAGATAGTTTTCACTCATTAACCTTCAATGTTTACACTTTCCCCTCAAGTTATGTATTCCGTCATATTTTATAACACCTTTTTCTTCTTCTTCTTTAAAAGGCTGCTTTCGACTTGCTCACCAAATCAATTCATCCCAAAAAAAATATCCATCTCCTATAGTGCCTTTTTTCTACATTCCCTAAACTCTCCTGCACTCCATCCTCCATCCAGCGTCCTTAAACGTATTTTTAACTCGAAGGTCACAAGAAACTCATTTTGCAATAAATGTTCGTTTCCCATAAATCGTACACTTTCAAAAATCCAATCTCACCCCTCCCCTCCAAATCTTCCCCATAACCCCTCCCCTCCAAATCTTCCCCATCACCCCTCCCCTCCAAATCTTCCCCATCACCCATCCCTTTCAAATCTCCCCCCTTGCCCCCTCCCTCCTAAACTACCCCCTCACCCCTCCCCGCCAAGACGCCCCCTCGCCCCTCCCCTCCTAGACTCCTGCCTCACCCCTCCCCTCCAAATCTCCCCCATATCCCATCCCTTTCAAATCCCTCCCCTTGTCCCTTCCCTCCCAAACTCCCCCCTCACCCCTCCCCTTCAAATCTCCCCACCCTCATTGCTTCTCAATTTCCCCCCGCTCACTCCCCCTCCTCAAAGCGTCCTCCCCGCTTCTTCCCCCTTCAAACTCTCACCTCCATCTCCCCCAACCTTCTGCCTCGCTCTTCCCCCTCCTCAAATAACACCTCATTGTGGCTCACCCAATCACCATCAAACCTTTTGTCCGCCCCATCCTTCCCTTTCTCCGAGCTATTCTGAAATCTCTGACACACCTTCAACAGCTCTCCCTACCTCTTCCACCTCTTCCACATCTTACCCTACCCCTCCTCCCCCCTGTTCTGTATCTGATGCTCCCCCTTCCTCTTCATTAACGGTATGGACCTCAAACATCCGGGGCCTTCGTTCAAACTTAACTGATCTCTCCATACAGGTTGCTTCTGTCAAACCAGACGTGATCTGCTTAACAGAAACTTTCCTCCTTTATGATGTCTCTGATTCCATAGTATCTCTCCCGGGCTACTCCCTCCTCCGGTATGATAGACCTGAGCCTCGTCCTGGAGGCGGGGTTGCTATCTTTATCAAAAACTCTCTTCCTCACTCGCCCTGCACTGCACTCTCTCCACCTCACCCCCAGGAATACCTCTGGCTACGGCTTCCCCTTCGCTCCCACCTCTTGTTCATATGTGTGTTGTACCGTCCACCAAACAGTGATGACTCCATCTACATCTCGCTGTCTGATGATATGGACCAACTTCTATCTACTCATCCCAACTCTCTCTTCCTCATATGTGGTGATTTCAACTGTCATCATGCCAGTTGGCTGGGTGTGGGTACCTCTCTCACCAGCCATGGCTCCTCAGCAAAGGACTTCTGCGACTCACTGGGACTGACACAATCTGTCAATTTCCCGACCCGGATCTCAGTCAACGGAACATCTTCTCTTCTGGACTTGGTTATGACTAACTTCCCTGAAAATGTCTGCTGCTCTTCTTCTGCTCCGATCGGATCATCTGATCATGTCCTTGTTAAAGTGGACATCTCTCTGACCATCCTCAGGGAGCCTGCTCAGCGTCGACGAGTCTGGCATTTCACTCAGGCCAACTGGCACGGTCTTCAAGCAGCCATCAATCATCTGGACTGGTCTCCCATCTCTACCACCTCTGACATCAACTCATCCTGGGAATTCTTCCAAAGTAAATTGCTCTCTCTCATGCACAGATTTATCCCATCTCGTCTTCAGTTGTCATACCCTTCCTCCCGTCCATGGTACACGGAATCTTGTGGTGAGGCTGTTGCCCAGAAACAACTTGCCTTCGTCTCCTGGAAAGCAAATCCAACGGAAGGAAATCTCATTTCCTTTCACAAAGCCCGAAACAAGTGTGTGTCCACCCTCAGGAGAGCCAGGAAACAATATCTCTCCGTTCTCAAGACCGAACTCTCTTATCTGTCTCCCTCTTCCAAATCCTGGTGGCGTCTGGTCAAATCCGTTTCTGGTGTTTGTTCCCCCTCCATCCCCTCCCTTACCTCAAACGGCTACACAGCTGACTCCGCACGTGAAAAAGCTGAATGCCTCAACTCTGTGTTTGCCTCTAAATCTTGTGTCCCAAACCCATCCCTCTCTGTACCCACCATACCCAGTCGTACCCTGCTGCTCCTGGACTCCGTGTCCTTTCCCCCTGACAAGGTGGAAAAGTTTCTGTCAACCCTCGACTCTGATTCTGCAACTGGACCCGACGGCATCAGCCCACGGGTCCTAAAATCCTGCTCTGCTGCTCTATCTCACCCTCTCTCTGTTCTCTTCACCCTCTCTTTTGCTCAAGGTCAACTGCCATCTGCTTGGAAATCAGCCAACATCACCGCTTTGCACAAAAAAGGTGCAAAAACAGATCCTAGCAACTACAGACCAATCAGCCTTCTCCCAATTATCAGCAAAGTCATGGAATCCATCATTGCTTCTGATATGAAATCTTTCCTCTTCTCCAATGGCTTGATCTCTGATCATCAATTTGGTTTCAGACCAGGTCACTCTACTCTGGACATGCTGCTTCTGCTGTCTCAACAATGGATGGAGGTCCTCAATGCCAAACAGGAAATTAGAGCTGTCTCCCTCGACATATCACGTGCCTTCGACACGGTCTGGCACCCCGCTCTGCTCACCAAACTCTCCTCCTTTGGTATCCATGGAAATCTCCACGCATGGCTGGCGGACTTCCTCTCTAGTCGTCGTCAACGTGTGGCCCTGAATGGGTTTCTCTCATCTCCTCTTCCTGTTCAGGCTGGAGTTCCCCAAGGCAGTGTTCTGGGCCCCGTGCTTTTTCTGGTCTTCATCAATGATCTCTCTGACTCTCTCGAAAATCCTCTCTATCTCTTTGCTGATGACTCCACTCTCTGCCGCTCCATTCCTCTTCCCTCAGATCGGCAGTCTGCTGCCTCATCACTCTCTGAAGACCTGGACAAAATCACAGACTGGTCAAACAAGTGGAACATGTCTTTCAATCCTGACAAATCTCACACTCTTACTATGTCTCTCCGAAAAGATCGACTGGACAACCCTCCCATCTACTTTCTCAACAATCCTCTCCAAGAAGTTCTGTCGCTCAAGATTTTGGGTCTCACTATCTGCCATGATCTTTCTTGGGAAAACCACATTTCCAAGCTGGCCTCCAAAGCCAGTCGCCGACTGGGCATCCTCCGTCGTGCGAAGTCCTTCCTCGGCACACCTGAGCTCCTCACCACATACAAGGCTTTCATCCGCAGCTCAATGGAATACTGTTCTCCCCTATGGGCCGGTGCTCCTGCCTCACACCTAGCTCGGCTTCACGCTGTTGAAACCAAAGCTTTCAGAATTATTGGAATCTCCCGCGATGAAGCTATCTCTGAGGGCCTTTCACTCACTCACCGCAGGCAGGTAGGTGGTCTTTCTGTCTTCTACCGACTCCTCTCCGGCCTTGCACCCCCAGCTCTCTCTGTGCTCTGTCCCCCAAATATTCCTACAGGTCGCACAAGATCTGCCAGCAACCCTCTGATGGTTAAACTGCCGAAATCTCGGCTCTCCGCTCACCTTCACTCTTTCATTCCTCTTTTCTCCCGCCTCTGGAACAAACTCCCTCACTCCCTTCAATCCCACTCCTCCCTCCAGGTCTTTAAAACAGCTGTTCACCACCATCTCTTATCTTCCCCCATCCAAAACCTTGATCTTTTCTACCCCCGCTAATTCACCCCAGATTCACCTTGTTTGAAATTCCAACTTCTTTCCTGGAAGTCCTGGCAGTGTCCATATGTTTTATACCTCTCCCACTGCCCCCTTCCCACGCCCCCCCCCCCCCCAAAGCCCTCGCCCTCTCTCAGATCTCTCGATGTCTCCATGTCTCTCGGTCCCTGCTCTCAAATGTTGTGTTTGTGTCCTTCCCCCTCTCTCCCCATCTTGTCTACCGCTCCCTATGTTATATGTTTTATGTGTCGGTTTGTCTTTCTGTGTGATTAATGTTCGCTCTTTCACGAGCCTCGATATTGTATACAAAAAAAAAAAAAAAAAAAAAAAAAAAAAAAAATCTCTCAAAAACGTGACCAAATTTAGCCTAAAACATGTAAATCTCTCCAAAACGTGACCAAATTTTGCCTAAAACATGTAAATCTCTCAAAAACGTGACCGAATTTAGCCTAAAACATGTAAATCTCTCAAAAACGTGACCAAATTTAGCGTAAAACATGTAAACTCTCTAAAACGTGACCAAATTTAGCCTAAAACATGTAAATCTCTCAAAAACGTGACCAAATTTAGCCTAAAACATGTAAATCTCTCAAAAACGTGACCAAATTTAGCCTAAACAATGTAAATCTCTCAAAAACGTGACCAAATTTAGCCTAAAACACGTAAATCTCTCAAAAACATGACCAAATTTAGCCTAAAACACGTAAATCTCTCAAAAACGTGACCAAATTTAGCCGAAAACACGTAAATCTCTCAAAAACGTGACCACATTTAGTCTAAAACACATAAATCTTTCAAAAACGTGACCAAATTTAGCCTAAAACATGTAAATCTCTCAAAAACGTGACCGAATTTTCCCTAAAACATGTAAATCTCTAAAAAACGTGACCGAATTTTGCCTAAAACATGCAAATCTCTCAAAAACGTGACCGAATTTTCCCTAAAACATGCAAATCTCTCAAAAACGTGACCAAATTTAGCCTAAAACATGTAAATCTCTCAAAAACGTGGCCAAATTTAGCCTAAAACATGTAAATCTCTAAAAAACGTGACCAAATTTTGCCTAAAACATGGAAATCTCTCAAAAACGTGACCAAATTTTGCCTAAAACATGCAAATCTCTCAAAAACGTGACCAAATTTTGCCTAAAACATGCAAATCTCTCAAAAACGTGACCGAATTTTCCCTAAAACATGTAAATCTCTCAAAAACGTGACCACATTTTGCCTAAAATACGTAAATCTCTCAAAAACGTGACCAAATGTAGCCTAAAACACGTAAATCTCTCAAAAACGTGACAAAATGTAGCCAAAAACATGTAAATCGCTCAAAAACGTGACCAAATTTAGCCTAAAACATGTAAATCTCTCAAAAACGTGGCCAAATTTAGCCTAAAACATGTAAATCTCTAAAAACGTGACCAAATTTTCCCTAAAACATGTAAATCTCTCAAAAACGTGACCAAATTTTGCCTAAAACATGGAAATCTCTCAAAAACGTGACCAAATTTTGCCTAAAACATGCAAATCTCTCAAAAACGTGACCAAATTTTGCCGAAAACATGCAAATCTCTCAAAAACGTGACCGAATTTTCCCTAAAACATGTATATCTCTCAAAAACGTGACAAAATTGAGTCAAAAACATGTACATCGCTCAAAAACGGGACCAAATTTAGCCGAAAACATGTAAGTCTCTCAAAAACGTGACCAAATTTAGCCAAAAACACATAAATCTCTCAAAAACGTGACCACATTTAGTCTAAAACACATAAATCTCTCAAAAACGTGACCAAATTTAGCCTAAAACATGTAAATCTCAAAAACGTGACCGAATTTTCCCTAAAACATGCAAATCTCTCAAAAACGTGACCGAATTTTCCCTAAAACATGTAAATCTCTCAAAAACGTGACCACATTTTGCCTAAAATACGTAAATCTCTCAAAAACGTGACCAAATTTAGCCTAAAACACGTAAATCTCTCAAAAACGTGACAAAATGTAGCCAAAAACATGTAAATCGCTCAAAAACGAGACCAAATTTAGCCTTTCCATTTAAATCTCTCAAAAACGTGACCAAATTTAGCCTAAAACATGTAAATCTCTCCAAAACGTGACCAAATTTTGCCTAAAACATGTAAATCTCTCAAAAACGTGACCGAATTTTGCCTAAAACATGTAAATCTCTCAAAAACGTGACCGAATTTAGCCTAAAACATGTAAATCTCTCAAAAACGTGACCAAATTTAGCGTAAAACATGTAAACTCTCTAAAACGTGACCAAATTTAGCCTAAAACATGTAAATCTCTCAAAAACGTGACCAAATTTAGCCTAAAACATGTAAATCTCTCAAAAACGTGACCAAATTTAGCCTAAACAATGTAAATCTCTCAAAAACGTGACCAAATTTAGCCTAAAACACGTAAATCTCTCAAAAACGTGACCAAATTTAGCCGAAAACACGTAAATCTCTCAAAAACGTGACCACATTTAGTCTAAAACACATAAATCTTTCAAAAACGTGACCAAATTTAGCCTAAAACATGTAAATCTCTCAAAAACGTGACCGAATTTTCCCTAAAACATGTAAATCTCTCCAAAACGTGACCGAATTTTGCCTAACACATGCAAATCTCTCAAAAACGTGACCGAATTTTCCCTAAAACATGCAAATCTCTCAAAAACGTGACCAAATTTAGCCTAAAACATGTAAATCTCTCAAAAACGTGGCCAAATTTAGCCTAAAACATGTAAATCTCTAAAAAACGTGACCAAATTTTGCCTAAAACATGGAAATCTCTCAAAAACGTGACCAAATTTTGCCTAAAACATGCAAATCTCTCAAAAACGTGACCAAATTTTGCCTAAAACATGCAAATCTCTCAAAAACGTGACCGAATTTTCCCTAAAACATGTAAATCTCTCAAAAATGTGACCACATTTTGCCTAAAATACGTAAATCTCTCAAAAACGTGACCAAATGTAGCCTAAAACACGTAAATCTCTCAAAAACGTGACAAAATGTAGCCAAAAACATGTAAATCGCTCAAAAACGTGACCAAATTTAGCCTAAAACATGTAAATCTCTCAAAAACGTGGCCAAATTTAGCCTAAAACATGTAAATCTCTAAAAACGTGACCAAATTTTGCCTAAAACATGGAAATCTCTCAAAAACGTGACCAAATTTTGCCTAAAACATGGAAATCTCTCAAAAACGTGACCAAATTTTGCCTAAAACATGCAAATCTCTCAAAAACGTGACCAAATTTTGCCGAAAACATGCAAATCTCTCAAAAACGTGACCGAATTTTCCCTAAAACATATAAATCTCTCAAAAACGTGACCACATTTTGCCTAAAATACGTAAATCTCTCAAAAACGTGACCAAATTTAGCCTAAAACACGTAAATCTCTCAAAAACGTAACAAAATGTAGCCAAACACATGTAAATCGCTCAAAAACGAGACCAAATTTAGCCTTTCCATTTAAATCTCTCAAAAACGTGACCAAATTTAGCCTAAAACATGTAAATCTCTCAAAAACGTGACCAAATTTAGCCTAAAACATGTAAATCTCTCAAAAACGTGACCAAATTTTGCCTAAAACATGTAAATCTCTCAAAAACGTGACCGAATTTTGCCTAAAACATGTAAATCTCTCAAAAACGTGACCAAATTTAGCCTAAAACATGTAAATCTCTCAAAAACGTGACCAAATTTAGCCTAAAACATGTAAATCTCTCAAAAACGTGACCAAATTTAGCCTAAAACACGTAAATCTCTCAAAAACGTGACCAAATTTAGCCGAAAACACGTAAATCTCTCAAAAACGTGACCACATTTAGTCTAAAACACATAAATCTCTCAAAAACGTGACCAAATTTAGCCTAAAACATGTAAATCTCTCAAAAACGTGACCGAATTTTCCCTAAAACATGTAAATCTCTCAAAAACGTGACCGAATTTTGCCTAAAACATGCAAATCTCTCAAAAACGTGACTGAATTTTCCCTAAAACATGTAAATCTCTCAAAAACGTGACCACATTTTGCCTAAAATACGTAAATCTCTCAAAAACGTGACCACATTTTGCCTAAAATACGTAAATCTCTCAAAAACGTGACAAAATGTAGCCAAAAACATGTAAATCGCTCAAAAACGTGACCAAATTTAGCCTTTCCATTTAAATCTCTCAAGAACGTGACCAAATTTAGCCTTTCCATTTAAATCTCTCAAAAACGTGACCAAATTTAGCCTAAAACATGTAAATCTCTCAAAAACGTGACCAAATTTAGCCTAAAACATGTAAATCTCTCAAAAACGTGACCAAATTTTGCCTAAAACATGTAAATCTCTCAAAAACGTGACCAAATTTTGCCTAAAACATGTAAATCTCTCAAAAACTTGACCAAATTTTGCCTAAAACATGTAAATCTCTCAAAAACGTGACCGAATTTTGCCTAAAACATGTAAATCTCTCAAAAACGTGACCGAATTTAGCCTAAAACATGTAAATCTCTCAAAAACGTGACCAAATTTAGCGTAAAACATGTAAACTCTCAAAAACGTGACCAAATTTAGCCTAAAACATGTAAATCTCTAAAAAACGTGACCAAATTTAGCCTAAAACATGTAAATCTCTCAAAAACGTGACCAAATTTAGCCTAAAACATGTAAATCTCTCAAAAACGTGACCAAATTTAGCCTATAACACGTAAATCTCTCAAAAACGTGACCAAATTTAGCCGAAAACACGTAAGTCTCTCAAAAACGTGACCACATTTAGTCGAAAACACATAAATCTTTCAAAAACGTGACCAAATTTAGCCTAAAACATGAAAATCTCTCAAAAACGTGACCGAATTTTCCCTAAAACATGTAAATCTCTCAAAAACGTGACCGAATTTTGCCTAAAACATGCAAATCTCTCAAAAACGTGACCGAATTTTCCCTAAAACATGTAAATCTCTCAAAAACGTGACCACATTTTGCCTAAAATATGTAAATCTCTCAAAAACGTGTCCAAATGTAGCCTAAAACACGTAAATCTCTCAAAAACGTGACAAAATGTAGCCAAAAACATGTAAATCGCTCAAAAACGTGACCAAATTTAGCCTAAAACATGTAAATCTCTCAAAAACGTGGCCAAATTTAGCCTAAAACATGTAAATCTCTAAAAAACGTGACCAAATTTTGCCTAAAACATGGAAATCTCTCAAAAACGTGACCAAATTTTGCCTAAAACATGCAAATCTCTCAAAAACGTGACCAAATTTTGCCTAAAACATGCAAATCTCTCAAAAACGTGACCGAATTTTCCCTAAAACATGTAAATCTCTCAAAAACGTGACCACATTTTGCCTAAAATACGTAAATCTCTCAAAAACGTGACTAAATGTAGCCTAAAACACGTAAATCTCTCAAAAACGTGACAAAATGTAGCCAAAAACATGTAAATCGCTCAAAAACGTGACCAAATTTAGCCTAAAACATGTAAATCTCTCAAAAACGTGGCCAAATTTAGCCTAAAACATGTAAATCTCTAAAAAACGTGACCAAATTTTGCCTAAAACATGGAAATCTCTCAAAAACGTGACCAAATTTTGCCTAAAACATGGAAATCTCTCAAAAACGTGACCAAATTTTGCCTAAAACATGCAAATCTCTCAAAAAACGTGACCAAATTTTGCCTAAAACATGCAAATCTCTCAAAAACGTGACCGAATTTTCCCTAAAACATGTAAATCTCTCAAAAACGTGACCACATTTTCCCTAAAATACGTAAATCTCTCAAAAACGTGACCAAATTTACCCTAAAACATGTAAATCTCTCAAAAACGTGACCAAATTTAACCTAAAACATGTAAATCTAAAAAACGTGACCAAATTTAACCTAAAACACATAAATCTCTCAAAAACGTGACCAAATTTAGCCTAAAACATGTAAATCTCTCAAAAACGTGACCGAATTTTCCCTAAAACATGTAAATCTCTCAAAAACGTGACCGAATTTTGCCTAAAACATGCAAATCTCTCAAAAACGTGACTGAATTTTCCCTAAAACATGTAAATCTCTCAAAAACGTGACCACATTTTGCCTAAAATACGTAAATCTCTCAAAAACGTGACCACATTTTGCCTAAAATACGTAAATCTCTCAAAAACGTGACAAAATGTAGCCAAAAACATGTAAATCGCTCAAAAACGTGACCAAATTTAGCCTTTCCATTTAAATCTCTCAAGAACGTGACCAAATTTAGCCTTTCCATTTAAATCTCTCAAAAACGTGACCAAATTTAGCCTAAAACATGTAAATCTCTCAAAAACGTGACCAAATTTAGCCTAAAACATGTAAATCTCTCAAAAACGTGACCAAATTTTGCCTAAAACATGTAAATCTCTCAAAAACGTGACCAAATTTTGCCTAAAACATGTAAATCTCTCAAAAACTTGACCAAATTTTGCCTAAAACATGTAAATCTCTCAAAAACGTGACCGAATTTTGCCTAAAACATGTAAATCTCTCAAAAACGTGACCGAATTTAGCCTAAAACATGTAAATCTCTCAAAAACGTGACCAAATTTAGCGTAAAACATGTAAACTCTCAAAAACGTGACCAAATTTAGCCTAAAACATGTAAATCTCTAAAAAACGTGACCAAATTTAGCCTAAAACATGTAAATCTCTCAAAAACGTGACCAAATTTAGCCTAAAACATGTAAATCTCTCAAAAACGTGACCAAATTTAGCCTATAACACGTAAATCTCTCAAAAACGTGACCAAATTTAGCCGAAAACACGTAAGTCTCTCAAAAACGTGACCACATTTAGTCGAAAACACATAAATCTTTCAAAAACGTGACCAAATTTAGCCTAAAACATGAAAATCTCTCAAAAACGTGACCGAATTTTCCCTAAAACATGTAAATCTCTCAAAAACGTGACCGAATTTTGCCTAAAACATGCAAATCTCTCAAAAACGTGACCGAATTTTCCCTAAAACATGTAAATCTCTCAAAAACGTGACCACATTTTGCCTAAAATATGTAAATCTCTCAAAAACGTGTCCAAATGTAGCCTAAAACACGTAAATCTCTCAAAAACGTGACAAAATGTAGCCAAAAACATGTAAATCGCTCAAAAACGTGACCAAATTTAGCCTAAAACATGTAAATCTCTCAAAAACGTGGCCAAATTTAGCCTAAAACATGTAAATCTCTAAAAAACGTGACCAAATTTTGCCTAAAACATGGAAATCTCTCAAAAACGTGACCAAATTTTGCCTAAAACATGCAAATCTCTCAAAAACGTGACCAAATTTTGCCTAAAACATGCAAATCTCTCAAAAACGTGACCGAATTTTCCCTAAAACATGTAAATCTCTCAAAAACGTGACCACATTTTGCCTAAAATACGTAAATCTCTCAAAAACGTGACTAAATGTAGCCTAAAACACGTAAATCTCTCAAAAACGTGACAAAATGTAGCCAAAAACATGTAAATCGCTCAAAAACGTGACCAAATTTAGCCTAAAACATGTAAATCTCTCAAAAACGTGGCCAAATTTAGCCTAAAACATGTAAATCTCTAAAAAACGTGACCAAATTTTGCCTAAAACATGGAAATCTCTCAAAAACGTGACCAAATTTTGCCTAAAACATGGAAATCTCTCAAAAACGTGACCAAATTTTGCCTAAAACATGCAAATCTCTCAAAAAACGTGACCAAATTTTGCCTAAAACATGCAAATCTCTCAAAAACGTGACCGAATTTTCCCTAAAACATGTAAATCTCTCAAAAACGTGACCACATTTTCCCTAAAATACGTAAATCTCTCAAAAACGTGACCAAATTTACCCTAAAACATGTAAATCTCTCAAAAACGTGACCAAATTTAACCTAAAACATGTAAATCTAAAAAACGTGACCAAATTTAACCTAAAACATGTAAATCTCTCAAAAACGTGACCAAATTTAGCCAAAAACATGTAAATCTCTCAAAAACGTGACCAAATTTAGCCAAAAACATGTAAATCTCTCAAAAACGTGACCAACTTTAGCCTAAAACATGTAAATCTCTCAAAAACATGACCAAATTTACCCTAAAACATGGAAATCTCTCAAAAACGTGACCAAATTTAGCCTAAAACATGCAAATCTCTCAAAAACGTGACCGAATTTAGACTAAAACATGTAAATCTCTCAAAAACGTGACCGAATTTAGCCTAAAACATGTAAATCTCTCAAAAACATGACCGAATTTAGCCTAAAACATGTAAATCTCTCAAAAACATGACCGAATTTAGCCTAAAACATGTAAACTCTCAAAAACGTGACCAAATTTAGCCTAAAACATGTAAATCTCTCAACAACGTGACCAAATTTAGCCTAAAACACGTAAATCTCTCAAAAACGTGACCAAATTTAGCCGAAAACACGTAAATCTCTCAAAAACGTGACCACATTTAGTCTAAAACACATAAATCTCTCAAAAACGTGACCAAATTTAGCCTAAAACATGTAAATCTCTCAAAAACGTGACCGAATTTTCCCTAAAACATGTAAATCTCTCAAAAACGTGACCGAATTTTGCCTAAAACATGTAAATCTCTCAAAAACGTGACCAAATTTTGCCTGAAACATCTAAATCTCTCAAAAACGTGACCAAATTTAGCGTAAAACATGTAAACTCTCAAAAACGTGACCAAATTTAGCCTAAAACATGTAAATCTCTCAAAAACGTGACCAAATTTAGCCTAAAACATGTAAATCTCTCAAAAACGTGACCAAATTTAGCCTAAAACATGTAAATCTCTCAAAAACGTGACCAAATTTAGCCTAAAACATGTAAATCTCTCAAAAACGTGACCAAATTTAGCCTAAAACACGTAAATCTCTAAAAAAAAACGTGACCAAATTTAGCCGAAAACACGTAAATCTCTCAAAAACGTGACCACATTTAGTCTAAAACACATAAATCTCTCAAAAACGTGACCAAATTTAGCCTAAAACATGTAAATCTCTCAAAAACGTGACCAAATTTAACCTAAAACATGTAAATCTCTCAAAAACGTGACCAAATTTAACCTAAAACATGGAAATCTCTCAAAAACGTGACCACGTGACATGTAAATCTCTCAAAAACGTGACCGAATTTTCCCTAAAACATGTAAATCTCTCCAAAACGTGACCGAATTTTGCCTAAAACATGCAAATCTCTCAAAAACGTGACCGAATTTTCCCTAAAACATGCAAATCTCTCAAAAACGTGACCAAATTTAGCCTAAAACATGTAAATCTCTCAAAAACGTGGCCAAATTTAGCCTAAAACATGTAAATCTCTAAAAAACGTGACCAAATTTTGCCTAAAACATGGAAATCTCTCAAAAACGTGACCAAATTTTGCCTAAAACATGCAAATCTCTCAAAAACGTGACCAAATTTTGCCTAAAACATGCAAATCTCTCAAAAACGTGACCGAATTTTCCCTAAAACATGTAAATCTCTCAAAAATGTGACCACATTTTGCCTAAAATACGTAAATCTCTCAAAAACGTGACCAAATGTAGCCTAAAACACGTAAATCTCTCAAAAACGTGACAAAATGTAGCCAAAAACATGTAAATCGCTCAAAAACGTGACCAAATTTAGCCTAAAACATGTAAATCTCTCAAAAACGTGGCCAAATTTAGCCTAAAACATGTAAATCTCTAAAAACGTGACCAAATTTTGCCTAAAACATGGAAATCTCTCAAAAACGTGACCAAATTTTGCCTAAAACATGGAAATCTCTCAAAAACGTGACCAAATTTTGCCTAAAACATGCAAATCTCTCAAAAACGTGACCAAATTTTGCCGAAAACATGCAAATCTCTCAAAAACGTGACCGAATTTTCCCTAAAACATATAAATCTCTCAAAAACGTGACCACATTTTGCCTAAAATACGTAAATCTCTCAAAAACGTGACCAAATTTAGCCTAAAACACGTAAATCTCTCAAAAACGTAACAAAATGTAGCCAAACACATGTAAATCGCTCAAAAACGAGACCAAATTTAGCCTTTCCATTTAAATCTCTCAAAAACGTGACCAAATTTAGCCTAAAACATGTAAATCTCTCAAAAACGTGACCAAATTTAGCCTAAAACATGTAAATCTCTCAAAAACGTGACCAAATTTTGCCTAAAACATGTAAATCTCTCAAAAACGTGACCGAATTTTGCCTAAAACATGTAAATCTCTCAAAAACGTGACCAAATTTAGCCTAAAACATGTAAATCTCTCAAAAACGTGACCAAATTTAGCCTAAAACATGTAAATCTCTCAAAAACGTGACCAAATTTAGCCTAAAACACGTAAATCTCTCAAAAACGTGACCAAATTTAGCCGAAAACACGTAAATCTCTCAAAAACGTGACCACATTTAGTCTAAAACACATAAATCTCTCAAAAACGTGACCAAATTTAGCCTAAAACATGTAAATCTCTCAAAAACGTGACCGAATTTTCCCTAAAACATGTAAATCTCTCAAAAACGTGACCGAATTTTGCCTAAAACATGCAAATCTCTCAAAAACGTGACTGAATTTTCCCTAAAACATGTAAATCTCTCAAAAACGTGACCACATTTTGCCTAAAATACGTAAATCTCTCAAAAACGTGACCACATTTTGCCTAAAATACGTAAATCTCTCAAAAACGTGACAAAATGTAGCCAAAAACATGTAAATCGCTCAAAAACGTGACCAAATTTAGCCTTTCCATTTAAATCTCTCAAGAACGTGACCAAATTTAGCCTTTCCATTTAAATCTCTCAAAAACGTGACCAAATTTAGCCTAAAACATGTAAATCTCTCAAAAACGTGACCAAATTTAGCCTAAAACATGTAAATCTCTCAAAAACGTGACCAAATTTTGCCTAAAACATGTAAATCTCTCAAAAACGTGACCAAATTTTGCCTAAAACATGTAAATCTCTCAAAAACTTGACCAAATTTTGCCTAAAACATGTAAATCTCTCAAAAACGTGACCGAATTTTGCCTAAAACATGTAAATCTCTCAAAAACGTGACCGAATTTAGCCTAAAACATGTAAATCTCTCAAAAACGTGACCAAATTTAGCGTAAAACATGTAAACTCTCAAAAACGTGACCAAATTTAGCCTAAAACATGTAAATCTCTAAAAAACGTGACCAAATTTAGCCTAAAACATGTAAATCTCTCAAAAACGTGACCAAATTTAGCCTAAAACATGTAAATCTCTCAAAAACGTGACCAAATTTAGCCTATAACACGTAAATCTCTCAAAAACGTGACCAAATTTAGCCGAAAACACGTAAATCTCTCAAAAACGTGACCACATTTAGTCGAAAACACATAAATCTTTCAAAAACGTGACCAAATTTAGCCTAAAACATGAAAATCTCTCAAAAACGTGACCGAATTTTCCCTAAAACATGTAAATCTCTCAAAAACGTGACCGAATTTTGCCTAAAACATGCAAATCTCTCAAAAACGTGACCGAATTTTCCCTAAAACATGTAAATCTCTCAAAAACGTGACCACATTTTGCCTAAAATATGTAAATCTCTCAAAAACGTGTCCAAATGTAGCCTAAAACACGTAAATCTCTCAAAAACGTGACAAAATGTAGCCAAAAACATGTAAATCGCTCAAAAACGTGACCAAATTTAGCCTAAAACATGTAAATCTCTCAAAAACGTGGCCAAATTTAGCCTAAAACATGTAAATCTCTAAAAAACGTGACCAAATTTTGCCTAAAACATGCAAATCTCTCAAAAACGTGACCAAATTTTGCCTAAAACATGCAAATCTCTCAAAAACGTGACCAAATTTTCCCTAAAACATGTAAATCTCTCAAAAACGTGACCACATTTTGCCTAAAATACGTAAATCTCTCAAAAACGTGACTAAATGTAGCCTAAAACACGTAAATCTCTCAAAAACGTGACAAAATGTAGCCAAAAACATGTAATTCGCTCAAAAACGTGACCAAATTTAGCTTAAAACATGTAAATCTCTCAAAAACGTGGCCAAATTTAGCCTAAAACATGTAAATCTCTAAAAAACGTGACCAAATTTTGCCTAAAACATGGAAATCTCTCAAAAACGTGACCAAATTTTGCCTAAAACATGGAAATCTCTCAAAAACGTGACCAAATTTTGCCTAAAACATGCAAATCTCTCAAAAACGTGACCAAATTTTGCCTAAAACATGCAAATCTCTCAAAAACGTGACCGAATTTTCCCTAAAACATGTAAATCTCTCAAAAACGTGACCACATTTTCCCTAAAATACGTAAATCTCTCAAAAACGTGACCAAATTTACCCTAAAACATGTAAATCTCTCAAAAACGTGACCAAATTTAACCTAAAACATGTAAATCTCAAAAACGTGACCAAATTTAACCTAAAACATGTAAATCTCTCAAAAACGTGACCAAATTTAGCCTAAAACACATAAATCTCTCAAAAACGTGACCACATTTAGCTTAAAACACATAAATCTCTCAAAAACGTGACCAAATTTCGACTAAAACATGTAAATCTCTCAAAAACGTGACCAAATTTAGCCTAAAACACATAAATCTCTCAAAAACGTGACCACATTTAGCTTAAAACACATAAATCTCTCAAAAACGTGACCAAATTTAGCCTAAAACACAAATCTCTCAAAAACGTGACCACATTTAGCTTAAAACACATAAATCTCTCAAAAACGTGACCAAATTTTGCCTAAAATATGTAAATCTCTCAAAAACGTGACCGAATTTTGCCTAAAACATGTAAATCTCTCAAAAACGTGACCGAATTTTGCCTAAAACATGTAAATCTCTCAAAAACGTGACCGAATTTTGCCTAAAACATGTAAATCTCTCAAAAACGTGACCGAATTTTGCCTAAAACATGTAAATCTCTCAAAAACGTGGCCAAATTTAGCCGAAAACATGTAAATCTCTCAAAAACGTGACCGAATTTTGCCTAAAACATGTAAATCTCTCAAAAACGTGACCGAATTTAGCCTAAAACATGCAAATCTCTCAAAAACGTGGCCAAATTTAGCCTAAAACATGTAAATCTCTCAAAAACGTGACCAAATTTTGCCTAAAACATGTAAATCTCTCAAAAACGTGACCGAATTTTGCCTAAAACATGTAAATCTCTCAAAAACGTGGCCAAATTTAGCCTAAAACATGTAAATCTCTCAAAAACGTGACCAAATTTTTCCTAAAACATGGAAATCTCTCAAAAACGTGGCCAAATGTAGCCTAAAAAATGTAAATCTCTCAAAAACGTGGCCAAATGTAGCCTAAAAAATGTAAATCTCTCAAAACGTGACCAAATTTAGCCTACAACATGTAAATCTCTCAAAAACGTGACCAAATTTAGCCTAAAACATGTAAACTCTCAAAAACGTGACCAAATTTAGCCTAAAACATGTAAATCTCTCAAAAACGTGACCAAATTTAGCTTAAAACATGTAAATCTCTCAAAAACGTGACCAAATTTAGCCTAAAACATGTAAATCTCTCAAAAGCGTGACCACATTTAGCCTAAAACATGTAAATCTCTCAAAAACGTGACCAAATTTAGCCTAAAACATGTAAATCTCTCAAAAACGTGACCAAATTTAGCCTAAAACATGTAAATCTCTCAAAAACGTGACCAAATTTAGCCTAAAACACGTAAATCTCTCAAAAGCGTGACCACATTTAGCCTAAAACATGTAAATCTCTCAAAAACGTGACCAAATTTAGCCTAAAACATGTAAATCTCTCAAAAACGTGACCAAATTTTGCCTAAAACATGTAAATCTCTCAAAAACGTGACCGAATTTTGCCTAAAACATGTAAATCTCTCAAAAACGTGACCGAATTTTGCCTAAAACATGTAAATCTCTCAAAAACGTGACCGAGTTTTGCCTAAAACATGTAAATCTCTCAAAAACGTGGCCAAATTTAGCCTAAAACATGTAAATCTCTCAAAAACGTGACCAAATTTAACCTAAAACATGTAAAGCTCTCAAAAACGTTACCAGATTTAGCCAAAAACATGTAAATCTCTCAAAAACGTGACCAACTTTAGCCTAAAACATGTAAATCTCTCAAAAACGTGACGAACATTAGCCTAAAACATGTAAATCTCTCAAAAACGTGATCAAATTTAGCCTAAAACACATAAATCTCTCAAAAACGTGACCAAATTTAGCCTAAAACACATAAATCTCTTTAAAACGTGACCAAATTTAGCCTAAAACATGTAAATCTCTCAAAAACGTGACCAAATTTTGCCTAAAACATGTAAATCTCTCAAAAACGTGACCGAAATTTGCCTAAAACATGTAAATCTCTCAAAAACGTGACCGAATTTTGCCTAAAACATGTAAATCTCTCAAAAACGTGACCAAATTTTTCCTAAAACATGGAAATCTCTCAAAAACGTGACCAAATTTAGCCTAAAACATGTAAATCTCTCAAAAACGTGACCAAATTTAGCCTAAAACATGTAAATCTCTCAAAAACGTGACCAAATTTTGCCTAAAACATGTAAATCTCTCAAAAACGTGACCAAATTTTGCCTAAAACATGTAAATCTCTCAAAAACGTGACCGAATTTTGACTAAAACATGTAAATCTCTCAAAAACGTGACCGAATTTTGCCTAAAACATGGAAATCGCTCAAAAACGTGACCGAATTTTGCCTAAAACATGTAAATCTCTCAAAAACGTGGCCAAATTTAGCCTAAAACATGTAAATCTCTCAAAAACGTGACCAAATTTTTCCTAAAACATGGAAATCTCTCAAAAACGTGGCCAAATGTAGCCTAAAAAATGTAAATCTCTCAAAAACGTGGACAAATGTAGCCTAAAAAATGTAAATCTCTCAAAAACGTGGCCAAATGTAGCCTAAAAAATGTAAATCTCTCAAAAACGTGACCAAATTTTGCCTAAAACATGTAAATCTCTCAAAAACGTGACCAAATTTAGCCTAAAACATGTAAATCTCTCAAAAACGTGACCAAATTTAGCCTAAAACATGTAAATCTCTCAAAAACGTGACCAAATTTAACCTAAAACATGTAAATCTCTCAAAAACGTGATCAAATTTAGCCTAAAACACATAAATCTCTCAAAAACGTGACCAAATTTAGCCTAAAACACATAAATCTCTTAAAAACGTGACCAAATTTAGCCTAAAACATGTAAATCTCTCAAAAACGTGACCAAATTTAACCAAAAACATGTAAATCTCTCAAAAACGTGACCAAATTTTGCCTAAAACATGTAAATCTCTCAAAAACGTGACCAAATTTAGCCTAAAACATGTAAATCTCTCAAAAACGTGACCAAATTTAGCCTAAAACATGTAAATCTCTCAAAAACGTGACCAAATTTAACCTAAAACATGTAAATCTCTCAAAAACGTGACGAACTTTAGCCGAAAACATGTAAATCTCTCAAAAACGTGACCAAATTTAGCCTAAAACACATAAATCTCTTAAAAACGTGACCAAATTTAGCCTAAAACATGTAAATCTCTCAAAAACGTGGCCAAATGTAGCCTAAAAAATGTAAATCTCTCAAAAACGTGACCAAATTTTGCCTACAACATGTAAATCTCTCAAAAACGTGACCAAATTTAGCCTAAAACATGTAAACTCTCAAAAACGTGACCAAATTTAGCCTAAAACATGTAAATCTCTCAAAAACGTGACCAAATTTAGCTTAAAACATGTAAATCTCTCAAAAACGTGACCAAATTTAGCCTAAAACATGTAAATCTCTCAAAAGCGTGACCACATTTAGCCTAAAACATGTAAATCTCTCAAAAACGTGACCAAATTTAGCCTAAAACATATAAATCTCTCAAAAACGTGACCACATTTTGCCTAAAATACGTAAATCTCTCAAAAACGTGACCAAATTTAGCCTAAAACACGTAAATCTCTCAAAAACGTAACAAAATGTAGCCAAACACATGTAAATCGCTCAAAAACGAGACCAAATTTAGCCTTTCCATTTAAATCTCTCAAAAACGTGACCAAATTTAGCCTAAAACATGTAAATCTCTCAAAAACGTGACCAAATTTAGCCTAAAACATGTAAATCTCTCAAAAACGTGACCAAATTTTGCCTAAAACATGTAAATCTCTCAAAAACGTGACCGAATTTTGCCTAAAACATGTAAATCTCTCAAAAACGTGACCAAATTTAGCCTAAAACATGTAAATCTCTCAAAAACGTGACCAAATTTAGCCTAAAACATGTAAATCTCTCAAAAACGTGACCAAATTTAGCCTAAAACACGTAAATCTCTCAAAAACGTGACCAAATTTAGCCGAAAACACGTAAATCTCTCAAAAACGTGACCACATTTAGTCTAAAACACATAAATCTCTCAAAAACGTGACCAAATTTAGCCTAAAACATGTAAATCTCTCAAAAACGTGACCGAATTTTCCCTAAAACATGTAAATCTCTCAAAAACGTGACCGAATTTTGCCTAAAACATGCAAATCTCTCAAAAACGTGACTGAATTTTCCCTAAAACATGTAAATCTCTCAAAAACGTGACCACATTTTGCCTAAAATACGTAAATCTCTCAAAAACGTGACCACATTTTGCCTAAAATACGTAAATCTCTCAAAAACGTGACAAAATGTAGCCAAAAACATGTAAATCGCTCAAAAACGTGACCAAATTTAGCCTTTCCATTTAAATCTCTCAAGAACGTGACCAAATTTAGCCTTTCCATTTAAATCTCTCAAAAACGTGACCAAATTTAGCCTAAAACATGTAAATCTCTCAAAAACGTGACCAAATTTAGCCTAAAACATGTAAATCTCTCAAAAACGTGACCAAATTTTGCCTAAAACATGTAAATCTCTCAAAAACGTGACCAAATTTTGCCTAAAACATGTAAATCTCTCAAAAACTTGACCAAATTTTGCCTAAAACATGTAAATCTCTCAAAAACGTGACCGAATTTTGCCTAAAACATGTAAATCTCTCAAAAACGTGACCGAATTTAGCCTAAAACATGTAAATCTCTCAAAAACGTGACCAAATTTAGCGTAAAACATGTAAACTCTCAAAAACGTGACCAAATTTAGCCTAAAACATGTAAATCTCTAAAAAACGTGACCAAATTTAGCCTAAAACATGTAAATCTCTCAAAAACGTGACCAAATTTAGCCTAAAACATGTAAATCTCTCAAAAACGTGACCAAATTTAGCCTATAACACGTAAATCTCTCAAAAACGTGACCAAATTTAGCCGAAAACACGTAAATCTCTCAAAAACGTGACCACATTTAGTCGAAAACACATAAATCTTTCAAAAACGTGACCAAATTTAGCCTAAAACATGAAAATCTCTCAAAAACGTGACCGAATTTTCCCTAAAACATGTAAATCTCTCAAAAACGTGACCGAATTTTGCCTAAAACATGCAAATCTCTCAAAAACGTGACCGAATTTTCCCTAAAACATGTAAATCTCTCAAAAACGTGACCACATTTTGCCTAAAATATGTAAATCTCTCAAAAACGTGTCCAAATGTAGCCTAAAACACGTAAATCTCTCAAAAACGTGACAAAATGTAGCCAAAAACATGTAAATCGCTCAAAAACGTGACCAAATTTAGCCTAAAACATGTAAATCTCTCAAAAACGTGGCCAAATTTAGCCTAAAACATGTAAATCTCTAAAAAACGTGACCAAATTTTGCCTAAAACATGCAAATCTCTCAAAAACGTGACCAAATTTTGCCTAAAACATGCAAATCTCTCAAAAACGTGACCAAATTTTCCCTAAAACATGTAAATCTCTCAAAAACGTGACCACATTTTGCCTAAAATACGTAAATCTCTCAAAAACGTGACTAAATGTAGCCTAAAACACGTAAATCTCTCAAAAACGTGACAAAATGTAGCCAAAAACATGTAATTCGCTCAAAAACGTGACCAAATTTAGCTTAAAACATGTAAATCTCTCAAAAACGTGGCCAAATTTAGCCTAAAACATGTAAATCTCTAAAAAACGTGACCAAATTTTGCCTAAAACATGGAAATCTCTCAAAAACGTGACCAAATTTTGCCTAAAACATGGAAATCTCTCAAAAACGTGACCAAATTTTGCCTAAAACATGCAAATCTCTCAAAAACGTGACCAAATTTTGCCTAAAACATGCAAATCTCTCAAAAACGTGACCGAATTTTCCCTAAAACATGTAAATCTCTCAAAAACGTGACCACATTTTCCCTAAAATACGTAAATCTCTCAAAAACGTGACCAAATTTACCCTAAAACATGTAAATCTCTCAAAAACGTGACCAAATTTAACCTAAAACATGTAAATCTCAAAAACGTGACCAAATTTAACCTAAAACATGTAAATCTCTCAAAAACGTGACCAAATTTAGCCTAAAACACATAAATCTCTCAAAAACGTGACCACATTTAGCTTAAAACACATAAATCTCTCAAAAACGTGACCAAATTTCGACTAAAACATGTAAATCTCTCAAAAACGTGACCAAATTTAGCCTAAAACACATAAATCTCTCAAAAACGTGACCACATTTAGCTTAAAACACATAAATCTCTCAAAAACGTGACCAAATTTAGCCTAAAACACAAATCTCTCAAAAACGTGACCACATTTAGCTTAAAACACATAAATCTCTCAAAAACGTGACCAAATTTTGCCTAAAATATGTAAATCTCTCAAAAACGTGACCGAATTTTGCCTAAAACATGTAAATCTCTCAAAAACGTGACCGAATTTTGCCTAAAACATGTAAATCTCTCAAAAACGTGACCGAATTTTGCCTAAAACATGTAAATCTCTCAAAAACGTGACCGAATTTTGCCTAAAACATGTAAATCTCTCAAAAACGTGGCCAAATTTAGCCGAAAACATGTAAATCTCTCAAAAACGTGACCGAATTTTGCCTAAAACATGTAAATCTCTCAAAAACGTGACCGAATTTAGCCTAAAACATGCAAATCTCTCAAAAACGTGGCCAAATTTAGCCTAAAACATGTAAATCTCTCAAAAACGTGACCAAATTTTGCCTAAAACATGTAAATCTCTCAAAAACGTGACCGAATTTTGCCTAAAACATGTAAATCTCTCAAAAACGTGGCCAAATTTAGCCTAAAACATGTAAATCTCTCAAAAACGTGACCAAATTTTTCCTAAAACATGGAAATCTCTCAAAAACGTGGCCAAATGTAGCCTAAAAAATGTAAATCTCTCAAAAACGTGGCCAAATGTAGCCTAAAAAATGTAAATCTCTCAAAAACGTGACCAAATTTAGCCTACAACATGTAAATCTCTCAAAAACGTGACCAAATTTAGCCTAAAACATGTAAACTCTCAAAAACGTGACCAAATTTAGCCTAAAACATGTAAATCTCTCAAAAACGTGACCAAATTTAGCTTAAAACATGTAAATCTCTCAAAAACGTGACCAAATTTAGCCTAAAACATGTAAATCTCTCAAAAGCGTGACCACATTTAGCCTAAAACATGTAAATCTCTCAAAAACGTGACCAAATTTAGCCTAAAACATGTAAATCTCTCAAAAACGTGACCAAATTTAGCCTAAAACATGTAAATCTCTCAAAAACGTGACCAAATTTAGCCTAAAACACGTAAATCTCTCAAAAGCGTGACCACATTTAGCCTAAAACATGTAAATCTCTCAAAAACGTGACCAAATTTAGCCTAAAACATGTAAATCTCTCAAAAACGTGACCAAATTTTGCCTAAAACATGTAAATCTCTCAAAAACGTGACCGAATTTTGCCTAAAACATGTAAATCTCTCAAAAACGTGACCGAATTTTGCCTAAAACATGTAAATCTCTCAAAAACGTGACCGAGTTTTGCCTAAAACATGTAAATCTCTCAAAAACGTGGCCAAATTTAGCCTAAAACATGTAAATCTCTCAAAAACGTGACCAAATTTAACCTAAAACATGTAAATCTCTCAAAAACGTTACCAGATTTAGCCAAAAACATGTAAATCTCTCAAAAACGTGACCAACTTTAGCCTAAAACATGTAAATCTCTCAAAAACGTGACGAACATTAGCCTAAAACATGTAAATCTCTCAAAAACGTGATCAAATTTAGCCTAAAACACATAAATCTCTCAAAAACGTGACCAAATTTAGCCTAAAACACATAAATCTCTTTAAAACGTGACCAAATTTAGCCTAAAACATGTAAATCTCTCAAAAACGTGACCAAATTTTGCCTAAAACATGTAAATCTCTCAAAAACGTGACCGAAATTTGCCTAAAACATGTAAATCTCTCAAAAACGTGACCGAATTTTGCCTAAAACATGTAAATCTCTCAAAAACGTGACCAAATTTTTCCTAAAACATGGAAATCTCTCAAAAACGTGACCAAATTTAGCCTAAAACATGTAAATCTCTCAAAAACGTGACCAAATTTAGCCTAAAACATGTAAATCTCTCAAAAACGTGACCAAATTTTGCCTAAAACATGTAAATCTCTCAAAAACGTGACCAAATTTTGCCTAAAACATGTAAATCTCTCAAAAACGTGACCGAATTTTGACTAAAACATGTAAATCTCTCAAAAACGTGACCGAATTTTGCCTAAAACATGGAAATCGCTCAAAAACGTGACCGAATTTTGCCTAAAACATGTAAATCTCTCAAAAACGTGGCCAAATTTAGCCTAAAACATGTAAATCTCTCAAAAACGTGACCAAATTTTTCCTAAAACATGGAAATCTCTCAAAAACGTGGCCAAATGTAGCCTAAAAAATGTAAATCTCTCAAAAACGTGGACAAATGTAGCCTAAAAAATGTAAATCTCTCAAAAACGTGGCCAAATGTAGCCTAAAAAATGTAAATCTCTCAAAAACGTGACCAAATTTTGCCTAAAACATGTAAATCTCTCAAAAACGTGACCAAATTTAGCCTAAAACATGTAAATCTCTCAAAAACGTGACCAAATTTAGCCTAAAACATGTAAATCTCTCAAAAACGTGACCAAATTTAACCTAAAACATGTAAATCTCTCAAAAACGTGATCAAATTTAGCCTAAAACACATAAATCTCTCAAAAACGTGACCAAATTTAGCCTAAAACACATAAATCTCTTAAAAACGTGACCAAATTTAGCCTAAAACATGTAAATCTCTCAAAAACGTGACCAAATTTAACCAAAAACATGTAAATCTCTCAAAAACGTGACCAAATTTTGCCTAAAACATGTAAATCTCTCAAAAACGTGACCAAATTTAGCCTAAAACATGTAAATCTCTCAAAAACGTGACCAAATTTAGCCTAAAACATGTAAATCTCTCAAAAACGTGACCAAATTTAACCTAAAACATGTAAATCTCTCAAAAACGTGACGAACTTTAGCCGAAAACATGTAAATCTCTCAAAAACGTGACCAAATTTAGCCTAAAACACATAAATCTCTTAAAAACGTGACCAAATTTAGCCTAAAACATGTAAATCTCTCAAAAACGTGGCCAAATGTAGCCTAAAAAATGTAAATCTCTCAAAAACGTGACCAAATTTTGCCTACAACATGTAAATCTCTCAAAAACGTGACCAAATTTAGCCTAAAACATGTAAACTCTCAAAAACGTGACCAAATTTAGCCTAAAACATGTAAATCTCTCAAAAACGTGACCAAATTTAGCTTAAAACATGTAAATCTCTCAAAAACGTGACCAAATTTAGCCTAAAACATGTAAATCTCTCAAAAGCGTGACCACATTTAGCCTAAAACATGTAAATCTCTCAAAAACGTGACCAAATTTAGCCTAAAACATGTAAATCTCTCAAAAACGTGACCAAATTTAGCCTAAAACATGTAAATCTCTCAAAAACGTGACCAAATTTAGCCTAAAACACGTAAATCTCTCAAAAGCGTGACCACATTTAGCCTAAAACATGTAAATCTCTCAAAAACGTGACCAAATTTAGCCTAAAACATGTAAATCTCTCAAAAACGTGACCAAATTTTGCCTAAAACATGTAAATCTCTCAAAAACGTGACCGAATTTTGCCTAAAACATGTAAATCTCTCAAAAACGTGACCGAATTTTGCCTAAAACATGTAAATCTCTCAAAAACGTGACCGAGTTTTGCCTAAAACATGTAAATCTCTCAAAAACGTGGCCAAATTTAGCCTAAAACATGTAAATCTCTCAAAAACGTGACCAAATTTAACCTAAAACATGTAAATCTCTCAAAAACGTTACCAGATTTAGCCAAAAACATGTAAATCTCTCAAAAACGTGACCAACTTTAGCCTAAAACATGTAAATCTCTCAAAAACGTGACGAACATTAGCCTAAAACATGTAAATCTCTCAAAAACGTGATCAAATTTAGCCTAAAACACATAAATCTCTCAAAAACGTGACCAAATTTAGCCTAAAACACATAAATCTCTTTAAAACGTGACCAAATTTAGCCTAAAACATGTAAATCTCTCAAAAACGTGACCAAATTTTGCCTAAAACATGTAAATCTCTCAAAAACGTGACCGAAATTTGCCTAAAACATGTAAATCTCTCAAAAACGTGACCGAATTTTGCCTAAAACATGCAAATCTCTCAAAAACGTGACCAAATTTTTCCTAAAACATGGAAATCTCTCAAAAACGTGACCAAATTTAGCCTAAAACATGTAAATCTCTCAAAAACGTGACCAAATTTAGCCTAAAACATGTAAATCTCTCAAAAACGTGACCAAATTTTGCCTAAAACATGTAAATCTCTCAAAAACGTGACCGAATTTTGACTAAAACATGTAAATCTCTCAAAAACGTGACCGAATTTTGCCTAAAACATGGAAATCGCTCAAAAACGTGACCGAATTTTGCCTAAAACATGTAAATCTCTCAAAAACGTGGCCAAATTTAGCCTAAAACATGTAAATCTCTCAAAAACGTGACCAAATTTTTCCTAAAACATGGAAATCTCTCAAAAACGTGGCCAAATGTAGCCTAAAAAATGTAAATCTCTCAAAAACGTGGCCAAATGTAGCCTAAAAAATGTAAATCTCTCAAAAACGTGGCCAAATGTAGCCTAAAAAATGTAAATCTCTCAAAAACGTGACCAAATTTTGCCTAAAACATGTAAATCTCTCAAAAACGTGACCAAATTTAGCCTAAAACATGTAAATCTCTCAAAAACGTGACCAAATTTAGCCTAAAACATGTAAATCTCTCAAAAACGTGACCAAATTTAACCTAAAACATGTAAATCTCTCAAAAACGTGACCAACTTTAGCCTAAAACATGTAAATCTCTCAAAAACGTGACGAACTTTAGCCGAAAACATGTAAATCTCTCAAAAACGTGACCAAATTTAGCCTAAAACACATAAATCTCTTAAAAACGTGACCAAATTTAGCCTAAAACATGTAAATCTCTCAAAAACGTGACCAAATTTAACCAAAAACATGTAAATCTCTCAAAAACGTGACCAAATTTTGCCTAAAACATGTAAATCTCTCAAAAACGTGACCAAATTTAGCCTAAAACATGTAAATCTCTCAAAAACGTGACCAAATTTAACCTAAAACATGTAAATCTCTCAAAAACGTGACCAAATTTAGACTAAAACATGTAAATCTCTCAAAAACGTGACGAACTTTAGCCGAAAACATGTAAATCTCTCAAAAACGTGACCAAATTTAGCCTAAAACACATAAATCTCTTAAAAACGTGACCAAATTTAGCCTAAAACATGTAAATCTCTCAAAAACGTGACCAAATTTAACCTAAAACATGTAAATCTCTCAAAAACGTGACGAACGTTAGCCGAAAACATGTAAATCTCTCAAAAACGTGTCCAAATTTAGCCTAAAACACATAAATCTCTTAAAAACGTGACCAAATTTAGCCTAAAACACATAAATCTCTCAAAAACGTGACCGAATTTAGCCTAAAACATGTAAATCTCTCAAAAACGTGACCAAATTTAGCCTAAAACATGTAAATCTCTCAAAAACGTGACCGAATTTAGCCTAAAACATGTAAATCTCTCAAAAACGTGGCCAGATTTAGCCTAAAACATGTAAATCTCTCAAAAACGTGACCAAATTTTGCCTAAAACATGGAAATCTCTCAAAAACGTGACCAAATTTAGCCTAAAACATGTAAATCTCTCAAAAACGTGACCAAATTTCGACTAAAACATGTAAATCTCTCAAAAACGTGACCAAATTTAGCCTAAAACATGTAAATCTCTCAAAAAACGTGAACAAATTTAGCCTAAAACACATAAATCTCTCAAAAACGTGACCAAATTTAGCCTAAAACATGTAAATCTCTCAAAAACGTGACCACATTTAGCTTAAAACACATAAATCTCTCACAAACGTGACCAAATTTAGCCTAAAACACATAAATCTCTCAAAAACGTGACCAAATTTAGCCTAAAACACATAAATCTCTCAAAAACGTGACCACATTTAGCTTAAAACACATAAATCTCTCAAAAACGTGACCAAATTTAGCCTAAAACACATAAATCTCTCAAAAACGTGACCAAATTTAGCCTAAAACACATAAATCTCTCAAAAACGTGACCACATTTAGCTTAAAACACATAAATCTCTCAAAAACGTGACCAAATTTAGCCTAAAACACAAATCTCTCAAAAACGTGACCACATTTAGCTTAAAACACATAAATCTCTCAAAAACGTGACCAAATTTTGCCTAAAATATGTAAATCTCTCAAAAACGTGACCGAATTTTGCCTAAAACATGTAAATCTCTCAAAAACGTGACTGAATTTTGCCTAAAACATGTAAATCTCTCAAAAACGTGACCGAATTTTGCCTAAAACATGTAAATCTCTCAAAAACGTGGCCAAATTTAGCCTAAAACATGTAAATCTCTCAAAAACGTGACCGAATTTTGCCTAAAACATGTAAATCTCTCAAAAACGTGACCGAATTTAGCCTAAAACATGCAAATCTCTCAAAAACGTGGCCAAATTTAGCCTAAAACATGTAAATCTCTCAAAAACGTGACCAAATTTTGCCTAAAACATGTAAATCTCTCAAAAACGTGACCGAAATTTGCCTAAAACATGTAAATCTCTCAAAAACGTGACCGAATTTTGCCTAAAACATGTAAATCTCTCAAAAACGTGACCAAATTTTTCCTAAAACATGGAAATCTCTCAAAAACGTGACCAAATTTAGCCTAAAACATGTAAATCTCTCAAAAACGTGACCAAATTTAGCCTAAAACATGTAAATCTCTCAAAAACGTGACCAAATTTTGCCTAAAACATGTAAATCTCTCAAAAACGTGACCGAATTTTGACTAAAACATGTAAATCTCTCAAAAACGTGACCGAATTTTGCCTAAAACATGGAAATCGCTCAAAAACGTGACCGAATTTTGCCTAAAACGTAAATCTCTCAAAAACGTGACCAAATTTTTCCTAAAACATGGAAATCTCTCAAAAACGTGGCCAAATGTAGCCTAAAAAATGTAAATCTCTCAAAAACGTGGCCAAATGTAGCCTAAAAAATGTAAATCTCTCAAAAACGTGGCCAAATGTAGCCTAAAAAATGTAAATCTCTCAAAAACGTGACCAAATTTTGCCTAAAACATGTAAATCTCTCAAAAACGTGACCAAATTTAGCCTAAAACATGTAAATCTCTCAAAAACGTGACCAAATTTAGCCTAAAACATGTAAATCTCTCAAAAACGTGACCAAATTTAACCTAAAACATGTAAATCTCTCAAAAACGTGACCAACTTTAGCCTAAAACATGTAAATCTCTCAAAAACGTGACCAAATTTAACCAAAAACATGTAAATCTCTCAAAAACGTGACCAACTTTAGCCTAAAACATGTAAATCTCTCAAAAACGTGACCAAATTTAACCTAAAACATGTAAATCTCTCAAAAACGTGACCAACTTTAGCCTAAAACATGTAAATCTCTCAAAAACGTGACCAAATTTAACCAAAAACATGTAAATCTCTCAAAAACGTGACCAACTTTAGCCTAAAACATGTAAATCTCTCAAAAACGTGACCAAATTTAACCAAAAACATGTAAATCTCTCAAAAACGTGACCAACTTTAGCCTAAAACATGTAAATCTCTCAAAAACGTGACCAAATTTTAACCTAAAACATGTAAATCTCTCAAAAACGTGACCAACTTTAGCCTAAAACATGTAAATCTCTCAAAAACGTGACCAAATTTAGCCTAAAACACATAAATCTCTTAAAAACGTGACCAAATTTAGCCTAAAACATGTAAATCTCTCAAAACGTGACCAAATTTAACCAAAAACATGTAAATCTCTCAAAAACGTGACCAAATTTTGCCTAAAACATGTAAATCTCTCAAAAACGTGACCAAATTTAGCCTAAAACATGTAAATCTCTCAAAAACGTGACCAAATTTAACCTAAAACATGTAAATCTCTCAAAAACGTGACCAAATTTTGCCTAAAACATGTAAATCTCTCAAAAACGTGACGAACTTTAGCCGAAAACATGTAAATCTCTCAAAAACGTGACCAAATTTAGCCTAAAACACATAAATCTCTTAAAAACGTGACCAAATTTAGCCTAAAACATGTAAATCTCTCAAAAACGTGACCAAATTTAACCTAAAACATGTAAATCTCTCAAAAACGTGACGAACGTTAGCCGAAAACATGTAAATCTCTCAAAAACGTGTCCAAATTTAGCCTAAAACACATAAATCTCTTAAAAACGTGACCAAATTTAGCCTAAAACACATAAATCTCTCAAAAACGTGACAGAATTTAGCCTAAAACATGTAAATCTCTCAAAAACGTGACCAAATTTAGCCTAAAACATGTAAATCTCTCAAAAACGTGACCGAATTTAGCCTAAAACATGTAAATCTCTCAAAAACGTGGCCAGATTTAGCCTAAAACATGTAAATCTCTCAAAAACGTGACCAAATTTTTCCTAAAACATGGAAATCTCTCAAAAACGTGGCCAAATGTAGCCTAAAAAATGTAAATCTCTCAAAAACGTGGCCAAATGTCGCCTAAAAAATGTAAATCTCTCAAAAACGTGACCAAATTTTGCCTAAAACATGTGAATCTCTCAAAAACGTGACCAAATTTAGCCTAAAACATGTAAATCTCTCAAAAACGTGACCAAATTTAGCCTAAAACATGTAAATCTCTCAAAAACGTGACCAAATTTAACCTAAAACATGTAAATCTCTCAAAAACGTGACCAACTTTAGCCTAAAACATGTAAATCTCTCAAAAACGTGACGAACTTTAGCCGAAAACATGTAAATCTCTCAAAAACGTGACCAAATTTAGCCTAAAACACATAAATCTCTTAAAAACGTGACCAAATTTAGCCTAAAACATGTAAATCTCTCAAAAACGTGACCAAATTTAACCTAAAACATGTAAATCTCTCAAAAACGTGACCGAATTTTGCCTAAAACATGTAAATCTCTCAAAAACGTGACCGAATTTAGCCTAAAACATGTAAATCTCTCAAAAACGTGGCCAGATTTAGCCTAAAACATGTAAATCTCTCAAAAACGTGACCAAATTTAACCTAAAACATGTAAATCTCTCAAAAACGTGACCAAATTTAACCTAAAACATGTAAATCTCTCAAAAACGTGATCAAATTTAGCCTAAAACACATAAATCTCTCAAAAACGTGACCAAATTTAGCCTAAAACACATAAATCTCTTAAAAACGTGACCAAATTTAGCCTAAAACATGTAAATCTCTCAAAAACGTGACCAAATTTAACCAAAAACATGTAAATCTCTCAAAAACGTGACCAAATTTTGCCTAAAACATGTAAATCTCTCAAAAACGTGACCAAATTTAGCCTAAAACATGTAAATCTCTCAAAAACGTGACCAAATTTAGCCTAAAACATGTAAATCTCTCAAAAACGTGACCAAATTTAACCTAAAACATGTAAATCTCTCAAAAACGTGACGAACTTTAGCCGAAAACATGTAAATCTCTCAAAAACGTGACCAAATTTAGCCTAAAACACATAAATCTCTTAAAAACGTGACCAAATTTAGCCTAAAACATGTAAATCTCTCAAAAACGTGGCCAAATGTAGCCTAAAAAATGTAAATCTCTCAAAAACGTGACCAAATTTTGCCTACAACATGTAAATCTCTCAAAAACGTGACCAAATTTAGCCTAAAACATGTAAACTCTCAAAAACGTGACCAAATTTAGCCTAAAACATGTAAATCTCTCAAAAACGTGACCAAATTTAGCTTAAAACATGTAAATCTCTCAAAAACGTGACCAAATTTAGCCTAAAACATGTAAATCTCTCAAAAGCGTGACCACATTTAGCCTAAAACATGTAAATCTCTCAAAAACGTGACCAAATTTAGCCTAAAACATGTAAATCTCTCAAAAACGTGACCAAATTTAGCCTAAAACATGTAAATCTCTCAAAAACGTGACCAAATTTAGCCTAAAACACGTAAATCTCTCAAAAGCGTGACCACATTTAGCCTAAAACATGTAAATCTCTCAAAAACGTGACCAAATTTAGCCTAAAACATGTAAATCTCTCAAAAACGTGACCAAATTTTGCCTAAAACATGTAAATCTCTCAAAAACGTGACCGAATTTTGCCTAAAACATGTAAATCTCTCAAAAACGTGACCGAATTTTGCCTAAAACATGTAAATCTCTCAAAAACGTGACCGAGTTTTGCCTAAAACATGTAAATCTCTCAAAAACGTGGCCAAATTTAGCCTAAAACATGTAAATCTCTCAAAAACGTGACCAAATTTAACCTAAAACATGTAAATCTCTCAAAAACGTTACCAGATTTAGCCAAAAACATGTAAATCTCTCAAAAACGTGACCAACTTTAGCCTAAAACATGTAAATCTCTCAAAAACGTGACGAACATTAGCCTAAAACATGTAAATCTCTCAAAAACGTGATCAAATTTAGCCTAAAACACATAAATCTCTCAAAAACGTGACCAAATTTAGCCTAAAACACATAAATCTCTTTAAAACGTGACCAAATTTAGCCTAAAACATGTAAATCTCTCAAAAACGTGACCAAATTTTGCCTAAAACATGTAAATCTCTCAAAAACGTGACCGAAATTTGCCTAAAACATGTAAATCTCTCAAAAACGTGACCGAATTTTGCCTAAAACATGCAAATCTCTCAAAAACGTGACCAAATTTTTCCTAAAACATGGAAATCTCTCAAAAACGTGACCAAATTTAGCCTAAAACATGTAAATCTCTCAAAAACGTGACCAAATTTAGCCTAAAACATGTAAATCTCTCAAAAACGTGACCAAATTTTGCCTAAAACATGTAAATCTCTCAAAAACGTGACCGAATTTTGACTAAAACATGTAAATCTCTCAAAAACGTGACCGAATTTTGCCTAAAACATGGAAATCGCTCAAAAACGTGACCGAATTTTGCCTAAAACATGTAAATCTCTCAAAAACGTGGCCAAATTTAGCCTAAAACATGTAAATCTCTCAAAAACGTGACCAAATTTTTCCTAAAACATGGAAATCTCTCAAAAACGTGGCCAAATGTAGCCTAAAAAATGTAAATCTCTCAAAAACGTGGCCAAATGTAGCCTAAAAAATGTAAATCTCTCAAAAACGTGGCCAAATGTAGCCTAAAAAATGTAAATCTCTCAAAAACGTGACCAAATTTTGCCTAAAACATGTAAATCTCTCAAAAACGTGACCAAATTTAGCCTAAAACATGTAAATCTCTCAAAAACGTGACCAAATTTAGCCTAAAACATGTAAATCTCTCAAAAACGTGACCAAATTTAACCTAAAACATGTAAATCTCTCAAAAACGTGACCAACTTTAGCCTAAAACATGTAAATCTCTCAAAAACGTGACGAACTTTAGCCGAAAACATGTAAATCTCTCAAAAACGTGACCAAATTTAGCCTAAAACACATAAATCTCTTAAAAACGTGACCAAATTTAGCCTAAAACATGTAAATCTCTCAAAAACGTGACCAAATTTAACCAAAAACATGTAAATCTCTCAAAAACGTGACCAAATTTTGCCTAAAACATGTAAATCTCTCAAAAACGTGACCAAATTTAGCCTAAAACATGTAAATCTCTCAAAAACGTGACCAAATTTAACCTAAAACATGTAAATCTCTCAAAAACGTGACCAAATTTAGACTAAAACATGTAAATCTCTCAAAAACGTGACGAACTTTAGCCGAAAACATGTAAATCTCTCAAAAACGTGACCAAATTTAGCCTAAAACACATAAATCTCTTAAAAACGTGACCAAATTTAGCCTAAAACATGTAAATCTCTCAAAAACGTGACCAAATTTAACCTAAAACATGTAAATCTCTCAAAAACGTGACGAACGTTAGCCGAAAACATGTAAATCTCTCAAAAACGTGTCCAAATTTAGCCTAAAACACATAAATCTCTTAAAAACGTGACCAAATTTAGCCTAAAACACATAAATCTCTCAAAAACGTGACCGAATTTAGCCTAAAACATGTAAATCTCTCAAAAACGTGACCAAATTTAGCCTAAAACATGTAAATCTCTCAAAAACGTGACCGAATTTAGCCTAAAACATGTAAATCTCTCAAAAACGTGGCCAGATTTAGCCTAAAACATGTAAATCTCTCAAAAACGTGACCAAATTTTGCCTAAAACATGGAAATCTCTCAAAAACGTGACCAAATTTAGCCTAAAACATGTAAATCTCTCAAAAACGTGACCAAATTTCGACTAAAACATGTAAATCTCTCAAAAACGTGACCAAATTTAGCCTAAAACATGTAAATCTCTCAAAAAACGTGAACAAATTTAGCCTAAAACACATAAATCTCTCAAAAACGTGACCAAATTTAGCCTAAAACATGTAAATCTCTCAAAAACGTGACCACATTTAGCTTAAAACACATAAATCTCTCACAAACGTGACCAAATTTAGCCTAAAACACATAAATCTCTCAAAAACGTGACCAAATTTAGCCTAAAACACATAAATCTCTCAAAAACGTGACCACATTTAGCTTAAAACACATAAATCTCTCAAAAACGTGACCAAATTTAGCCTAAAACACATAAATCTCTCAAAAACGTGACCAAATTTAGCCTAAAACACATAAATCTCTCAAAAACGTGACCACATTTAGCTTAAAACACATAAATCTCTCAAAAACGTGACCAAATTTAGCCTAAAACACAAATCTCTCAAAAACGTGACCACATTTAGCTTAAAACACATAAATCTCTCAAAAACGTGACCAAATTTTGCCTAAAATATGTAAATCTCTCAAAAACGTGACCGAATTTTGCCTAAAACATGTAAATCTCTCAAAAACGTGACTGAATTTTGCCTAAAACATGTAAATCTCTCAAAAACGTGACCGAATTTTGCCTAAAACATGTAAATCTCTCAAAAACGTGGCCAAATTTAGCCTAAAACATGTAAATCTCTCAAAAACGTGACCGAATTTTGCCTAAAACATGTAAATCTCTCAAAAACGTGACCGAATTTAGCCTAAAACATGCAAATCTCTCAAAAACGTGGCCAAATTTAGCCTAAAACATGTAAATCTCTCAAAAACGTGACCAAATTTTGCCTAAAACATGTAAATCTCTCAAAAACGTGACCGAAATTTGCCTAAAACATGTAAATCTCTCAAAAACGTGACCGAATTTTGCCTAAAACATGTAAATCTCTCAAAAACGTGACCAAATTTTTCCTAAAACATGGAAATCTCTCAAAAACGTGACCAAATTTAGCCTAAAACATGTAAATCTCTCAAAAACGTGACCAAATTTAGCCTAAAACATGTAAATCTCTCAAAAACGTGACCAAATTTTGCCTAAAACATGTAAATCTCTCAAAAACGTGACCGAATTTTGACTAAAACATGTAAATCTCTCAAAAACGTGACCGAATTTTGCCTAAAACATGGAAATCGCTCAAAAACGTGACCGAATTTTGCCTAAAACGTAAATCTCTCAAAAACGTGACCAAATTTTTCCTAAAACATGGAAATCTCTCAAAAACGTGGCCAAATGTAGCCTAAAAAATGTAAATCTCTCAAAAACGTGGCCAAATGTAGCCTAAAAAATGTAAATCTCTCAAAAACGTGGCCAAATGTAGCCTAAAAAATGTAAATCTCTCAAAAACGTGACCAAATTTTGCCTAAAACATGTAAATCTCTCAAAAACGTGACCAAATTTAGCCTAAAACATGTAAATCTCTCAAAAACGTGACCAAATTTAGCCTAAAACATGTAAATCTCTCAAAAACGTGACCAAATTTAACCTAAAACATGTAAATCTCTCAAAAACGTGACCAACTTTAGCCTAAAACATGTAAATCTCTCAAAAACGTGACCAAATTTAACCAAAAACATGTAAATCTCTCAAAAACGTGACCAACTTTAGCCTAAAACATGTAAATCTCTCAAAAACGTGACCAAATTTAACCTAAAACATGTAAATCTCTCAAAAACGTGACCAACTTTAGCCTAAAACATGTAAATCTCTCAAAAACGTGACCAAATTTAACCAAAAACATGTAAATCTCTCAAAAACGTGACCAACTTTAGCCTAAAACATGTAAATCTCTCAAAAACGTGACCAAATTTAACCAAAAACATGTAAATCTCTCAAAAACGTGACCAACTTTAGCCTAAAACATGTAAATCTCTCAAAAACGTGACCAAATTTAACCTAAAACATGTAAATCTCTCAAAAACGTGACCAACTTTAGCCTAAAACATGTAAATCTCTCAAAAACGTGACCAAATTTAGCCTAAAACACATAAATCTCTTAAAAACGTGACCAAATTTAGCCTAAAACATGTAAATCTCTCAAAAACGTGACCAAATTTAACCAAAAACATGTAAATCTCTCAAAAACGTGACCAAATTTTGCCTAAAACATGTAAATCTCTCAAAAACGTGACCAAATTTAGCCTAAAACATGTAAATCTCTCAAAAACGTGACCAAATTTAACCTAAAACATGTAAATCTCTCAAAAACGTGACCAAATTTTGCCTAAAACATGTAAATCTCTCAAAAACGTGACGAACTTTAGCCGAAAACATGTAAATCTCTCAAAAACGTGACCAAATTTAGCCTAAAACACATAAATCTCTTAAAAACGTGACCAAATTTAGCCTAAAACATGTAAATCTCTCAAAAACGTGACCAAATTTAACCTAAAACATGTAAATCTCTCAAAAACGTGACGAACGTTAGCCGAAAACATGTAAATCTCTCAAAAACGTGTCCAAATTTAGCCTAAAACACATAAATCTCTTAAAAACGTGACCAAATTTAGCCTAAAACACATAAATCTCTCAAAAACGTGACAGAATTTAGCCTAAAACATGTAAATCTCTCAAAAACGTGACCAAATTTAGCCTAAAACATGTAAATCTCTCAAAAACGTGACCGAATTTAGCCTAAAACATGTAAATCTCTCAAAAACGTGGCCAGATTTAGCCTAAAACATGTAAATCTCTCAAAAACGTGACCAAATTTTTCCTAAAACATGGAAATCTCTCAAAAACGTGGCCAAATGTAGCCTAAAAAATGTAAATCTCTCAAAAACGTGGCCAAATGTCGCCTAAAAAATGTAAATCTCTCAAAAACGTGACCAAATTTTGCCTAAAACATGTGAATCTCTCAAAAACGTGACCAAATTTAGCCTAAAACATGTAAATCTCTCAAAAACGTGACCAAATTTAGCCTAAAACATGTAAATCTCTCAAAAACGTGACCAAATTTAACCTAAAACATGTAAATCTCTCAAAAACGTGACCAACTTTAGCCTAAAACATGTAAATCTCTCAAAAACGTGACGAACTTTAGCCGAAAACATGTAAATCTCTCAAAAACGTGACCAAATTTAGCCTAAAACACATAAATCTCTTAAAAACGTGACCAAATTTAGCCTAAAACATGTAAATCTCTCAAAAACGTGACCAAATTTAACCTAAAACATGTAAATCTCTCAAAAACGTGACCGAATTTTGCCTAAAACATGTAAATCTCTCAAAAACGTGACCGAATTTAGCCTAAAACATGCAAATCTCTCAAAAATGTGGCCAAATTTAGCCTAAAACATGTAAATCTCTCAAAAACGTGACCAAATTTTGCCTAAAACATGTAAATCTCTCAAAAACGTGACCGAAATTTGCCTAAAACATGTAAATCTCTCAAAAGCGTGACCGAATTTTGCCTAAAACATGCAAATCTCTCAAAAACGTGACCGAATTTTGCCTAAAACATGTAAATCTCTCAAAAACGTGGCCAAATTTAGCCTAAAACATGTAAATCTCTCAAAAAGGTGACCAAATTTAGCCTAAAACATGTAACTCTCAAAAAGGTGACCAAATTTAGCCTAAAACATGTAAACTCTAAAAAAAGTGACCGAATTTTGCCTAAAACATGTAAATCTCTCAAAAACGTGGCCAAATTTAGCCTAAAACATGTAAATCTCTCAAAAAGGTGACCAAATTTAGCCTAAAACATGTAAACTCTCAAAAACGTGACCAAATTTAGCCTAAAACATGTAAATCTCTAAAAAACGTGACCACATTTAGCTTAAAACATGTAAATCTCTAAAAAACGTGACCACATTTAGCTTAAAACATGTAAATCTCTCAAAAACGTGACCAAATTTAGCTTAAAACATAAAAAACCTCTCAAAAACGTGACCAAATTTAGCCTAAAACACGTAAATCTCTCAAAAACGTGACCAAATTTAGCCTAAAACATGTAAATCTCTCAAAAAGTGACCGAATTTTGCCGAAAACATGTAAATCTCTCAAAAACGTGGCCAAATTTAGCCTAAAACATGTAAATCTCTCAAAAACGTGACCAAATTTAGCCTAAAACATGTAAATCTCTCAAAAAGTGACCGAATTTAGCCTAAAACATGTAAATCTCTCAAAAAGTGACCGAATTTTGCCTAAAACATGTAAATCTCTAAAAAACGTGGCCAAATTTAGCCTAAAACATGTAAATCTCTCAAAAACGTGACCAAATTTAGCCTAAAACATGTAAATCTCTCAAAAACGTGACCAAATTTAGCCTAAAACATGTAAATCTCTCAAAAATGTGACCAAATTTAGCCTAAAACATGTAAATCTCTCAAAAACGTGACCAAATTTAGCCTAAAACATGTAAATCTCTCAAAAACGTGACCAAATTTTGCCTAAAACATGTAAATCTCTCAAAAACGTGACCAAATTTTGACTAAAACATGTAAATCTCTCAAAAACGTGACCGAATTTTGCCTAAAACATGTAAATCTCTCAAAAACGTGGCCGAATTTTGCCTAAAACATGTAAATCTCTCAAAAACGTGGCCGAATTTTGCCTAAAACATGTAAATCTCTTTAAAACGTGACCAAATTTAGCCTAAAACATGTAAATCTCTCAAAAACGTGACCAAATTTAGCCTAAAACATGTAAACTCTCAAAAACGTGACCAAATTTAGCTTAAAACATGTAAATCTCTCAAAAACGTGACCAAATTTAGCCTAAAACACGTAAATCTCTCAAAAACGTGACCGAATTTTGCCTAAAACATGTAAATCTCTCAAAAACGTGACCGAATTTTGCCTAAAACATGTAAATCTCTCAAAAACGTGACCGAATTTTGCCTAAAACACGTAAATCTCTCAAAAGCGTGACCAAATTTTGCCTAAAACATGTAAATCTCTCAAAAACGTGACCAAATTTAGCCGAAAACATGTAAATCTCTCAAAAACGTGACCAAATTTAGCCTAAAACATGTAAATCTCTCAAAAACGTGACCGAATTTTGCCTAAAACATGTAAATCTCTCAAAAACGTGACCGAATTTTGCCTAAAACATGTAAATCTCTCAAAAACGTGGCCAAATTTAGCCTAAAACATGTAAATCTCTCAAAAACGTGACCAAATTTAACCTAAAACATGTAAATCTCTCAAAAACGTGACCAAAGTTAGCCAAAAACATGTAAATCTCTCAAAAACGTGACCAACTTTAGCCTAAAACATGTAAATCTCTCAAAAACGTGACGAACTTTAGCCTAAAACATGTAAATCTCTCAAAAACGTGACCAAATTTAGCCTAAAACACATAAATCTCTCAAAAACGTGACCAAATTTAGCCTAAAACACATAAATCTCTTTAAAACGTGACGAACATTAGCCTAAAACATGTAAATCTCTCAAAAACGTGACCAAATTTAGCCTAAAACATGTAAACTCTCAAAAACGTGACCAAATCTAGCCTAAAACATGTAAATCTCTCAAAAACGTGACCAAATTTAGCCTAAAACATGTAAACTCTCAAAAACGTGACCAAATTTAGCCTAAAACATGTAAATCTCTCAAAAACGTGACCAACTTTAGCCTAAAACATGTAAATCTCTCAAAAACGTGACCAACTTTAGCCTAAAACATGTAAATCTCTCAAAAACGTGACCAAATTTAGCCTAAAACATGTAAATCTCTCACGTAAAACATGTAAACATGTAAATCTCTCTCAATCTAAAACACATAAATCTCTCAAAAACGTGATCAAATTTAGCCTAAAACATGTAAATCTCTCAAAAACGTGACCAAATTTAGCCTAAAACACATAAATCTCTCAAAAACATGACCACATTTAGCTTAAAACACATAAATCTCTCAAAAACGTGACCAAATTTAGCCTAAAACACATAAATCTCTCAAAAACGTGACCAAATTTAGCCTAAAACACATAAATCTCTCAAAAACGTGACCAAATTTAGCCTAAAACATGTAAATATCTCAAAAACGTGACCGAATTTTGCCTAAAACATGTAAATCTCTCAAAAACGTGACCGAATTTAGCCTAAAACATGTAAATCTCTCAAAAACGTGACCAAATTTTGCCTAAAACATGTAAATCTCTCAAAAACGTGACCGAATTTTGCCTAAAACATGTAAATCTCTCAAAAACGTGACCGAATTTTGCCTAAAACATGTAAATCTCTCAAAAACGTGGCCAAATTTAGCCTAAAACATGTAAATCTCTCAAAAACGTGACCGAATTTTGCCTAAAACATGTAAATCTCTCAAAAACGTGACCGAATTTAGCCTAAAACATGCAAATCTCTCAAAAACGTGGCCAAATTTAGCCTAAAACATGTAAATCTCTCAAAAACGTGACCAAATTTTGCCTAAAACATGTAAATCTCTCAAAAACGTGACCAAATTTTGCCTAAAACATGTAAATCTCTCAAAAACGTGACCGAATTTTGCCTAAAACATGTAAATCTCTCAAAAACGTGACCGAATTTTGCCTAAAACATGTAAATGTCTCAAAAACGTGGCCAAATTTAGCCTAAAACATGTAAACTCTCAAAAACGTGACCAAATTTAGCCTAAAACATGTAAATCTCTCAAAAACGTGACCAACTTTAGCCTAAAACATGTAAATCTCTCAAAAACGTGACCAACTTTAGCCTAAAACATGTAAATCTCTCAAAAACGTGACCACCTTTAGCCTAAAACATGTAAATCTCATAAAAACCTGAACAAATTTAGCCTAAAACATGTAAATCTCTCAAAAACGTGAGCAAATTTAGCCTACAACACGTAAATCTCTCAAAAACGTGACCAAATTTTGCCTAAAACATGTAAATCTCTCACGTAAAACATGTAAACATGTAAATCTCTCTCAATCTAAAACACATAAATCTCTCAAAAACGTGATCAAATTTAGCCTAAAACATGTAAATCTCTCAAAAACGTGACCAAATTTAGCCTAAAACACATAAATCTCTCAAAAACATGACCACATTTAGCTTAAAACACATAAATCTCTCAAAAACGTGACCAAATTTAGCCTAAAACACATAAATCTCTCAAAAACGTGACCAAATTTAGCCTAAAACATGTAAATCTCTCAAAAACGTGACCGAATTTTGCCTAAAACATGTAAATCTCTCAAAAACGTGACCGAATTTAGCCTAAAACATGTAAATCTCTCAAAAACGTGACCAAATTTTGCCTAAAACATGTAAATCTCTCAAAAACGTGACCGAATTTTGCCTAAAACATGTAAATCTCTCAAAAACGTGACCGAATTTTGCCTAAAACATGTAAATCTCTCAAAAACGTGACCGAATTTTGCCTAAAACATGTAAATCTCTCAAAAACGTGACCAAATTTAGCCTAAAACACATAAATCTCTCAAAAACATGACCACATTTAGCTTAAAACACATAAATCTCTCAAAAACGTGACCAAATTTAGCCTAAAACACATAAATCTCTCAAAAACGTGACCAAATTTAGCCTAAAACACATAAATCTCTCAAAAACGTGACCAAATTTAGCCTAAAACATGTAAATATCTCAAAAACGTGACCGAATTTTGCCTAAAACATGTAAATCTCTCAAAAACGTGACCGAATTTAGCCTAAAACATGTAAATCTCTCAAAAACGTGACCAAATTTTGCCTAAAACATGTAAATCTCTCAAAAACGTGACCGAATTTTGCCTAAAACATGTAAATCTCTCAAAAACGTGACCGAATTTTGCCTAAAACATGTAAATCTCTCAAAAACGTGGCCAAATTTAGCCTAAAACATGTAAATCTCTCAAAAACGTGACCGAATTTTGCCTAAAACATGTAAATCTCTCAAAAACGTGACCGAATTTAGCCTAAAACATGCAAATCTCTCAAAAACGTGGCCAAATTTAGCCTAAAACATGTAAATCTCTCAAAAACGTGACCAAATTTTGCCTAAAACATGTAAATCTCTCAAAAACGTGACCAAATTTTGCCTAAAACATGTAAATCTCTCAAAAACGTGACCGAATTTTGCCTAAAACATGTAAATCTCTCAAAAACGTGACCGAATTTTGCCTAAAACATGTAAATGTCTCAAAAACGTGGCCAAATTTAGCCTAAAACATGTAAACTCTCAAAAACGTGACCAAATTTAGCCTAAAACATGTAAATCTCTCAAAAACGTGACCAACTTTAGCCTAAAACATGTAAATCTCTCAAAAACGTGACCAACTTTAGCCTAAAACATGTAAATCTCTCAAAAACGTGACCACCTTTAGCCTAAAACATGTAAATCTCATAAAAACCTGAACAAATTTAGCCTAAAACATGTAAATCTCTCAAAAACGTGAGCAAATTTAGCCTACAACACGTAAATCTCTCAAAAACGTGACCAAATTTTGCCTAAAACATGTAAATCTCTCACGTAAAACATGTAAACATGTAAATCTCTCTCAATCTAAAACACATAAATCTCTCAAAAACGTGATCAAATTTAGCCTAAAACATGTAAATCTCTCAAAAACGTGACCAAATTTAGCCTAAAACACATAAATCTCTCAAAAACATGACCACATTTAGCTTAAAACACATAAATCTCTCAAAAACGTGACCAAATTTAGCCTAAAACACATAAATCTCTCAAAAACGTGACCAAATTTAGCCTAAAACATGTAAATCTCTCAAAAACGTGACCGAATTTTGCCTAAAACATGTAAATCTCTCAAAAACGTGACCGAATTTAGCCTAAAACATGTAAATCTCTCAAAAACGTGACCAAATTTTGCCTAAAACATGTAAATCTCTCAAAAACGTGACCGAATTTTGCCTAAAACATGTAAATCTCTCAAAAACGTGACCGAATTTTGCCTAAAACATGGAAATCTCTCAAAAACGTGACCAAATTTTGCCTAAAACATGCAAATCTCTCAAAAACGTGACCAAATTTTGCCTAAAACATGCAAATCTCTCAAAAACGTGACCGAATTTTCCCTAAAACATGTAAATCTCTCAAAAATGTGACCACATTTTGCCTAAAATACGTAAATCTCTCAAAAACGTGACCAAATGTAGCCTAAAACACGTAAATCTCTCAAAAACGTGACAAAATGTAGCCAAAAACATGTAAATCGCTCAAAAACGTGACCAAATTTAGCCTAAAACATGTAAATCTCTCAAAAACGTGGCCAAATTTAGCCTAAAACATGTAAATCTCTAAAAACGTGACCAAATTTTGCCTAAAACATGGAAATCTCTCAAAAACGTGACCAAATTTTGCCTAAAACATGGAAATCTCTCAAAAACGTGACCAAATTTTGCCTAAAACATGCAAATCTCTCAAAAACGTGACCAAATTTTGCCGAAAACATGCAAATCTCTCAAAAACGTGACCGAATTTTCCCTAAAACATATAAATCTCTCAAAAACGTGACCACATTTTGCCTAAAATACGTAAATCTCTCAAAAACGTGACGAAATTTAGCCTAAAACACGTAAATCTCTCAAAAACGTAACAAAATGTAGCCAAACACATGTAAATCGCTCAAAAACGAGACCAAATTTAGCCTTTCCATTTAAATCTCTCAAAAACGTGACCAAATTTAGCCTAAAACATGTAAATCTCTCAAAAACGTGACCAAATTTAGCCTAAAACATGTAAATCTCTCAAAAACGTGACCAAATTTTGCCTAAAACATGTAAATCTCTCAAAAACGTGACCGAATTTTGCCTAAAACATGTAAATCTCTCAAAAACGTGACCAAATTTAGCCTAAAACATGTAAATCTCTCAAAAACGTGACCAAATTTAGCCTAAAACATGTAAATCTCTCAAAAACGTGACCAAATTTAGCCTAAAACACGTAAATCTCTCAAAAACGTGACCAAATTTAGCCGAAAACACGTAAATCTCTCAAAAACGTGACCACATTTAGTCTAAAACACATAAATCTCTCAAAAACGTGACCAAATTTAGCCTAAAACATGTAAATCTCTCAAAAACGTGACCGAATTTTCCCTAAAACATGTAAATTTCTCAAAAACGTGACCGAATTTTGCCTAAAACATGCAAATCTCTCAAAAACGTGACTGAATTTTCCCTAAAACATGTAAATCTCTCAAAAACGTGACCACATTTTGCCTAAAATACGTAAATCTCTCAAAAACGTGACCACATTTTGCCTAAAATACGTAAATCTCTCAAAAACGTGACAAAATGTAGCCAAAAACATGTAAATCGCTCAAAAACGTGACCAAATTTAGCCTTTCCATTTAAATCTCTCAAGAACGTGACCAAATTTAGCCTTTCCATTTAAATCTCTCAAAAACGTGACCAAATTTAGCCTAAAACATGTAAATCTCTCAAAAACGTGACCAAATTTAGCCTAAAACATGTAAATCTCTCAAAAACGTGACCAAATTTAGCCTAAAAAATGGAAATCTCTCAAAAACGTGACCAAATTTACCCTAAAACATGTAAACTCTCAAAAACGTGACCGAATTTAGCCAAAAACATGTAAATCTCTCAAAAACGTGACCGAATTTTGCCTAAAACATGTAAATCTCTCAAAAACGTGACCGAATTTTGCCTAAAACATGTAAATCTCTCAAAAACGTGACCGAATTTAGACTAAAACATGTAAATCTCTCAAAAACGTGACCGAATTTAGCCTAAAACATGTAAATCTCTCAAAAACGTGACCGAATTTAGCCTAAAACATGTAAATCTCTCAAAAACGTGACAAAATTTAACCTAAAACATGTAAATCTCTCAAAAACGTGACCAAATTTAGCCAAAAACATGTAAATCTCTCAAAAACGTGACCACATTTACCCTAAAACATGTAAATCTCTCAAAAACGTGACCACATTTACCCTAAAAAATGGAAATCTCTCAAAAACGTGACCAAATTTACCCTAAAACATGTAAACTCTCAAAAACGTGACCGAATTTAGCCTAAAACATGTAAATCTCTCAAAAACGTGACCGAATTTTGCCTAAAACATGTAAATCTCTCAAAAACGTGACCGAATTTTGCCTAAAACATGTAAATCTCTCAAAAACGTGACCAAATTTAGCCAAAAACATGTAAATCTCTCAAAAACGTGACCAAATTTAGCCTAAAACATGTAAACTCTCAAAAACGTGACCAAATTTAGCCTAAAACATGTAAATCTCTCAAAAACGTGACCAAATTTAGCCTAAAACATGTAAATCTCTCAAAAACGTGACCAAATTTAGCTTAAAACACATAAATCTCTCAAAAACTTGACCAAATTTAGCCTAAAACACATAAATATCCCAAAAATGTGACCAAATTTAGCCTAAAACACATAAATCTCTCAAAAACGCGACCAAATTTAGCCTAAAACACGTAAATCTCTCAAAAACGTGACCAAATTTAGCCTAAAACACGTAAATCTCTCAAAACCGTGACCGAATTTAGCCAAAAGATGTAAATCTCTCAAAAACGTGACAGAATTTAGCCAAAAACATGTATATCTCTCAAAAACGTGACAAAATTGAGTCAAAAACATGTACATCGCTCAAAAACGGGACCAAATTTAGCCGAAAACATGTAAGTCTCTCAAAAACGTGACCAAATTTAGCCAAAAACACATAAATCTCTCAAAAACGTGACCACATTTAGTCTAAAACACATAAATCTCTCAAAAACGTGACCAAATTTAGCCTAAAACATGTAAATCTCTCAAAAACGTGACCGAATTTTCCCTAAAACATGCAAATCTCTCAAAAACGTGACCGAATTTTCCCTAAAACATGTAAATCTCTCAAAAACGTGACCACATTTTGCCTAAAATACGTAAATCTCTCAAAAACGTGACCAAATTTAGCCTAAAACACGTAAATCTCTCAAAAACGTGACCAAATTTAGCCTAAAACATGAAAATCTCTCAAAAACGTGACCAAATTTAACCTAAAACATGTAAATCTCTCAAAAACGTGACCAACTTTAGCCTAAAACATGTAAATCTCTCAAAAACGTGACGAACTTTAGCCGAAAACATGTAAATCTCTCAAAAACGTGACCAAATTTAGCCTAAAACACATAAATCTCTTAAAAACGTGACCAAATTTAGCCTAAAACATGTAAATCTCTCAAAAACGTGACCAAATTTAACCTAAAACATGTAAATCTCTCAAAAACGTGACCGAATTTTGCCTAAAACATGTAAATCTCTCAAAAACGTGACCGAATTTAGCCTAAAACATGCAAATCTCTCAAAAACGTGGCCAAATTTAGCCTAAAACATGTAAATCTCTCAAAAACGTGACCAAATTTTGCCTAAAACATGTAAATCTCTCAAAAACGTGACCAAATTTAGCCTAAAACACGTAAATCTCTAAAAAAAACGTGACCAAATTTAGCCGAAAACACGTAAATCTCTCAAAAACGTGACCACATTTAGTCTAAAACACATAAATCTCTCAAAAACGTGACCAAATTTAGCCTAAAACATGTAAATCTCTCAAAAACGTGACCAAATTTAACCTAAAACATGTAAATCTCTCAAAAACGTGACCAAATTTAACCTAAAACATGGAAATCTCTCAAAAACGTGACCATGTGACATGTAAATCTCTCAAAAACGTGACCAAATTTAGCCTAAAACATGTAAATCTCTCAAAAACGTGACCAAATTTACCCTAAAACATGTAAATCTCTCAAAAACGTGACCAAATTTTGCCTAAAACATGTAAATCTCTCAAAAACGTGACCGAATTTTGCCTAAAACATGTAAATCTCTCAAAAACGTGACTGAATTTAGCCTAAAACATGTAAATCTCTCAAAAACGTGACCGAATTTAGACTAAAACATGTAAATCTCTCAAAAACGTGACCGAATTTAGCCTAAAACATGGAAATCTCTCAAAAACGTGACCGAATTTAGCCTAAAACATGTAAATCTCTCAAAAACGTGGCCAAATTTAGCCTAAAACATGTAAATCTCCCAAAAACGTGACAAAATTTTGCCTAAAACATGTAAATCTCTCAAAAACGTGACCAAATTTAGCCTAAAACATGTAAATCTCTCAAAAACGTGACAAAATTTAACCTAAAACATGAAAATCTCTCAAAAACGTGACCAAATTTTGCCATAAACATGTAAATCTCTCAAAAACGTGACCACATTTACCCTAAAACATGTAAATCTCTCAAAAACGTGACCAAATTTAGCCTAAAAAATGGAAATCTCTCAAAAACGTGACCAAATTTACCCTAAAACATGTAAACTCTCAAAAACGTGACCGAATTTAGCCAAAAACATGTAAATCTCTCAAAAACGTGACCGAATTTTGCCTAAAACATGTAAATCTCTCAAAAACGTGACCGAATTTTGCCTAAAACATGTAAATCTCTCAAAAACGTGACCAAATTTAGCCTAAAACATGTAAACTCTCAAAAACGTGACCAAATTTAGCCTAAAACATGTAAATCTCTCAAAAACGTGACCGAATTTTGCCTAAAACATGTAAATCTCTCAAAAACGTGACCAAATTTAGCCAAAAACATGTAAATCTCTCAAAAACGTGACCAAATTTAGCCTAAAACATGTAAACTCTCAAAAACGTGACCAAATTTAGCCTAAAACATGTAAATCTCTCAAAAACGTGACCAAATTTTGCCTAAAACATGTAAATCTCTCAAAAACGGGACCGAATTTTGCCTAAAACATGTAAATCTCTCAAAAACGTGACCAAATTTAGCCAAAAACATGTAAATCTCTCAAAAACGTGACCAAATTTAGCCTAAAACATGTAAACTCTCAAAAACGTGACCAAATTTAGCCTAAAACATGTAAATCTCTCAAAAACGTGACCAAATTTTGCCTAAAACATGTAAATCTCTCAAAAACGTGACCGAATTTTGCCTAAAACATGTAAATCTCTCAAAAACGTGACTGAATTTAGCCTAAAACATGTAAATCTCTCAAAAACGTGACCGAATTTAGACTAAAACATGTAAATCTCTCAAAAACGTGACCGAATTTAGCCTAAAACATGTAAATCTCTCAAAAACGTGACCGAATTTAGCCTAAAACATGTAAATCTCTCAAAAACGTGACAAAATTTAACCTAAAACATGTAAATCTCTCAAAAACGTGACCAAATTTAGCCAAAAACATGTAAATCTCTCAAAAACGTGACCACATTTACCCTAAAACATGTAAATCTCTCAAAAACGTGACCACATTTACCCTAAAAAATGGAAATCTCTCAAAAACGTGACCAAATTTACCCTAAAACATGTAAACTCTCAAAAACGTGACCGAATTTTGCCTAAAACATGTAAATCTCTCAAAAACGTGACCGAATTTTGCCTAAAACATGTAAATCTCTCAAAAACGTGACCGAATTTTGCCTAAAACATGTAAATCTCTCAAAAACGTGACCAAATTTAGCCAAAAACATGTAAATCTCTCAAAAACGTGACCAAATTTAGCCTAAAACATGTAAACTCTCAAAAACGTGACCAAATTTAGCCTAAAACATGTAAATCTCTCAAAAACGTGACCAAATTTAGCCTAAAACATGTAAATCTCTCAAAAACGTGACCAAATTTAGCTTAAAACACATAAATCTCTCAAAAACGTGACCAAATTTAGCCTAAAACACATAAATCTCCCAAAAATGTGACCAAATTTAGCCTAAAACACATAAATCTCTCAAAAACGCGACCAAATTTAGCCTAAAACACGTAAATCTCTCAAAAACGTGACCAAATTTAGCCTAAAACACGTAAATCTCTCAAAACCGTGACCGAATTTAGCCAAAAGATGTAAATCTCTCAAAAACGTGACAGAATTTAGCCAAAAACATGTATATCTCTCAAAAACGTGACAAAATTGAGTCAAAAACATGTACATCGCTCAAAAACGGGACCAAATTTAGCCGAAAACATGTAAGTCTCTCAAAAACGTGACCAAATTTAGCCAAAAACACATAAATCTCTCAAAAACGTGACCACATTTAGTCTAAAACACATAAATCTCTCAAAAACGTGACCAAATTTAGCCTAAAACATGTAAATCTCTCAAAAACGTGACCGAATTTTCCCTAAAACATGCAAATCTCTCAAAAACGTGACCGAATTTTCCCTAAAACATGTAAATCTCTCAAAAACGTGACCACATTTTGCCTAAAATATGTAAATCTCTCAAAAACGTGACCAAATTTAGCCTAAAACACGTAAATCTCTCAAAAACGTGACCAAATTTAGCCTAAAACATGTAAATCTCTCAAAAACGTGACCAAATTTAACCTAAAACATGTAAATCTCTCAAAAACGTGACCAACTTTAGCCTAAAACATGTAAATCTCTCAAAAACGTGACGAACTTTAGCCGAAAACATGTAAATCTCTCAAAAACGTGACCAAATTTAGCCTAAAACACATAAATCTCTTAAAAACGTGACCAAATTTAGCCTAAAACATGTAAATCTCTCAAAAACGTGACCAAATTTAACCTAAAACATGTAAATCTCTCAAAAACGTGACCGAATTTTGCCTAAAACATGTAAATCTCTCAAAAACGTGACCGAATTTAGCCTAAAACATGCAAATCTCTCAAAAACGTGGCCAAATTTAGCCTAAAACATGTAAATCTCTCAAAAACGTGACCAAATTTTGCCTAAAACATGTAAATCTCTCAAAAACGTGACCGAAATTTGCCTAAAACATGTAAATCTCTCAAAAACGTGACCAAATTTTGCCTAAAACATGTAAATCTCTCAAAAGCGTGACCGAATTTTGCCTAAAACATGCAAATCTCTCAAAAACGTGACCGAATTTTGCCTAAAACATGTAAATCTCTCAAAAACGTGGCCAAATTTAGCCTAAAACATGTAAATCTCTCAAAAAGGTGACCAAATTTAGCCTAAAACATGTAACTCTCAAAAAGGTGACCAAATTTAGCCTAAAACATGTAAACTCTCAAAAAAGTGACCGAATTTTGCCTAAAACATGTAAATCTCTCAAAAACGTGGCCAAATTTAGCCTAAAACATGTAAATCTCTCAAAAACGTGACCAAATTTAGCCTAAAACACATATATCTCTCAAAAACGTGACCAAATTTAGCCTAAAACACATAAATCTCTCAAAAACGTGACCAAATTTAGCCTAAAACACATAAATGTCTTTAAAACGTGACCAAATTTAGCCTAAAACACGTAAATCTCTTTAAAACGTGACCAAATTTAGCCTAAAACATGTAAATCTCTCAAAAACGTGACCAAATTTAGCCTACAACATGTAAATCTCTCAAAAACGTGACCAAATTTAGCCTAAAACATGTAAACTCTCAAAAACGTGACCAAATTTAGCTTAAAACATGTAAATCTCTCAAAAACGTGACCAAATTTAGCCTAAAACACGTAAATCTCTCAAAAACGTGACCGAATTTTGCCTAAAACATGTAAATCTCTCAAAAACGTGACCGAATTTTGCCTAAAACATGTAAATCTCTCAAAAACATGACCGAATTTTGCCTAAAACACGTAAATCTCTCAAAAGCGTGACCAAATTTTGCCTAAAACATGTAAATCTCTCAAAAACGTGACCAAATTTAGCCGAAAACATGTAAATCTCTCAAAAACGTGACCAAATTTAGCCTAAAACATGTAAATCTCTCAAAAACGTGACCGAATTTTGCCTAAAACATGTAAATCTCTCAAAAACGTGACCGAATTTTGCCTAAAACATGTAAATCTCTCAAAAACGTGGCCAAATTTAGCCTAAAACATGTAAATCTCTCAAAAACGTGACCAAATTTAACCTAAAACATGTAAATCTCTCAAAAACGTGACCAAATTTAGCCAAAAACATGTAAATCTCTCAAAAACGTGACCAACTTTAGCCTAAAACATGTAAATCTCTCAAAAACGTGACGAACTTTAGCCTAAAACATGTAAATCTCTCAAAAACGTGACCAAATTTAGCCTAAAACACATAAATCTCTCAAAAACGTGACCAAATTTAGCCTAAAACACATAAATCTCTCAAAAACGTGACCAAATTTAGCCTAAAACACATAAATCTCTTTAAAACGTGACGAACATTAGCCTAAAACATGTAAATCTCTCAAAAACGTGACCAAATTTAGCCTAAAACATGTAAACTCTCAAAAACGTGACCAAATCTAGCCTAAAACATGTAAATCTCTCAAAAACGTGACCAAATTTAGCCTAAAACATGTAAACTCTCAAAAACGTGACCAAATTTAGCCTAAAACATGTAAATCTCTCAAAAACGTGACCAACTTTAGCCTAAAACATGTAAATCTCTCAAAAACGTGACCAACTTTAGCCTAAAACATGTAAATCTCTCAAAAACGTGACCAAATTTAGCCTAAAACATGTAAATCTCTCACGTAAAACATGTAAACATGTAAATCTCTCTCAATCTAAAACACATAAATCTCTCAAAAACGTGATCAAATTTAGCCTAAAACATGTAAATCTCTCAAAAACGTGACCAAATTTAGCCTAAAACACATAAATCTCTCAAAAACATGACCACATTTAGCTTAAAACACATAAATCTCTCAAAAACGTGACCAAATTTAGCCTAAAACACATAAATCTCTCAAAAACGTGACCAAATTTAGCCTAAAACACATAAATCTCTCAAAAACGTGACCAAATTTAGCCTAAAACATGTAAATCTCTCAAAAACGTGACCGAATTTTGCCTAAAACATGTAAATCTCTCAAAAACGTGACCGAATTTAGCCTAAAACATGTAAATCTCTCAAAAACGTGACCAAATTTTGCCTAAAACATGTAAATCTCTCAAAAACGTGACCGAATTTTGCCTAAAACATGTAAATCTCTCAAAAACGTGACCGAATTTTGCCTAAAACATGTAAATCTCTCAAAAACGTGACCGAATTTTGCCTAAAACATGTAAATCTCTCAAAAACGTGGCCAAATTTAGCCTAAAACATGTAAATCTCTCAAAAACGTGACCGAATTTTGCCTAAAACATGTAAATCTCTCAAAAACGTGACCGAATTTAGCCTAAAACATGTAAATCTCTCAAAAACGTGACCAAATTTAGCCTAAAACACATAAATCTCTCAAAAACATGACCACATTTAGCTTAAAACACATAAATCTCTCAAAAACGTGACCAAATTTTGCCTAAAACATGTAAATCTCTCAAAAACGTGACCGAATTTTGCCTAAAACATGTAAATCTCTCAAAAACGTGACCGAATTTTGCCTAAAACATGTAAATGTCTCAAAAACGTGGCCAAATTTAGCCTAAAACATGTAAACTCTCAAAAACGTGACCAAATTTAGCCTAAAACATGTAAATCTCTCAAAAACGTGACCAACTTTAGCCTAAAACATGTAAATCTCTCAAAAACGTGACCAACTTTAGCCTAAAACATGTAAATCTCTCAAAAACGTGACCACCTTTAGCCTAAAACATGTAAATCTCATAAAAACCTGAACAAATTTAGCCTAAAACATGTAAATCTCATAAAAACCTGAACAAATTTAGCCTAAAACATGTAAATCTCTCAAAAACGTGAGCAAATTTCGCCTACAACACGTAAATCTCTCAAAAACGTGACCAAATTTTGCCTAAAACATGTAAATCTCTCACGTAAAACATGTAAACATGTAAATCTCTCTCAATCTAAAACACATAAATCTCTCAAAAACGTGATCAAATTTAGCCTAAAACAAGTAAATCTCTCAAAAACGTGACCAAATTTAGCCTAAAACACATAAATCTCTCAAAAACATGACCACATTTAGCTTAAAACACATAAATCTCTCAAAAACGTGACCAAATTTAGCCTAAAACACATAAATCTCTCAAAAACGTGACCAAATTTAGCCTAAAACATGTAAATCTCTCAAAAACGTGACCGAATTTTGCCTAAAACATGTAAATCTCTCAAAAACGTGACCGAATTTAGCCTAAAACATGTAAATCTCTCAAAAACGTGACCAAATTTTGCCTAAAACATGTAAATCTCTCAAAAACGTGACCGAATTTTGCCTAAAACATGTAAATCTCTCAAAAACGTGACCGAATTTTGCCTAAAACATGTAAATCTCTCAAAAACGTGACCGAATTTTGCCTAAAACATGTAAATCTCTCAAAAACGTGGCCAAATTTAGCCTAAAACATGTAAATCTCTCAAAAACGTGACCGAATTTTGCCTAAAACATGTAAATCTCTCAAAAACGTGACCGAATTTAGCCTAAAACATGCAAATCTCTCAAAAACGTGGCCAAATTTAGCCTAAAACATGTAAATCTCTCAAAAACGTGACCACCTTTAGCCTAAAACATGTAAATCTCATAAAAACCTGAACAAATTTAGCCTAAAACATGTAAATCTCTCAAAAACGTGAGCAAATTTAGCCTACAACACGTAAATCTCTCAAAAACGTGACCAAATTTTGCCTAAAACATGTAAATCTCTCACGTAAAACATGTAAACATGTAAATCACTCTCAATCTAAAACACATAAATCTCTCAAAAACGTGATCAAATTTAGCCTAAAACATGTAAATCTCTAAAAAACGTGACCAAATTTTGCCTAAAACACATAAATCTCTCAAAAACGTGACCACATTTAGCTTAAAACACATAAATCTCTCAAAAACGTGACCAAATTTAGCCTAAAACACATAAATCTCTCAAAAACGTGACCAAATTTAGCCTAAAACATGTAAATCTCTCAAAAACGTGACCGAATTTTGCCTAAAACATGTAAATCTCTCAAAAACGTGACCGAATTTTGCCTAAAACATGTAAGTCTCTCAAAAACGTGGCCAAATTTAGCCTAAAACATGTAAATCTCTAAAAAAACGTGACCAAATTTAGCCTAAAACATGTAAATCTCTCAAAAACGTGACCAAATTTAGCCTAAAATACGTAAATCTCTTTAAAACGTGACCAAATTTAGCCTAAAACACGAAAATCTCTCAAAAACGTGACCAAATTTAGCCGAAAACACGTAAATCTCTCAAAAACGTGACCACATTTAGTCTAAAACACATAAATCTCTCAAAAACGTGACCAAATTTAGCCTAAAACATGTAAATCTCTCAAAAACGTGACCGAATTTAGCCTAAAACATGTAAATCTCTCAAAAACGTGACCAAATTTAGCGTAAAACATGTAAACTCTCAAAAACGTGACCAAATTTAGCCGAAAACATGTAAATCTCTCAAAAACGTGACCAAATTTAGCCTAAAACATGTAAATCTCTCAAAAACGTGACCAAATTTAGCCTAAAACATGTAAATCTCTCAAAAACGTGACCAAATTTAGCCTAAAACATGTAAATCTCTCAAAAACGTGACCAAATTTAGCCTAAAACACGTAAATCTCTAAAAAAAAAACGTGACCAAATTTAGCCGAAAACACGTAAATCTCTCAAAAACGTGACAACATTTAGTCTAAAACACATACATCTCTCAAAAACGTGACCAAATTTAGCCTAAAACATGTAAATCTCTCAAAAACGTGACCAAATTTAACCTAAAACATGTAAATCTCTCAAAAACGTGACCAAATTTAACCTAAAACATGTAAATCTCTCAAAAACGTGACCACGTGACATGTAAATCTCTCAAAAACATGACCAAATTTTGCCTAAAACATGGACATCTCTCAAAAACGTGACCAAATTTAGACTAAAACATGTAAATCTCTCAAAAACGTGACCAAATTTACCCTAAAACATGTAAATCTCTCACAAACGTGACCAAATTTAACCTAAAACATGTAAATCTCAAAAACGTGACCAAATTTAACCTAAAACATGTAAATCTCTCAAAAACGTGACCAAATTTAGCCAAAAACATGTAAATCTCTCAAAAACGTGACCAAATTTAGCCAAAAACATGTAAATCTCTCAAAAACGTGACCAACTTTAGCCTAAAACATGTAAATCTCTCAAAAACATGACCAAATTTACCCTAAAACATGGAAATCTCTCAAAAACGTGACCAAATTTAGCCTAAAACATGCAAACTCTCAAAAACGTGACCGAATTTAGACTAAAACATGTAAATCTCTCAAAAACGTGACCGAATTTAGCCTAAAACATGTAAATCTCTCAAAAACATGACCGAATTTAGCCTAAAACATGTAAATCTCTCAAAAACATGACCGAATTTAGCCTAAAACATGTACACTCTCAAAAACGTGACCAAATTTAGCCTAAAACATGTAAATATCTCAACAACGTGACCAAATTTAGCCTAAAACACGTAAATCTCTCAAAAACGTGACCAAATTTAGCCGAAAACACGTAAATCTCTCAAAAACGTGACCACATTTAGTCTAAAACACATAAATCTCTCAAAAACGTGACCAAATTTAGCCTAAAACATGTAAATCTCTCAAAAACGTGACCGAATTTTCCCTAAAACATGTAAATCTCTCAAAAACGTGACCGAATTTTGCCTAAAACATGTAAATCTCTCAAAAACGTGACCAAATTTTGCCTGAAACATGTAAATCTCTCAAAAACGTGACCAAATTTAGCGTAAAACATGTAAACTCTCAAAAACGTGACCAAATATAGCCTAAAACATGTAAATCTCTAAAAAACGTGACCAAATTTAGCCTAAAACATGTAAATCTCTCAAACACGTGACCAAATTTAGCCTAAAACATGTAAATCTCTCAAAAACGTGACCAAATTTAGCCTAAAACATGTAAATCTCTCAAAAACGTGACCAAATTTAGCCTAAAACACGTAAATCTCTAAAAAAAACGTGACCAAATTTAGCCGAAAACACGTAAATCTCTCAAAAACGTGACCACATTTAGTCTAAAACACATAAATCTCTCAAAAACGTGACCAAATTTAGCCTAAAACATGTAAATCTCTCAAAAACGTGACCAAATTTAACCTAAAACATGTAAATCTCTCAAAAACGTGACCAAATTTAACCTAAAACATGGAAATCTCTCAAAAACGTGACCACGTGACATGTAAATCTCTCAAAAACGTGACCAAATTTAGCCTAAAACATGTAAATCTCTCAAAAACGTGACCAAATTTACCCTAAAACATGGAAATCTCTCAAAAACGTGACCAAATTTAGCCTAAAACATGTAAATCTCTCAAAAACGTGACCAAATTTTGCCTAAAACATGTAAATCTCTCAAAAACGTGACCGAATTTTGCCTAAAACATGTAAATCTCTCAAAAACGTGACTGAATTTAGCCTAAAACATGTAAATCTCTCAAAAACGTGACCGAATTTAGACTAAAACATGTAAATCTCTCAAAAACGTGACCGAATTTAGCCTAAAACATGGAAATCTCTCAAAAACGTGACCGAATTTAGCCTAAAACATGTAAATCTCTCAAAAACGTGGCCAAATTTAGCCTAAAACATGTAAATCTCCCAAAAACGTGACAAAATTTTGCCTAAAACATGTAAATCTCTCAAAAACGTGACCAAATTTAGCCTAAAACATGTAAATCTCTCAAAAACGTGACAAAATTTAGCCTAAAACATGTAAATCTCTCAAAAACGTGACCGAATTTAGCCTAAAACATGTAAATCTCTCAAAAACGTGACCAAATTTAGCGTAAAACATGTAAACTCTCAAAAACGTGACCAAATTTAGCCGAAAACATGTAAATCTCTCAAAAACGTGACCAAATTTAGCCTAAAACATGTAAATCTCTCAAAAACGTGACCAAATTTAGCCTAAAACATGTAAATCTCTCAAAAACGTGACCAAATTTAGCCTAAAACATGTAAATCTCTCAAAAACGTGACCAAATTTAGCCTAAAACACGTAAATCTCTAAAAAAAACGTGACCAAATTTAGCCGAAAACACGTAAATCTCTCAAAAACGTGACCACATTTAGTCTAAAACACATACATCTCTCAAAAACGTGACCAAATTTAGCCTAAAACATGTAAATCTCTCAAAAACGTGACCAAATTTAACCTAAAACATGTAAATCTCTCAAAAACGTGACCAAATTTAGCCTAAAATACGTAAATCTCTTTAAAACGTGACCAAATTTAGCCTAAAACACGAAAATCTCTCAAAAACGTGACCAAATTTAGCCGAAAACACGTAAATCTCTCAAAAACGTGACCACATTTAGTCTAAAACACATAAATCTCTCAAAAACGTGACCAAATTTAGCCTAAAACATGTAAATCTCTCAAAAACGTGACCGAATTTAGCCTAAAACATGTAAATCTCTCAAAAACGTGACCAAATTTAGCGTAAAACATGTAAACTCTCAAAAACGTGACCAAATTTAGCCGAAAACATGTAAATCTCTCAAAAACGTGACCAAATTTAGCCTAAAACATGTAAATCTCTCAAAAACGTGACCAAATTTAGCCTAAAACATGTAAATCTCTCAAAAACGTGACCAAATTTAGCCTAAAACATGTAAATCTCTCAAAAACGTGACCAAATTTAGCCTAAAACACGTAAATCTCTAAAAAAAACGTGACCAAATTTAGCCGAAAACATGTAAATCTCTCAAAAACGTGACCACATTTAGTCTAAAACACATACATCTCTCAAAAACGTGACCAAATTTAGCCTAAAACATGTAAATCTCTCAAAAACGTGACCAAATTTAACCTAAAACATGTAAATCTCTCAAAAACGTGACCAAATTTAACCTAAAACATGTAAATCTCTCAAAAACGTGACCACGTGACATGTAAATCTCTCAAAAACATGACCAAATTTTGCCTAAAACATGGACATCTCTCAAAAACGTGACCAAATTTAGACTAAAACATGTAAATCTCTCAAAAACGTGACCAAATTTACCCTAAAACATGTAAATCTCTCACAAACGTGACCAAATTTAACCTAAAACATGTAAATCTCAAAAACGTGACCAAATTTAACCTAAAACATGTAAATCTCTCAAAAACGTGACCAAATTTAGCCAAAAACATGTAAATCTCTCAAAAACGTGACCAAATTTAGCCAAAAACATGTAAATCTCTCAAAAACGTGACCAACTTTAGCCTAAAACATGTAAATCTCTCAAAAACATGACCAAATTTACCCTAAAACATGGAAATCTCTCAAAAACGTGACCAAATTTAGCCTAAAACATGCAAACTCTCAAAAACGTGACCGAATTTAGACTAAAACATGTAAATCTCTCAAAAACGTGACCGAATTTAGCCTAAAACATGTAAATCTCTCAAAAACATGACCGAATTTAGCCTAAAACATGTAAATCTCTCAAAAACATGACCGAATTTAGCCTAAAACATGTAAACTCTCAAAAACGTGACCAAATTTAGCCTAAAACATGTAAATCTCTCAACAACGTGACCAAATTTAGCCTAAAACACGTAAATCTCTCAAAAACGTGACCAAATTTAGCCGAAAACACGTAAATCTCTCAAAAACGTGACCACATTTAGTCTAAAACACATAAATCTCTCAAAAACGTGACCAAATTTAGCCTAAAACATGTAAATCTCTCAAAAACGTGACCGAATTTTCCCTAAAACATGTAAATCTCTCAAAAACGTGACCGAATTTTGCCGAAAACATGTAAATCTCTCAAAAACGTGACCAAATTTTGCCTGAAACATGTAAATCTCTCAAAAACGTGACCAAATTTAGCGTAAAACATGTAAACTCTCAAAAACGTGACCAAATATAGCCTAAAACATGTAAATCTCTAAAAAACGTGACCAAATTTAGCCTAAAACATGTAAATCTCTCAAAAACGTGACCAAATTTAGCCTAAAACATGTAAATCTCTCAAAAACGTGACCAAATTTAGCCTAAAACATGTAAATCTCTCAAAAACGTGACCAAATTTAGCCTAAAACACGTAAATCTCTAAAAAAAACGTGACCAAATTTAGCCGAAAACACGTAAATCTCTCAAAAACGTGACCACATTTAGTCTAAAACACATAAATCTCTCAAAAACGTGACCAAATTTAGCCTAAAACATGTAAATCTCTCAAAAACGTGACCAAATTTAACCTAAAACATGTAAATCTCTCAAAAACGTGACCAAATTTAACCTAAAACATGGAAATCTCTCAAAAACGTGACCACGTGACATGTAAATCTCTCAAAAACGTGACCAAATTTAGCCTAAAACATGTAAATCTCTCAAAAACGTGACCAAATTTACCCTAAAACATGGAAATCTCTCAAAAACGTGACCAAATTTAGCCTAAAACATGTAAATCTCTCAAAAACGTGACCAAATTTTGCCTAAAACATGTAAATCTCTCAAAAACGTGACCGAATTTTGCCTAAAACATGTAAATCTCTCAAAAACGTGACTGAATTTAGCCTAAAACATGTAAATCTCTCAAAAACGTGACCGAATTTAGACTAAAACATGTAAATCTCTCAAAAACGTGACCGAATTTAGCCTAAAACATGGAAATCTCTCAAAAACGTGACCGAATTTAGCCTAAAACATGTAAATCTCTCAAAAACGTGGCCAAATTTAGCCTAAAACATGTAAATCTCCCAAAAACGTGACAAAATTTTGCCTAAAACATGTAAATCTCTCAAAAACGTGACCAAATTTAGCCTAAAACATGTAAATCTCTCAAAAACGTGACAAAATTTAACCTAAAACATGAAAATCTCTCAAAAACGTGACCAAATTTTGCCAAAAACATGTAAATCTCTCAAAAACGTGACCACATTTACCCTAAAACATGTAAATCTCTCAAAAACGTGACCAAATTTAGCCTAAAAAATGGAAATCTCTCAAAAACGTGACCAAATTTACCCTAAAACATGTAAACTCTCAAAAACGTGACCGAATTTAGCCTAAAACATGTAAATCTCTCAAAAACGTGACCGAATTTTGCCTAAAACATGTAAATCTCTCAAAAACGTGACCAAATTTAGCGTAAAACATGTAAACTCTCAAAAACGTGACCAAATTTAGCCTAAAACATGTAAATCTCTCAAAAACGTGACCAAATTTTGCCTAAAACATGTAAATCTCTCACGTAAAACATGTAAACATGTAAATCTCTCTCAATCTAAAACACATAAATCTCTCAAAAACGTGATCAAATTTAGCCTAAAACATGTAAATCTCTCAAAAACGTGACCAAATTTAGCCTAAAACACATAAATCTCTCAAAAACATGACCACATTTAGCTTAAAACACATAAATCTCTCAAAAACGTGACCAAATTTAGCCTAAAACACATAAATCTCTCAAAAACGTGACCAAATTTAGCCTAAAACATGTAAATCTCTCAAAAACGTGACCGAATTTTGCCTAAAACATGTAAATCTCTCAAAAACGTGACCGAATTTAGCCTAAAACATGTAAATCTCTCAAAAACGTGACCAAATTTTGCCTAAAACATGTAAATCTCTCAAAAACGTGACCGAATTTTGCCTAAAACATGTAAATCTCTCAAAAACGTGACCGAATTTTGCCTAAAACATGTAAATCTCTCAAAAACGTGACCGAATTTTGCCTAAAACATGTAAATCTCTCAAAAACGTGGCCAAATTTAGCCTAAAACATGTAAATCTCTCAAAAACGTGACCGAATTTTGCCTAAAACATGTAAATCTCTCAAAAACGTGACCGAATTTAGCCTAAAACATGCAAATCTCTCAAAAACGTGGCCAAATTTAGCCTAAAACATGTAAATCTCTCAAAAACGTGACCAAATTTAGCCTAAAACATGTAAATCTCTCAAAAACGTGACCAAATTTTGCCTAAAACATGTAAATCTCTCAAAAACGTGACCGAATTTTGCCTAAAACATGTAAATCTCTCAAAAACGTGACCGAATTTTGCCTAAAACATGTAAATGTCTCAAAAACGTGGCCAAATTTAGCCTAAAACATGTAAACTCTCAACAACGTGACCAAATTTAGCCTAAAACATGTAAATCTCTCAAAAACGTGACCAACTTTAGCCTAAAACATGTAAATCTCTCAAAAACGTGACCAACTTTAGCCTAAAACATGTAAATCTCTCAAAAACGTGACCACCTTTAGCCTAAAACATGTAAATCTCATAAAAACCTGAACAAATTTAGCCTAAAACATGTAAATCTCTCAAAAACGTGAGCAAATTTAGCCTACAACACGTAAATCTCTCAAAAACGTGACCAAATTTTGCCTAAAACATGTAAATCTCTCACGTAAAACATGTAAACATGTAAATCACTCTCAATCTAAAACACATAAATCTCTCAAAAACGTGATCAAATTTAGCCGAAAACATGTAAATCTCTAAAAAACGTGACCAAATTTTGCCTAAAACACATAAATCTCTCAAAAACGTGACCACATTTAGCTTAAAACACATAAATCTCTCAAAAACGTGACCAAATTTAGCCTAAAACACATAAATCTCTCAAAAACGTGACCAAATTTAGCCTAAAACATGTAAATCTCTCAAAAACGTGACCGAATTTTGCCTAAAACATGTAAATCTCTCAAAAACGTGACCGAATTTTGCCTAAAACATGTAAGTCTCTCAAAAACGTGGCCAAATTTAGCCTAAAACATGTAAATCTCTAAAAAAACGTGACCAAATTTAGCCTAAAACATGTAAATCTCTCAAAAACGTGACCAAATTTAGCCTAAAATACGTAAATCTCTTTAAAACGTGACCAAATTTAGCCTAAAACACGAAAATCTCTCAAAAACGTGACCAAATTTAGCCGAAAACACGTAAATCTCTCAAAAACGTGACCACATTTAGTCTAAAACACATAAATCTCTCAAAAACGTGACCAAATTTAGCCTAAAACATGTAAATCTCTCAAAAACGTGACCAAATTTTGCCTAAAACACATAAATCTCTAAAAAACGTGACCACATTTAGCTTAAAACACATAAATCTCTCAAAAACGTGACCAAATTTAGCCTAAAACACATAAATCTCTCAAAAACGTGACCAAATTTAGCCTAAAACATGTAAATCTCTCAAAAACGTGACCGAATTTTGCCTAAAACATGTAAATCTCTCAAAAACGTGACCGAATTTTGCCTAAAACATGTAAGTCTCTCAAAAACGTGGCCAAATTTAGCCTAAAACATGTAAATCTCTAAAAAAACGTGACCAAATTTAGCCTAAAACATGTAAATCTCTCAAAAACGTGACCAAATTTAGCCTAAAATACGTAAATCTCTTTAAAACGTGACCAAATTTAGCCTAAAACACGAAAATCTCTCAAAAACGTGACCAAATTTAGCCGAAAACACGTAAATCTCTCAAAAACGTGACCACATTTAGTCTAAAACACATAAATCTCTCAAAAACGTGACCGAATTTTGCCTAAAACATGTAAATCTCTCAAAAACGTGACCAAATTTTGCCTGAAACATGTAAATCTCTCAAAAACGTGACCAAATTTAGCGTAAAACATGTAAACTCTCAAAAACGTGACCAAATATAGCCTAAAACATGTAAATCTCTAAAAAACGTGACCAAATTTAGCCTAAAACATGTAAATCTCTCAAACACGTGACCAAATTTAGCCTAAAACATGTAAATCTCTCAAAAACGTGACCAAATTTAGCCTAAAACATGTAAATCTCTCAAAAACGTGACCAAATTTAGCCTAAAACACGTAAATCTCTAAAAAAAACGTGACCAAATTTAGCCGAAAACACGTAAATCTCTCAAAAACGTGACCACATTTAGTCTAAAACACATAAATCTCTCAAAAACGTGACCAAATTTAGCCTAAAACATGTAAATCTCTCAAAAACGTGACCAAATTTAACCTAAAACATGTAAATCTCTCAAAAACGTGACCAAATTTAACCTAAAACATGGAAATCTCTCAAAAACGTGACCACGTGACATGTAAATCTCTCAAAAACGTGACCAAATTTAGCCTAAAACATGTAAATCTCTCAAAAACGTGACCAAATTTACCCTAAAACATGGAAATCTCTCAAAAACGTGACCAAATTTAGCCTAAAACATGTAAATCTCTCAAAAACGTGACCAAATTTTGCCTAAAACATGTAAATCTCTCAAAAACGTGACCGAATTTTGCCTAAAACATGTAAATCTCTCAAAAACGTGACTGAATTTAGCCTAAAACATGTAAATCTCTCAAAAACGTGACCGAATTTAGACTAAAACATGTAAATCTCTCAAAAACGTGACCGAATTTAGCCTAAAACATGGAAATCTCTCAAAAACGTGACCGAATTTAGCCTAAAACATGTAAATCTCTCAAAAACGTGGCCAAATTTAGCCTAAAACATGTAAATCTCCCAAAAACGTGACAAAATTTTGCCTAAAACATGTAAATCTCTCAAAAACGTGACCAAATTTAGCCTAAAACATGTAAATCTCTCAAAAACGTGACAAAATTTAGCCTAAAACATGTAAATCTCTCAAAAACGTGACCGAATTTAGCCTAAAACATGTAAATCTCTCAAAAACGTGACCAAATTTAGCGTAAAACATGTAAACTCTCAAAAACGTGACCAAATTTAGCCGAAAACATGTAAATCTCTCAAAAACGTGACCAAATTTAGCCTAAAACATGTAAATCTCTCAAAAACGTGACCAAATTTAGCCTAAAACATGTAAATCTCTCAAAAACGTGACCAAATTTAGCCTAAAACATGTAAATCTCTCAAAAACGTGACCAAATTTAGCCTAAAACACGTAAATCTCTAAAAAAAACGTGACCAAATTTAGCCGAAAACACGTAAATCTCTCAAAAACGTGACCACATTTAGTCTAAAACACATACATCTCTCAAAAACGTGACCAAATTTAGCCTAAAACATGTAAATCTCTCAAAAACGTGACCAAATTTAACCTAAAACATGTAAATCTCTCAAAAACGTGACCAAATTTAGCCTAAAATACGTAAATCTCTTTAAAACGTGACCAAATTTAGCCTAAAACACGAAAATCTCTCAAAAACGTGACCAAATTTAGCCGAAAACACGTAAATCTCTCAAAAACGTGACCACATTTAGTCTAAAACACATAAATCTCTCAAAAACGTGACCAAATTTAGCCTAAAACATGTAAATCTCTCAAAAACGTGACCGAATTTAGCCTAAAACATGTAAATCTCTCAAAAACGTGACCAAATTTAGCGTAAAACATGTAAACTCTCAAAAACGTGACCAAATTTAGCCGAAAACATGTAAATCTCTCAAAAACGTGACCAAATTTAGCCTAAAACATGTAAATCTCTCAAAAACGTGACCAAATTTAGCCTAAAACATGTAAATCTCTCAAAAACGTGACCAAATTTAGCCTAAAACATGTAAATCTCTCAAAAACGTGACCAAATTTAGCCTAAAACACGTAAATCTCTAAAAAAAACGTGACCAAATTTAGCCGAAAACATGTAAATCTCTCAAAAACGTGACCACATTTAGTCTAAAACACATACATCTCTCAAAAACGTGACCAAATTTAGCCTAAAACATGTAAATCTCTCAAAAACGTGACCAAATTTAACCTAAAACATGTAAATCTCTCGAAAACGTGACCAAATTTAACCTAAAACATGTAAATCTCTCAAAAACGTGACCACGTGACATGTAAATCTCTCAAAAACATGACCAAATTTTGCCTAAAACATGGACATCTCTCAAAAACGTGACCAAATTTAGACTAAAACATGTAAATCTCTCAAAAACGTGACCAAATTTACCCTAAAACATGTAAATCTCTCACAAACGTGACCAAATTTAACCTAAAACATGTAAATCTCAAAAACGTGACCAAATTTAACCTAAAACATGTAAATCTCTCAAAAACGTGACCAAATTTAGCCAAAAACATGTAAATCTCTCAAAAACGTGACCAAATTTAGCCAAAAACATGTAAATCTCTCAAAAACGTGACCAACTTTAGCCTAAAACATGTAAATCTCTCAAAAACATGACCAAATTTACCCTAAAACATGGAAATCTCTCAAAAACGTGACCAAATTTAGCCTAAAACATGCAAACTCTCAAAAACGTGACCGAATTTAGACTAAAACATGTAAATCTCTCAAAAACGTGACCGAATTTAGCCTAAAACATGTAAATCTCTCAAAAACATGACCGAATTTAGCCTAAAACATGTAAATCTCTCAAAAACATGACCGAATTTAGCCTAAAACATGTAAACTCTCAAAAACGTGACCAAATTTAGCCTAAAACATGTAAATCTCTCAACAACGTGACCAAATTTAGCCTAAAACACGTAAATCTCTCAAAAACGTGACCAAATTTAGCCGAAAACACGTAAATCTCTCAAAAACGTGACCACATTTAGTCTAAAACACATAAATCTCTCAAAAACGTGACCAAATTTAGCCTAAAACATGTAAATCTCTCAAAAACGTGACCGAATTTTCCCTAAAACATGTAAATCTCTCAAAAACGTGACCGAATTTTGCCTAAAACATGTAAATCTCTCAAAAACGTGACCAAATTTTGCCTGAAACATGTAAATCTCTCAAAAACGTGACCAAATTTAGCGTAAAACATGTAAACTCTCAAAAACGTGACCAAATATAGCCTAAAACATGTAAATCTCTAAAAAACGTGACCAAATTTAGCCTAAAACATGTAAATCTCTCAAAAACGTGACCAAATTTAGCCTAAAACATGTAAATCTCTCAAAAACGTGACCAAATTTAGCCTAAAACATGTAAATCTCTCAAAAACGTGACCAAATTTAGCCTAAAACACGTAAATCTCTAAAAAAAACGTGACCAAATTTAGCCGAAAACACGTAAATCTCTCAAAAACGTGACCACATTTAGTCTAAAACACATAAATCTCTCAAAAACGTGACCAAATTTAGCCTAAAACATGTAAATCTCTCAAAAACGTGACCAAATTTAACCTAAAACATGTAAATCTCTCAAAAACGTGACCAAATTTAACCTAAAACATGGAAATCTCTCAAAAACGTGACCACGTGACATGTAAATCTCTCAAAAACGTGACCAAATTTAGCCTAAAACATGTAAATCTCTCAAAAACGTGACCAAATTTACCCTAAAACATGGAAATCTCTCAAAAACGTGACCAAATTTAGCCTAAAACATGTAAATCTCTCAAAAACGTGACCAAATTTTGCCTAAAACATGTAAATCTCTCAAAAACGTGACCGAATTTTGCCTAAAACATGTAAATCTCTCAAAAACGTGACTGAATTTAGCCTAAAACATGTAAATCTCTCAAAAACGTGACCGAATTTAGACTAAAACATGTAAATCTCTCAAAAACGTGACCGAATTTAGCCTAAAACATGGAAATCTCTCAAAAACGTGACCGAATTTAGCCTAAAACATGTAAATCTCTCAAAAACGTGGCCAAATTTAGCCTAAAACATGTAAATCTCCCAAAAACGTGACAAAATTTTGCCTAAAACATGTAAATCTCTCAAAAACGTGACCAAATTTAGCCTAAAACATGTAAATCTCTCAAAAACGTGACAAAATTTAACCTAAAACATGAAAATCTCTCAAAAACGTGACCAAATTTTGCCAAAAACATGTAAATCTCTCAAAAACGTGACCACATTTACCCTAAAACATGTAAATCTCTCAAAAACGTGACCAAATTTAGCCTAAAAAATGGAAATCTCTCAAAAACGTGACCAAATTTACCCTAAAACATGTAAACTCTCAAAAACGTGACCGAATTTAGCCTAAAACATGTAAATCTCTCAAAAACGTGACCGAATTTTGCCTAAAACATGTAAATCTCTCAAAAACGTGACCAAATTTAGCGTAAAACATGTAAACTCTCAAAAACGTGACCAAATTTAGCCTAAAACATGTAAATCTCTCAAAAACGTGACCAAATTTTGCCTAAAACATGTAAATCTCTCACGTAAAACATGTAAACATGTAAATCTCTCTCAATCTAAAACACATAAATCTCTCAAAAACGTGATCAAATTTAGCCTAAAACATGTAAATCTCTCAAAAACGTGACCAAATTTAGCCTAAAACACATAAATCTCTCAAAAACATGACCACATTTAGCTTAAAACACATAAATCTCTCAAAAACGTGACCAAAGTTAGCCTAAAACACATAAATCTCTCAAAAACGTGACCAAATTTAGCCTAAAACATGTAAATCTCTCAAAAACGTGACCGAATTTTGCCTAAAACATGTAAATCTCTCAAAAACGTGACCGAATTTAGCCTAAAACATGTAAATCTCTCAAAAACGTGACCAAATTTTGCCTAAAACATGTAAATCTCTCAAAAACGTGACCGAATTTTGCCTAAAACATGTAAATCTCTCAAAAACGTGACCGAATTTTGCCTAAAACATGTAAATCTCTCAAAAACGTGACCGAATTTTGCCTAAAACATGTAAATCTCTCAAAAACGTGGCCAAATTTAGCCTAAAACATGTAAATCTCTCAAAAACGTGACCGAATTTTGCCTAAAACATGTAAATCTCTCAAAAACGTGACCGAATTTAGCCTAAAACATGCAAATCTCTCAAAAACGTGGCCAAATTTAGCCTAAAACATGTAAATCTCTCAAAAACGTGACCAAATTTAGCCTAAAACATGTAAATCTCTCAAAAACGTGACCAAATTTTGCCTAAAACATGTAAATCTCTCAAAAACGTGACCGAATTTTGCCTAAAACATGTAAATCTCTCAAAAACGTGACCGAATTTTGCCTAAAACATGTAAATGTCTCAAAAACGTGGCCAAATTTAGCCTAAAACATGTAAACTCTCAACAACGTGACCAAATTTAGCCTAAAACATGTAAATCTCTCAAAAACGTGACCAACTTTAGCCTAAAACATGTAAATCTCTCAAAAACGTGACCAACTTTAGCCTAAAACATGTAAATCTCTCAAAAACGTGACCACCTTTAGCCTAAAACATGTAAATCTCATAAAAACCTGAACAAATTTAGCCTAAAACATGTAAATCTCTCAAAAACGTGAGCAAATTTAGCCTACAACACGTAAATCTCTCAAAAACGTGACCAAATTTTGCCTAAAACATGTAAATCTCTCACGTAAAACATGTAAACATGTAAATCACTCTCAATCTAAAACACATAAATCTCTCAAAAACGTGATCAAATTTAGCCTAAAACATGTAAATCTCTAAAAAACGTGACCAAATTTTGCCTAAAACACATAAATCTCTCAAAAACGTGACCACATTTAGCTTAAAACACATAAATCTCTCAAAAACGTGACCAAATTTAGCCTAAAACACATAAATCTCTCAAAAACGTGACCAAATTTAGCCTAAAACATGTAAATCTCTCAAAAACGTGACCGAATTTTGCCTAAAACATGTAAATCTCTCAAAAACGTGACCGAATTTTGCCTAAAACATGTAAGTCTCTCAAAAACGTGGCCAAATTTAGCCTAAAACATGTAAATCTCTAAAAAAACGTGACCAAATTTAGCCTAAAACATGTAAATCTCTCAAAAACGTGACCAAATTTAGCCTAAAATACGTAAATCTCTTTAAAACGTGACCAAATTTAGCCTAAAACACGAAAATCTCTCAAAAACGTGACCAAATTTAGCCGAAAACACGTAAATCTCTCAAAAACGTGACCACATTTAGTCTAAAACACATAAATCTCTCAAAAACGTGACCAAATTTAGCCTAAAACATGTAAATCTCTCAAAAACGTGACCGAATTTAGCCTAAAACATGTAAATCTCTCAAAAACGTGACCAAATTTAGCGTAAAACATGTAAACTCTCAAAAACGTGACCAAATTTAGCCGAAAACATGTAAATCTCTCAAAAACGTGACCAAATTTAGCCTAAAACATGTAAATCTCTCAAAAACGTGACCAAATTTAGCCTAAAACATGTAAATCTCTCAAAAACGTGACCAAATTTAGCCTAAAACATGTAAATCTCTCAAAAACGTGACCAAATTTAGCCTAAAACACGTAAATCTCTAAAAAAAAACGTGACCAAATTTAGCCGAAAACACGTAAATCTCTCAAAAACGTGACCACATTTAGTCTAAAACACATACATCTCTCAAAAACGTGACCAAATTTAGCCTAAAACATGTAAATCTCTCAAAAACGTGACCAAATTTAACCTAAAACATGTAAATCTCTCAAAAACGTGACCAAATTTAACCTAAAACATGTAAATCTCTCAAAAACGTGACCACGTGACATGTAAATCTCTCAAAAACATGACCAAATTTTGCCTAAAACATGGACATCTCTCAAAAACGTGACCAAATTTAGACTAAAACATGTAAATCTCTCAAAAACGTGACCAAATTTACCCTAAAACATGTAAATCTCTCACAAACGTGACCAAATTTAACCTAAAACATGTAAATCTCAAAAACGTGACCAAATTTAACCTAAAACATGTAAATCTCTCAAAAACGTGACCAAATTTAGCCAAAAACATGTAAATCTCTCAAAAACGTGACCAAATTTAGCCAAAAACATGTAAATCTCTCAAAAACGTGACCAACTTTAGCCTAAAACATGTAAATCTCTCAAAAACATGACCAAATTTACCCTAAAACATGGAAATCTCTCAAAAACGTGACCAAATTTAGCCTAAAACATGCAAACTCTCAAAAACGTGACCGAATTTAGACTAAAACATGTAAATCTCTCAAAAACGTGACCGAATTTAGCCTAAAACATGTAAATCTCTCAAAAACATGACCGAATTTAGCCTAAAACATGTAAATCTCTCAAAAACATGACCGAATTTAGCCTAAAACATGTAAACTCTCAAAAACGTGACCAAATTTAGCCTAAAACATGTAAATCTCTCAACAACGTGACCAAATTTAGCCTAAAACACGTAAATCTCTCAAAAACGTGACCAAATTTAGCCGAAAACACGTAAATCTCTCAAAAACGTGACCACATTTAGTCTAAAACACATAAATCTCTCAAAAACGTGACCAAATTTAGCCTAAAACATGTAAATCTCTCAAAAACGTGACCGAATTTTCCCTAAAACATGTAAATCTCTCAAAAACGTGACCGAATTTTGCCTAAAACATGTAAATCTCTCAAAAACGTGACCAAATTTTGCCTGAAACATGTAAATCTCTCAAAAACGTGACCAAATTTAGCGTAAAACATGTAAACTCTCAAAAACGTGACCAAATATAGCCTAAAACATGTAAATCTCTAAAAAACGTGACCAAATTTAGCCTAAAACATGTAAATCTCTCAAACACGTGACCAAATTTAGCCTAAAACATGTAAATCTCTCAAAAACGTGACCAAATTTAGCCTAAAACATGTAAATCTCTCAAAAACGTGACCAAATTTAGCCTAAAACACGTAAATCTCTAAAAAAAACGTGACCAAATTTAGCCGAAAACACGTAAATCTCTCAAAAACGTGACCACATTTAGTCTAAAACACATAAATCTCTCAAAAACGTGACCAAATTTAGCCTAAAACATGTAAATCTCTCAAAAACGTGACCAAATTTAACCTAAAACATGTAAATCTCTCAAAAACGTGACCAAATTTAACCTAAAACATGGAAATCTCTCAAAAACGTGACCACGTGACATGTAAATCTCTCAAAAACGTGACCAAATTTAGCCTAAAACATGTAAATCTCTCAAAAACGTGACCAAATTTACCCTAAAACATGGAAATCTCTCAAAAACGTGACCAAATTTAGCCTAAAACATGTAAATCTCTCAAAAACGTGACCAAATTTTGCCTAAAACATGTAAATCTCTCAAAAACGTGACCGAATTTTGCCTAAAACATGTAAATCTCTCAAAAACGTGACTGAATTTAGCCTAAAACATGTAAATCTCTCAAAAACGTGACCGAATTTAGACTAAAACATGTAAATCTCTCAAAAACGTGACCGAATTTAGCCTAAAACATGGAAATCTCTCAAAAACGTGACCGAATTTAGCCTAAAACATGTAAATCTCTCAAAAACGTGGCCAAATTTAGCCTAAAACATGTAAATCTCCCAAAAACGTGACAAAATTTTGCCTAAAACATGTAAATCTCTCAAAAACGTGACCAAATTTAGCCTAAAACATGTAAATCTCTCAAAAACGTGACAAAATTTAGCCTAAAACATGTAAATCTCTCAAAAACGTGACCGAATTTAGCCTAAAACATGTAAATCTCTCAAAAACGTGACCAAATTTAGCGTAAAACATGTAAACTCTCAAAAACGTGACCAAATTTAGCCGAAAACATGTAAATCTCTCAAAAACGTGACCAAATTTAGCCTAAAACATGTAAATCTCTCAAAAACGTGACCAAATTTAGCCTAAAACATGTAAATCTCTCAAAAACGTGACCAAATTTAGCCTAAAACATGTAAATCTCTCAAAAACGTGACCAAATTTAGCCTAAAACACGTAAATCTCTAAAAAAAACGTGACCAAATTTAGCCGAAAACACGTAAATCTCTCAAAAACGTGACCACATTTAGTCTAAAACACATACATCTCTCAAAAACGTGACCAAATTTAGCCTAAAACATGTAAATCTCTCAAAAACGTGACCAAATTTAACCTAAAACATGTAAATCTCTCAAAAACGTGACCAAATTTAGCCTAAAATACGTAAATCTCTTTAAAACGTGACCAAATTTAGCCTAAAACACGAAAATCTCTCAAAAACGTGACCAAATTTAGCCGAAAACACGTAAATCTCTCAAAAACGTGACCACATTTAGTCTAAAACACATAAATCTCTCAAAAACGTGACCAAATTTAGCCTAAAACATGTAAATCTCTCAAAAACGTGACCGAATTTAGCCTAAAACATGTAAATCTCTCAAAAACGTGACCAAATTTAGCGTAAAACATGTAAACTCTCAAAAACGTGACCAAATTTAGCCGAAAACATGTAAATCTCTCAAAAACGTGACCAAATTTAGCCTAAAACATGTAAATCTCTCAAAAACGTGACCAAATTTAGCCTAAAACATGTAAATCTCTCAAAAACGTGACCAAATTTAGCCTAAAACATGTAAATCTCTCAAAAACGTGACCAAATTTAGCCTAAAACACGTAAATCTCTAAAAAAAACGTGACCAAATTTAGCCGAAAACACGTAAATCTCTCAAAAACGTGACCACATTTAGTCTAAAACACATACATCTCTCAAAAACGTGACCAAATTTAGCCTAAAACATGTAAATCTCTCAAAAACGTGACCAAATTTAACCTAAAACATGTAAATCTCTCAAAAACGTGACCAAATTTAACCTAAAACATGTAAATCTCTCAAAAACGTGACCACGTGACATGTAAATCTCTCAAAAACATGACCAAATTTTGCCTAAAACATGGACATCTCTCAAAAACGTGACCAAATTTAGACTAAAACATGTAAATCTCTCAAAAACGTGACCAAATTTACCCTAAAACATGTAAATCTCTCACAAACGTGACCAAATTTAACCTAAAACATGTAAATCTCAAAAACGTGACCAAATTTAACCTAAAACATGTAAATCTCTCAAAAACGTGACCAAATTTAGCCAAAAACATGTAAATCTCTCAAAAACGTGACCAAATTTAGCCAAAAACATGTAAATCTCTCAAAAACGTGACCAACTTTAGCCTAAAACATGTAAATCTCTCAAAAACATGACCAAATTTACCCTAAAACATGGAAATCTCTCAAAAACGTGACCAAATTTAGCCTAAAACATGCAAACTCTCAAAAACGTGACCGAATTTAGACTAAAACATGTAAATCTCTCAAAAACGTGACCGAATTTAGCCTAAAACATGTAAATCTCTCAAAAACATGACCGAATTTAGCCTAAAACATGTAAATCTCTCAAAAACATGACCGAATTTAGCCTAAAACATGTAAACTCTCAAAAACGTGACCAAATTTAGCCTAAAACATGTAAATCTCTCAACAACGTGACCAAATTTAGCCTAAAACACGTAAATCTCTCAAAAACGTGACCAAATTTAGCCGAAAACACGTAAATCTCTCAAAAACGTGACCACATTTAGTCTAAAACACATAAATCTCTCAAAAACGTGACCAAATTTAGCCTAAAACATGTAAATCTCTCAAAAACGTGACCGAATTTTCCCTAAAACATGTAAATCTCTCAAAAACGTGACCGAATTTTGCCTAAAACATGTAAATCTCTCAAAAACGTGACCAAATTTTGCCTGAAACATGTAAATCTCTCAAAAACGTGACCAAATTTAGCGTAAAACATGTAAACTCTCAAAAACGTGACCAAATATAGCCTAAAACATGTAAATCTCTCAAAAACGTGACCAAATTTAGCCTAAAACATGTAAATCTCTCAAAAACGTGACCAAATTTAGCCTAAAACATGTAAATCTCTCAAAAACGTGACCAAATTTAGCCTAAAACATGTAAATCTCTCAAAAACGTGACCAAATTTAGCCTAAAACACGTAAATCTCTAAAAAAAACGTGACCAAATTTAGCCGAAAACACGTAAATCTCTCAAAAACGTGACCACATTTAGTCTAAAACACATAAATCTCTCAAAAACGTGACCAAATTTAGCCTAAAACATGTAAATCTCTCAAAAACGTGACCAAATTTAACCTAAAACATGTAAATCTCTCAAAAACGTGACCAAATTTAACCTAAAACATGGAAATCTCTCAAAAACGTGACCACGTGACATGTAAATCTCTCAAAAACGTGACCAAATTTAGCCTAAAACATGTAAATCTCTCAAAAACGTGACCAAATTTACCCTAAAACATGGAAATCTCTCAAAAACGTGACCAAATTTAGCCTAAAACATGTAAATCTCTCAAAAACGTGACCAAATTTTGCCTAAAACATGTAAATCTCTCAAAAACGTGACCGAATTTTGCCTAAAACATGTAAATCTCTCAAAAACGTGACTGAATTTAGCCTAAAACATGTAAATCTCTCAAAAACGTGACCGAATTTAGACTAAAACATGTAAATCTCTCAAAAACGTGACCGAATTTAGCCTAAAACATGGAAATCTCTCAAAAACGTGACCGAATTTAGCCTAAAACATGTAAATCTCTCAAAAACGTGGCCAAATTTAGCCTAAAACATGTAAATCTCCCAAAAACGTGACAAAATTTTGCCTAAAACATGTAAATCTCTCAAAAACGTGACCAAATTTAGCCTAAAACATGTAAATCTCTCAAAAACGTGACAAAATTTAACCTAAAACATGAAAATCTCTCAAAAACGTGACCAAATTTTGCCAAAAACATGTAAATCTCTCAAAAACGTGACCACATTTACCCTAAAACATGTAAATCTCTCAAAAACGTGACCAAATTTAGCCTAAAAAATGGAAATCTCTCAAAAACGTGACCAAATTTACCCTAAAACATGTAAACTCTCAAAAACGTGACCGAATTTAGCCTAAAACATGTAAATCTCTCAAAAACGTGACCGAATTTTGCCTAAAACATGTAAATCTCTCAAAAACGTGACCGAATTTTGCCTAAAACATGTAAATCTCTCAAAAACGTGACCAAATTTAGCCTAAAACATGTAAACTCTCAAAAACGTGACCAAATTTAGCCTAAAACATGTAAATCTCTCAAAAACGTGACCGAATTTTGCCTAAAACATGTAAATCTCTCAAAAACGTGACCAAATTTAGCCAAAAACATGTAAATCTCTCAAAAACGTGACCAAATTTAGCCTAAAACATGTAAACTCTCAAAAACGTGACCAAATTTAGCCTAAAACATGTAAATCTCTCAAAAACGTGACCAAATTTTGCCTAAAACATGTAAATCTCTCAAAAACGTGACCGAATTTTGCCTAAAACATGTAAATCTCTCAAAAACGTGACCAAATTTAGCCAAAAACATGTAAATCTCTCAAAAACGTGACCAAATTTAGCCTAAAACATGTAAACTCTCAAAAACGTGACCAAATTTAGCCTAAAACATGTAAATCTCTCAAAAACGTGACCAAATTTTGCCTAAAACATGTAAATCTCTCAAAAACGTGACCGAATTTTGCCTAAAACATGTAAATCTCTCAAAAACGTGACTGAATTTAGCCTAAAACATGTAAATCTCTCAAAAACGTGACCGAATTTAGACTAAAACATGTAAATCTCTCAAAAACGTGACCGAATTTAGCCTAAAACATGTAAATCTCTCAAAAACGTGACCGAATTTAGCCTAAAACATGTAAATCTCTCAAAAACGTGACAAAATTTAACCTAAAACATGTAAATCTCTCAAAAACGTGACCAAATTTAGCCAAAAACATGTAAATCTCTCAAAAACGTGACCACATTTACCCTAAAACATGTAAATCTCTCAAAAACGTGACCACATTTACCCTAAAAAATGGAAATCTCTCAAAAACGTGACCAAATTTACCCTAAAACATGTAAACTCTCAAAAACGTGACCGAATTTAGCCTAAAACATGTAAATCTCTCAAAAACGTGACCGAATTTTGCCTAAAACATGTAAATCTCTCAAAAACGTGACCGAATTTTGCCTAAAACATGTAAATCTCTCAAAAACGTGACCAAATTTAGCCAAAAACATGTAAATCTCTCAAAAACGTGACCAAATTTAGCCTAAAACATGTAAACTCTCAAAAACGTGACCAAATTTAGCCTAAAACATGTAAATCTCTCAAAAACGTGACCAAATTTAGCCTAAAACATGTAAATCTCTCAAAAACGTGACCAAATTTAGCTTAAAACACATAAATCTCTCAAAAACGTGACCAAATTTAGCCTAAAACACATAAATCTCCCAAAAATGTGACCAAATTTAGCCTAAAACACATAAATCTCTCAAAAACGTGACAAAATTTATCCTAAAACATGAAAATCTCTCAAAAACGTGACCAAATTTTGCCAAAAACATGTAAATCTCTCAAAAACGTGACCACATTTACCCTAAAACATGTAAATCTCTCAAAAACGTGACCAAATTTAGCCTAAAAAATGGAAATCTCTCAAAAACGTGACCAAATTTACCCTAAAACATGCAAACTCTCAAAAACGTGACCGAATTTAGCCAAAAACATGTAAATCTCTCAAAAACGTGACCGAATTTAGCCAAAAACATGTAAATCTCTCAAAAACGTGACCGAATTTTGCCTAAAACATGTAAATCTCTCAAAAACGTGACCGAATTTTGCCTAAAACATGTAAATCTCTCAAAAACGTGACCAAATTTAGCCTAAAACATGTAAACTCTCAAAAACGTGACCAAATTTAGCCTAAAACATGTAAATCTCTCAAAAACGTGACCAAATTTAGCCTAAAACATGTAAATCTCTCAAAAACGTGACCAAATTTAGCCAAAAACATGTAAATCTCTCAAAAACGTGACCAAATTTAGCCTAAAACATGTAAACTCTCAAAAACGTGACCAAATTTAGCCTAAAACATGTAAATCTCTCAAAAACGTGACCAAATTTTGCCTAAAACATGTAAATCTCTCAAAAAACGGGACCGAATTTAGCCAAAAACATGTAAATCTCTCAAAAACGTGACCAAATTTAGCCTAAAACATGTAAACTCTCAAAAACGTGACCAAATTTAGCCTAAAACATGTAAACTCTCAAAAACGTGACCAAATTTAGCCTAAAACATGTAAATCTCTCAAAAACGTGACCAAATTTTGCCTAAAACATGTAAATCTCTCAAAAACGTGACCGAATTTTGCCTAAAACATGTAAATCTCTCAAAAACGTGACTGAATTTAGCCTAAAACATGTAAATCTCTCAAAAACGTGACCGAATTTTGCCTAAAACATGTAAATCTCTCAAAAACGTGACCGAATTTTGCCTAAAACATGTAAGTCTCTCAAAAACGTGGCCAAATTTAGCCTAAAACATGTAAATCTCTAAAAAACGTGACCAAATTTAGCCTAAAACATGTAAATCTCTCAAAAACGTGACCAAATTTAGCCTAAAATACGTAAATCTCTTTAAAACGTGACCAAATTTAGCCTAAAACACGAAAATCTCTCAAAAACGTGACCAAATTTAGCCGAAAACACGTAAATCTCTCAAAAACGTGACCACATTTAGTCTAAAACACATAAATCTCTCAAAAACGTGACCAAATTTAGCCTAAAACATGTAAATCTCTCAAAAACGTGACCGAATTTTGCCTAAAACATGTAAATCTCTCAAAAACGTGACTGAATTTAGCCTAAAACATGTAAATCTCTCAAAAACGTGACCGAATTTTGCCTAAAACATGTAAATCTCTCAAAAACGTGACCGAATTTTGCCTAAAACATGTAAATCTCTCAAAAACGTGACTGAATTTAGCCTAAAACATGTAAATCTCTCAAAAACGTGACCGAATTTTGCCTAAAACATGTAAATCTCTCAAAAACGTGACCGAATTTTGCCTAAAACATGTAAGTCTCTCAAAAACGTGGCCAAATTTAGCCTAAAACATGTAAATCTCTAAAAAACGTGACCAAATTTAGCCTAAAACATGTAAATCTCTCAAAAACGTGACCAAATTTAGCCTAAAATACGTAAATCTCTTTAAAACGTGACCAAATTTAGCCTAAAACACGAAAATCTCTCAAAAACGTGACCAAATTTAGCCGAAAACACGTAAATCTCTCAAAAACGTGACCACATTTAGTCTAAAACACATAAATCTCTCAAAAACGTGACCAAATTTAGCCTAAAACATGTAAATCTCTCAAAAACGTGACCGAATTTAGCCTAAAACATGTAAATCTCTCAAAAACGTGACCAAATTTAGCGTAAAACATGTAAACTCTCAAAAACGTGACCAAATTTAGCCGAAAACATGTAAATCTCTCAAAAACGTGACCAAATTTAGCCTAAAACATGTAAATCTCTCAAAAACGTGACCAAATTTAGCCTAAAACATGTAAATCTCTCAAAAACGTGACCAAATTTAGCCTAAAACATGTAAATCTCTCAAAAACGTGACCAAATTTAGCCTAAAACACGTAAATCTCTAAAAAAAACGTGACCAAATTTAGCCGAAAACACGTAAATCTCTCAAAAACGTGACCACATTTAGTCTAAAACACATACATCTCTCAAAAACGTGACCAAATTTAGCCTAAAACATGTAAATCTCTCAAAAACGTGACCAAATTTAACCTAAAACATGTAAATCTCTCAAAAACGTGACCAAATTTAACCTAAAACATGTAAATCTCTCAAAAACGTGACCACGTGACATGTAAATCTCTCAAAAACATGACCAAATTTTGCCTAAAACATGGACATCTCTCAAAAACGTGACCAAATTTAGACTAAAACATGTAAATCTCTCAAAAACGTGACCAAATTTACCCTAAAACATGTAAATCTCTCACAAACGTGACCAAATTTAACCTAAAACATGTAAATCTCAAAAACGTGACCAAATTTAACCTAAAACATGTAAATCTCTCAAAAACGTGACCAAATTTAGCCAAAAACATGTAAATCTCTCAAAAACGTGACCAAATTTAGCCAAAAACATGTAAATCTCTCAAAAACGTGACCAACTTTAGCCTAAAACATGTAAATCTCTCAAAAACATGACCAAATTTACCCTAAAACATGGAAATCTCTCAAAAACGTGACCAAATTTAGCCTAAAACATGCAAATCTCTCAAAAACGTGACCGAATTTAGACTAAAACATGTAAATCTCTCAAAAACGTGACCGAATTTAGCCTAAAACATGTAAATCTCTCAAAAACATGACCGAATTTAGCCTAAAACATGTAAATCTCTCAAAAACATGACCGAATTTAGCCTAAAACATGTAAACTCTCAAAAACGTGACCAAATTTAGCCTAAAACATGTAAATCTCTCAACAACGTGACCAAATTTAGCCTAAAACACGTAAATCTCTCAAAAACGTGACCAAATTTAGCCGAAAACACGTAAATCTCTCAAAAACGTGACCACATTTAGTCTAAAACACATAAATCTCTCAAAAACGTGACCAAATTTAGCCTAAAACATGTAAATCTCTCAAAAACGTGACCGAATTTTCCCTAAAACATGTAAATCTCTCAAAAACGTGACCGAATTTTGCCTAAAACATGTAAATCTCTCAAAAACGTGACCAAATTTTGCCTGAAACATGTAAATCTCTCAAAAACGTGACCAAATTTAGCGTAAAACATGTAAACTCTCAAAAACGTGACCAAATATAGCCTAAAACATGTAAATCTCTCAAAAACGTGACCAAATTTAGCCAAAAACATGTAAATCTCTCAAAAACGTGACCAAATTTAGCCTAAAACATGTAAACTCTCAAAAACGTGACCAAATTTAGCCTAAAACATGTAAATCTCTCAAAAACGTGACCAAATTTTGCCTAAAACATGTAAATCTCTCAAAAACGTGACCGAATTTTGCCTAAAACATGTAAATCTCTCAAAAACGTGACTGAATTTAGCCTAAAACATGTAAATCTCTCAAAAACGTGACCGAATTTTGCCTAAAACATGTAAATCTCTCAAAAACGTGACCGAATTTTGCCTAAAACATGTAAGTCTCTCAAAAACGTGGCCAAATTTAGCCTAAAACATGTAAATCTCTAAAAAACGTGACCAAATTTAGCCTAAAACATGTAAATCTCTCAAAAACGTGACCAAATTTAGCCTAAAATACGTAAATCTCTTTAAAACGTGACCAAATTTAGCCTAAAACACGAAAATCTCTCAAAAACGTGACCAAATTTAGCCGAAAACACGTAAATCTCTCAAAAACGTGACCACATTTAGTCTAAAACACATAAATCTCTCAAAAACGTGACCAAATTTAGCCTAAAACATGTAAATCTCTCAAAAACGTGACCGAATTTTGCCTAAAACATGTAAATCTCTCAAAAACGTGACTGAATTTAGCCTAAAACATGTAAATCTCTCAAAAACGTGACCGAATTTTGCCTAAAACATGTAAATCTCTCAAAAACGTGACCGAATTTTGCCTAAAACATGTAAATCTCTCAAAAACGTGACTGAATTTAGCCTAAAACATGTAAATCTCTCAAAAACGTGACCGAATTTTGCCTAAAACATGTAAATCTCTCAAAAACGTGACCGAATTTTGCCTAAAACATGTAAGTCTCTCAAAAACGTGGCCAAATTTAGCCTAAAACATGTAAATCTCTAAAAAACGTGACCAAATTTAGCCTAAAACATGTAAATCTCTCAAAAACGTGACCAAATTTAGCCTAAAATACGTAAATCTCTTTAAAACGTGACCAAATTTAGCCTAAAACACGAAAATCTCTCAAAAACGTGACCAAATTTAGCCGAAAACACGTAAATCTCTCAAAAACGTGACCACATTTAGTCTAAAACACATAAATCTCTCAAAAACGTGACCAAATTTAGCCTAAAACATGTAAATCTCTCAAAAACGTGACCGAATTTAGCCTAAAACATGTAAATCTCTCAAAAACGTGACCAAATTTAGCGTAAAACATGTAAACTCTCAAAAACGTGACCAAATTTAGCCGAAAACATGTAAATCTCTCAAAAACGTGACCAAATTTAGCCTAAAACATGTAATTCTCTCAAAAACGTGACCAAATTTAGCCTAAAACATGTAAATCTCTCAAAAACGTGACCAAATTTAGCCTAAAACATGTAAATCTCTCAAAAACGTGACCAAATTTAGCCTAAAACACGTAAATCTCTAAAAAAAACGTGACCAAATTTAGCCGAAAACACGTAAATCTCTCAAAAACGTGACCACATTTAGTCTAAAACACATACATCTCTCAAAAACGTGACCAAATTTAGCCTAAAACATGTAAATCTCTCAAAAACGTGACCAAATTTAACCTAAAACATGTAAATCTCTCAAAAACGTGACCAAATTTAACCTAAAACATGTAAATCTCTCAAAAACGTGACCACGTGACATGTAAATCTCTCAAAAACATGACCAAATTTTGCCTAAAACATGGACATCTCTCAAAAACGTGACCAAATTTAGACTAAAACATGTAAATCTCTCAAAAACGTGACCAAATTTACCCTAAAACATGTAAATCTCTCACAAACGTGACCAAATTTAACCTAAAACATGTAAATCTCAAAAACGTGACCAAATTTAACCTAAAACATGTAAATCTCTCAAAAACGTGACCAAATTTAGCCAAAAACATGTAAATCTCTCAAAAACGTGACCAAATTTAGCCAAAAACATGTAAATCTCTCAAAAACGTGACCAACTTTAGCCTAAAACATGTAAATCTCTCAAAAACATGACCAAATTTACCCTAAAACATGGAAATCTCTCAAAAACGTGACCAAATTTAGCCTAAAACATGCAAATCTCTCAAAAACGTGACCGAATTTAGACTAAAACATGTAAATCTCTCAAAAACGTGACCGAATTTAGCCTAAAACATGTAAATCTCTCAAAAACATGACCGAATTTAGCCTAAAACATGTAAATCTCTCAAAAACATGACCGAATTTAGCCTAAAACATGTAAACTCTCAAAAACGTGACCAAATTTAGCCTAAAACATGTAAATCTCTCAACAACGTGACCAAATTTAGCCTAAAACACGTAAATCTCTCAAAAACGTGACCAAATTTAGCCGAAAACACGTAAATCTCTCAAAAACGTGACCACATTTAGTCTAAAACACATAAATCTCTCAAAAACGTGACCAAATTTAGCCTAAAACATGTAAATCTCTCAAAAACGTGACCGAATTTTCCCTAAAACATGTAAATCTCTCAAAAACGTGACCGAATTTTGCCTAAAACATGTAAATCTCTCAAAAACGTGACCAAATTTTGCCTGAAACATGTAAATCTCTCAAAAACGTGACCAAATTTAGCGTAAAACATGTAAACTCTCAAAAACGTGACCAAATATAGCCTAAAACATGTAAATCTCTCAAAAACGTGACCAAATTTAGCCTAAAACATGTAAATCTCTCAAAAACGTGACCAAATTTAGCCTAAAACATGTAAATCTCTCAAAAACGTGACCAAATTTAGCCTAAAACATGTAAATCTCTCAAAAACGTGACCAAATTTAGCCTAAAACACGTAAATCTCTAAAAAAAACGTGACCAAATTTAGCCGAAAACACGTAAATCTCTCAAAAACGTGACCACATTTAGTCTAAAACACATAAATCTCTCAAAAACGTGACCAAATTTTGCCTAAAACATGTAAATCTCTCAAAAACGTGACCGAATTTTGCCTAAAACATGTAAATCTCTCAAAAACGTGACCGAATTTTGCCTAAAACATGTAAATCTCTCAAAAACGTGACCAAATTTAGCCAAAAACATGTAAATCTCTCAAAAACGTGACCAAATTTAGCCTAAAACATGTAAACTCTCAAAAACGTGACCGAATTTTGCCTAAAACATGTAAATCTCTCAAAAACGTGGCCAAATTTAGCCTAAAACATGTAAATCTCTCAAAAAGGTGACCAAATTTAGCCTAAAACATGTAACTCTCAAAAAGGTGACCAAATTTAGCCTAAAACATGTAAACTCTCAAAAAAGTGACCGAATTTTGCCTAAAACATGTAAATCTCTCAAAAACGTGGCCAAATTTAGCCTAAAACATGTAAATCTCTCAAAAAGGTGACCAAATTTAGCCTAAAACATGTAAACTCTCAAAAACGTGACCAAATTTAGCCTAAAACATGTAAATCTCTAAAAAACGTGACCACATTTAGCCTAAAACATGTAAATCTCTAAAAAACGTGACCACATTTAGCTTAAAACATGTAAATCTCTAAAAAACGTGACCACATTTAGCTTAAAACATGTAAATCTCTCAAAAACGTGACCAAATTTAGCTTAAAACATAAAAAAACCTCTCAAAAACGTGACCAAATTTAGCCTAAAACACGTAAATCTCTCAAAAACGTGACCAAATTTAGCCTAAAACATGTAAATCTCTCAAAAAGTGACCGAATTTTGCCGAAAACATGTAAATCTCTCAAAAACGTGGCCAAATTTAGCCTAAAACATGTAAATCTCTCAAAAACGTGACCAAATTTAGCCTAAAACATGTAAATCTCTCAAAAAGTGACCGAATTTAGCCTAAAACATGTAAATCTCTCAAAAAGTGACCGAATTTTGCCTAAAACATGTAAATCTCTCAAAAACGTGGCCAAATTTAGCCTAAAACATGTAAATCTCTCAAAAACGTGACCAAATTTAGCCTAAAACATGTAAATCTCTCAAAAACGTGACCAAATTTAGCCTAAAACATGTAAATCTCTCAAAAACGTGACCAAATTTAGCCTAAAACATGTAAATCTCTCAAAAACGTGACCAAATTTAGCCTAAAACATGTAAATCTCTCAAAAACGTGACCAAATTTAGCGTAAAACATGTAAATCTCTCAAAAACGTGACCAAATTTTGCCTAAAACATGTAAATCTCTCAAAAACGTGACCAAATTTTGACTAAAACATGTAAATCTCTCAAAAACGTGACCGAATTTTGCCTAAAACATGTAAATCTCTCAAAAACGTGGCCGAATTTTGCCTAAAACATGTAAATCTCTCAAAACCGTGGCCGAATTTTGCCTAAAACATGTAAATCTCTCAAAAACGTGGCCAAATTTAGCCTAAAACATGTAAATCTCTCAAAAACGTGACCAAATTTAGCCTAAAACACATATATCTCTCAAAAACGTGACCAAATTTAGCCTAAAACACATAAATCTCTCAAAAACGTGACCAAATTTAGCCTAAAACACATAAATGTCTTTAAAACGTGACCAAATTTAGCCTAAAACACGTAAATCTCTTTAAAACGTGACCAAATTTAGCCTAAAACATGTAAATCTCTCAAAAACGTGACCAAATTTAGCCTACAACATGTAAATCTCTCAAAAACGTGACCAAATTTAGCCTAAAACATGTAAACTCTCAAAAACGTGACCAAATTTAGCTTAAAACATGTAAATCTCTCAAAAACGTGACCAAATTTAGCCTAAAACACGTAAATCTCTCAAAAACGTGACCGAATTTTGCCTAAAACATGTAAATCTCTCAAAAACGTGACCGAATTTTGCCTAAAACATGTAAATCTCTCAAAAACGTGACCGAATTTTGCCTAAAACACGTAAATCTCTCAAAAGCGTGACCAAATTTTGCCTAAAACATGTAAATCTCTCAAAAACGTGACCAAATTTAGCCGAAAACATGTAAATCTCTCAAAAACGTGACCAAATTTAGCCTAAAACATGTAAATCTCTCAAAAACGTGACCGAATTTTGCCTAAAACATGTAAATCTCTCAAAAACGTGACCGAATTTTGCCTAAAACATGTAAATCTCTCAAAAACGTGGCCAAATTTAGCCTAAAACATGTAAATCTCTCAAAAACGTGACCAAATTTAACCTAAAACATGTAAATCTCTCAAAAACGTGACCAAATTTCGCCAAAAACATGTAAATCTCTCAAAAACGTGACCAACTTTAGCCTAAAACATGTAAATCTCTCAAAAACGTGACGAACTTTAGCCTAAAACATGTAAATCTCTCAAAAACGTGACCAAATTTAGCCTAAAACACATAAATCTCTCAAAAACGTGACCAAATTTAGCCTAAAACACATAAATCTCCTTAAAACGTGACGAACATTAGCCTAAAACATGTAAATCTCTCAAAAACGTGACCAAATTTAGCCTAAAACATGTAAACTCTCAAAAACGTGACCAAATCTAGCCTAAAACATGTAAATCTCTCAAAAACGTGACCAAATTTAGCCTAAAACATGTAAACTCTCAAAAACGTGACCAAATTTAGCCTAAAACATGTAAATCTCTCAAAAACGTGACCAACTTTAGCCTAAAACATGTAAATCTCTCAAAAACGTGACCAACTTTAGCCTAAAACATGTAAATCTCTCAAAAACGTGACCAAATTTTGCCTAAAACATGTAAATCTCTCACGTAAAACATGTAAACATGTAAATCTCTCTCAATCTAAAACACATAAATCTCTCAAAAACGTGATCAAATTTAGCCTAAAACATGTAAATCTCTCAAAAACGTGACCAAATTTAGCCTAAAACACATAAATCTCTCAAAAACATGACCACATTTAGCTTAAAACACATAAATCTCTCAAAAACGTGACCAAATTTAGCCTAAAACACATAAATCTCTCAAAAACGTGACCAAATTTAGCCTAAAACACATAAATCTCTCAAAAACGTGACCAAATTTAGCCTAAAACATGTAAATCTCTCAAAAACGTGACCGAATTTTGCCTAAAACATGTAAATCTCTCAAAAACGTGACCGAATTTAGCCTAAAACATGTAAATCTCTCAAAAACGTGACCAAATTTTGCCTAAAACATGTAAATCTCTCAAAAACGTGACCGAATTTTGCCTAAAACATGTAAATCTCTCAAAAACGTGACCGAATTTTGCCTAAAACATGTAAATCTCTCAAAAACGTGACCGAATTTTGCCTAAAACATGTAAATCTCTCAAAAACGTGGCCAAATTTAGCCTAAAACATGTAAATCTCTCAAAAACGTGACCGAATTTTGCCTAAAACATGTAAATCTCTCAAAAACGTGACCGAATTTAGCCTAAAACATGCAAATCTCTCAAAAACGTGGCCAAATTTAGCCTAAAACATGTAAATCTCTCAAAAACGTGACCAAATTTTGCCTAAAACATGTAAATCTCTCAAAAACGTGACCAAATTTTGCCTAAAACATGTAAATCTCTCAAAAACGTGACCGAATTTTGCCTAAAACATGTAAATCTCTCAAAAACGTGACCGAATTTTGCCTAAAACATGTAAATGTCTCAAAAACGTGGCCAAATTTAGCCTAAAACATGTAAACTCTCAAAAACGTGACCAAATTTAGCCTAAAACATGTAAATCTCTCAAAAACGTGACCAACTTTAGCCTAAAACATGTAAATCTCTCAAAAACGTGACCAACTTTAGCCTAAAACATGTAAATCTCTCAAAAACGTGACCACCTTTAGCCTAAAACATGTAAATCTCATAAAAACCTGAACAAATTTAGCCTAAAACATGTAAATCTCTCAAAAACGTGAGCAAATTTAGCCTACAACACGTAAATCTCTCAAAAACGTGACCAAATTTTGCCTAAAACATGTAAATCTCTCACGTAAAACATGTAAACATGTAAATCTCTCTCAATCTAAAACACATAAATCTCTCAAAAACGTGATCAAATTTAGCCTAAAACATGTAAATCTCTAAAAAACGTGACCAAATTTAGCCTAAAACACATAAATCTCTCAAAAACATGACCACATTTAGCTTAAAACACATAAATCTCTCAAAAACGTGACCAAATTTAGCCTAAAACACATAAATCTCTCAAAAACGTGACCAAATTTAGCCTAAAACATGTAAATCTCTCAAAAACGTGACCGAATTTTGCCTAAAACATGTAAATCTCTCAAAAACGTGACCGAATTTAGCCTAAAACATGTAAATCTCTCAAAAACGTGACCAAATTTTGCCTAAAACATGTAAATCTCTCAAAAACGTGACCGAATTTTGCCTAAAACATGTAAATCTCTCAAAAACGTGACCGAATTTTGCCTAAAACATGTAAATCTCTCAAAAACGTGACCGAATTTTGCCTAAAACATGTAAATCTCTCAAAAACGTGGCCAAATTTAGCCTAAAACATGTAAATCTCTCAAAAACGTGACCGAATTTTGCCTAAAACATGTAAATCTCTCAAAAACGTGACCGAATTTAGCCTAAAACATGCAAATCTCTCAAAAACGTGGCCAAATTTAGCCTAAAACATGTAAATCTCTCAAAAACGTGACCAAATTTAGCCTAAAACATGTAAATCTCTCAAAAACGTGACCAAATTTTGCCTAAAACATGTAAATCTCTCAAAAACGTGACCGAATTTTGCCTAAAACATGTAAATCTCTCAAAAACGTGACCGAATTTTGCCTAAAACATGTAAATGTCTCAAAAACGTGGCCAAATTTAGCCTAAAACATGTAAACTCTCAACAACGTGACCAAATTTAGCCTAAAACATGTAAATCTCTCAAAAACGTGACCAACTTTAGCCTAAAACATGTAAATCTCTCAAAAACGTGACCAACTTTAGCCTAAAACATGTAAATCTCTCAAAAACGTGACCACCTTTAGCCTAAAACATGTAAATCTCATAAAAACCTGAACAAATTTAGCCTAAAACATGTAAATCTCTCAAAAACGTGAGCAAATTTAGCCTACAACACGTAAATCTCTCAAAAACGTGACCAAATTTTGCCTAAAACATGTAAATCTCTCACGTAAAACATGTAAACATGTAAATCTCTCTCAATCTAAAACACATAAATCTCTCAAAAACGTGATCAAATTTAGCCTAAAACATGTAAATCTCTAAAAAACGTGACCAAATTTTGCCTAAAACACATAAATCTCTCAAAAACGTGACCACATTTAGCTTAAAACACATAAATCTCTCAAAAACGTGACCAAATTTAGCCTAAAACACATAAATCTCTCAAAAACGTGACCAAATTTAGCCTAAAACATGTAAATCTCTCAAAAACGTGACCGAATTTTGCCTAAAACATGTAAATCTCTCAAAAACGTGGCCAAATTTAGCCTAAAACATGTAAATCTCTCAAAAACGTGGCCAAATTTAGCCTAAAACATGTAAATCTCTCAAAAACGTGACCAAATTTAGCCTAAAACACATATATCTCTCAAAAACGTGACCAAATTTAGCCTAAAACACATAAATCTCTCAAAAACGTGACCAAATTTAGCCTAAAACACATAAATGTCTTTAAAACGTGACCAAATTTAGCCTAAAACACGTAAATCTCTTTAAAACGTGACCAAATTTAGCCTAAAACATGTAAATCTCTCAAAAACGTGACCAAATTTAGCCTACAACATGTAAATCTCTCAAAAACGTGACCAAATTTAGCCTAAAACATGTAAACTCTCAAAAACGTGACCAAATTTAGCTTAAAACATGTAAATCTCTCAAAAACGTGACCAAATTTAGCCTAAAACACGTAAATCTCTCAAAAACGTGACCGAATTTTGCCTAAAACATGTAAATCTCTCAAAAACGTGACCGAATTTTGCCTAAAACATGTAAATCTCTCAAAAACGTGACCGAATTTTGCCTAAAACATGTAAATCTCTCAAAAACGTGACCGAATTTTGCCTAAAACACGTAAATCTCTCAAAAGCGTGACCAAATTTTGCCTAAAACATGTAAATCTCTCAAAAACGTGACCAAATTTAGCCGAAAACATGTAAATCTCTCAAAAACGTGACCAAATTTAGCCTAAAACATGTAAATCTCTCAAAAACGTGACCGAATTTTGCCTAAAACATGTAAATCTCTCAAAAACGTGACCGAATTTTGCCTAAAACATGTAAATCTCTCAAAAACGTGGCCAAATTTAGCCTAAAACATGTAAATCTCTCAAAAACGTGACCAAATTTAACCTAAAACATGTAAATCTCTCAAAAACGTGACCAAATTTCGCCAAAAACATGTAAATCTCTCAAAAACGTGACCAACTTTAGCCTAAAACATGTAAATCTCTCAAAAACGTGACGAACTTTAGCCTAAAACATGTAAATCTCTCAAAAACGTGACCAAATTTAGCCTAAAACACATAAATCTCTCAAAAACGTGACCAAATTTAGCCTAAAACACATAAATCTCCTTAAAACGTGACGAACATTAGCCTAAAACATGTAAATCTCTCAAAAACGTGACCAAATTTAGCCTAAAACATGTAAACTCTCAAAAACGTGACCAAATCTAGCCTAAAACATGTAAATCTCTCAAAAACGTGACCAAATTTAGCCTAAAACATGTAAACTCTCAAAAACGTGACCAAATTTAGCCTAAAACATGTAAATCTCTCAAAAACGTGACCAACTTTAGCCTAAAACATGTAAATCTCTCAAAAACGTGACCAACTTTAGCCTAAAACATGTAAATCTCTCAAAAACGTGACCAAATTTAGCCTAAAACATGTAAATCTCTCACGTAAAACATGTAAACATGTAAATCTCTCTCAATCTAAAACACATAAATCTCTCAAAAACGTGATCAAATTTAGCCTAAAACATGTAAATCTCTCAAAAACGTGACCAAATTTAGCCTAAAACACATAAATCTCTCAAAAACATGACCACATTTAGCTTAAAACACATAAATCTCTCAAAAACGTGACCAAATTTAGCCTAAAACACATAAATCTCTCAAAAACGTGACCAAATTTAGCCTAAAACACATAAATCTCTCAAAAACGTGACCAAATTTAGCCTAAAACATGTAAATCTCTCAAAAACGTGACCGAATTTTGCCTAAAACATGTAAATCTCTCAAAAACGTGACCGAATTTAGCCTAAAACATGTAAATCTCTCAAAAACGTGACCAAATTTTGCCTAAAACATGTAAATCTCTCAAAAACGTGACCGAATTTTGCCTAAAACATGTAAATCTCTCAAAAACGTGACCGAATTTTGCCTAAAACATGTAAATCTCTCAAAAACGTGACCGAATTTTGCCTAAAACATGTAAATCTCTCAAAAACGTGGCCAAATTTAGCCTAAAACATGTAAATCTCTCAAAAACGTGACCGAATTTTGCCTAAAACATGTAAATCTCTCAAAAACGTGACCGAATTTAGCCTAAAACATGCAAATCTCTCAAAAACGTGGCCAAATTTAGCCTAAAACATGTAAATCTCTCAAAAACGTGACCAAATTTTGCCTAAAACATGTAAATCTCTCAAAAACGTGACCAAATTTTGCCTAAAACATGTAAATCTCTCAAAAACGTGACCGAATTTTGCCTAAAACATGTAAATCTCTCAAAAACGTGACCGAATTTTGCCTAAAACATGTAAATGTCTCAAAAACGTGGCCAAATTTAGCCTAAAACATGTAAACTCTCAAAAACGTGACCAAATTTAGCCTAAAACATGTAAATCTCTCAAAAACGTGACCAACTTTAGCCTAAAACATGTAAATCTCTCAAAAACGTGACCAACTTTAGCCTAAAACATGTAAATCTCTCAAAAACGTGACCACCTTTAGCCTAAAACATGTAAATCTCATAAAAACCTGAACAAATTTAGCCTAAAACATGTAAATCTCTCAAAAACGTGAGCAAATTTAGCCTACAACACGTAAATCTCTCAAAAACGTGACCAAATTTTGCCTAAAACATGTAAATCTCTCACGTAAAACATGTAAACATGTAAATCTCTCTCAATCTAAAACACATAAATCTCTCAAAAACGTGATCAAATTTAGCCTAAAACATGTAAATCTCTAAAAAACGTGACCAAATTTAGCCTAAAACACATAAATATCTCAAAAACATGACCACATTTAGCTTAAAACACATAAATCTCTCAAAAACGTGACCAAATTTAGCCTAAAACACATAAATCTCTCAAAAACATGACCAAATTTAGCCTAAAACATGTAAATCTCTCAAAAACGTGACCGAATTTTGCCTAAAACATGTAAATCTCTCAAAAACGTGACCGAATTTAGCCTAAAACATGTAAATCTCTCAAAAACGTGACCAAATTTTGCCTAAAACATGTAAATCTCTCAAAAACGTGACCGAATTTTGCCTAAAACATGTAAATCTCTCAAAAACGTGACCGAATTTTGCCTAAAACATGTAAATCTCTCAAAAACGTGGCCAAATTTAGCCTAAAACATGTAAATCTCTCAAAAACGTGACCGAATTTTGCCTAAAACATGTAAATCTCTCAAAAACGTGACCGAATTTAGCCTAAAACATGCAAATCTCTCAAAAACGTGGCCAAATTTAGCCTAAAACATGTAAATCTCTCAAAAACGTGACCAAATTTTGCCTAAAACATGTAAATCTCTCAAAAACGTGACCAAATTTTGCCTAAAACATGTAAATCTCTCAAAAACGTGACCGAATTTTGCCTAAAACATGTAAATCTCTCAAAAACGTGACCGAATTTTGCCTAAAACATGTAAATGTCTCAAAAACGTGGCCAAATTTAGCCTAAAACATGTAAACTCTCAAAAACGTGACCAAATTTAGCCTAAAACATGTAAATCTCTCAAAAACGTGACCAACTTTAGCCTAAAACATGTAAATCTCTCAAAAACGTGACCAACTTTAGCCTAAAACATGTAAATCTCTCAAAAACGTGACCACCTTTAGCCTAAAACATGTAAATCTCATAAAAACCTGAACAAATTTAGCCTAAAACATGTAAATCTCTCAAAAACGTGAGCAAATTTAGCCTACAACACGTAAATCTCTCAAAAACGTGACCAAATTTTGCCTAAAACATGTAAATCTCTCACGTAAAACATGTAAACATGTAAATCTCTCTCAATCTAAAACACATAAATCTCTCAAAAACGTGATCAAATTTAGCCTAAAACATGTAAATCTCTAAAAAACGTGACCAAATTTAGCCTAAAACACATAAATCTCTCAAAAACATGACCACATTTAGCTTAAAACACATAAATCTCTCAAAAACGTGACCAAATTTAGCCTAAAACACATAAATCTCTCAAAAACGTGACCAAATTTAGCCTAAAACATGTAAATCTCTCAAAAACGTGACCGAATTTTGCCTAAAACATGTAAATCTCTCAAAAACGTGACCGAATTTAGCCTAAAACATGTAAATCTCTCAAAAACGTGACCAAATTTTGCCTAAAACATGTAAATCTCTCAAAAACGTGACCGAATTTTGCCTAAAACATGTAAATCTCTCAAAAACGTGACCGAATTTTGCCTAAAACATGTAAATCTCTCAAAAACGTGACCGAATTTTGCCTAAAACATGTAAATCTCTCAAAAACGTGGCCAAATTTAGCCTAAAACATGTAAATCTCTCAAAAACGTGACCGAATTTTGCCTAAAACATGTAAATCTCTCAAAAACGTGACCGAATTTAGCCTAAAACATGCAAATCTCTCAAAAACGTGGCCAAATTTAGCCTAAAACATGTAAATCTCTCAAAAACGTGACCAAATTTAGCCTAAAACATGTAAATCTCTCAAAAACGTGACCAAATTTTGCCTAAAACATGTAAATCTCTCAAAAACGTGACCGAATTTTGCCTAAAACATGTAAATCTCTCAAAAACGTGACCGAATTTTGCCTAAAACATGTAAATGTCTCAAAAACGTGGCCAAATTTAGCCTAAAACATGTAAACTCTCAACAACGTGACCAAATTTAGCCTAAAACATGTAAATCTCTCAAAAACGTGACCAACTTTAGCCTAAAACATGTAAATCTCTCAAAAACGTGACCAACTTTAGCCTAAAACATGTAAATCTCTCAAAAACGTGACCACCTTTAGCCTAAAACATGTAAATCTCATAAAAACCTGAACAAATTTAGCCTAAAACATGTAAATCTCTCAAAAACGTGAGCAAATTTAGCCTACAACACGTAAATCTCTCAAAAACGTGACCAAATTTTGCCTAAAACATGTAAATCTCTCACGTAAAACATGTAAACATGTAAATCTCTCTCAATCTAAAACACATAAATCTCTCAAAAACGTGATCAAATTTAGCCTAAAACATGTAAATCTCTAAAAAACGTGACCAAATTTTGCCTAAAACACATAAATCTCTCAAAAACGTGACCACATTTAGCTTAAAACACATAAATCTCTCAAAAACGTGACCAAATTTAGCCTAAAACACATAAATCTCTCAAAAACGTGACCAAATTTAGCCTAAAACATGTAAATCTCTCAAAAACGTGACCGAATTTTGCCTAAAACATGTAAATCTCTCAAAAACGTGGCCAAATTTAGCCTAAAACATGTAAATCTCTCAAAAACGTGGCCAAATTTAGCCTAAAACATGTAAATCTCTCAAAAACGTGACCAAATTTAGCCTAAAACACATATATCTCTCAAAAACGTGACCAAATTTAGCCTAAAACACATAAATCTCTCAAAAACGTGACCAAATTTAGCCTAAAACACATAAATGTCTTTAAAACGTGACCAAATTTAGCCTAAAACACGTAAATCTCTTTAAAACGTGACCAAATTTAGCCTAAAACATGTAAATCTCTCAAAAACGTGACCAAATTTAGCCTACAACATGTAAATCTCTCAAAAACGTGACCAAATTTAGCCTAAAACATGTAAACTCTCAAAAACGTGACCAAATTTAGCTTAAAACATGTAAATCTCTCAAAAACGTGACCAAATTTAGCCTAAAACACGTAAATCTCTCAAAAACGTGACCGAATTTTGCCTAAAACATGTAAATCTCTCAAAAACGTGACCGAATTTTGCCTAAAACATGTAAATCTCTCAAAAACGTGACCGAATTTTGCCTAAAACATGTAAATCTCTCAAAAACGTGACCGAATTTTGCCTAAAACACGTAAATCTCTCAAAAGCGTGACCAAATTTTGCCTAAAACATGTAAATCTCTCAAAAACGTGACCAAATTTAGCCGAAAACATGTAAATCTCTCAAAAACGTGACCAAATTTAGCCTAAAACATGTAAATCTCTCAAAAACGTGACCGAATTTTGCCTAAAACATGTAAATCTCTCAAAAACGTGACCGAATTTTGCCTAAAACATGTAAATCTCTCAAAAACGTGGCCAAATTTAGCCTAAAACATGTAAATCTCTCAAAAACGTGACCAAATTTAACCTAAAACATGTAAATCTCTCAAAAACGTGACCAAATTTCGCCAAAAACATGTAAATCTCTCAAAAACGTGACCAACTTTAGCCTAAAACATGTAAATCTCTCAAAAACGTGACGAACTTTAGCCTAAAACATGTAAATCTCTCAAAAACGTGACCAAATTTAGCCTAAAACACATAAATCTCTCAAAAACGTGACCAAATTTAGCCTAAAACACATAAATCTCCTTAAAACGTGACGAACATTAGCCTAAAACATGTAAATCTCTCAAAAACGTGACCAAATTTAGCCTAAAACATGTAAACTCTCAAAAACGTGACCAAATCTAGCCTAAAACATGTAAATCTCTCAAAAACGTGACCAAATTTAGCCTAAAACATGTAAACTCTCAAAAACGTGACCAAATTTAGCCTAAAACATGTAAATCTCTCAAAAACGTGACCAACTTTAGCCTAAAACATGTAAATCTCTCAAAAACGTGACCAACTTTAGCCTAAAACATGTAAATCTCTCAAAAACGTGACCAAATTTTGCCTAAAACATGTAAATCTCTCACGTAAAACATGTAAACATGTAAATCTCTCTCAATCTAAAACACATAAATCTCTCAAAAACGTGATCAAATTTAGCCTAAAACATGTAAATCTCTCAAAAACGTGACCAAATTTAGCCTAAAACACATAAATCTCTCAAAAACATGACCACATTTAGCTTAAAACACATAAATCTCTCAAAAACGTGACCAAATTTAGCCTAAAACACATAAATCTCTCAAAAACGTGACCAAATTTAGCCTAAAACACATAAATCTCTCAAAAACGTGACCAAATTTAGCCTAAAACATGTAAATCTCTCAAAAACGTGACCGAATTTTGCCTAAAACATGTAAATCTCTCAAAAACGTGACCGAATTTAGCCTAAAACATGTAAATCTCTCAAAAACGTGACCAAATTTTGCCTAAAACATGTAAATCTCTCAAAAACGTGACCGAATTTTGCCTAAAACATGTAAATCTCTCAAAAACGTGACCGAATTTTGCCTAAAACATGTAAATCTCTCAAAAACGTGACCGAATTTTGCCTAAAACATGTAAATCTCTCAAAAACGTGGCCAAATTTAGCCTAAAACATGTAAATCTCTCAAAAACGTGACCGAATTTTGCCTAAAACATGTAAATCTCTCAAAAACGTGACCGAATTTAGCCTAAAACATGCAAATCTCTCAAAAACGTGGCCAAATTTAGCCTAAAACATGTAAATCTCTCAAAAACGTGACCAAATTTTGCCTAAAACATGTAAATCTCTCAAAAACGTGACCAAATTTTGCCTAAAACATGTAAATCTCTCAAAAACGTGACCGAATTTTGCCTAAAACATGTAAATCTCTCAAAAACGTGACCGAATTTTGCCTAAAACATGTAAATGTCTCAAAAACGTGGCCAAATTTAGCCTAAAACATGTAAACTCTCAAAAACGTGACCAAATTTAGCCTAAAACATGTAAATCTCTCAAAAACGTGACCAACTTTAGCCTAAAACATGTAAATCTCTCAAAAACGTGACCAACTTTAGCCTAAAACATGTAAATCTCTCAAAAACGTGACCACCTTTAGCCTAAAACATGTAAATCTCATAAAAACCTGAACAAATTTAGCCTAAAACATGTAAATCTCTCAAAAACGTGAGCAAATTTAGCCTACAACACGTAAATCTCTCAAAAACGTGACCAAATTTTGCCTAAAACATGTAAATCTCTCACGTAAAACATGTAAACATGTAAATCTCTCTCAATCTAAAACACATAAATCTCTCAAAAACGTGATCAAATTTAGCCTAAAACATGTAAATCTCTAAAAAACGTGACCAAATTTAGCCTAAAACACATAAATATCTCAAAAACATGACCACATTTAGCTTAAAACACATAAATCTCTCAAAAACGTGACCAAATTTAGCCTAAAACACATAAATCTCTCAAAAACATGACCAAATTTAGCCTAAAACATGTAAATCTCTCAAAAACGTGACCGAATTTTGCCTAAAACATGTAAATCTCTCAAAAACGTGACCGAATTTAGCCTAAAACATGTAAATCTCTCAAAAACGTGACCAAATTTTGCCTAAAACATGTAAATCTCTCAAAAACGTGACCGAATTTTGCCTAAAACATGTAAATCTCTCAAAAACGTGACCGAATTTTGCCTAAAACATGTAAATCTCTCAAAAACGTGACCGAATTTTGCCTAAAACATGTAAATCTCTCAAAAACGTGGCCAAATTTAGCCTAAAACATGTAAATCTCTCAAAAACGTGACCGAATTTTGCCTAAAACATGTAAATCTCTCAAAAACGTGACCGAATTTAGCCTAAAACATGCAAATCTCTCAAAAACGTGGCCAAATTTAGCCTAAAACATGTAAATCTCTCAAAAACGTGACCAAATTTAGCCTAAAACATGTAAATCTCTCAAAAACGTGACCAAATTTTGCCTAAAACATGTAAATCTCTCAAAAACGTGACCGAATTTTGCCTAAAACATGTAAATCTCTCAAAAACGTGACCGAATTTTGCCTAAAACATGTAAATGTCTCAAAAACGTGGCCAAATTTAGCCTAAAACATGTAAACTCTCAACAACGTGACCAAATTTAGCCTAAAACATGTAAATCTCTCAAAAACGTGACCAACTTTAGCCTAAAACATGTAAATCTCTCAAAAACGTGACCAACTTTAGCCTAAAACATGTAAATCTCTCAAAAACGTGACCACCTTTAGCCTAAAACATGTAAATCTCATAAAAACCTGAACAAATTTAGCCTAAAACATGTAAATCTCTCAAAAACGTGAGCAAATTTAGCCTACAACACGTAAATCTCTCAAAAACGTGACCAAATTTTGCCTAAAACATGTAAATCTCTCACGTAAAACATGTAAACATGTAAATCTCTCTCAATCTAAAACACATAAATCTCTCAAAAACGTGATCAAATTTAGCCTAAAACATGTAAATCTCTAAAAAACGTGACCAAATTTTGCCTAAAACACATAAATCTCTCAAAAACGTGACCACATTTAGCTTAAAACACATAAATCTCTCAAAAACGTGACCAAATTTAGCCTAAAACACATAAATCTCTCAAAAACGTGACCAAATTTAGCCTAAAACATGTAAATCTCTCAAAAACGTGACCGAATTTTGCCTAAAACATGTAAATCTCTCAAAAACGTGACCGAATTTTGCCTAAAACATGTAAGTCTCTCAAAAACGTGGCCAAATTTAGCCTAAAACAGGTAAATCTCTAAAAAAACGTGACCAAATTTAGCCTAAAACATGTAAATCTCTCAAAAACGTGACCAAATTTAGCTTAAAATACGTAAATCTCTTTAAAACGTGACCAAATTTAGCCTAAAACACGAAAATCTCTCAAAAACGTGACCAAATTTAGCCGAAAACACGTAAATCTCTCAAAAACGTGACCACATTTAGTCTAAAACACATAAATCTCTCAAAAACATGACCAAATTTAGCCTAAAACATGTAAATCTCTCAAAAACGTGACCGAATTTAGCCTAAAACATGTAAATCTCTCAAAAACGTGACCAAATTTAGCGTAAAACATGTAAACTCTCAAAAACGTGACCAAATTTAGCCGAAAACATGTAAATCTCTCAAAAACGTGACCAAATTTAGCCTAAAACATGTAAATCTCTCAAAAACGTGACCAAATTTAGCCTAAAACATGTAAATCTCTCAAAAACGTGACCAAATTTAGCCTAAAACATGTAAATCTCTCAAAAACGTGACCAAATTTAGCCTAAAACACGTAAATCTCTAAAAAAAACGTGACCAAATTTAGCCGAAAACACGTAAATCTCTCAAAAACGTGACCACATTTAGTCTAAAACACATACATCTCTCAAAAACGTGACCAAATTTTGCCTAAAACATGTAAATCTCTCAAAAACGTGACCAAATTTAACCTAAAACATGTAAATCTCTCAAAAACGTGACCAAATTTAACCTAAAACATGTAAATCTCTCAAAAACGTGACCACGTGACATGTAAATCTCTCAAAAACATGACCAAATTTTGCCTAAAACATGGACATCTCTCAAAAACGTGACCAAATTTAGACTAAAACATGTAAATCTCTCAAAAACGTGACCAAATTTACCCTAAAACATGTAAATCTCTCACAAACGTGACCAAATTTAACCTAAAACATGTAAATCTCAAAAACGTGACCAAATTTAACCTAAAACATGTAAATCTCTCAAAAACGTGACCAAATTTAGCCAAAAACATGTAAATCTCTCAAAAACGTGACCAAATTTAGCCAAAAACATGTAAATCTCTCAAAAACGTGACCAACTTTAGCCTAAAACATGTAAATCTCTCAAAAACATGACCAAATTTACCCTAAAACATGGAAATCTCTCAAAAACGTGACCAAATTTAGCCTAAAACATGCAAATCTCTCAAAAACGTGACCGAATTTAGACTAAAACATGTAAATCTCTCAAAAACGTGACCGAATTTAGCCTAAAACATGTAAATCTCTCAAAAACATGACCGAATTTAGCCTAAAACATGTAAATCTCTCAAAAACATGACCGAATTTAGCCTAAAACATGTAAACTCTCAAAAACGTGACCAAATTTAGCCTAAAACATGTAAATCTCTCAACAACGTGACCAAATTTAGCCTAAAACACGTAAATCTCTCAAAAACGTGACCAAATTTAGCCGAAAACACGTAAATCTCTCAAAAACGTGACCACATTTAGTCTAAAACACATAAATCTCTCAAAAACGTGACCAAATTTAGCCTAAAACATGTAAATCTCTCAAAAACGTGACCGAATTTTCCCTAAAACATGTAAATCTCTCAAAAACGTGACCGAATTTTGCCTAAAACATGTAAATCTCTCAAAAACGTGACCAAATTTTGCCTGAAACATGTAAATCTCTCAAAAACGTGACCAAATTTAGCGTAAAACATGTAAACTCTCAAAAACGTGACCAAATTTAGCCTAAAACATGTAAATCTCTCAAAAACGTGACCAAATTTAGCCTAAAACATGTAAATCTCTCAAAAACGTGACCAAATTTAGCCTAAAACATGTAAATCTCTCAAAAACGTGACCAAATTTAGCCTAAAACATGTAAATCTCTCAAAAACGTGACCAAATTTAGCCTAAAACACGTAAATCTCTAAAAAAAACGTGACCAAATTTAGCCGAAAACACGTAAATCTCTCAAAAACGTGACCACATTTAGTCTAAAACACATAAATCTCTCAAAAACGTGACCAAATTTAGCCTAAAACATGTAAATCTCTCAAAAACGTGACCAAATTTAACCTAAAACATGTAAATCTCTCAAAAACGTGACCAAATTTAACCTAAAACATGGAAATCTCTCAAAAACGTGACCACGTGACATGTAAATCTCTCAAAAACGTGACCAAATTTAGCCTAAAACATGTAAATCTCTCAAAAACGTGACCAAATTTACCCTAAAACATGGAAATCTCTCAAAAACGTGACCAAATTTTGCCTAAAACATGTAAATCTCTCAAAAACGTGACCAAATTTTGCCTAAAACATGTAAATCTCTCAAAAACGTGACCGAATTTTGCCTAAAACATGTAAATCTCTCAAAAACGTGACTGAATTTAGCCTAAAACATGTAAATCTCTCAAAAACGTGACCGAATTTAGACTAAAACATGTAAATCTCTCAAAAACGTGACCGAATTTAGCCTAAAACATGGAAATCTCTCAAAAACGTGACCGAATTTAGCCTAAAACATGTAAATCTCTCAAAAACGTGGCCAAATTTAGCCTAAAACATGTAAATCTCCCAAAAACGTGACAAAATTTTGCCTAAAACATGTAAATCTCTCAAAAACGTGACCAAATTTAGCCTAAAACATGTAAATCTCTCAAAAACGTGACCACATTTACCCTAAAACATGTAAATCTCTCAAAAACGTGACCAAATTTAGCCTAAAAAATGGAAATCTCTCAAAAACGTGACCAAATTTACCCTAAAACATGTAAACTCTCAAAAACGTGACCGAATTTAGCCTAAAACATGTAAATCTCTCAAAAACGTGACCGAATTTTGCCTAAAACATGTAAATCTCTCAAAAACGTGACCGAATTTTGCCTAAAACATGTAAATCTCTCAAAAACGTGACCAAATTTAGCCTAAAACATGTAAACTCTCAAAAACGTGACCAAATTTAGCCTAAAACATGTAAATCTCTCAAAAAACGTGACCGAATTTTGCCTAAAACATGTAAATCTCTCAAAAACGTGACCAAATTTAGCCAAAAACATGTAAATCTCTCAAAAACGTGACCAAATTTAGCCTAAAACATGTAAACTCTCAAAAACGTGACCAAATTTAGCCTAAAACATGTAAATCTCTCAAAAACGTGACCAAATTTTGCCTAAAACATGTAAATCTCTCAAAAACGTGACCGAATTTTGCCTAAAACATGTAAATCTCTCAAAAACGTGACCAAATTTAGCCAAAAACATGTAAATCTCTCAAAAACGTGACCAAATTTAGCCTAAAACATGTAAACTCTCAAAAACGTGACCAAATTTAGCCTAAAACATGTAAATCTCTCAAAAACGTGACCAAATTTTGCCTAAAACATGTAAATCTCTCAAAAACGTGACCGAATTTTGCCTAAAACATGTAAATCTCTCAAAAACGTGACTGAATTTAGCCTAAAACATGTAAATCTCTCAAAAACGTGACCGAATTTAGACTAAAACATGTAAATCTCTCAAAAACGTGACCGAATTTAGCCTAAAACATGTAAATCTCTCAAAAACGTGACCGAATCTAGCCTAAAACATGTAAATCTCTCAAAAACGTGACAAAATTTAACCTAAAACATGTAAATCTCTCAAAAACGTGACCAAATTTAGCCAAAAACATGTAAATCTCTCAAAAACGTGACCACATTTACCCTAAAACATGTAAATCTCTCAAAAACGTGACCACATTTACCCTAAAAAATGGAAATCTCTCAAAAACGTGACCAAATTTACCCTAAAACATGTAAACTCTCAAAAACGTGACCGAATTTAGCCTAAAACATGTAAATCTCTCAAAAACGTGACCGAATTTTGCCTAAAACATGTAAATCTCTCAAAAACGTGACCGAATTTTGCCTAAAACATGTAAATCTCTCAAAAACGTGACCAAATTTAGCCAAAAACATGTAAATCTCTCAAAAACGTGACCAAATTTAGCCTAAAACATGTAAACTCTCAAAAACGTGACCAAATTTAGCCTAAAACATGTAAATCTCTCAAAAACGTGACCAAATTTAGCCTAAAACATGTAAATCTCTCAAAAACGTGACCAAATTTAGCTTAAAACACATAAATCTCTCAAAAACGTGACCAAATTTAGCCTAAAACACATAAATCTCCCAAAAATGTGACCAAATTTAGCCTAAAACACATAAATCTCTCAAAAACGCGACCAAATTTAGCCTAAAACACGTAAATCTCTCAAAAACGTGACCAAATTTAGCCTAAAACACGTAAATCTCTCAAAACCGTGACCGAATTTAGCCAAAACATGTAAATCTCTCAAAAACGTGACAGAATTTAGCCAAAAACATGTATATCTCTCAAAAACGTGACAAAATTGAGTCAAAAACATGTACATCGCTCAAAAACGGGACCAAATTTAGCCGAAAACACATAAATCTCTCAAAAACGTGACCACATTTAGTCTAAAACACATAAATCTCTCAAAAACGTGACCAAATTTAGCCTAAAACATGTAAATCTCTCAAAAACGTGACCGAATTTTCCCTAAAACATGCAAATCTCTCAAAAACGTGACCGAATTTTCCCTAAAACATGTAAATCTCTCAAAAACGTGACCACATTTTGCCTAAAATACGTAAATCTCTCAAAAACGTGACCAAATTTAGCCTAAAACACGTAAATCTCTCAAAAACGAGACCAAATTTAGCCTTTCCATTTAAATCTCTCAAAAACGTGACCAAATTGAGCCTAAAACATGTAAATCTCTCCAAAACGTGACCAAATTTTGCCTAAAACATGTAAATCTCTCAAAAACGTGACCGAATTTAGCCTAAAACATGTAAATCTCTCAAAAACGTGACCAAATTTAGCGTAAAACATGTAAACTCTCTAAAACGTGACCAAATTTAGCCTAAAACATGTAAATCTCTCAAAAACGTGACCAAATTTAGCCTAAAACATGTAAATCTCTCAAAAACGTGACCAAATTTAGCCTAAACAATGTAAATCTCTCAAAAACGTGACCAAATTTAGCCTAAAACACGTAAATCTCTCAAAAATCCTCTGGAACAAACTCCCCCACTCCCTTCAATCCCACTCCTCCCTCCAGGTCTTTAAAACAGCTGTTCACCACCATCTCTTATCTTCCCCCATCGAAAACCTTGATCTTTTCTACCCCCGGTAATTCACCCCAGAGTCCTTGCAGTGTTCATATGTTTTAATCCTCTCCCACCTCCCCCCAAGTCCTCCCGATGTCCCTGCTCTCAAATGTTGTGTTTGTGTCCTTCCCCCTCTCTTTTGTGTCCTTCCCCCTCTCTCCCCATCTTGTCTACCGCTCCCCTTGTTTTTTGTGTTTTGTGTGTCGGTTTGTCTTTTTGTGTGATTAATGTTAGCTCTTTCACGAGCCTCGATCTTGTATACAAAAAAAAAAAAAAAAAAAAAAAAAAAAAAAACATGACCAAATTTAGCCTAAAACACGTAAATCTCTCAAAAACGTGACCAAATTTAGCCGAAAACACGTAAATCTCTCAAAAACGTGACCACATTTAGTCTAAAACACATAAATCTTTCAAAAACGTGACCGAATTTAGCCTAAAACATGTAAATCTCTCAAAAACGTGACCAAATTTTGCCTAAAACATGTAAATCTCTCAAAAACGTGACCGAATTTTGCCTAAAACATGTAAATCTCTCAAAAACGTGACCGAATTTTGCCTAAAACATGTAAATCTCTCAAAAACGTGACCGAATTTTGCCTAAAACATGTAAATCTCTCAAAAACGTGGCCAAATTTAGCCTAAAACATGTAAATCTCTCAAAAACGTGACCGAATTTTGCCTAAAACATGTAAATCTCTCAAAAACGTGACCGAATTTAGCCTAAAACATGCAAATCTCTCAAAAACGTGGCCAAATTTAGCCTAAAACATGTAAATCTCTCAAAAACGTGACCAAATTTAGCCTAAAACATGTAAATCTCTCAAAAACGTGACCAAATTTTGCCTAAAACATGTAAATCTCTCAAAAACGTGACCGAATTTTGCCTAAAACATGTAAATCTCTCAAAAACGTGACCGAATTTTGCCTAAAACATGTAAATGTCTCAAAAACGTGGCCAAATTTAGCCTAAAACATGTAAACTCTCAACAACGTGACCAAATTTAGCCTAAAACATGTAAATCTCTCAAAAACGTGACCAACTTTAGCCTAAAACATGTAAATCTCTCAAAAACGTGACCAACTTTAGCCTAAAACATGTAAATCTCTCAAAAACGTGACCACCTTTAGCCTAAAACATGTAAATCTCATAAAAACCTGAACAAATTTAGCCTAAAACATGTAAATCTCTCAAAAACGTGAGCAAATTTAGCCTACAACACGTAAATCTCTCAAAAACGTGACCAAATTTTGCCTAAAACATGTAAATCTCTCACGTAAAACATGTAAACATGTAAATCTCTCTCAATCTAAAACACATAAATCTCTCAAAAACGTGATCAAATTTAGCCTAAAACATGTAAATCTCTAAAAAACGTGACCAAATTTTGCCTAAAACACATAAATCTCTCAAAAACGTGACCACATTTAGCTTAAAACACATAAATCTCTCAAAAACGTGACCAAATTTAGCCTAAAACACATAAATCTCTCAAAAACGTGACCAAATTTAGCCTAAAACATGTAAATCTCTCAAAAACGTGACCGAATTTTGCCTAAAACATGTAAATCTCTCAAAAACGTGACCGAATTTTGCCTAAAACATGTAAGTCTCTCAAAAACGTGGCCAAATTTAGCCTAAAACATGTAAATCTCTAAAAAACGTGACCAAATTTAGCCTAAAACATGTAAATCTCTCAAAAACGTGACCAAATTTAGCTTAAAATACGTAAATCTCTTTAAAACGTGACCAAATTTAGCCTAAAACACGAAAATCTCTCAAAAACGTGACCAAATTTAGCCGAAAACACGTAAATCTCTCAAAAACGTGACCACATTTAGTCTAAAACACATAAATCTCTCAAAAACGTGACCAAATTTAGCCTAAAACATGTAAATCTCTCAAAAACGTGACCGAATTTAGCCTAAAACATGTAAATCTCTCAAAAACGTGACCAAATTTAGCGTAAAACATGTAAACTCTCAAAAACGTGACCAAATTTAGCCGAAAACATGTAAATCTCTCAAAAACGTGACCAAATTTAGCCTAAAACATGTAAATCTCTCAAAAACGTGACCAAATTTAGCCTAAAACATGTAAATCTCTCAAAAACGTGACCAAATTTAGCCTAAAACATGTAAATCTCTCAAAAACGTGACCAAATTTAGCCTAAAACACGTAAATCTCTAAAAAAAACGTGACCAAATTTAGCCGAAAACACGTAAATCTCTCAAAAACGTGACCACATTTAGTCTAAAACACATACATCTCTCAAAAACGTGACCAAATTTAGCCTAAAACATGTAAATCTCTCAAAAACGTGACCAAATTTAACCTAAAACATGTAAATCTCTCAAAAACGTGACCAAATTTAACCTAAAACATGTAAATCTCTCAAAAACGTGACCACGTGACATGTAAATCTCTCAAAAACATGACCAAATTTTGCCTAAAACATGGACATCTCTCAAAAACGTGACCAAATTTAGACTAAAACATGTAAATCTCTCAAAAACGTGACCAAATTTACCCTAAAACATGTAAATCTCTCACAAACGTGACCAAATTTAACCTAAAACATGTAAATCTCAAAAACGTGACCAAATTTAACCTAAAACATGTAAATCTCTCAAAAACGTGACCAAATTTAGCCAAAAACATGTAAATCTCTCAAAAACGTGACCAAATTTAGCCAAAAACATGTAAATCTCTCAAAAACGTGACCAACTTTAGCCTAAAACATGTAAATCTCTCAAAAACATGACCAAATTTACCCTAAAACATGGAAATCTCTCAAAAACGTGACCAAATTTAGCCTAAAACATGCAAATCTCTCAAAAACGTGACCGAATTTAGACTAAAACATGTAAATCTCTCAAAAACGTGACCGAATTTAGCCTAAAACATGTAAATCTCTCAAAAACATGACCGAATTTAGCCTAAAACATGTAAATCTCTCAAAAACATGACCGAATTTAGCCTAAAACATGTAAACTCTCAAAAACGTGACCAAATTTAGCCTAAAACATGTAAATCTCTCAACAACGTGACCAAATTTAGCCTAAAACACGTAAATCTCTCAAAAACGTGACCAAATTTAGCCGAAAACACGTAAATCTCTCAAAAACGTGACCACATTTAGTCTAAAACACATAAATCTCTCAAAAACGTGACCAAATTTAGCCTAAAACATGTAAATCTCTCAAAAACGTGACCGAATTTTCCCTAAAACATGTAAATCTCTCAAAAACGTGACCGAATTTTGCCTAAAACATGTAAATCTCTCAAAAACGTGACCAAATTTTGCCTGAAACATGTAAATCTCTCAAAAACGTGACCAAATTTAGCGTAAAACATGTAAACTCTCAAAAACGTGACCAAATTTAGCCTAAAACATGTAAATCTCTCAAAAACGTGACCAAATTTAGCCTAAAACATGTAAATCTCTCAAAAACGTGACCAAATTTAGCCTAAAACATGTAAATCTCTCAAAAACGTGACCAAATTTAGCCTAAAACATGTAAATCTCTCAAAAACGTGACCAAATTTAGCCTAAAACACGTAAATCTCTAAAAAAACGTGACCAAATTTAGCCGAAAACACGTAAATCTCTCAAAAACGTGACCACATTTAGTCTAAAACACATAAATCTCTCAAAAACGTGACCAAATTTAGCCTAAAACATGTAAATCTCTCAAAAACGTGACCAAATTTAACCTAAAACATGTAAATCTCTCAAAAACGTGACCAAATTTAACCTAAAACATGGAAATCTCTCAAAAACGTGACCACGTGACATGTAAATCTCTCAAAAACGTGACCAAATTTAGCCTAAAACATGTAAATCTCTCAAAAACGTGACCAAATTTACCCTAAAACATGGAAATCTCTCAAAAACGTGACCAAATTTAGCCTAAAACATGTAAATCTCTCAAAAACGTGACCAAATTTTGCCTAAAACATGTAAATCTCTCAAAAACGTGACCGAATTTTGCCTAAAACATGTAAATCTCTCAAAAACGTGACTGAATTTAGCCTAAAACATGTAAATCTCTCAAAAACGTGACCGAATTTAGACTAAAACATGTAAATCTCTCAAAAACGTGACCGAATTTAGCCTAAAACATGGAAATCTCTCAAAAACGTGACCGAATTTAGCCTAAAACATGTAAATCTCTCAAAAACGTGGCCAAATTTAGCCTAAAACATGTAAATCTCCCAAAAACGTGACAAAATTTTGCCTAAAACATGTAAATCTCTCAAAAACGTGACCAAATTTAGCCTAAAACATGTAAATCTCTCAAAAACGTGACAAAATTTAACCTAAAACATGAAAATCTCTCAAAAACGTGACCAAATTTTGCCAAAAACATGTAAATCTCTCAAAAACGTGACCACATTTACCCTAAAACATGTAAATCTCTCAAAAACGTGACCAAATTTAGCCTAAAAAATGGAAATCTCTCAAAAACGTGACCAAATTTACCCTAAAACATGTAAACTCTCAAAAACGTGACCGAATTTAGCCTAAAACATGTAAATCTCTCAAAAACGTGACCGAATTTTGCCTAAAACATGTAAATCTCTCAAAAACGTGACCGAATTTTGCCTAAAACATGTAAATCTCTCAAAAACGTGACCAAATTTAGCCTAAAACATGTAAACTCTCAAAAACGTGACCAAATTTAGCCTAAAACATGTAAATCTCTCAAAAACGTGACCGAATTTTGCCTAAAACATGTAAATCTCTCAAAAACGTGACCAAATTTAGCCAAAAACATGTAAATCTCTCAAAAACGTGACCAAATTTAGCCTAAAACATGTAAACTCTCAAAAACGTGACCAAATTTAGCCTAAAACATGTAAATCTCTCAAAAACGTGACCAAATTTTGCCTAAAACATGTAAATCTCTCAAAAACGTGACCGAATTTTGCCTAAAACATGTAAATCTCTCAAAAACGTGACCAAATTTAGCCAAAAACATGTAAATCTCTCAAAAACGTGACCAAATTTAGCCTAAAACATGTAAACTCTCAAAAACGTGACCAAATTTAGCCTAAAACATGTAAATCTCTCAAAAACGTGACCAAATTTTGCCTAAAACATGTAAATCTCTCAAAAACGTGACCGAATTTTGCCTAAAACATGTAAATCTCTCAAAAACGTGACTGAATTTAGCCTAAAACATGTAAATCTCTCAAAAACGTGACCGAATTTAGACTAAAACATGTAAATCTCTCAAAAACGTGACCGAATTTAGCCTAAAACATGTAAATCTCTCAAAAACGTGACCGAATCTAGCCTAAAACATGTAAATCTCTCAAAAACGTGACAAAATTTAACCTAAAACATGTAAATCTCTCAAAAACGTGACCAAATTTAGCCAAAAACATGTAAATCTCTCAAAAACGTGACCACATTTACCCTAAAACATGTAAATCTCTCAAAAACGTGACCACATTTACCCTAAAAAATGGAAATCTCTCAAAAACGTGACCAAATTTACCCTAAAACATGTAAACTCTCAAAAACGTGACCGAATTTAGCCTAAAACATGTAAATCTCTCAAAAACGTGACCGAATTTTGCCTAAAACATGTAAATCTCTCAAAAACGTGACCGAATTTTGCCTAAAACATGTAAATCTCTCAAAAACGTGACCAAATTTAGCCAAAAACATGTAAATCTCTCAAAAACGTGACCAAATTTAGCCTAAAACATGTAAACTCTCAAAAACGTGACCAAATTTAGCCTAAAACATGTAAATCTCTCAAAAACGTGACCAAATTTAGCCTAAAACATGTAAATCTCTCAAAAACGTGACCAAATTTAGCTTAAAACACATAAATCTCTCAAAAACGTGACCAAATTTAGCCTAAAACACATAAATCTCCCAAAAATGTGACCAAATTTAGCCTAAAACACATAAATCTCTCAAAAACGCGACCAAATTTAGCCTAAAACACGTAAATCTCTCAAAAACGTGACCAAATTTAGCCTAAAACACGTAAATCTCTCAAAACCGTGACCGAATTTAGCCAAAACATGTAAACCTCTCAAAAACGTGACAGAATTTAGCCAAAAACATGTATATCTCTCAAAAACGTGACAAAATTGAGTCAAAAACATGTACATCGCTCAAAAACGGGACCAAATTTAGCCGAAAACACATAAATCTCTCAAAAACGTGACCACATTTAGTCTAAAACACATAAATCTCTCAAAAACGTGACCAAATTTAGCCTAAAACATGTAAATCTCTCAAAAACGTGACCGAATTTTCCCTAAAACATGCAAATCTCTCAAAAACGTGACCGAATTTTCCCTAAAACATGTAAATCTCTCAAAAACGTGACCACATTTTGCCTAAAATACGTAAATCTCTCAAAAACGTGACCAAATTTAGCCTAAAACACGTAAATCTCTCAAAAACGTGACCAAATTTAGCCTAAAACACGTAAATCTCTCAAAAACGTGACAAAATGTAGCCAAAAACATGTAAATCGCTCAAAAACGAGACCAAATTTAGCCTTTCCATTTAAATCTCTCAAAAACGTGACCAAATTGAGCCTAAAACATGTAAATCTCTCCAAAACGTGACCAAATTTTGCCTAAAACATGTAAATCTCTCAAAAACGTGACCGAATTTAGCCTAAAACATGTAAATCTCTCAAAAACGTGACCAAATTTAGCGTAAAACATGTAAACTCTCTAAAACGTGACCAAATTTAGCCTAAAACATGTAAATCTCTCAAAAACGTGACCAAATTTAGCCTAAAACATGTAAATCTCTCAAAAACGTGACCAAATTTAGCCTAAACAATGTAAATCTCTCAAAAACGTGACCAAATTTAGCCTAAAACACGTAAATCTCTCAAAAATCCTCTGGAACAAACTCCCCCACTCCCTTCAATCCCACTCCTCCCTCCAGGTCTTTAAAACAGCTGTTCACCACCATCTCTTATCTTCCCCCATCGAAAACCTTGATCTTTTCTACCCCCGGTAATTCACCCCAGAGTCCTTGCAGTGTTCATATGTTTTAATCCTCTCCCACCTCCCCCCAAGTCCTCCCGATGTCCCTGCTCTCAAATGTTGTGTTTGTGTCCTTCCCCCTCTCTTTTGTGTCCTTCCCCCTCTCTCCCCATCTTGTCTACCGCTCCCCTTGTTTTTTGTGTTTTGTGTGTCGGTTTGTCTTTTTGTGTGATTAATGTTAGCTCTTTCACGAGCCTCGATCTTGTATACAAAAAAAAAAAAAAAAAAAAAAAAAAAAACATGACCAAATTTAGCCTAAAACACGTAAATCTCTCAAAAACGTGACCAAATTTAGCCGAAAACACGTAAATCTCTCAAAAACGTGACCACATTTAGTCTAAAACACATAAATCTTTCAAAAACGTGACCAAATTTAGCCTAAAACATGTAAATCTCTCAAAAACGTGACCGAATTTTCCCTAAAACATGTAAATCTCTCAAAAACGTGACCGAATTTTGCCTAAAACATGCAAATCTCTCAAAAACGTGACCGAATTTTCCCTAAAACATGCAAATCTCTCAAAAATGTGACCAAATTTAGCCTAAAACACATAAATCTCTCAAAAACGCGACCAAATTTAGCCTAAAACACGTAAATCTCTCAAAAACGTGACCAAATTTAGCCTAAAACACGTAAATCTCTCAAAACCGTGACCGAATTTAGCCAAAAGATGTAAATCTCTCAAAAACGTGACAGAATTTAGCCAAAAACATGTATATCTCTCAAAAACGTGACAAAATTGAGTCGAAAACATGTACATCGCTCAAAAACGGGACCAAATTTAGCCGAAAACATGTAAGTCTCTCAAAAACGTGACCAAATTTAGCCAAAAACACATAAATCTCTCAAAAACGTGACCACATTTTGCCTAAAATACGTAAATCTCTCAAAAACGTGACCAAATTTAGCCTAAAACACGTAAATCTCTCAAAAACGTGACCAAATTTAGCCTAAAACACGTAAATCTCTCAAAAACGTGACAAAATGTAGCCAAAAACATGTAAATCGCTCAAAAACGAGACCAAATTTAGCCTTTCCATTTAAATCTCTCAAAAACGTGACCAAATTGAGCCTAAAACATGTAAATCTCTCCAAAACGTGACCAAATTTTGCCTAAAACATGTAAATCTCTCAAAAACGTGACCGAATTTAGCCTAAAACATGTAAATCTCTCAAAAACGTGACCAAATTTAGCGTAAAACATGTAAACTCTCTAAAACGTGACCAAATTTAGCCTAAAACATGTAAATCTCTCAAAAACGTGACCAAATTTAGCCTAAAACATGTAAATCTCTCAAAAACGTGACCAAATTTAGCCTAAACAATGTAAATCTCTCAAAAACGTGACCAAATTTAGCCTAAAACACGTAAATCTCTCAAAAACATGACCAAATTTAGCCTAAAACACGTAAATCTCTCAAAAACGTGACCAAATTTAGCCGAAAACACGTAAATCTCTCAAAAACGTGACCACATTTAGTCTAAAACACATAAATCTTTCAAAAACGTGACCAAATTTAGCCTAAAACATGTAAATCTCTCAAAAACGTGACCGAATTTTCCCTAAAACATGTAAATCTCTCAAAAACGTGACCGAATTTTGCCTAAAACATGCAAATCTCTCAAAAACGTGACCGAATTTTCCCTAAAACATGCAAATCTCTCAAAAACGTGACCAAATTTAGCCTAAAACATGGAAATCTCTCAAAAACGTGACCAAATTTTGCCTAAAACATGCAAATCTCTCAAAAACGTGACCAAATTTTGCCTAAAACATGCAAATCTCTCAAAAACGTGACCGAATTTTCCCTAAAACATGTAAATCTCTCAAAAACGTGACCACATTTTGCCTAAAATACGTAAATCTCTCAAAAACGTGACCAAATGTAGCCTAAAACACGTAAATCTCTCAAAAACGTGACAAAATGTAGCCAAAAACATGTAAATCGCTCAAAAACGTGACCAAATTTAGCCTAAAACATGTAAATCTCTCAAAAACGTGGCCAAATTTAGCCTAAAACATGTAAATCTCTAAAAACGTGACCAAATTTTCCCTAAAACATGTAAATCTCTCAAAAACGTGACCAAATTTTGCCTAAAACATGGAAATCTCTCAAAAACGTGACCAAATTTTGCCTAAAACATGCAAATCTCTCAAAAACGTGATCAAATTTTGCCGAAAACATGCAAATCTCTCAAAAACGTGACCGAATTTTCCCTAAAACATGTATATCTCTCAAAAACGTGACAAAATTGAGTCAAAAACATGTACATCGCTCAAAAACGGGACCAAATTTAGCCGAAAACATGTAAGTCTCTCAAAAACGTGACCAAATTTAGCCAAAAACACATAAATCTCTCAAAAACGTGACCACATTTAGTCTAAAACACATAAATCTCTCAAAAACGTGACCAAATTTAGCCTAAAACATGTAAATCTCTCAAAAACGTGACCGAATTTTCCCTAAAACATGCAAATCTCTCAAAAACGTGACCGAATTTTCCCTAAAACATGTAAATCTCTCAAAAACGTGACCACATTTTGCCTAAAATACGTAAATCTCTCAAAAACGTGACCAAATTTAGCCTAAAACACGTAAATCTCTCAAAAACGTGACAAAATGTAGCCAAAAACATGTAAATCGCTCAAAAACGAGACCAAATTTAGCCTTTCCATTTAAATCTCTCAAAAACGTGACCAAATTTAGCCTAAAACATGTAAATCTCTCCAAAACGTGACCAAATTTTGCCTAAAACATGTAAATCTCTCAAAAACGTGACCGAATTTTGCCTAAAACATGTAAATCTCTCAAAAACGTGACCGAATTTAGCCTAAAACATGTAAATCTCTCAAAAACGTGACCAAATTTAGCGTAAAACATGTAAACTCTCTAAAACGTGACCAAATTTAGCCTAAAACATGTAAATCTCTCAAAAACGTGACCAAATTTAGCCTAAAACATGTAAATCTCTCAAAAACGTGACCAAATTTAGCCTAAACAATGTAAATCTCTCAAAAACGTGACCAAATTTAGCCTAAAACACGTAAATCTCTCAAAAACGTGACCAAATTTAGCCGAAAACACGTAAATCTCTCAAAAACGTGACCACATTTAGTCTAAAACACATAAATCTTTCAAAAACGTGACCAAATTTAGCCTAAAACATGTAAATCTCTCAAAAACGTGACCGAATTTTCCCTAAAACATGTAAATCTCTCAAAAACGTGACCGAATTTTGCCTAAAACATGCAAATCTCTCAAAAACGTGACCGAATTTTCCCTAAAACATGCAAATCTCTCAAAAACGTGACCAAATTTAGCCTAAAACATGTACATCGCTCAAAAACGGGACCAAATTTAGCCGAAAACATGTAAGTCTCTCAAAAACGTGACCAAATTTAGCCAAAAACACATAAATCTCTCAAAAACGTGACCACATTTAGTCTAAAACACATAAATCTCTCAAAAACGTGACCAAATTTAGCCTAAAACATGTAAATCTCTCAAAAACGTGACCGAATTTTCCCTAAAACATGCAAATCTCTCAAAAACGTGACCGAATTTTCCCTAAAACATGTAAATCTCTCAAAAACGTGACCACATTTTGCCTAAAATACGTAAATCTCTCAAAAACGTGACCAAATTTAGCCTAAAACACGTAAATCTCTCAAAAACGTGACAAAATGTAGCCAAAAACATGTAAATCGCTCAAAAACGAGACCAAATTTAGCCTTTCCATTTAAATCTCTCAAAAACGTGACCAAATTTAGCCTAAAACATGTAAATCTCTCCAAAACGTGACCAAATTTTGCCTAAAACATGTAAATCTCTCAAAAACGTGACCGAATTTTGCCTAAAACATGTAAATCTCTCAAAAACGTGACCGAATTTAGCCTAAAACATGTAAATCTCTCAAAAACGTGACCAAATTTAGCGTAAAACATGTAAACTCTCTAAAACGTGACCAAATTTAGCCTAAAACATGTAAATCTCTCAAAAACGTGACCAAATTTAGCCTAAAACATGTAAATCTCTCAAAAACGTGACCAAATTTAGCCTAAACAATGTAAATCTCTCAAAAACGTGACCAAATTTAGCCTAAAACACGTAAATCTCTCAAAAACGTGACCAAATTTAGCCGAAAACACGTAAATCTCTCAAAAACGTGACCACATTTAGTCTAAAACACATAAATCTTTCAAAAACGTGACCAAATTTAGCCTAAAACATGTAAATCTCTCAAAAACGTGACCGAATTTTCCCTAAAACATGTAAATCTCTCAAAAACGTGACCGAATTTTGCCTAAAACATGCAAATCTCTCAAAAACGTGACCGAATTTTCCCTAAAACATGCAAATCTCTCAAAAACGTGACCAAATTTAGCCTAAAACATGTAAATCTCTCAAAAACGTGGCCAAATTTAGCCTAAAACATGTAAATCTCTAAAAAACGTGACCAAATTTTGCCTAAAACATGGAAATCTCTCAAAAACGTGACCAAATTTTGCCTAAAACATGCAAATCTCTCAAAAACGTGACCAAATTTTGCCTAAAACATGCAAATCTCTCAAAAACGTGACCGAATTTTCCCTAAAACATGTAAATCTCTCAAAAATGTGACCACATTTTGCCTAAAATACGTAAATCTCTCAAAAACGTGACCAAATGTAGCCTAAAACACGTAAATCTCTCAAAAACGTGACAAAATGTAGCCAAAAACATGTAAATCGCTCAAAAACGTGACCAAATTTAGCCTAAAACATGTAAATCTCTCAAAAACGTGGCCAAATTTAGCCTAAAACATGTAAATCTCTAAAAACGTGACCAAATTTTGCCTAAAACATGGAAATCTCTCAAAAACGTGACCAAATTTTGCCTAAAACATGGAAATCTCTCAAAAACGTGACCAAATTTTGCCTAAAACATGCAAATCTCTCAAAAACGTGACCAAATTTTGCCGAAAACATGCAAATCTCTCAAAAACGTGACCGAATTTTCCCTAAAACATGTAAATCTCTCAAAAACGTGACCACATTTTGCCTAAAATACGTAAATCTCTCAAAAACGTGACCAAATTTAGCCTAAAACACGTAAATCTCTCAAAAACGTAATAAAATGTAGCCAAACACATGTAAATCGCTCAAAAACGAGACCAAATTTAGCCTTTCCATTTAAATCTCTCAAAAACGTGACCAAATTTAGCCTAAAACATGTAAATCTCTCAAAAACGTGACCAAATTTAGCCTAAAACATGTAAATCTCTCAAAAACGTGACCAAATTTTGCCTAAAACATGTAAATCTCTCAAAAACGTGACCGAATTTTGCCTAAAACATGTAAATCTCTCAAAAACGTGACCAAATTTAGCCTAAAACATGTAAATCTCTCAAAAACGTGACCAAATTTAGCCTAAAACATGTAAATCTCTCAAAAACGTGACCAAATTTAGCCTAAAACATGTAAATCTCTCAAAAACGTGACCAAATTTAGCCGAAAACACGTAAATCTCTCAAAAACGTGACCACATTTAGTCTAAAACACATAAATCTCTCAAAAACGTGACCAAATTTAGCCTAAAACATGTAAATCTCTCAAAAACGTGACCGAATTTTCCCTAAAACATGTAAATCTCTCAAAAACGTGACCGAATTTTGCCTAAAACATGCAAATCTCTCAAAAACGTGACTGAATTTTCCCTAAAACATGTAAATCTCTCAAAAACGTGACCACATTTTGCCTAAAATATGTAAATCTCTCAAAAACGTGACCACATTTTGCCTAAAATACGTAAATCTCTCAAAAACGTGACAAAATGTAGCCAAAAACATGTAAATCGCTCAAAAACGTGACCAAATTTAGCCTTTCCATTTAAATCTCTCAAGAACGTGACCAAATTTAGCCTTTCCATTTAAATCTCTCAAAAACGTGACCAAATTTAGCCTAAAACATGTAAATCTCTCAAAAACGTGACCAAATTTAGCCTAAAACATGTAAATCTCTCAAAAACGTGACCAAATTTTGCCTAAAACATGTAAATCTCTCAAAAACGTGACCAAATTTTGCCTAAAACATGTAAATCTCTCAAAAACTTGACCAAATTTTGCCTAAAACATGTAAATCTCTCAAAAACGTGACCGAATTTTGCCTAAAACATGTAAATCTCTCAAAAACGTGACCGAATTTAGCCTAAAACATGTAAATCTCTCAAAAACGTGACCAAATTTAGCGTAAAACATGTAAACTCTCAAAAACGTGACCAAATTTAGCCTAAAACATGTAAATCTCTAAAAAACGTGACCAAATTTAGCCTAAAACATGTAAATCTCTCAAAAACGTGACCAAATTTAGCCTAAAACATGTAAATCTCTCAAAAACGTGACCAAATTTAGCCTATAACACGTAAATCTCTCAAAAACGTGACCAAATTTAGCCGAAAACACGTAAATCTCTCAAAAACGTGACCACATTTAGTCGAAAACACATAAATCTTTCAAAAACGTGACCAAATTTAGCCTAAAACATGAAAATCTCTCAAAAACGTGACCGAATTTTCCCTAAAACATGTAAATCTCTCAAAAACGTGACCGAATTTTGCCTAAAACATGCAAATCTCTCAAAAACGTGACCGAATTTTCCCTAAAACATGTAAATCTCTCAAAAACGTGACCACATTTTGCCTAAAATATGTAAATCTCTCAAAAACGTGACCAAATGTAGCCTAAAACACGTAAATCTCTCAAAAACGTGACAAAATGTAGCCAAAAACATGTAAATCGCTCAAAAACGTGACCAAATTTAGCCTAAAACATGTAAATCTCTCAAAAACGTGGCCAAATTTAGCCTAAAACATGTAAATCTCTAAAAAACGTGACCAAATTTTGCCTAAAACATGGAAATCTCTCAAAAACGTGACCAAATTTTGCCTAAAACATGCAAATCTCTCAAAAACGTGACCAATTTTTGCCTAAAACATGCAAATCTCTCAAAAACGTGACCGAATTTTCCCTAAAACATGTAAATCTCTCAAAAACGTGACCACATTTTGCCTAAAATACGTAAATCTCTCAAAAACGTGACTAAATGTAGCCTAAAACACGTAAATCTCTCAAAAACGTGACAAAATGTAGCCAAAAACATGTAAATCGCTCAAAAACGTGACCAAATTTAGCCTAAAACATGTAAATCTCTCAAAAACGTGGCCAAATTTAGCCTAAAACATGTAAATCTCTAAAAAACGTGACCAAATTTTGCCTAAAACATGGAAATCTCTCAAAAACGTGACCAAATTTTGCCTAAAACATGGAAATCTCTCAAAAACGTGACCAAATTTTGCCTAAAACATGCAAATCTCTCAAAAACGTGACCAAATTTTGCCTAAAACATGCAAATCTCTCAAAAACGTGACCGAATTTTCCCTAAAACATGTAAATCTCTCAAAAACGTGACCACATTTTCCCTAAAATACGTAAATCTCTCAAAAACGTGACCAAATTTACCCTAAAACATGTAAATCTCTCAAAAACGTGACCAAATTTAACCTAAAACATGTAAATCTCTCAAAAACGTGACCGAATTTAGCCTAAAACATGTAAATCTCTCAAAAACATGACCGAATTTAGCCTAAAACATGTAAATCTCTCAAAAACATGACCGAATTTAGCCTAAAACATGTAAACTCTCAAAAACGTGACCAAATTTAGCCTAAAACATGTAAATCTCTCAACAACGTGACCAAATTTAGCCTAAAACACGTAAATCTCTCAAAAACGTGACCAAATTTAGCCGAAAACACGTAAATCTCTCAAAAACGTGACCACATTTAGTCTAAAACACATAAATCTCTCAAAAACGTGACCAAATTTAGCCTAAAACATGTAAATCTCTCAAAAACGTGACCGAATTTTCCCTAAAACATGTAAATCTCTCAAAAACGTGACCGAATTTTGCCTAAAACATGTAAATCTCTCAAAAACGTGACCAAATTTTGCCTGAAACATGTAAATCTCTCAAAAACGTGACCAAATTTAGCGTAAAACATGTAAACTCTCAAAAACGTGACCAAATTTAGCCTAAAACATGTAAATCTCTCAAAAACGTGACCAAATTTAGCCTAAAACATGTAAATCTCTCAAAAACGTGACCAAATTTAGCCTAAAACATGTAAATCTCTCAAAAACGTGACCAAATTTAGCCTAAAACATGTAAATCTCTCAAAAACGTGACCAAATTTAGCCTAAAACACGTAAATCTCTTAAAAAAACGTGACCAAATTTAGCCGAAAACACGTAAATCTCTCAAAAACGTGACCACATTTAGTCTAAAACACATAAATCTCTCAAAAACGTGACCAAATTTAGCCTAAAACATGTAAATCTCTCAAAAACGTGACCAAATTTAACCTAAAACATGTAAATCTCTCAAAAACGTGACCAAATTTAACCTAAAACATGGAAATCTCTCAAAAACGTGACCACGTGACATGTAAATCTCTCAAAAACGTGACCAAATTTAGCCTAAAACATGTAAATCTCTCAAAAACGTGACCAAATTTACCCTAAAACATGGAAATCTCTCAAAAACGTGACCAAATTTAGCCTAAAACATGTAAATCTCTCAAAAACGTGACCAAATTTTGCCTAAAACATGTAAATCTCTCAAAAACGTGACCGAATTTTGCCTAAAACATGTAAATCTCTCAAAAACGTGACTGAATTTAGCCTAAAACATGTAAATCTCTCAAAAACGTGACCGAATTTAGACTAAAACATGTAAATCTCTCAAAAACGTGACCGAATTTAGCCTAAAACATGGAAATCTCTCAAAAACGTGACCGAATTTAGCCTAAAACATGTAAATCTCTCAAAAACGTGGCCAAATTTAGCCTAAAACATGTAAATCTCCCAAAAACGTGACAAAATTTTGCCTAAAACATGTAAATCTCTCAAAAACGTGACCAAATTTAGCCTAAAACATGTAAATCTCTCAAAAACGTGACAAAATTTAACCTAAAACATGAAAATCTCTCAAAAACGTGACCAAATTTTGCCAAAAACATGTAAATCTCTCAAAAACGTGACCACATTTACCCTAAAACATGTAAATCTCTCAAAAACGTGACCAAATTTAGCCTAAAAAATGGAAATCTCTCAAAAACGTGACCAAATTTACCCTAAAACATGTAAACTCTCAAAAACGTGACCGAATTTAGCCAAAAACATGTAAATCTCTCAAAAACGTGACCGAATTTTGCCTAAAACATGTAAATCTCTCAAAAACGTGACCGAATTTTGCCTAAAACATGTAAATCTCTCAAAAACGTGACCAAATTTAGCCTAAAACATGTAAACTCTCAAAAACGTGACCAAATTTAGCCTAAAACATGTAAATCTCTCAAAAACGTGACCGAATTTTGCCTAAAACATGTAAATCTCTCAAAAACGTGACCAAATTTAGCCAAAAACATGTAAATCTCTCAAAAACGTGACCAAATTTAGCCTAAAACATGTAAACTCTCAAAAACGTGACCAAATTTAGCCTAAAACATGTAAATCTCTCAAAAACGTGACCAAATTTTGCCTAAAACATGTAAATCTCTCAAAAACGTGACCAAATTTAGCGTAAAACATGTAAACTCTCTAAAACGTGACCAAATTTAGCCTAAAACATGTAAATCTCTCAAAAACGTGACCAAATTTAGCCTAAAACATGTAAATCTCTCAAAAACGTGACCAAATTTAGCCTAAACAATGTAAATCTCTCAAAAACGTGACCAAATTTAGCCTAAAACACGTAAATCTCTCAAAAATCCTCTGGAACAAACTCCCCCACTCCCTTCAATCCCACTCCTCCCTCCAGGTCTTTAAAACAGCTGTTCACCACCATCTCTTATCTTCCCCCATCGAAAACCTTGATCTTTTCTACCCCCGGTAATTCACCCCAGAGTCCTTGCAGTGTTCATATGTTTTAATCCTCTCCCACCTCCCCCCAAGTCCTCCCGATGTCCCTGCTCTCAAATGTTGTGTTTGTATCCTTCCCCCTCTCTTTTGTGTCCTTCCCCCTCTCTCCCCATCTTGTCTACCGCTCCCCTTGTTTTTTGTGTTTTGTGTGTCGGTTTGTCTTTTTGTGTGATTAATGTTAGCTCTTTCACGAGCCTCGATCTTGTATACAAAAAAAAAAAAAAAAAAAAAAAAAAAAACATGACCAAATTTAGCCTAAAACACGTAAATCTCTCAAAAACGTGACCAAATTTAGCCGAAAACACGTAAATCTCTCAAAAACGTGACCACATTTAGTCTAAAACACATAAATCTTTCAAAAACGTGACCAAATTTAGCCTAAAACATGTAAATCTCTCAAAAACGTGACCGAATTTTCCCTAAAACATGTAAATCTCTCAAAAACGTGACCGAATTTTGCCTAAAACATGCAAATCTCTCAAAAACGTGACCGAATTTTCCCTAAAACATGCAAATCTCTCAAAAATGTGACCAAATTTAGCCTAAAACACATAAATCTCTCAAAAACGCGACCAAATTTAGCCTAAAACATGTAAATCTCTCAAAAACGTGACCAAATTTAGCCTAAAACACGTAAATCTCTCAAAACCGTGACCGAATTTAGCCAAAAGATGTAAATCTCTCAAAAACGTGACAGAATTTAGCCAAAAACATGTATATCTCTCAAAAACGTGACAAAATTGAGTCAAAAACATGTACATCGCTCAAAAACGGGACCAAATTTAGCCGAAAACATGTAAGTCTCTCAAAAACGTGACCAAATTTAGCCAAAAACACATAAATCTCTCAAAAACGTGACCACATTTAGTCTAAAACACATAAATCTCTCAAAAACGTGACCAAATTTAGCCTAAAACATGTAAATCTCTCAAAAACGTGACCGAATTTTCCCTAAAACATGTAAATCTCTCAAAAACGTGACCGAATTTTGCCTAAAACATGTAAATCTCTCAAAAACGTGACCAAATTTTGCCTGAAACATGTAAATCTCTCAAAAACGTGACCAAATTTAGCGTAAAACATGTAAACTCTCAAAAACGTGACCAAATTTAGCCTAAAACATGTAAATCTCTCAAAAACGTGACCAAATTTAGCCTAAAACATGTAAATCTCTCAAAAACGTGACCAAATTTAGCCTAAAACATGTAAATCTCTCAAAAACGTGACCAAATTTAGCCTAAAACATGTAAATCTCTCAAAAACGTGACCAAATTTAGCCTAAAACACGTAAATCTCTAAAAAAAACGTGACCAAATTTAGCCGAAAACACGTAAATCTCTCAAAAACGTGACCACATTTAGTCTAAAACACATAAATCTCTCAAAAACGTGACCAAATTTAGCCTAAAACATGTAAATCTCTCAAAAACGTGACCAAATTTAACCTAAAACATGTAAATCTCTCAAAAACTTGACCAAATTTAACCTAAAACATGGAAATCTCTCAAAAACGTGACCACGTGACATGTAAATCTCTCAAAAACGTGACCAAATTTAGCCTAAAACATGTAAATCTCTCAAAAACGTGACCAAATTTACCCTAAAACATGGAAATCTCTCAAAAACGTGACCAAATTTAGCCTAAAACATGTAAATCTCTCAAAAACGTGACCAAATTTTGCCTAAAACATGTAAATCTCTCAAAAACGTGACCGAATTTTGCCTAAAACATGTAAATCTCTCAAAAACGTGACTGAATTTAGCCTAAAACATGTAAATCTCTCAAAAACGTGACCGAATTTAGACTAAAACATGTAAATCTCTCAAAAACGTGACCGAATTTAGCCTAAAACATGGAAATCTCTCAAAAACGTGACCGAATTTAGCCTAAAACATGTAAATCTCTCAAAAACGTGGCCAAATTTAGCCTAAAACATGTAAATCTCCCAAAAACGTGACAAAATTTTGCCTAAAACATGTAAATCTCTCAAAAACGTGACCAAATTTAGCCTAAAACATGTAAATCTCTCAAAAACGTGACAAAATTTAACCTAAAACATGAAAATCTCTCAAAAACGTGACCAAATTTTGCCAAAAACATGTAAATCTCTCAAAAACGTGACCACATTTACCCTAAAACATGTAAATCTCTCAAAAACGTGACCAAATTTAGCCTAAAAATGGAAATCTCTCAAAAACGTGACCAAATTTACCCTAAAACATGTAAACTCTCAAAAACGTGACCGAATTTAGCCAAAAACATGTAAATCTCTCAAAAACGTGACCGAATTTTGCCTAAAACATGTAAATCTCTCAAAAACGTGACCAAATTTTGCCTAAAACATGTAAATCTCTCAAAAACGTGACCAAATTTAGCCTAAAACATGTAAACTCTCAAAAACGTGACCAAATTTAGCCTAAAACATGTAAATCTCTCAAAAACGTGACCGAATTTTGCCTAAAACATGTAAATCTCTCAAAAACGTGACCAAATTTAGCCAAAAACATGTAAATCTCTCAAAAACGTGACCAAATTTAGCCTAAAACATGTAAACTCTCAAAAACGTGACCAAATTTAGCCTAAAACATGTAAATCTCTCAAAAACGTGACCAAATTTTGCCTAAAACATGTAAATCTCTCAAAAACGTGACCAAATTTAGCGTAAAACATGTAAACTCTCTAAAACGTGACCAAATTTAGCCTAAAACATGTAAATCTCTCAAAAACGTGACCAAATTTAGCCTAAAACATGTAAATCTCTCAAAAACGTGACCAAATTTAGCCTAAACAATGTAAATCTCTCAAAAACGTGACCAAATTTAGCCTAAAACACGTAAATCTCTCAAAAATCCTCTGGAACAAACTCCCCCACTCCCTTCAATCCCACTCCTCCCTCCAGGTCTTTAAAACAGCTGTTCACCACCATCTCTTATCTTCCCCCATCGAAAACCTTGATCTTTTCTACCCCCGGTAATTCACCCCAGAGTCCTTGCAGTGTTCATATGTTTTAATTCTCTCCCACCTCCCCCCAAGTCCTCCCGATGTCCCTGCTCTCAAATGTTGTGTTTGTGTCCTTCCCCCTCTCTTTTGTGTCCTTCCCCCTCTCTCCCCATCTTGTCTACCGCTCCCCTTGTTTTTTGTGTTTTGTGTGTCGGTTTGTCTTTTTGTGTGATTAATGTTAGCTCTTTCACGAGCCTCGATCTTGTATACAAAAAAAAAAAAAAAAAAAAAAAAAAAAAACATGACCAAATTTAGCCTAAAACACGTAAATCTCTCAAAAACGTGACCAAATTTAGCCGAAAACACGTAAATCTCTCAAAAACGTGACCACATTTAGTCTAAAACACATAAATCTTTCAAAAACGTGACCAAATTTAGCCTAAAACATGTAAATCTCTCAAAAACGTGACCGAATTTTCCCTAAAACATGTAAATCTCTCAAAAACGTGACCGAATTTTGCCTAAAACATGCAAATCTCTCAAAAACGTGACCGAATTTTCCCTAAAACATGCAAATCTCTCAAAAATGTGACCAAATTTAGCCTAAAACACATAAATCTCTCAAAAACGCGACCAAATTTAGCCTAAAACACGTAAATCTCTCAAAAACGTGACCAAATTTAGCCTAAAACACGTAAATCTCTCAAAACCGTGACCGAATTTAGCCAAAAGATGTAAATCTCTCAAAAACGTGACAGAATTTAGCCAAAAACATGTATATCTCTCAAAAACGTGACAAAATTGAGTCAAAAACATGTACATCGCTCAAAAACGGGACCAAATTTAGCCGAAAACATGTAAGTCTCTCAAAAACGTGACCAAATTTAGCCAAAAACACATAAATCTCTCAAAAACGTGACCACATTTAGTCTAAAACACATAAATCTCTCAAAAACGTGACCAAATTTAGCCTAAAACATGTAAATCTCTCAAAAACGTGACCGAATTTTCCCTAAAACATGCAAATCTCTCAAAAACGTGACCGAATTTTCCCTAAAACATGTAAATCTCTCAAAAACGTGACCACATTTTGCCTAAAATACGTAAATCTCTCAAAAACGTGACCAAATTTAGCCTAAAACACGTAAATCTCTCAAAAACGTGACCAAATTTAGCCTAAAACACGTAAATCTCTCAAAAACGTGACAAAATGTAGCCAAAAACATGTAAATCGCTCAAAAACGAGACCAAATTTAGCCTTTCCATTTAAATCTCTCAAAAACGTGACCAAATTGAGCCTAAAACATGTAAATCTCTCCAAAACGTGACCAAATTTTGCCTAAAACATGTAAATCTCTCAAAAACGTGACCGAATTTAGCCTAAAACGTGACCGAATTTAGCCTAAAACATGTAAATCTCTCAAAAACGTGACCAAATTTAGCGTAAAACATGTAAACTCTCTAAAACGTGACCAAATTTAGCCTAAAACATGTAAATCTCTCAAAAACGTGACCAAATTTAGCCTAAAACATGTAAATCTCTCAAAAACGTGACCAAATTTAGCCTAAACAATGTAAATCTCTCAAAAACGTGACCAAATTTAGCCTAAAACACGTAAATCTCTCAAAAACATGACCAAATTTAGCCTAAAACACGTAAATCTCTCAAAAACGTGACCAAATTTAGCCGAAAACACGTAAATCTCTCAAAAACGTGACCACATTTAGTCTAAAACACATAAATCTTTCAAAAACGTGACCAAATTTAGCCTAAAACATGTAAATCTCTCAAAAACGTGACCGAATTTTCCCTAAAACATGTAAATCTCTCAAAAACGTGACCGAATTTTGCCTAAAACATGCAAATCTCTCAAAAACGTGACCGAATTTTCCCTAAAACATGCAAATCTCTCAAAAACGTGACCAAATTTAGCCTAAAACATGTAAATCTCTCAAAAACGTGGCCAAATTTAGCCTAAAACATGTAAATCTCTAAAAAACGTGACCAAATTTTGCCTAAAACATGGAAATCTCTCAAAAACGTGACCAAATTTTGCCTAAAACATGCAAATCTCTCAAAAACGTGACCAAATTTTGCCTAAAACATGCAAATCTCTCAAAAACGTGACCGAATTTTCCCTAAAACATGTAAATCTCTCAAAAACGTGACCACATTTTGCCTAAAATACGTAAATCTCTCAAAAACGTGACCAAATGTAGCCTAAAACACGTAAATCTCTCAAAAACGTGACAAAATGTAGCCAAAAACATGTAAATCGCTCAAAAACGTGACCAAATTTAGCCTAAAACATGTAAATCTCTCAAAAACGTGGCCAAATTTAGCCTAAAACATGTAAATCTCTAAAAACGTGACCAAATTTTCCCTAAAACATGTAAATCTCTCAAAAACGTGACCAAATTTTGCCTAAAACATGGAAATCTCTCAAAAACGTGACCAAATTTTGCCTAAAACATGCAAATCTCTCAAAAACGTGACCAAATTTTGCCGAAAACATGCAAATCTCTCAAAAACGTGACCAAATTTTGCCTAAAACATGCAAATCTCTCAAAAACGGGACCAAATTAAGCCGAAAACATGTAAGTCTCTCAAAAACGTGACCAAATTAAGCCAAAAACACATAAATCTCTCAAAAACGTGACCACATTTAGTCAAAAACACATAAATCTCTCAAAAACGTGACCAAATTTAGCCTAAAACATGTAAATCTCTCAAAAACGTGACCGAATTTTCCCTAAAACATGCAAATCTCTCAAAAACGTGACCGAATTTTCCCTAAAACATGTAAATCTCTCAAAAACGTGACCACATTTTGCCTAAAATACGTAAATCTCTCAAAAACGTGACCAAATTTAGCCTAAAACACGTAAATCTCTCAAAAACGTGACAAAATGTAGCCAAAAACATGTAAATCGCTCAAAAACGAGACCAAATTTAGCCTTTCCATTTAAATCTCTCAAAAACGTGACCAAATTTAGCCTAAAACATGTAAATCTCTCCAAAACGTGACCAAATTTTGCCTAAAACATGTAAATCTCTCAAAAACGTGACCGAATTTTGCCTAAAACATGTAAATCTCTCAAAAACGTGACCGAATTTAGCCTAAAACATGTAAATCTCTCAAAAACGTGACCAAATTTAGCGTAAAACATGTAAACTCTCTAAAACGTGACCAAATTTAGCCTAAAACATGTAAATCTCTCAAAAACGTGACCAAATTTAGCCTAAAACATGTAAATCTCTCAAAAACGTGACCAAATTTAGCCTAAAACATGTAAATCTCTCAAAAACGTGACCGAATTTTGCCTAAAACATGTAAATCTCTCAAAAACGTGACCAAATTTAGCCAAAAACATGTAAATCTCTCAAAAACGTGACCAAATTTAGCCTAAAACATGTAAACTCTCAAAAACGTGACCAAATTTAGCCTAAAACATGTAAATCTCTCAAAAACGTGACCAAATTTTGCCTAAAACATGTAAATCTCTCAAAAACGTGACCAAATTTAGCGTAAAACATGTAAACTCTCTAAAACGTGACCAAATTTAGCCTAAAACATGTAAATCTCTCAAAAACGTGACCAAATTTAGCCTAAAACATGTAAATCTCTCAAAAACGTGACCAAATTTAGCCTAAACAATGTAAATCTCTCAAAAACGTGACCAAATTTAGCCTAAAACACGTAAATCTCTCAAAAATCCTCTGGAACAAACTCCCCCACTCCCTTCAATCCCACTCCTCCCTCCAGGTCTTTAAAACAGCTGTTCACCACCATCTCTTATCTTCCCCCATCGAAAACCTTGATCTTTTCTACCCCCGGTAATTCACCCCAGAGTCCTTGCAGTGTTCATATGTTTTAATTCTCTCCCACCTCCCCCCAAGTCCTCCCGATGTCCCTGCTCTCAAATGTTGTGTTTGTGTCCTTCCCCCTCTCTTTTGTGTCCTTCCCCCTCTCTCCCCATCTTGTCTACCGCTCCCCTTGTTTTTTGTGTTTTGTGTGTCGGTTTGTCTTTTTGTGTGATTAATGTTAGCTCTTTCACGAGCCTCGATCTTGTATACAAAAAAAAAAAAAAAAAAAAAAAAAAAAAAAACATGACCAAATTTAGCCTAAAACACGTAAATCTCTCAAAAACGTGACCAAATTTAGCCGAAAACACGTAAATCTCTCAAAAACGTGACCACATTTAGTCTAAAACACATAAATCTTTCAAAAACGTGACCAAATTTAGCCTAAAACATGTAAATCTCTCAAAAACGTGACCGAATTTTCCCTAAAACATGTAAATCTCTCAAAAACGTGACCGAATTTTGCCTAAAACATGCAAATCTCTCAAAAACGTGACCGAATTTTCCCTAAAACATGCAAATCTCTCAAAAATGTGACCAAATTTAGCCTAAAACACATAAATCTCTCAAAAACGCGACCAAATTTAGCCTAAAACACGTAAATCTCTCAAAAACGTGACCAAATTTAGCCTAAAACACGTAAATCTCTCAAAACCGTGACCGAATTTAGCCAAAAGATGTAAATCTCTCAAAAACGTGACAGAATTTAGCCAAAAACATGTATATCTCTCAAAAACGTGACAAAATTGAGTCAAAAACATGTACATCGCTCAAAAACGGGACCAAATTTAGCCGAAAACATGTAAGTCTCTCAAAAACGTGACCAAATTTAGCCAAAAACACATAAATCTCTCAAAAACGTGACCACATTTAGTCTAAAACACATAAATCTCTCAAAAACGTGACCAAATTTAGCCTAAAACATGTAAATCTCTCAAAAACGTGACCGAATTTTCCCTAAAACATGCAAATCTCTCAAAAACGTGACCGAATTTTCCCTAAAACATGTAAATCTCTCAAAAACGTGACCACATTTTGCCTAAAATACGTAAATCTCTCAAAAACGTGACCAAATTTAGCCTAAAACACGTAAATCTCTCAAAAACGTGACCAAATTTAGCCTAAAACACGTAAATCTCTCAAAAACGTGACAAAATGTAGCCAAAAACATGTAAATCGCTCAAAAACGAGACCAAATTTAGCCTTTCCATTTAAATCTCTCAAAAACGTGACCAAATTGAGCCTAAAACATGTAAATCTCTCCAAAACGTGACCAAATTTTGCCTAAAACATGTAAATCTCTCAAAAACGTGACCGAATTTAGCCTAAAACGTGACCGAATTTAGCCTAAAACATGTAAATCTCTCAAAAACGTGACCAAATTTAGCGTAAAACATGTAAACTCTCTAAAACGTGACCAAATTTAGCCTAAAACATATAAATCTCTCAAAAACGTGACCAAATTTAGCCTAAAACATGTAAATCTCTCAAAAACGTGACCAAATTTAGCCTAAACAATGTAAATCTCTCAAAAACGTGACCAAATTTAGCCTAAAACACGTAAATCTCTCAAAAACATGACCAAATTTAGCCTAAAACACGTAAATCTCTCAAAAACGTGACCAAATTTAGCCGAAAACACGTAAATCTCTCAAAAACGTGACCACATTTAGTCTAAAACACATAAATCTTTCAAAAACGTGACCAAATTTAGCCTAAAACATGTAAATCTCTCAAAAACGTGACCGAATTTTCCCTAAAACATGTAAATCTCTCAAAAACGTGACCGAATTTTGCCTAAAACATGCAAATCTCTCAAAAACGTGACCGAATTTTCCCTAAAACATGCAAATCTCTCAAAAACGTGACCAAATTTAGCCTAAAACATGTAAATCTCTCAAAAACGTGGCCAAATTTAGCCTAAAACATGTAAATCTCGAAAAAACGTGACCAAATTTTGCCTAAAACATGGAAATCTCTCAAAAACGTGACCAAATTTTGCCTAAAACATGCAAATGTCTCAAAAACGTGACCAAATTTTGCCTAAAACATGCAAATCTCTCAAAAACGTGACCGAATTTTCCCTAAAACATGTAAATCTCTCAAAAACGTGACCACATTTTGCCTAAAATACGTAAATCTCTCAAAAACGTGACCAAATGTAGCCTAAAACACGTAAATCTCTCAAAAACGTGACAAAATGTAGCCAAAAACATGTAAATCGCTCAAAAACGTGACCAAATTTAGCCTAAAACATGTAAATCTCTCAAAAACGTGGCCAAATTTAGCCTAAAACATGTAAATCTCTAAAAACGTGACCAAATTTTCCCTAAAACATGTAAATCTCTCAAAAACGTGACCAAATTTTGCCTAAAACATGGAAATCTCTCAAAAACGTGACCAAATTTTGCCTAAAACATGCAAATCTCTCAAAAACGTGACCAAATTTTGCCGAAAACATGCAAATCTCTCAAAAACGTGACCGAATTTTCCCTAAAACATGTATATCTCTCAAAAACGTGACAAAATTGAGTCAAAAACATGTACATCGCTCAAAAACGGGACCAAATTAAGCCGAAAACATGTAAGTCTCTCAAAAACGTGACCAAATTAAGCCAAAAACACATAAATCTCTCAAAAACGTGACCACATTTAGTCAAAAACACATAAATCTCTCAAAAACGTGACCAAATTTAGCCTAAAACATGTAAATCTCTCAAAAACGTGACCGAATTTTCCCTAAAACATGCAAATCTCTCAAAAACGTGACCGAATTTTCCCTAAAACATGTAAATCTCTCAAAAACGTGACCACATTTTGCCTAAAATACGTAAATCTCTCAAAAACGTGACCAAATTTAGCCTAAAACACGTAAATCTCTCAAAAACGTGACAAAATGTAGCCAAAAACATGTAAATCGCTCAAAAACGAGACCAAATTTAGCCTTTCCATTTAAATCTCTCAAAAACGTGACCAAATTTAGCCTAAAACATGTAAATCTCTCCAAAACGTGACCAAATTTTGCCTAAAACATGTAAATCTCTCAAAAACGTGACCGAATTTTGCCTAAAACATGTAAATCTCTCAAAAACGTGACCGAATTTAGCCTAAAACATGTAAATCTCTCAAAAACGTGACCAAATTTAGCGTAAAACATGTAAACTCTCTAAAACGTGACCAAATTTAGCCTAAAACATGTAAATCTCTCAAAAACGTGACCAAATTTAGCCTAAAACATGTAAATCTCTCAAAAACGTGACCAAATTTAGCCTAAAACATGTAAATCTCTCAAAAACGTGACCGAATTTTGCCTAAAACATGTAAATCTCTCAAAAACGTGACCAAATTTAGCCAAAAACATGTAAATCTCTCAAAAACGTGACCAAATTTAGCCTAAAACATGTAAACTCTCAAAAACGTGACCAAATTTAGCCTAAAACATGTAAATCTCTCAAAAACGTGACCAAATTTTGCCTAAAACATGTAAATCTCTCAAAAACGTGACCAAATTTAGCGTAAAACATGTAAACTCTCTAAAACGTGACCAAATTTAGCCTAAAACATGTAAATCTCTCAAAAACGTGACCAAATTTAGCCTAAAACATGTAAATCTCTCAAAAACGTGACCAAATTTAGCCTAAACAATGTAAATCTCTCAAAAACGTGACCAAATTTAGCCTAAAACACGTAAATCTCTCAAAAATCCTCTGGAACAAACTCCCCCACTCCCTTCAATCCCACTCCTCCCTCCAGGTCTTTAAAACAGCTGTTCACCACCATCTCTTATCTTCCCCCATCGAAAACCTTGATCTTTTCTACCCCCGGTAATTCACCCCAGAGTCCTTGCAGTGTTCATATGTTTTAATTCTCTCCCACCTCCCCCCAAGTCCTCCCGATGTCCCTGCTCTCAAATGTTGTGTTTGTGTCCTTCCCCCTCTCTTTTGTGTCCTTCCCCCTCTCTCCCCATCTTGTCTACCGCTCCCCTTGTTTTTTGTGTTTTGTGTGTCGGTTTGTCTTTTTGTGTGATTAATGTTAGCTCTTTCACGAGCCTCGATCTTGTATACAAAAAAAAAAAAAAAAAAAAAAAAAAAAAAAACATGACCAAATTTAGCCTAAAACACGTAAATCTCTCAAAAACGTGACCAAATTTAGCCGAAAACACGTAAATCTCTCAAAAACGTGACCACATTTAGTCTAAAACACATAAATCTTTCAAAAACGTGACCAAATTTAGCCTAAAACATGTAAATCTCTCAAAAACGTGACCGAATTTTCCCTAAAACATGTAAATCTCTCAAAAACGTGACCGAATTTTGCCTAAAACATGCAAATCTCTCAAAAACGTGACCGAATTTTCCCTAAAACATGCAAATCTCTCAAAAATGTGACCAAATTTAGCCTAAAACACATAAATCTCTCAAAAACGCGACCAAATTTAGCCTAAAACACGTAAATCTCTCAAAAACGTGACCAAATTTAGCCTAAAACACGTAAATCTCTCAAAACCGTGACCGAATTTAGCCAAAAGATGTAAATCTCTCAAAAACGTGACAGAATTTAGCCAAAAACATGTATATCTCTCAAAAACGTGACAAAATTGAGTCAAAAACATGTACATCGCTCAAAAACGGGACCAAATTTAGCCGAAAACATGTAAGTCTCTCAAAAACGTGACCAAATTTAGCCAAAAACACATAAATCTCTCAAAAACGTGACCACATTTAGTCTAAAACACATAAATCTTTCAAAAACGTGACCAAATTTAGCCTAAAACATGTAAATCTCTCAAAAACGTGACCGAATTTTCCCTAAAACATGTAAATCTCTCAAAAACGTGACCGAATTTTGCCTAAAACATGCAAATCTCTCAAAAACGTGACCGAATTTTCCCTAAAACATGCAAATCTCTCAAAAACGTGACCAAATTTAGCCTAAAACATGTAAATCTCTCAAAAACGTGGCCAAATTTAGCCTAAAACATGTAAATCTCGAAAAAACGTGACCAAATTTTGCCTAAAACATGGAAATCTCTCAAAAACGTGACCAAATTTTGCCTAAAACATGCAAATCTCTCAAAAACGTGACCAAATTTTGCCTAAAACATGCAAATCTCTCAAAAACGTGACCGAATTTTCCCTAAAACATGTAAATCTCTCAAAAACGTGACCACATTTTGCCTAAAATACGTAAATCTCTCAAAAACGTGACCAAATGTAGCCTAAAACACGTAAATCTCTCAAAAACGTGACAAAATGTAGCCAAAAACATGTAAATCGCTCAAAAACGTGACCAAATTTAGCCTAAAACATGTAAATCTCTCAAAAACGTGGCCAAATTTAGCCTAAAACATGTAAATCTCTAAAAACGTGACCAAATTTTCCCTAAAACATGTAAATCTCTCAAAAACGTGACCAAATTTTGCCTAAAACATGGAAATCTCTCAAAAACGTGACCAAATTTTGCCTAAAACATGCAAATCTCTCAAAAACGTGACCAAATTTTGCCGAAAACATGCAAATCTCTCAAAAACGTGACCGAATTTTCCCTAAAACATGTATATCTCTCAAAAACGTGACAAAATTGAGTCAAAAACATGTACATCGCTCAAAAACGGGACCAAATTAAGCCGAAAACATGTAAGTCTCTCAAAAACGTGACCAAATTAAGCCAAAAACACATAAATCTCTCAAAAACGTGACCACATTTAGTCAAAAACACATAAATCTCTCAAAAACGTGACCAAATTTAGCCTAAAACATGTAAATCTCTCAAAAACGTGACCGAATTTTCCCTAAAACATGCAAATCTCTCAAAAACGTGACCGAATTTTCCCTAAAACATGTAAATCTCTCAAAAACGTGACCACATTTTGCCTAAAATACGTAAATCTCTCAAAAACGTGACCAAATTTAGCCTAAAACACGTAAATCTCTCAAAAACGTGACAAAATGTAGCCAAAAACATGTAAATCGCTCAAAAACGAGACCAAATTTAGCCTTTCCATTTAAATCTCTCAAAAACGTGACCAAATTTAGCCTAAAACATGTAAATCTCTCCAAAACGTGACCAAATTTTGCCTAAAACATGTAAATCTCTCAAAAACGTGACCGAATTTTGCCTAAAACATGTAAATCTCTCAAAAACGTGACCGAATTTAGCCTAAAACATGTAAATCTCTCAAAAACGTGACCAAATTTAGCGTAAAACATGTAAACTCTCTAAAACGTGACCAAATTTAGCCTAAAACATGTAAATCTCTCAAAAACGTGACCAAATTTAGCCTAAAACATGTAAATCTCTCAAAAACGTGACCAAATTTAGCCTAAAACATGTAAATCTCTCAAAAACGTGACCGAATTTTGCCTAAAACATGTAAATCTCTCAAAAACGTGACCAAATTTAGCCAAAAACATGTAAATCTCTCAAAAACGTGACCAAATTTAGCCTAAAACATGTAAACTCTCAAAAACGTGACCAAATTTAGACTAAAACATGTAAATCTCTCAAAAACGTGACCAAATTTTGCCTAAAACATGTAAATCTCTCAAAAACGTGACCAAATTTAGCGTAAAACATGTAAACTCTCTAAAACGTGACCAAATTTAGCCTAAAACATGTAAATCTCTCAAAAACGTGACCAAATTTAGCCTAAAACATGTAAATCTCTCAAAAACGTGACCAAATTTAGCCTAAACAATGTAAATCTCTCAAAAACGTGACCAAATTTAGCCTAAAACACGTAAATCTCTCAAAAATCCTCTGGAACAAACTCCCCCACTCCCTTCAATCCCACTACTCCCTCCAGGTCTTTAAAACAGCTGTTCACCACCATCTCTTATCTTCCCCCATCGAAAACCTTGATCTTTTCTACCCCCGGTAATTCACCCCAGAGTCCTTGCAGTGTTCATATGTTTTAATTCTCTCCCACCTCCCCCCAAGTCCTCCCGATGTCCCTGCTCTCAAATGTTGTGTTTGTGTCCTTCCCCCTCTCTTTTGTGTCCTTCCCCCTCTCTCCCCATCTTGTCTACCGCTCCCCTTGTTTTTTGTGTTTTGTGTGTCGGTTTGTCTTTTTGTGTGATTAATGTTAGCTCTTTCACGAGCCTCGATCTTGTACACAAAAAAAAAAAAAAAAAAAAAAAAAAAAAAAACATGACCAAATTTAGCCTAAAACACGTAAATCTCTCAAAAACGTGACCAAATTTAGCCGAAAACACGTAAATCTCTCAAAAACGTGACCACATTTAGTCTAAAACACATAAATCTTTCAAAAACGTGACCAAATTTAGCCTAAAACATGTAAATCTCTCAAAAACGTGACCGAATTTTCCCTAAAACATGTAAATCTCTCAAAAACGTGACCGAATTTTGCCTAAAACATGCAAATCTCTCAAAAACGTGACCGAATTTTCCCTAAAACATGCAAATCTCTCAAAAATGTGACCAAATTTAGCCTAAAACACATAAATCTCTCAAAAACGCGACCAAATTTAGCCTAAAACACGTAAATCTCTCAAAAACGTGACCAAATTTAGCCTAAAACACGTAAATCTCTCAAAACCGTGACCGAATTTAGCCAAAAGATGTAAATCTCTCAAAAACGTGACAGAATTTAGCCAAAAACATGTATATCTCTCAAAAACGTGACAAAATTGAGTCAAAAACATGTACATCGCTCAAAAACGGGACCAAATTTAGCCGAAAACATGTAAGTCTCTCAAAAACGTGACCAAATTTAGCCAAAAACACATAAATCTCTCAAAAACGTGACCACATTTAGTCTAAAACACATAAATCTCTCAAAAACGTGACCAAATTTAGCCTAAAACATGTAAATCTCTCAAAAACGTGACCGAATTTTCCCTAAAACATGCAAATCTCTCAAAAACGTGACCGAATTTTCCCTAAAACATGTAAATCTCTCAAAAACGTGACCACATTTTGCCTAAAATACGTAAATCTCTCAAAAACGTGACCAAATTTAGCCTAAAACACGTAAATCTCTCAAAAACGTGACCAAATTTAGCCTAAAACACGTAAATCTCTCAAAAACGTGACAAAATGTAGCCAAAAACATGTAAATCGCTCAAAAACGAGACCAAATTTAGCCTTTCCATTTAAATCTCTCAAAAACGTGACCAAATTGAGCCTAAAACATGTAAATCTCTCCAAAACGTGACCAAATTTTGCCTAAAACATGTAAATCTCTCAAAAACGTGACCGAATTTAGCCTAAAACGTGACCGAATTTAGCCTAAAACATGTAAATCTCTCAAAAACGTGACCAAATTTAGCGTAAAACATGTAAACTCTCTAAAACGTGACCAAATTTAGCCTAAAACATGTAAATCTCTCAAAAACGTGACCAAATTTAGCCTAAAACATGTAAATCTCTCAAAAACGTGAACAAATTTAGCCTAAACAATGTAAATCTCTCAAAAACGTGACCAAATTTAGCCTAAAACACGTAAATCTCTCAAAAACATGACCAAATTTAGCCTAAAACACGTAAATCTCTCAAAAACGTGACCAAATTTAGCCGAAAACACGTAAATCTCTCAAAAACGTGACCACATTTAGTCTAAAACACATAAATCTTTCAAAAACGTGACCAAATTTAGCCTAAAACATGTAAATCTCTCAAAAACGTGACCGAATTTTCCCTAAAACATGTAAATCTCTCAAAAACGTGACCGAATTTTGCCTAAAACATGCAAATCTCTCAAAAACGTGACCGAATTTTCCCTAAAACATGCAAATCTCTCAAAAACGTGACCAAATTTAGCCTAAAACATGTAAATCTCTCAAAAACGTGGCCAAATTTAGCCTAAAACATGTAAATCTCTAAAAAACGTGACCAAATTTTGCCTAAAACATGGAAATCTCTCAAAAACGTGACCAAATTTTGCCTAAAACATGCAAATCTCTCAAAAACGTGACCAAATTTTGCCTAAAACATGCAAATCTCTCAAAAACGTGACCGAATTTTCCCTAAAACATGTAAATCTCTCAAAAACGTGACCACATTTTGCCTAAAATACGTAAATCTCTCAAAAACGTGACCAAATGTAGCCTAAAACACGTAAATCTCTCAAAAACGTGACAAAATGTAGCCAAAAACATGTAAATCGCTCAAAAACGTGACCAAATTTAGCCTAAAACATGTAAATCTCTCAAAAACGTGGCCAAATTTAGCCTAAAACATGTAAATCTCTAAAAACGTGACCAAATTTTCCCTAAAACATGTAAATCTCTCAAAAACGTGACCAAATTTTGCCTAAAACATGGAAATCTCTCAAAAACGTGACCAAATTTTGCCTAAAACATGCAAATCTCTCAAAAACGTGACCAAATTTTGCCGAAAACATGCAAATCTCTCAAAAACGTGACCGAATTTTCCCTAAAACATGTATATCTCTCAAAAACGTGACAAAATTGAGTCAAAAACATGTACATCGCTCAAAAACGGGACCAAATTAAGCCGAAAACATGTAAGTCTCTCAAAAACGTGACCAAATTAAGCCAAAAACACATAAATCTCTCAAAAACGTGACCACATTTAGTCTAAAACACATAAATCTCTCAAAAACGTGACCAAATTTAGCCTAAAACATGTAAATCTCTCAAAAACGTGACCGAATTTTCCCTAAAACATGCAAATCTCTCAAAAACGTGACCGAATTTTCCCTAAAACATGTAAATCTCTCAAAAACGTGACCACATTTTGCCTAAAATACGTAAATCTCTCAAAAACGTGACCAAATTTAGCCTAAAACACGTAAATCTCTCAAAAACGTGACAAAATGTAGCCAAAAACATGTAAATCGCTCAAAAACGAGACCAAATTTAGCCTTTCCATTTAAATCTCTCAAAAACGTGACCAAATTTAGCCTAAAACATGTAAATCTCTCCAAAACGTGACCAAATTTTGCCTAAAACATGTAAATCTCTCAAAAACGTGACCGAATTTTGCCTAAAACATGTAAATCTCTCAAAAACGTGACCGAATTTAGCCTAAAACATGTAAATCTCTCAAAAACGTGACCAAATTTAGCGTAAAACATGTAAACTCTCTAAAACGTGACCAAATTTAGCCTAAAACATGTAAATCTCTCAAAAACGTGACCAAATTTAGCCTAAAACATGTAAATCTCTCAAAAACGTGACCAAATTTAGCCTAAACAATGTAAATCTCTCAAAAACGTGACCAAATTTAGCCTAAAACACGTAAATCTCTCAAAAACGTGACCAAATTTAGCCGAAAACACGTAAATCTCTCAAAAACGTGACCACATTTAGTCTAAAACACATAAATCTTTCAAAAACGTGACCAAATTTAGCCTAAAACATGTAAATCTCTCAAAAACGTGACCGAATTTTCCCTAAAACATGTAAATCTCTCAAAAACGTGACCGAATTTTGCCTAAAACATGCAAATCTCTCAAAAACGTGACCGAATTTTCCCTAAAACATGCAAATCTCTCAAAAACGTGACCAAATTTAGCCTAAAACATGTAAATCTCTCAAAAACGTGGCCAAATTTAGCCTAAAACATGTAAATCTCTAAAAAACGTGACCAAATTTTGCCTAAAACATGGAAATCTCTCAAAAACGTGACCAAATTTTGCCTAAAACATGCAAATCTCTCAAAAACGTGACCAAATTTTGCCTAAAACATGCAAATCTCTCAAAAACGTGACCGAATTTTCCCTAAAACATGTAAATCTCTCAAAAATGTGACCACATTTTGCCTAAAATACGTAAATCTCTCAAAAACGTGACCAAATGTAGCCTAAAACACGTAAATCTCTCAAAAACGTGACAAAATGTAGCCAAAAACATGTAAATCGCTCAAAAACGTGACCAAATTTAGCCTAAAACATGTAAATCTCTCAAAAACGTGGCCAAATTTAGCCTAAAACATGTAAATCTCTAAAAACGTGACCAAATTTTGCCTAAAACATGGAAATCTCTCAAAAACGTGACCAAATTTTGCCTAAAACATGGAAATCTCTCAAAAACGTGACCAAATTTTGCCTAAAACATGCAAATCTCTCAAAAACGTGACCAAATTTTGCCGAAAACATGCAAATCTCTCAAAAACGTGACCGAATTTTCCCTAAAACATGTAAATCTCTCAAAAACGTGACCACATTTTGCCTAAAATACGTAAATCTCTCAAAAACGTGACCAAATTTAGCCTAAAACACGTAAATCTCTCAAAAACGTAACAAAATGTAGCCAAACACATGTAAATCGCTCAAAAACGAGACCAAATTTAGCCTTTCCATTTAAATCTCTCAAAAACGTGACCAAATTTAGCCTAAAACATGTAAATCTCTCAAAAACGTGACCAAATTTAGCCTAAAACATGTAAATCTCTCAAAAACGTGACCAAATTTTGCCTAAAACATGTAAATCTCTCAAAAACGTGACCGAATTTTGCCTAAAACATGTAAATCTCTCAAAAACGTGACCAAATTTAGCCTAAAACATGTAAATCTCTCAAAAACGTGACCAAATTTAGCCTAAAACATGTAAATCTCTCAAAAACGTGACCAAATTTAGCCTAAAACACGTAAATCTCTCAAAAACGTGACCAAATTTAGCCGAAAACACGTAAATCTCTCAAAAACGTGACCACATTTAGTCTAAAACACATAAATCTCTCAAAAACGTGACCAAATTTAGCCTAAAACATGTAAATCTCTCAAAAACGTGACCGAATTTTCCCTAAAACATGTAAATCTCTCAAAAACGTGACCGAATTTTGCCTAAAACATGCAAATCTCTCAAAAACGTGACTGAATTTTCCCTAAAACATGTAAATCTCTCAAAAACGTGACCACATTTTGCCTAAAATACGTAAATCTCTCAAAAACGTGACCACATTTTGCCTAAAATACGTAAATCTCTCAAAAACGTGACAAAATGTAGCCAAAAACATGTAAATCGCTCAAAAACGTGACCAAATTTAGCCTTTCCATTTAAATCTCTCAAGAACGTGACCAAATTTAGCCTTTCCATTTAAATCTCTCAAAAACGTGACCAAATTTAGCCTAAAACATGTAAATCTCTCAAAAACGTGACCAAATTTAGCCTAAAACATGTAAATCTCTCAAAAACGTGACCAAATTTTGCCTAAAACATGTAAATCTCTCAAAAACGTGACCAAATTTTGCCAAAACATGTAAATCTCTCAAAAACTTGACCAAATTTTGCCTAAAACATGTAAATCTCTCAAAAACGTGACCGAATTTTGCCTAAAACATGTAAATCTCTCAAAAACGTGACCGAATTTAGCCTAAAACATGTAAATCTCTCAAAAACGTGACCAAATTTAGCGTAAAACATGTAAACTCTCAAAAACGTGACCAAATTTAGCCTAAAACATGTAAATCTCTAAAAAACGTGACCAAATTTAGCCTAAAACATGTAAATCTCTCAAAAACGTGACCAAATTTAGCCTAAAACATGTAAATCTCTCAAAAACGTGACCAAATTTAGCCTATAACACGTAAATCTCTCAAAAACGTGACCAAATTTAGCCGAAAACACGTAAATCTCTCAAAAACGTGACCACATTTAGTCGAAAACACATAAATCTTTCAAAAACGTGACCAAATTTAGCCTAAAACATGAAAATCTCTCAAAAACGTGACCGAATTTTCCCTAAAACATGTAAATCTCTCAAAAACGTGACCGAATTTTGCCTAAAACATGCAAATCTCTCAAAAACGTGACCGAATTTTCCCTAAAACATGTAAATCTCTCAAAAACGTGACCACATTTTGCCTAAAATATGTAAATCTCTCAAAAACGTGACCAAATGTAGCCTAAAACACGTAAATCTCTCAAAAACGTGACAAAATGTAGCCAAAAACATGTAAATCGCTCAAAAACGTGACCAAATTTAGCCTAAAACATGTAAATCTCTCAAAAACGTGGCCAAATTTAGCCTAAAACATGTAAATCTCTAAAAAACGTGACCAAATTTTGCCTAAAACATGGAAATCTCTCAAAAACGTGACCAAATTTTGCCTAAAACATGCAAATCTCTCAAAAACGTGACCAAATTTTGCCTAAAACATGCAAATCTCTCAAAAACGTGACCGAATTTTCCCTAAAACATGTAAATCTCTCAAAAACGTGACCACATTTTGCCTAAAATACGTAAATCTCTCAAAAACGTGACTAAATGTAGCCTAAAACACGTAAATCTCTCAAAAACGTGACAAAGTGTAGCCAAAAACATGTAAATCGCTCAAAAACGTGACCAAATTTAGCCTAAAACATGTAAATCTCTCAAAAACGTGGCCAAATTTAGCCTAAAACATGTAAATCTCTAAAAAACGTGACCAAATTTTGCCTAAAACATGGAAATCTCTCAAAAACGTGACCAAATTTTGCCTAAAACATGGAAATCTCTCAAAAACGTGACCAAATTTTGCCTAAAACATGCAAATCTCTCAAAAACGTGACCAAATTTTGCCTAAAACATGCAAATCTCTCAAAAACGTGACCGAATTTTCCCTAAAACATGTAAATCTCTCAAAAACGTGACCACATTTTCCCTAAAATACGTAAATCTCTCAAAAACGTGACCAAATTTACCCTAAAACATGTAAATCTCTCAAAAACGTGACCAAATTTAACCTAAAACATGTAAATCTCAAAAACGTGACCAAATTTAACCTAAAACATGTAAATCTCTCAAAAACGTGACAAAATTTAGCCAAAAACATGTAAATCTCTCAAAAACGTGACCAAATTTAGCCAAAAACATGTAAATCTCTCAAAAACGTGACCAACTTTAGCCTAAAACATGTAAATCTCTCAAAAACATGACCAAATTTACCCTAAAACATGGAAATCTCTCAAAAACGTGACCAAATTTAGCCTAAAACATGCAAATCTCTCAAAAACGTGACCGAATTTAGACTAAAACATGTAAATCTCTCAAAAACGTGACCGAATTTAGCCTAAAACATGTAAATCTCTCAAAAACATGACCGAATTTAGCCTAAAACATGTAAATCTCTCAAAAACATGACCGAATTTAGCCTAAAACATGTAAACTCTCAAAAACGTGACCAAATTTAGCCTAAAACATGTAAAACTCTCAACAACGTGACCAAATTTAGCCTAAAACACGTAAATCTCTCAAAAACGTGACCAAATTTAGCCGAAAACACGTAAATCTCTCAAAAACGTGACCACATTTAGTCTAAAACACATAAATCTCTCAAAAACGTGACCAAATTTAGCCTAAAACATGTAAATCTCTCAAAAACGTGACCGAATTTTCCCTAAAACATGTAAATCTCTCAAAAACGTGACCGAATTTTGCCTAAAACATGTAAATCTCTCAAAAACGTGACCAAATTTTGCCTGAAACATGTAAATCTCTCAAAAACGTGACCAAATTTAGCGTAAAACATGTAAACTCTCAAAAACGTGACCAAATTTAGCCTAAAACATGTAAATCTCTCAAAAACGTGACCAAATTTAGCCTAAAACATGTAAATCTCTCAAAAACGTGACCAAATTTAGCCTAAAACATGTAAATCTCTCAAAAACGTGACCAAATTTAGCCTAAAACATGTAAATCTCTCAAAAACGTGACCAAATTTAGCCTAAAACACGTAAATCTCTAAAAAAAACGTGACCAAATTTAGCCGAAAACACGTAAATCTCTCAAAAACGTGACCACATTTAGTCTAAAACACATAAATCTCTCAAAAACGTGACCAAATTTAGCCTAAAACATGTAAATCTCTCAAAAACGTGACCAAATTTAACCTAAAACATGTAAATCTCTCAAAAACGTGACCAAATTTAACCTAAAACATGGAAATCTCTCAAAAACGTGACCACGTGACATGTAAATCTCTCAAAAACGTGACCAAATTTAGCCTAAAACATGTAAATCTCTCAAAAACGTGACCAAATTTACCCTAAAACATGGAAATCTCTCAAAAACGTGACCAAATTTAGCCTAAAACATGTAAATCTCTCAAAAACGTGACCAAATTTTGCCTAAAACATGTAAATCTCTCAAAAACGTGACCGAATTTTGCCTAAAACATGTAAATCTCTCAAAAACGTGACTGAATTTAGCCTAAAACATGTAAATCTCTCAAAAACGTGACCGAATTTAGACTAAAACATGTAAATCTCTCAAAAACGTGACCGAATTTAGCCTAAAACATGGAAATCTCTCAAAAACGTGACCGAATTTAGCCTAAAACATGTAAATCTCTCAAAAACGTGGCCAAATTTAGCCTAAAACATGTAAATCTCCCAAAAACGTGACAAAATTTTGCCTAAAACATGTAAATCTCTCAAAAACGTGACCAAATTTAGCCTAAAACATGTAAATCTCTCAAAAACGTGACAAAATTTAACCTAAAACATGAAAATCTCTCAAAAACGTGACCAAATTTTGCCAAAAACATGTAAATCTCTCAAAAACGTGACCACATTTACCCTAAAACATGTAAATCTCTCAAAAACGTGACCAAATTTAGCCTAAAAAATGGAAATCTCTCAAAAACGTGACCAAATTTACCCTAAAACATGTAAACTCTCAAAAACGTGACCGAATTTAGCCAAAAACATGTAAATCTCTCAAAAACGTGACCGAATTTTGCCTAAAACATGTAAATCTCTCAAAAACGTGACCGAATTTTGCCTAAAACATGTAAATCTCTCAAAAACGTGACCAAATTTAGCCTAAAACATGTAAACTCTCAAAAACGTGACCAAATTTAGCCTAAAACATGTAAATCTCTCAAAAACGTGACCGAATTTTGCCTAAAACATGTAAATCTCTCAAAAACGTGACCAAATTTAGACAAAAACATGTAAATCTCTCAAAAACGTGACCAAATTTAGCCTAAAACATGTAAACTCTCAAAAACGTGACCAAATTTAGCCTAAAACATGTAAATCTCTCAAAAACGTGACCAAATTTTGCCTAAAACATGTAAATCTCTCAAAAACGTGACCGAATTTTGCCTAAAACATGTAAATCTCTCAAAAACGTGACCAAATTTAGCCAAAAACATGTAAATCTCTCAAAAACGTGACCAAATTTAGCCTAAAACATGTAAACTCTCAAAAACGTGACCAAATTTAGCCTAAAACATGTAAATCTCTCAAAAACGTGACCAAATTTTGCCTAAAACATGTAAATCTCTCAAAAACGTGACCGAATTTTGCCTAAAACATGTAAATCTCTCAAAAACGTTACTGAATTTAGCCTAAAACACGTAAATCTCTCAAAAACGTGACCGAATTTAGACTAAAACATGTAAATCTCTCAAAAACGTGACCGAATTTAGCCTAAAACATGTAAATCTCTCAAAAACGTGACCGAATTTAGCCTAAAACATGTAAATCTCTAAAAAACGTGACCAAATTTTGCCTAAAACATGGAAATCTCTCAAAAACGTGACCAAATTTTGCCTAAAACATGCAAATCTCTCAAAAACGTGACCAAATTTTGCCTAAAACATGCAAATCTCTCAAAAACGTGACCGAATTTTCCCTAAAACATGTAAATCTCTCAAAAACGTGACCACATTTTGCCTAAAATACGTAAATCTCTCAAAAACGTGACTAAATGTAGCCTAAAACACGTAAATCTCTCAAAAACGTGACAAAATGTAGCCAAAAACATGTAAATCGCTCAAAAACGTGACCAAATTTAGCCTAAAACATGTAAATCTCTCAAAAACGTGGCCAAATTTAGCCTAAAACATGTAAATCTCTAAAAAACGTGACCAAATTTTGCCTAAAACATGGAAATCTCTCAAAAACGTGACCAAATTTTGCCTAAAACATGGAAATCTCTCAAAAACGTGACCAAATTTTGCCTAAAACATGCAAATCTCTCAAAAACGTGACCAAATTTTGCCTAAAACATGCAAATCTCTCAAAAACGTGACCGAATTTTCCCTAAAACATGTAAATCTCTCAAAAACGTGACCACATTTTCCCTAAAATACGTAAATCTCTCAAAAACGTGACCAAATTTAGCCTAAAACACGTAAATCTCTCAAAAACGTGACAAAATGTAGCCAAAAACATGTAAATCGCTCAAAAACGAGACCAAATTTAGCCTTTCCATTTAAATCTCTCAAAAACGTGACCAAATTTAGCCTAAAACATGTAAATCTCTCAAAAACGTGACCAAATTTAGCCGAAAACACGTAAATCTCTCAAAAACGTGACCACATTTAGTCTAAAACACATAAATCTCTCAAAAACGTGACCAAATTTAGCCTAAAACATGTAAATCTCTCAAAAACGTGACCGAATTTTCCCTAAAACATGTAAATCTCTCAAAAACGTGACCGAATTTTGCCTAAAACATGCAAATCTCTCAAAAACGTGACTGAATTTTCCCTAAAACATGTAAATCTCTCAAAAACGTGACCACATTTTGCCTAAAATACGTAAATCTCTCAAAAACGTGACCAAATTTTGCCTAAAATACGTAAATCTCTCAAAAACGTGACCAAATTTAGCCTAAAACACGTAAATCTCTCAAAAACGTGACAAAATGTAGCCAAAAACATGTAAATCGCTCAAAAACGTGACCAAATTTAGCCTTTCCATTTAAATCTCTCAAGAACGTGACCAAATTTAGCCTTTCCATTTAAATCTCTCAAAAACGTGACCAAATTTAGCCTAAAACATGTAAATCTCTCAAAAACGTGACCCAATTTAGCCTAAAACATGTAAATCTCTCAAAAACGTGACCAAATTTTGCCTAAAACATGTAAATCTCTCAAAAACGTGACCAAATTTTGCCTAAAACATGTAAATCTCTCAAAAACGTGACCGAATTTTGCCTAAAACATATAAATCTCAAAAACATGACCGAATTTAGCCTAAAACATGTAAATCTCTCAAAAACGTGGCCAAATTTAGCCTAAAACATGGAAATCTCTAAAAAACGTGACCAAATTTTGCCTAAAACATGGAAATCTCTCAAAAACGTGACCAAATTTTGCCTAAAACATGGAAATCTCTCAAAAACGTGACCAAATTTAGCCTAAAACATGGAAATCTCTCAAAAATGTGACCAAATTTTGCCTAAAACATGCAAATCTCTCAAAAACGTGACCGAATTTTCCCTAAAACATGTAAATCTCTCAAAAACGTGACCACATTTTGCCTAAAATACGTAAATCTCTCAAAAACGTGACCAAATGTAGCCTAAAACACGTAAATCTCTCAAAAACGTGACAAAATGTAGCCAAAAACATGTAAATCGCTCAAAAACGTGACCAAATTTAGCCTAAAACATGTAAATCTCTCAAAAACGTGGCCAAATTTAGCCTAAAACATGTAAATCTCTAAAAACGTGACCAAATTTTCCCTAAAACATGTAAATCTCTCAAAAACGTGACCAAATTTTGCCTAAAACATGGAAATCTCTCAAAAACGTGACCAAATTTTGCCTAAAACATGCAAATCTCTCAAAAACGTGACCAAATTTTGCCGAAAACATGCAAATCTCTCAAAAACGTGACCGAATTTTCCCTAAAACATGTATATCTCTCAAAAACGTGACAAAATTGAGTCAAAAACATGTACATCGCTCAAAAACGGGACCAAATTTAGCCGAAAACATGTAAGTCTCTCAAAAACGTGACCAAATTTAGCCAAAAACACATAAATCTCTCAAAAACGTGACCACATTTAGTCTAAAACACATAAATCTCTCAAAAACGTGACCAAATTTAGCCTAAAACATGTAAATCTCTCAAAAACGTGACCGAATTTTCCCTAAAACATGCAAATCTCTCAAAAACGTGACCGAATTTTCCCTAAAACATGTAAATCTCTCAAAAACGTGACCACATTTTGCCTAAAATACGTAAATCTCTCAAAAACGTGACCAAATTTAGCCTAAAACACGTAAATCTCTCAAAAACGTGACAAAATGTAGCCAAAAACATGTAAATCGCTCAAAAACGAGACCAAATTTAGCCTTTCCATTTAAATCTCTCAAAAACGTGACCAAATTTAGCCTAAAACATGTAAATCTCTCCAAAACGTGACCAAATTTTGCCTAAAACATGTAAATCTCTCAAAAACGTGACCGAATTTTGCCTAAAACATGTAAATCTCTCAAAAACGTGACCGAATTTAGCCTAAAACATGTAAATCTCTCAAAAACGTGACCAAATTTAGCGTAAAACATGTAAACTCTCTAAAACGTGACCAAATTTAGCCTAAAACATGTAAATCTCTCAAAAACGTGACCAAATTTAGCCTAAAACATGTAAATCTCTCAAAAACGTGACCAAATTTAGCCTAAACAATGTAAATCTCTCAAAAACGTGACCAAATTTAGCCTAAAACACGTAAATCTCTCAAAAACGTGACCAAATTTAGCCGAAAACACGTAAATCTCTCAAAAACGTGACCACATTTAGTCTAAAACACATAAATCTTTCAAAAACGTGACCAAATTTAGCCTAAAACATGTAAATCTCTCAAAAACGTGACCGAATTTTCCCTAAAACATGTAAATCTCTCAAAAACGTGACCGAATTTTGCCTAAAACATGCAAATCTCTCAAAAACGTGACCGAATTTTCCCTAAAACATGCAAATCTCTCAAAAACGTGACCAAATTTAGCCTAAAACATGTAAATCTCTCAAAAACGTGGCCAAATTTAGCCTAAAACATGTAAATCTCTAAAAAACGTGACCAAATTTTGCCTAAAACATGGAAATCTCTCAAAAACGTGACCAAATTTTGCCTAAAACATGCAAATCTCTCAAAAACGTGACCAAATTTTGCCTAAAACATGCAAATCTCTCAAAAACGTGACCGAATTTTCCCTAAAACATGTAAATCTCTCAAAAATGTGACCACATTTTGCCTAAAATACGTAAACCTCTCAAAAACGTGACCAAATGTAGCCTAAAACACGTAAATCTCTCAAAAACGTGACAAAATGTAGCCAAAAACATGTAAATCGCTCAAAAACGTGACCAAATTTAGCCTAAAACATGTAAATCTCTCAAAAACGTGGCCAAATTTAGCCTAAAACATGTAAATCTCTAAAAACGTGACCAAATTTTGCCTAAAACATGGAAATCTCTCAAAAACGTGACCAAATTTTGCCTAAAACATGCAAATCTCTCAAAAACGTGACCAAATTTTGCCTAAAACATGCAAATCTCTCAAAAACGTGACCAAATTTTGCCGAAAACATGCAAATCTCTCAAAAACGTGACCGAATTTTCCCTAAAACATGTAAATCTCTCAAAAACGTGACCACATTTTGCCTAAAATACGTAAATCTCTCAAAAACGTGACCAAATTTAGCCTAAAACACGTAAATCTCTCAAAAACGTAACAAAATGTAGCCAAACACATGTAAATCGCTCAAAAACGAGACCAAATTTAGCCTTTCCATTTAAATCTCTCAAAAACGTGACCAAATTTAGCCTAAAACATGTAAATCTCTCAAAAACGTGACCAAATTTAGCCTAAAACATGTAAATCTCTCAAAAACGTGACCAAATTTTGCCTAAAACATGTAAATCTCTCAAAAACGTGACCGAATTTTGCCTAAAACATGTAAATCTCTCAAAAACGTGACCAAATTTAGCCTAAAACATGTAAATCTCTCAAAAACGTGACCAAATTTAGCCTAAAACACGTAAATCTCTCAAAAACGTGACCAAATTTAGCCGAAAACACGTAAATCTCTCAAAAACGTGACCACATTTAGTCTAAAACACATAAATCTTTCAAAAACGTGACCAAATTTAGCCTAAAACATGTAAATCTCTCAAAAACGTGACCGAATTTTCCCTAAAACATGTAAATCTCTCAAAAACGTGACCGAATTTTGCCTAAAACATGCAAATCTCTCAAAAACGTGACCAAATTTAGCCTAAAACATGTAAATCTCTCAAAAACGTGACCAAATTTAGCCTAAACAATGTAAATCTCTCAAAAACGTGACCAAATTTAGCCTAAACAATGTAAATCTCTCAAAAACGTGACCAAATTTAGCCTAAAACACGTAAATCTCTCAAAAACGTGACCAAATTTAGCCGAAAACACGTAAATCTCTCAAAAACGTGACCACATTTAGTCTAAAACACATAAATCTTTCAAAAACGTGACCAAATTTAGCCTAAAACATGTAAATCTCTCAAAAACGTGACCGAATTTTCCCTAAAACATGTAAATCTCTCAAAAACGTGACCGAATTTTGCCTAAAACATGCAAATCTCTCAAAAACGTGACCGAATTTTCCCTAAAACATGCAAATCTCTCAAAAACGTGACCAAATTTAGCCTAAAACATGTAAATCTCTAAAAAACGTGGCCAAATTTAGCCTAAAACATGTAAATCTCTAAAAAACGTGACCAAATTTTGCCTAAAACATGGAAATCTCTCAAAAACGTGACCAAATTTTGCCTAAAACATGCAAATCTCTCAAAAACGTGACCAAATTTTGCCTAAAACATGCAAATCTCTCAAAAACGTGACCGAATTTTCCCTAAAACATGTAAATCTCTCAAAAATGTGACCACATTTTGCCTAAAATACGTAAACCTCTCAAAAACGTGACCAAATGTAGCCTAAAACACGTAAATCTCTCAAAAACGTGACAAAATGTAGCCAAAAACATGTAAATCGCTCAAAAACGTGACCAAATTTAGCCTAAAACATGTAAATCTCTCAAAAACGTGGCCAAATTTAGCCTAAAACATGTAAATCTCTAAAAACGTGACCAAATTTTGCCTAAAACATGGAAATCTCTCAAAAACGTGACCAAATTTTGCCTAAAACATGGAAATCTCTCAAAAACGTGACCAAATTTTGCCTAAAACATGCAAATCTCTCAAAAACGTGACCAAATTTTGCCGAAAACATGCAAATCTCTCAAAAACGTGACCGAATTTTCCCTAAAACATGTAAATCTCTCAAAAACGTGACCACATTTTGCCTAAAATACGTAAATCTCTCAAAAACGTGACCAAATTTAGCCTAAAACACGTAAATCTCTCAAAAACGTAACAAAATGTAGCCAAACACATGTAAATCGCTCAAAAACGAGACCAAATTTAGCCTTTCCATTTAAATCTCTCAAAAACGTGACCAAATTTAGCCTAAAACATGTAAATCTCTCAAAAACGTGACCCAATTTAGCCTAAAACATGTAAATCTCTCAAAAACGTGACCAAATTTTGCCTAAAACATGTAAATCTCTCAAAAACGTGACCAAATTTTGCCTAAAACATGTAAATCTCTCAAAAACGTGACCGAATTTTGCCTAAAACATATAAATCTCAAAAACATGACCGAATTTAGCCTAAAACATGTAAATCTCTCAAAAACGTGGCCAAATTTAGCCTAAAACATGGAAATCTCTAAAAAACGTGACCAAATTTTGCCTAAAACATGGAAATCTCTCAAAAACGTGACCAAATTTTGCCTAAAACATGGAAATCTCTCAAAAACGTGACCAAATTTAGCCTAAAACATGGAAATCTCTCAAAAATGTGACCAAATTTTGCCTAAAACATGCAAATCTCTCAAAAACGTGACCGAATTTTCCCTAAAACATGTAAATCTCTCAAAAACGTGACCACATTTTGCCTAAAATACGTAAATCTCTCAAAAACGTGACCAAATGTAGCCTAAAACACGTAAATCTCTCAAAAACGTGACAAAATGTAGCCAAAAACATGTAAATCGCTCAAAAACGTGACCAAATTTAGCCTAAAACATGTAAATCTCTCAAAAACGTGGCCAAATTTAGCCTAAAACATGTAAATCTCTAAAAACGTGACCAAATTTTCCCTAAAACATGTAAATCTCTCAAAAACGTGACCAAATTTTGCCTAAAACATGGAAATCTCTCAAAAACGTGACCAAATTTTGCCTAAAACATGCAAATCTCTCAAAAACGTGACCAAATTTTGCCGAAAACATGCAAATCTCTCAAAAACGTGACCGAATTTTCCCTAAAACATGTATATCTCTCAAAAACGTGACAAAATTGAGTCAAAAACATGTACATCGCTCAAAAACGGGACCAAATTTAGCCGAAAACATGTAAGTCTCTCAAAAACGTGACCAAATTTAGCCAAAAACACATAAATCTCTCAAAAACGTGACCACATTTAGTCTAAAACACATAAATCTCTCAAAAACGTGACCAAATTTAGCCTAAAACATGTAAATCTCTCAAAAACGTGACCGAATTTTCCCTAAAACATGCAAATCTCTCAAAAACGTGACCGAATTTTCCCTAAAACATGTAAATCTCTCAAAAACGTGACCACATTTTGCCTAAAATACGTAAATCTCTCAAAAACGTGACCAAATTTAGCCTAAAACACGTAAATCTCTCAAAAACGTGACAAAATGTAGCCAAAAACATGTAAATCGCTCAAAAACGAGACCAAATTTAGCCTTTCCATTTAAATCTCTCAAAAACGTGACCAAATTTAGCCTAAAACATGTAAATCTCTCCAAAACGTGACCAAATTTTGCCTAAAACATGTAAATCTCTCAAAAACGTGACCGAATTTTGCCTAAAACATGTAAATCTCTCAAAAACGTGACCGAATTTAGCCTAAAACATGTAAATCTCTCAAAAACGTGACCAAATTTAGCGTAAAACATGTAAACTCTCTAAAACGTGACCAAATTTAGCCTAAAACATGTAAATCTCTCAAAAACGTGACCAAATTTAGCCTAAAACATGTAAATCTCTCAAAAACGTGACCAAATTTAGCCTAAACAATGTAAATCTCTCAAAAACGTGACCAAATTTAGCCTAAAACACGTAAATCTCTCAAAAACGTGACCAAATTTAGCCGAAAACACGTAAATCTCTCAAAAACGTGACCACATTTAGTCTAAAACACATAAATCTTTCAAAAACGTGACCAAATTTAGCCTAAAACATGTAAATCTCTCAAAAACGTGACCGAATTTTCCCTAAAACATGTAAATCTCTCAAAAACGTGACCGAATTTTGCCTAAAACATGCAAATCTCTCAAAAACGTGACCGAATTTTCCCTAAAACATGCAAATCTCTCAAAAACGTGACCAAATTTAGCCTAAAACATGTAAATCTCTCAAAAACGTGGCCAAATTTAGCCTAAAACATGTAAATCTCTAAAAAACGTGACCAAATTTTGCCTAAAACATGGAAATCTCTCAAAAACGTGACCAAATTTTGCCTAAAACATGCAAATCTCTCAAAAACGTGACCAAATTTTGCCTAAAACATGCAAATCTCTCAAAAACGTGACCGAATTTTCCCTAAAACATGTAAATCTCTCAAAAATGTGACCACATTTTGCCTAAAATACGTAAACCTCTCAAAAACGTGACCAAATGTAGCCTAAAACACGTAAATCTCTCAAAAACGTGACAAAATGTAGCCAAAAACATGTAAATCGCTCAAAAACGTGACCAAATTTAGCCTAAAACATGTAAATCTCTCAAAAACGTGGCCAAATTTAGCCTAAAACATGTAAATCTCTAAAAACGTGACCAAATTTTGCCTAAAACATGGAAATCTCTCAAAAACGTGACCAAATTTTGCCTAAAACATGGAAATCTCTCAAAAACGTGACCAAATTTTGCCTAAAACATGCAAATCTCTCAAAAACGTGACCAAATTTTGCCGAAAACATGCAAATCTCTCAAAAACGTGACCGAATTTTCCCTAAAACATGTAAATCTCTCAAAAACGTGACCACATTTTGCCTAAAATACGTAAATCTCTCAAAAACGTGACCAAATTTTGCCTAAAATACGTAAATCTCTCAAAAACGTGACCAAATTTAGCCTAAAACACGTAAATCTCTCAAAAACGTGACAAAATGTAGCCAAAAACATGTAAATCGCTCAAAAACGTGACCAAATTTAGCCTTTCCATTTAAATCTCTCAAGAACGTGACCAAATTTAGCCTTTCCATTTAAATCTCTCAAAAACGTGACCGAATTTTCCCTAAAACATGCAAATCTCTCAAAAACGTGACCAAATTTAGCCTAAAACATGTAAATCTCTCAAAAACGTGGCCAAATTTAGCCTAAAACATGTAAATCTCTAAAAAACGTGACCAAATTTTGCCTAAAACATGGAAATCTCTCAAAAACGTGACCAAATTTTGCCTAAAACATGCAAATCTCTCAAAAACGTGACCAAATTTTGCCTAAAACATGCAAATCTCTCAAAAACGTGACCGAATTTTCCCTAAAACATGTAAATCTCTCAAAAATGTGACCACATTTTGCCTAAAATACGTAAACCTCTCAAAAACGTGACCAAATGTAGCCTAAAACACGTAAATCTCTCAAAAACGTGACAAAATGTAGCCAAAAACATGTAAATCGCTCAAAAACGTGACCAAATTTAGCCTAAAACATGTAAATCTCTCAAAAACGTGGCCAAATTTAGCCTAAAACATGTAAATCTCTAAAAACGTGACCAAATTTTGCCTAAAACATGGAAATCTCTCAAAAACGTGACCAAATTTTGCCTAAAACATGCAAATCTCTCAAAAACGTGACCAAATTTTGCCTAAAACATGCAAATCTCTCAAAAACGTGACCAAATTTTGCCGAAAACATGCAAATCTCTCAAAAACGTGACCGAATTTTCCCTAAAACATGTAAATCTCTCAAAAACGTGACCACATTTTGCCTAAAATACGTAAATCTCTCAAAAACGTGACCAAATTTAGCCTAAAACACGTAAATCTCTCAAAAACGTAACAAAATGTAGCCAAACACATGTAAATCGCTCAAAAACGAGACCAAATTTAGCCTTTCCATTTAAATCTCTCAAAAACGTGACCAAATTTAGCCTAAAACATGTAAATCTCTCAAAAACGTGACCAAATTTAGCCTAAAACATGTAAATCTCTCAAAAACGTGACCAAATTTTGCCTAAAACATGTAAATCTCTCAAAAACGTGACCGAATTTTGCCTAAAACATGTAAATCTCTCAAAAACGTGACCAAATTTAGCCTAAAACATGTAAATCTCTCAAAAACGTGACCAAATTTAGCCTAAAACACGTAAATCTCTCAAAAACGTGACCAAATTTAGCCGAAAACACGTAAATCTCTCAAAAACGTGACCACATTTAGTCTAAAACACATAAATCTTTCAAAAACGTGACCAAATTTAGCCTAAAACATGTAAATCTCTCAAAAACGTGACCGAATTTTCCCTAAAACATGTAAATCTCTCAAAAACGTGACCGAATTTTGCCTAAAACATGCAAATCTCTCAAAAACGTGACCAAATTTAGCCTAAAACATGTAAATCTCTCAAAAACGTGACCAAATTTAGCCTAAACAATGTAAATCTCTCAAAAACGTGACCAAATTTAGCCTAAACAATGTAAATCTCTCAAAAACGTGACCAAATTTAGCCTAAAACACGTAAATCTCTCAAAAACGTGACCAAATTTAGCCGAAAACACGTAAATCTCTCAAAAACGTGACCACATTTAGTCTAAAACACATAAATCTTTCAAAAACGTGACCAAATTTAGCCTAAAACATGTAAATCTCTCAAAAACGTGACCGAATTTTCCCTAAAACATGTAAATCTCTCAAAAACGTGACCGAATTTTGCCTAAAACATGCAAATCTCTCAAAAACGTGACCGAATTTTCCCTAAAACATGCAAATCTCTCAAAAACGTGACCAAATTTAGCCTAAAACATGTAAATCTCTAAAAAACGTGGCCAAATTTAGCCTAAAACATGTAAATCTCTAAAAAACGTGACCAAATTTTGCCTAAAACATGGAAATCTCTCAAAAACGTGACCAAATTTTGCCTAAAACATGCAAATCTCTCAAAAACGTGACCAAATTTTGCCTAAAACATGCAAATCTCTCAAAAACGTGACCGAATTTTCCCTAAAACATGTAAATCTCTCAAAAATGTGACCACATTTTGCCTAAAATACGTAAACCTCTCAAAAACGTGACCAAATGTAGCCTAAAACACGTAAATCTCTCAAAAACGTGACAAAATGTAGCCAAAAACATGTAAATCGCTCAAAAACGTGACCAAATTTAGCCTAAAACATGTAAATCTCTCAAAAACGTGGCCAAATTTAGCCTAAAACATGTAAATCTCTAAAAACGTGACCAAATTTTGCCTAAAACATGGAAATCTCTCAAAAACGTGACCAAATTTTGCCTAAAACATGGAAATCTCTCAAAAACGTGACCAAATTTTGCCTAAAACATGCAAATCTCTCAAAAACGTGACCAAATTTTGCCGAAAACATGCAAATCTCTCAAAAACGTGACCGAATTTTCCCTAAAACATGTAAATCTCTCAAAAACGTGACCACATTTTGCCTAAAATACGTAAATCTCTCAAAAACGTGACCAAATTTAGCCTAAAACACGTAAATCTCTCAAAAACGTAACAAAATGTAGCCAAACACATGTAAATCGCTCAAAAACGAGACCAAATTTAGCCTTTCCATTTAAATCTCTCAAAAACGTGACCAAATTTAGCCTAAAACATGTAAATCTCTCAAAAACGTGACCCAATTTAGCCTAAAACATGTAAATCTCTCAAAAACGTGACCAAATTTTGCCTAAAACATGTAAATCTCTCAAAAACGTGACCAAATTTTGCCTAAAACATGTAAATCTCTCAAAAACGTGACCGAATTTTGCCTAAAACATATAAATCTCAAAAACATGACCGAATTTAGCCTAAAACATGTAAATCTCTCAAAAACGTGGCCAAATTTAGCCTAAAACATGGAAATCTCTAAAAAACGTGACCAAATTTTGCCTAAAACATGGAAATCTCTCAAAAACGTGACCAAATTTTGCCTAAAACATGGAAATCTCTCAAAAACGTGACCAAATTTAGCCTAAAACATGGAAATCTCTCAAAAATGTGACCAAATTTTGCCTAAAACATGCAAATCTCTCAAAAACGTGACCGAATTTTCCCTAAAACATGTAAATCTCTCAAAAACGTGACCACATTTTGCCTAAAATACGTAAATCTCTCAAAAACGTGACCAAATGTAGCCTAAAACACGTAAATCTCTCAAAAACGTGACAAAATGTAGCCAAAAACATGTAAATCGCTCAAAAACGTGACCAAATTTAGCCTAAAACATGTAAATCTCTCAAAAACGTGGCCAAATTTAGCCTAAAACATGTAAATCTCTAAAAACGTGACCAAATTTTCCCTAAAACATGTAAATCTCTCAAAAACGTGACCAAATTTTGCCTAAAACATGGAAATCTCTCAAAAACGTGACCAAATTTTGCCTAAAACATGCAAATCTCTCAAAAACGTGACCAAATTTTTGCCGAAAACATGCAAATCTCTCAAAAACGTGACCGAATTTTCCCTAAAACATGTATATCTCTCAAAAACGTGACAAAATTGAGTCAAAAACATGTACATCGCTCAAAAACGGGACCAAATTTAGCCGAAAACATGTAAGTCTCTCAAAAACGTGACCAAATTTAGCCAAAAACACATAAATCTCTCAAAAACGTGACCACATTTAGTCTAAAACACATAAATCTCTCAAAAACGTGACCAAATTTAGCCTAAAACATGTAAATCTCTCAAAAACGTGACCGAATTTTCCCTAAAACATGCAAATCTCTCAAAAACGTGACCGAATTTTCCCTAAAACATGTAAATCTCTCAAAAACGTGACCCACATTTTGCCTAAAATACGTAAATCTCTCAAAACGTGACCAAATTTAGCCTAAAACACGTAAATCTCTCAAAAACGTGACAAAATGTAGCCAAAAACATGTAAATCGCTCAAAAACGAGACCAAATTTAGCCTTTCCATTTAAATCTCTCAAAAACGTGACCAAATTTAGCCTAAAACATGTAAATCTCTCCAAAACGTGACCAAATTTTGCCTAAAACATGTAAATCTCTCAAAAACGTGACCGAATTTTGCCTAAAACATGTAAATCTCTCAAAAACGTGACCGAATTTAGCCTAAAACATGTAAATCTCTCAAAAACGTGACCAAATTTAGCGTAAAACATGTAAACTCTCTAAAACGTGACCAAATTTAGCCTAAAACATGTAAATCTCTCAAAAACGTGACCAAATTTAGCCTAAAACATGTAAATCTCTCAAAAACGTGACCAAATTTAGCCTAAACAATGTAAATCTCTCAAAAACGTGACCAAATTTAGCCTAAAACACGTAAATCTCTCAAAAACGTGACCAAATTTAGCCGAAAACACGTAAATCTCTCAAAAACGTGACCACATTTAGTCTAAAACACATAAATCTTTCAAAAACGTGACCAAATTTAGCCTAAAACATGTAAATCTCTCAAAAACGTGACCGAATTTTCCCTAAAACATGTAAATCTCTCAAAAACGTGACCGAATTTTGCCTAAAACATGCAAATCTCTCAAAAACGTGACCGAATTTTCCCTAAAACATGCAAATCTCTCAAAAACGTGACCAAATTTAGCCTAAAACATGTAAATCTCTCAAAAACGTGGCCAAATTTAGCCTAAAACATGTAAATCTCTAAAAAACGTGACCAAATTTTGCCTAAAACATGGAAATCTCTCAAAAACGTGACCAAATTTTGCCTAAAACATGCAAATCTCTCAAAAACGTGACCAAATTTTGCCTAAAACATGCAAATCTCTCAAAAACGTGACCGAATTTTCCCTAAAACATGTAAATCTCTCAAAAATGTGACCACATTTTGCCTAAAATACGTAAACCTCTCAAAAACGTGACCAAATGTAGCCTAAAACACGTAAATCTCTCAAAAACGTGACAAAATGTAGCCAAAAACATGTAAATCGCTCAAAAACGTGACCAAATTTAGCCTAAAACATGTAAATCTCTCAAAAACGTGGCCAAATTTAGCCTAAAACATGTAAATCTCTAAAAACGTGACCAAATTTTGCCTAAAACATGGAAATCTCTCAAAAACGTGACCAAATTTTGCCTAAAACATGGAAATCTCTCAAAAACGTGACCAAATTTTGCCTAAAACATGCAAATCTCTCAAAAACGTGACCAAATTTTGCCGAAAACATGCAAATCTCTCAAAAACGTGACCGAATTTTCCCTAAAACATGTAAATCTCTCAAAAACGTGACCACATTTTGCCTAAAATACGTAAATCTCTCAAAAACGTGACCAAATTTTGCCTAAAATACGTAAATCTCTCAAAAACGTGACCAAATTTAGCCTAAAACACGTAAATCTCTCAAAAACGTGACAAAATGTAGCCAAAAACATGTAAATCGCTCAAAAACGTGACCAAATTTAGCCTTTCCATTTAAATCTCTCAAGAACGTGACCAAATTTAGCCTTTCCATTTAAATCTCTCAAAAACGTGACCAAATTTAGCCTAAAACATGTAAATCTCTCAAAAACGTGACCCAATTTAGCCTAAAACATGTAAATCTCTCAAAAACGTGACCAAATTTTGCCGAAAACATGTAAATCTCTCAAAAACGTGACCAAATTTTGCCTAAAACATGTAAATCTCTCAAAAACGTGACCGAATTTTGCCTAAAACATATAAATCTCAAAAACATGACCGAATTTAGCCTAAAACATGTAAATCTCTCAAAAACGTGGCCAAATTTAGCCTAAAACATGGAAATCTCTAAAAAACGTGACCAAATTTTGCCTAAAACATGGAAATCTCTCAAAAACGTGACCAAATTTTGCCTAAAACATGGAAATCTCTCAAAAACGTGACCAAATTTAGCCTAAAACATGGAAATCTCTCAAAAATGTGACCAAATTTTGCCTAAAACATGCAAATCTCTCAAAAACGTGACCGAATTTTCCCTAAAACATGTAAATCTCTCAAAAACGTGACCACATTTTGCCTAAAATACGTAAATCTCTCAAAAACGTGACCAAATGTAGCCTAAAACACGTAAATCTCTCAAAAACGTGACAAAATGTAGCCAAAAACATGTAAATCGCTCAAAAACGTGACCAAATTTAGCCTAAAACATGTAAATCTCTCAAAAACGTGGCCAAATTTAGCCTAAAACATGTAAATCTCTAAAAACGTGACCAAATTTTCCCTAAAACATGTAAATCTCTCAAAAACGTGACCAAATTTTGCCTAAAACATGGAAATCTCTCAAAAATGTGACCAAATTTTGCCTAAAACATGCAAATCTCTCAAAAACGTGACCAAATTTTGCCGAAAACATGCAAATCTCTCAAAAACGTGACCGAATTTTCCCTAAAACATGTATATCTCTCAAAAACGTGACAAAATTGAGTCAAAAACATGTACATCGCTCAAAAACGGGACCAAATTTAGCCGAAAACATGTAAGTCTCTCAAAAACGTGACCAAATTTAGCCAAAAACACATAAATCTCTCAAAAACGTGACCACATTTAGTCTAAAACACATAAATCTCTCAAAAACGTGACCAAATTTAGCCTAAAACATGTAAATCTCTCAAAAACGTGACCGAATTTTCCCTAAAACATGCAAATCTCTCAAAAACGTGACCGAATTTTCCCTAAAACATGTAAATCTCTCAAAAACGTGACCACATTTTGCCTAAAATACGTAAATCTCTCAAAAACGTGACCAAATTTAGCCTAAAACACGTAAATCTCTCAAAAACGTGACAAAATGTAGCCAAAAACATGTAAATCGCTCAAAAACGAGACCAAATTTAGCCTTTCCATTTAAATCTCTCAAAAACGTGACCAAATTTAGCCTAAAACATGTAAATCTCTCCAAAACGTGACCAAATTTTGCCTAAAACATGTAAATCTCTCAAAAACGTGACCGAATTTTGCCTAAAACATGTAAATCTCTCAAAAACGTGACCGAATTTAGCCTAAAACATGTAAATCTCTCAAAAACGTGACCAAATTTAGCGTAAAACATGTAAACTCTCTAAAACGTGACCAAATTTAGCCTAAAACATGTAAATCTCTCAAAAACGTGACCAAATTTAGCCTAAAACATGTAAATCTCTCAAAAACGTGACCAAATTTAGCCTAAACAATGTAAATCTCTCAAAAACGTGACCAAATTTAGCCTAAAACACGTAAATCTCTCAAAAACGTGACCAAATTTAGCCGAAAACACGTAAATCTCTCAAAAACGTGACCACATTTAGTCTAAAACACATAAATCTTTCAAAAACGTGACCAAATTTAGCCTAAAACATGTAAATCTCTCAAAACGTGACCGAATTTTCCCTAAAACATGTAAATCTCTCAAAACGTGACCGAATTTTGCCTAAAACATGCAAATCTCTCAAAACGTGACCGAATTTTCCCTAAAACATGCAAATCTCTCAAAAACGTGACCAAATTTAGCCTAAAACATGTAAATCTCTCAAAAACGTGGCCAAATTTAGCCTAAAACATGTAAATCTCTAAAAAACGTGACCAAATTTTGCCTAAAACATGGAAATCTCTCAAAAACGTGACCAAATTTTGCCTAAAACATGCAAATCTCTCAAAACGTGACCAAATTTTGCCTAAAACATGCAAATCTCTCAAAAACGTGACCGAATTTTCCCTAAAACATGTAAATCTCTCAAAAATGTGACCACATTTTGCCTAAAATACGTAAACCTCTCAAAAACGTGACCAAATGTAGCCTAAAACACGTAAATCTCTCAAAAACGTGACAAAATGTAGCCAAAAACATGTAAATCGCTCAAAAACGTGACCAAATTTAGCCTAAAACATGTAAATCTCTCAAAAACGTGGCCAAATTTAGCCTAAAACATGTAAATCTCTAAAAACGTGACCAAATTTTGCCTAAAACATGGAAATCTCTCAAAAACGTGACCAAATTTTGCCTAAAACATGGAAATCTCTCAAAAACGTGACCAAATTTTGCCTAAAACATGCAAATCTCTCAAAAACGTGACCAAATTTTGCCGAAAACATGCAAATCTCTCAAAAACGTGACCGAATTTTCCCTAAAACATGTAAATCTCTCAAAAACGTGACCACATTTTGCCTAAAATACGTAAATCTCTCAAAAACGTGACCAAATTTAGCCTAAAACACGTAAATCTCTCAAAAACGTAACAAAATGTAGCCAAACACATGTAAATCGCTCAAAAACGAGACCAAATTTAGCCTTTCCATTTAAATCTCTCAAAAACGTGACCAAATTTAGCCTAAAACATGTAAATCTCTCAAAAACGTGACCAAATTTAGCCTAAAACATGTAAATCTCTCAAAAACGTGACCAAATTTTGCCTAAAACATGTAAATCTCTCAAAAACGTGACCGAATTTTGCCTAAAACATGTAAATCTCTCAAAAACGTGACCAAATTTAGCCTAAAACATGTAAATCTCTCAAAAACGTGACCAAATTTAGCCTAAAACACGTAAATCTCTCAAAAACGTGACCAAATTTAGCCGAAAACACGTAAATCTCTCAAAAACGTGACCACATTTAGTCTAAAACACATAAATCTCTCAAAAACGTGACCAAATTTAGCCTAAAACATGTAAATCTCTCAAAAACGTGACCGAATTTTCCCTAAAACATGTAAATCTCTCAAAAACGTGACCGAATTTTGCCTAAAACATGCAAATCTCTCAAAAACGTGACTGAATTTTCCCTAAAACATGTAAATCTCTCAAAAACGTGACCACATTTTGCCTAAAATACGTAAATCTCTCAAAAACGTGACCACATTTTGCCTAAAATACGTAAATCTCTCAAAAACGTGACAAAATGTAGCCAAAAACATGTAAATCGCTCAAAAACGTGACCAAATTTAGCCTTTCCATTTAAATCTCTCAAGAACGTGACCAAATTTAGCCTTTCCATTTAAATCTCTCAAAAACGTGACCAAATTTAGCCTAAAACATGTAAATCTCTCAAAAACGTGACCAAATTTAGCCTAAAACATGTAAATCTCTCAAAAACGTGACCAAATTTTGCCTAAAACATGTAAATCTCTCAAAAACGTGACCAAATTTTGCCTAAAACATGTAAATCTCTCAAAAACTTGACCAAATTTTGCCTAAAACATGTAAATCTCTCAAAAACGTGACCGAATTTTGCCTAAAACATGTAAATCTCTCAAAAACGTGACCGAATTTAGCCTAAAACATGTAAATCTCTCAAAAACGTGACCAAATTTAGCGTAAAACATGTAAACTCTCAAAAACGTGACCAAATTTAGCCTAAAACATGTAAATCTCTAAAAAACGTGACCAAATTTAGCCTAAAACATGTAAATCTCTCAAAAACGTGACCAAATTTAGCCTAAAACATGTAAATCTCTCAAAAACGTGACCAAATTTAGCCTATAACACGTAAATCTCTCAAAAACGTGACCAAATTTAGCCGAAAACACGTAAATCTCTCAAAAACGTGACCACATTTAGTCGAAAACACATAAATCTTTCAAAAACGTGACCAAATTTAGCCTAAAACATGAAAATCTCTCAAAAACGTGACCGAATTTTCCCTAAAACATGTAAATCTCTCAAAAACGTGACCGAATTTTGCCTAAAACATGCAAATCTCTCAAAAACGTGACCGAATGTTCCCTAAAACATGTAAATCTCTCAAAAACGTGACCACATTTTGCCTAAAATATGTAAATCTCTCAAAAACGTGACCAAATTTTGCCTAAAACATGCAAATCTCTCAAAAACGTGACCAAATTTTGCCGAAAACATGCAAATCTCTCAAAAACGTGACCGAATTTTCCCTAAAACATGTATATCTCTCAAAAACGTGACAAAATTGAGTCAAAAACATGTACATCGCTCAAAAACGGGACCAAATTTAGCCGAAAACATGTAAGTCTCTCAAAAACGTGACCAAATTTAGCCAAAAACACATAAATCTCTCAAAAACGTGACCACATTTAGTCTAAAACACATAAATCTCTCAAAAACGTGACCAAATTTAGCCTAAAACATGTAAATCTCTCAAAAACGTGACCGAATTTTCCCTAAAACATGCAAATCTCTCAAAAACGTGACCGAATTTTCCCTAAAACATGTAAATCTCTCAAAAACGTGACCGAATTTTGCCTAAAACATGCAAATCTCTCAAAAACGTGACTGAATTTTCCCTAAAACATGTAAATCTCTCAAAAACGTGACCACATTTTGCCTAAAATACGTAAATCTCTCAAAAACGTGACCACATTTTGCCTAAAATACGTAAATCTCTCAAAAACGTGACAAAATGTAGCCAAAAACATGTAAATCGCTCAAAAACGTGACCAAATTTAGCCTTTCCATTTAAATCTCTCAAGAACGTGACCAAATTTAGCCTTTCCATTTAAATCTCTCAAAAACGTGACCAAATTTAGCCTAAAACATGTAAATCTCTCAAAAACGTGACCAAATTTAGCCTAAAACATGTAAATCTCTCAAAAACGTGACCAAATTTTGCCTAAAACATGTAAATCTCTCAAAAACGTGACCAAATTTTGCCTAAAACATGTAAATCTCTCAAAAACTTGACCAAATTTTGCCTAAAACATGTAAATCTCTCAAAAACGTGACCGAATTTTGCCTAAAACATGTAAATCTCTCAAAAACGTGACCGAATTTAGCCTAAAACATGTAAATCTCTCAAAAACGTGACCAAATTTAGCGTAAAACATGTAAACTCTCAAAAACGTGACCAAATTTAGCCTAAAACATGTAAATCTCTAAAAAACGTGACAAAATTTAGCCTAAAACATGTAAATCTCTCAAAAACGTGACCAAATTTAGCCTAAAACATGTAAATCTCTCAAAAACGTGACCAAATTTAGCCTATAACACGTAAATCTCTCAAAAACGTGACCAAATTTAGCCGAAAACACGTAAATCTCTCAAAAACGTGACCACATTTAGTCGAAAACACATAAATCTTTCAAAAACGTGACCAAATTTAGCCTAAAACATGAAAATCTCTCAAAAACGTGACCGAATTTTCCCTAAAACATGTAAATCTCTCAAAAACGTGACCGAATTTTGCCTAAAACATGCAAATCTCTCAAAAACGTGACCAAATTTTGCCTAAAACATGGAAATCTCTCAAAAACGTGACCAAATTTTGCCTAAAACATGGAAATCTCTCAAAAACGTGACCAAATTTTGCCTAAAACATGCAAATCTCTCAAAAACGTGACCAAATTTTGCCTAAAACATGCAAATCTCTCAAAAACGTGACCGAATTTTCCCTAAAACATGTAAATCTCTCAAAAACGTGACCACATTTTGCCTAAAATACGTAAATCTCTCAAAAACGTGACTAAATGTAGCCTAAAACACGTAAATCTCTCAAAAACGTGACAAAATGTAGCCAAAAACATGTAAATCGCTCAAAAACGTGACCAAATTTAGCCTAAAACATGTAAATCTCTCAAAAACGTGGCCAAATTTAGCCTAAAACATGTAAATCTCTAAAAAACGTGACCAAATTTTGCCTAAAACATGGAAATCTCTCAAAAACGTGACCAAATTTTGCCTAAAACATGGAAATCTCTCAAAAACGTGACCAAATTTTGCCTAAAACATGCAAATCTCTCAAAAACGTGACCAAATTTTGCCTAAAACATGCAAATCTCTCAAAAACGTGACCGAATTTTCCCTAAAACATGTAAATCTCTCAAAAACGTGACCACATTTTCCCTAAAATACGTAAATCTCTCAAAAACGTGACCAAATTTAGCCTAAAACACGTAAATCTCTCAAAAACGTGACAAAATGTAGCCAAAAACATGTAAATCGCTCAAAAACGAGACCAAATTTAGCCTTTCCATTTAAATCTCTCAAAAACGTGACCAAATTTAGCCTAAAACATGTAAATCTCTCAAAAACGTGACCAAATTTAGCCGAAAACACGTAAATCTCTCAAAAACGTGACCACATTTAGTCTAAAACACATAAATCTCTCAAAAACGTGACCAAATTTAGCCTAAAACATGTAAATCTCTCAAAAACGTGACCGAATTTTCCCTAAAACATGTAAATCTCTCAAAAACGTGACCGAATTTTGCCTAAAACATGCAAATCTCTCAAAAACGTGACTGAATTTTCCCTAAAACATGTAAATCTCTCAAAAACGTGACCACATTTTGCCTAAAATACGTAAATCTCTCAAAAACGTGACCAAATTTTGCCTAAAATACGTAAATCTCTCAAAAACGTGACCAAATTTAGCCTAAAACACGTAAATCTCTCAAAAACGTGACAAAATGTAGCCAAAAACATGTAAATCGCTCAAAAACGTGACCAAATTTAGCCTTTCCATTTAAATCTCTCAAGAACGTGACCAAATTTAGCCTTTCCATTTAAATCTCTCAAAAACGTGACCAAATTTAGCCTAAAACATGTAAATCTCTCAAAAACGTGACCCAATTTAGCCTAAAACATGTAAATCTCTCAAAAACGTGACCAAATTTTGCCTAAAACATGTAAATCTCTCAAAAACGTGACCAAATTTTGCCTAAAACATGTAAATCTCTCAAAAACGTGACCGAATTTTGCCTAAAACATATAAATCTCAAAAACATGACCGAATTTAGCCTAAAACATGTAAATCTCTCAAAAACGTGGCCAAATTTAGCCTAAAACATGGAAATCTCTAAAAAACGTGACCAAATTTTGCCTAAAACATGGAAATCTCAAAAAAACGTGACCAAATTTTGCCTAAAACATGGAAATCTCTCAAAAACGTGACCAAATTTAGCCTAAAACATGGAAATCTCTCAAAAATGTGACCAAATTTTGCCTAAAACATGCAAATCTCTCAAAAACGTGACCGAATTTTCCCTAAAACATGTAAATCTCTCAAAAACGTGACCACATTTTGCCTAAAATACGTAAATCTCTCAAAAACGTGACCAAATGTAGCCTAAAACATGTAAATCTCTCAAAAACGTGACAAAATGTAGCCAAAAACATGTAAATCGCTCAAAAACGTGACCAAATTTAGCCTAAAACATGTAAATCTCTCAAAAACGTGGCCAAATTTAGCCTAAAACATGTAAATCTCTAAAAACGTGACCAAATTTTCCCTAAAACATGTAAATCTCTCAAAAACGTGACCAAATTTTGCCTAAAACATGGAAATCTCTCAAAAACGTGACCAAATTTTGCCTAAAACATGCAAATCTCTCAAAAACGTGACCAAATTTTGCCGAAAACATGCAAATCTCTCAAAAACGTGACCGAATTTTCCCTAAAACATGTATATCTCTCAAAAACGTGACAAAATTGAGTCAAAAACATGTACATCGCTCAAAAACGGGACCAAATTTAGCCGAAAACATGTAAGTCTCTCAAAAACGTGACCAAATTTAGCCAAAAACACATAAATCTCTCAAAAACGTGACCACATTTAGTCTAAAACACATAAATCTCTCAAAAACGTGACCAAATTTAGCCTAAAACATGTAAATCTCTCAAAAACGTGACCGAATTTTCCCTAAAACATGCAAATCTCTCAAAAACGTGACCGAATTTTCCCTAAAACATGTAAATCTCTCAAAAACGTGACCACATTTTGCCTAAAATACGTAAATCTCTCAAAAACGTGACCAAATTTAGCCTAAAACACGTAAATCTCTCAAAAACGTGACAAAATGTAGCCAAAAACATGTAAATCGCTCAAAAACGAGACCAAATTTAGCCTTTCCATTTAAATCTCTCAAAAACGTGACCAAATTTAGCCTAAAACATGTAAATCTCTCCAAAACGTGACCAAATTTTGCCTAAAACATGTAAATCTCTCAAAAACGTGACCGAATTTTGCCTAAAACATGTAAATCTCTCAAAAACGTGACCGAATTTAGCCTAAAACATGTAAATCTCTCAAAAACGTGACCAAATTTAGCGTAAAACATGTAAACTCTCTAAAACGTGACCAAATTTAGCCTAAAACATGTAAATCTCTCAAAAACGTGACCAAATTTAGCCTAAAACATGTAAATCTCTCAAAAACGTGACCAAATTTAGCCTAAACAATGTAAATCTCTCAAAAACGTGACCAAATTTAGCCTAAAACACGTAAATCTCTCAAAAACGTGACCAAATTTAGCCGAAAACATGTAAATCTCTCAAAAACGTGACCACATTTAGTCTAAAACACATAAATCTTTCAAAAACGTGACCAAATTTAGCCTAAAACATGTAAATCTCTCAAAAACGTGACCGAATTTTCCCTAAAACATGTAAATCTCTCAAAAACGTGACCGAATTTTGCCTAAAACATGCAAATCTCTCAAAAACGTGACCGAATTTTCCCTAAAACATGCAAATCTCTCAAAAACGTGACCAAATTTAGCCTAAAACATGTAAATCTCTCAAAAACGTGGCCAAATTTAGCCTAAAACATGTAAATCTCTAAAAAACGTGACCAAATTTTGCCTAAAACATGGAAATCTCTCAAAAACGTGACCAAATTTTGCCTAAAACATGCAAATCTCTCAAAAACGTGACCAAATTTTGCCTAAAACATGCAAATCTCTCAAAAACGTGACCGAATTTTCCCTAAAACATGTAAATCTCTCAAAAATGTGACCACATTTTGCCTAAAATACGTAAACCTCTCAAAAACGTGACCAAATGTAGCCTAAAACACGTAAATCTCTCAAAAACGTGACAAAATGTAGCCAAAAACATGTAAATCGCTCAAAAACGTGACCAAATTTAGCCTAAAACATGTAAATCTCTCAAAAACGTGGCCAAATTTAGCCTAAAACATGTAAATCTCTAAAAACGTGACCAAATTTTGCCTAAAACATGGAAATCTCTCAAAAACGTGACCAAATTTTGCCTAAAACATGGAAATCTCTCAAAAACGTGACCAAATTTTGCCTAAAACATGCAAATCTCTCAAAAACGTGACCAAATTTTGCCGAAAACATGCAAATCTCTCAAAAACGTGACCGAATTTTCCCTAAAACATGTAAATCTCTCAAAAACGTGACCACATTTTGCCTAAAATACGTAAATCTCTCAAAAACGTGACCAAATTTAGCCTAAAACACGTAAATCTCTCAAAAACGTAACAAAATGTAGCCAAACACATGTAAATCGCTCAAAAACGAGACCAAATTTAGCCTTTCCATTTAAATCTCTCAAAAACGTGACCAAATTTAGCCTAAAACATGTAAATCTCTCAAAAACGTGACCAAATTTAGCCTAAAACATGTAAATCTCTCAAAAACGTGACCAAATTTTGCCTAAAACATGTAAATCTCTCAAAAACGTGACCGAATTTTGCCTAAAACATGTAAATCTCTCAAAAACGTGACCAAATTTAGCCTAAAACATGTAAATCTCTCAAAAACGTGACCAAATTTAGCCTAAAACACGTAAATCTCTCAAAAACGTGACCAAATTTAGCCGAAAACACGTAAATCTCTCAAAAACGTGACCACATTTAGTCTAAAACACATAAATCTCTCAAAAACGTGACCAAATTTAGCATAAAACATGTAAATCTCTCAAAAACGTGACCGAATTTTCCCTAAAACATGTAAATCTCTCAAAAACGTGACCGAATTTTGCCTAAAACATGCAAATCTCTCAAAAACGTGACTGAATTTTCCCTAAAACATGTAAATCTCTCAAAAACGTGACCACATTTTGCCTAAAATACGTAAATCTCTCAAAAACGTGACCACATTTTGCCTAAAATACGTAAATCTCTCAAAAACGTGACAAAATGTAGCCAAAAACATGTAAATCGCTCAAAAACGTGACCAAATTTAGCCTTTCCATTTAAATCTCTCAAGAACGTGACCAAATTTAGCCTTTCCATTTAAATCTCTCAAAAACGTGACCAAATTTAGCCTAAAACATGTAAATCTCTCAAAAACGTGACCAAATTTTGCCTAAAACATGTAAATCTCTCAAAAACGTGACCAAATTTTGCCTAAAACATGTAAATCTCTCAAAAACGTGACCAAATTTTGCCTAAAACATGTAAATCTCTCAAAAACTTGACCAAATTTTGCCTAAAACATGTAAATCTCTCAAAAACGTGACCGAATTTTGCCTAAAACATGTAAATCTCTCAAAAACGTGACCGAATTTAGCCTAAAACATGTAAATCTCTCAAAAACGTGACCAAATTTAGCGTAAAACATGTAAACTCTCAAAAACGTGACCAAATTTAGCCTAAAACATGTAAATCTCTAAAAAACGTGACCAAATTTAGCCTAAAACATGTAAATCTCTCAAAAACGTGACCAAATTTAGCCTAAAACATGTAAATCTCTCAAAAACGTGACCAAATTTAGCCTATAACACGTAAATCTCTCAAAAACGTGACCAAATTTAGCCGAAAACACGTAAATCTCTCAAAAACGTGACCACATTTAGTCGAAAACACATAAATCTTTCAAAAACGTGACCAAATTTAGCCTAAAACATGAAAATCTCTCAAAAACGTGACCGAATTTTCCCTAAAACATGTAAATCTCTCAAAAACGTGACCGAATTTTGCCTAAAACATGCAAATCTCTCAAAAACGTGACCGAATTTTCCCTAAAACATGTAAATCTCTCAAAAACGTGACCACATTTTGCCTAAAATATGTAAATCTCTCAAAAACGTGACCAAATGTAGCCTAAAACACGTAAATCTCTCAAAAACGTGACAAAATGTAGCCAAAAACATGTAAATCGCTCAAAAACGTGACCAAATTTAGCCTAAAACATGTAAATCTCTCAAAAACGTGGCCAAATTTAGCCTAAAACATGTAAATCTCTAAAAAACGTGACCAAATTTTGCCTAAAACATGGAAATCTCTCAAAAACGTGACCAAATTTTGCCTAAAACATGCAAATCTCTCAAAAACGTGACCAAATTTTGCCTAAAACATGCAAATCTCTCAAAAACGTGACCGAATTTTCCCTAAAACATGTAAATCTCTCAAAAACGTGACCACATTTTGCCTAAAATACGTAAATCTCTCAAAAACGTGACTAAATGTAGCCTAAAACACGTAAATCTCTCAAAAACGTGACAAAATGTAGCCAAAAACATGTAAATCGCTCAAAAACGTGACCAAATTTAGCCTAAAACATGTAAATCTCTCAAAAACGTGGCCAAATTTAGCCTAAAACATGTAAATCTCTAAAAAACGTGACCAAATTTTGCCTAAAACATGGAAATCTCTCAAAAACGTGACCAAATTTTGCCTAAAACATGGAAATCTCTCAAAAATGTGACCAAATTTTGCCTAAAACATGCAAATCTCTCAAAAACGTGACCAAATTTTGCCTAAAACATGCAAATCTCTCAAAAACGTGACCGAATTTTCCCTAAAACATGTAAATCTCTCAAAAACGTGACCACATTTTCCCTAAAATACGTAAATCTCTCAAAAACGTGACCAAATTTAGCCTAAAACACGTAAATCTCTCAAAAACGTGACAAAATGTAGCCAAAAACATGTAAATCGCTCAAAAACGAGACCAAATTTAGCCTTTCCATTTAAATCTCTCAAAAACGTGACCAAATTTAGCCTAAAACATGTAAATCTCTCAAAAACGTGACCAAATTTAGCCGAAAACACGTAAATCTCTCAAAAACGTGACCACATTTAGTCTAAAACACATAAATCTCTCAAAAACGTGACCAAATTTAGCCTAAAACATGTAAATCTCTCAAAAACGTGACCGAATTTTCCCTAAAACATGTAAATCTCTCAAAAACGTGACCGAATTTTGCCTAAAACATGCAAATCTCTCAAAAACGTGACTGAATTTTCCCTAAAACATGTAAATCTCTCAAAAACGTGACCACATTTTGCCTAAAATACGTAAATCTCTCAAAAACGTGACCAAATTTTGCCTAAAATACGTAAATCTCTCAAAAACGTGACCAAATTTAGCCTAAAACACGTAAATCTCTCAAAAACGTGACAAAATGTAGCCAAAAACATGTAAATCGCTCAAAAACGTGACCAAATTTAGCCTTTCCATTTAAATCTCTCAAGAACGTGACCAAATTTAGCCTTTCCATTTAAATCTCTCAAAAACGTGACCAAATTTAGCCTAAAACATGTAAATCTCTCAAAAACGTGACCCAATTTAGCCTAAAACATGTAAATCTCTCAAAAACGTGACCAAATTTTGCCTAAAACATGTAAATCTCTCAAAAACGTGACCAAATTTTGCCTAAAACATGTAAATCTCTCAAAAACGTGACCGAATTTTGCCTAAAACATATAAATCTCAAAAACGTGACCGAATTTAGCCTAAAACATGTAAATCTCTCAAAAACGTGGCCAAATTTAGCCTAAAACATGGAAATCTCTAAAAAACGTGACCAATTTTTGCCTAAAACATGGAAATCTCTCAAAAACGTGACCAAATTTTGCCTAAAACATGGAAATCTCTCAAAAACGTGACCAAATTTAGCCTAAAACATGGAAATCTCTCAAAAATGTGACCAAATTTAGCCTAAAACATGTAAATCTCTCAAAAACGTGACCAAATTTAGCCTAAAACATGTAAATCTCTCAAAAACGTGACCAAATTTAACCTAAAACATGTAAATCTCTCAAAAACGTGACCAAATTTAGCCTAAAACACGTAAATCTCTCAAAAACATGACCGAATTTAGCCAAAAGATGTAAATCTCTCAAAAACGTGACAGAATTCAGCCAAAAACATGTATATCTCTCAAAAACGTGACAAAATTGAGTCAAAAACATGTAAATCGCTCAAAAACGTGACAAAATTTAGCGAAAAACATGTAAATCTCTCATAAACGTGACCAGATTTAGCCTAAAACGTGTAAATCTCTCAAAAACGTGACCAAATTTAGCCTAAAATACGTAAATCTCTTTAAAACGTGACCAAATTTAGCCTAAAACACATAAATCTCTCAAAAACGTGACCAGATTTGGCCTAAAACACGTAAATCTCTCAAAAACGTGACCAAATTTAGCCTAAAACACGTAAATCTCTCAAAAACGGGACCAAATTTAGCCGAAAACATGTAAGTCTCTCAAAAACGTGACCAAATTTAGCCTAAAACATGTAAATCTCTAAAAAACGTGACCAAATTTAGCCTAAAACATGTAAACTCTCAAAAACGTGACCAAATTTAGCCTAAAACATGTAAATCTCTCAAAAACGTGACCAAATTTAGCCTAAAACATGTAAATCTCTCAACAACGTGACCAAATTTAGCCTAAAACATGTAAATCTCTCAAAAACGTGACCAAATTTAGCCGAAAACACGTAAATCTCTCAAAAACGTGACCACATTTAGTCTAAAACACATAAATCTCTCAAAAACGTGACCAGATTTAGCCTAAAACATGTAAATCTCTCAAAAACGTGACCGAATTTTCCCTAAAACATGTAAATCTCTCAAAAACGTGACCGAATTTTGCCTAAAACATGTAAATCTCTCAAAAACGTGACCGAATTTAGCCTAAAACATGTAAATCTCTCAAAAACGTGACCAAATTTAGCGTAAAACATGTAAACTCTCAAAAACGTGACCGAATTTTGCCTAAAACATATAAATCTCTCAAAAACGTGACCGAATTTAGCCTAAAACATGTAAATCTCTCAAAAACGTGGCCAAATTTAGCCTAAAACATGTAAATCTCTAAAAAACATGACCAAATTTTGCCTAAAACATGGAAATCTCTCAAAAACGTGACCAAATTTTGCCTAAAACATGGAAATCTCTCAAAAACGTGACCAAATTTGGCCTAAAACATGGAAATCTCTCAAAAATGTGACCAAATTCAGCCTAAAACATGTAAATCTCTCAAAAACGTGACCAAATTTAGCCTAAAACATGTAAATCTCTCAAAAACGTGACCAAATTTAACCTAAAACATGTAAATCTCTCAAAAACGTGACCAAATTTAGCCAAAAACATGAAAATCTCTCAAAAACGTGACCAAATTTAGCCTAAAACACGTAAATCTCTCAAAAACATGACCGAATTTAGCCAAAAGATGTAAATCTCTCAAAAACGTGACAGAATTCAGCCAAAAACATGTATATCTCTCAAAAACGTGACAAAATTGAGTCAAAAACATGTAAATCGCTCAAAAACGTGACCAGATTTGGCCTAAAATATGTAAATCTCTCAAAAACGTGACCAAAATTAGCCTAAAACACGTAAATCTCTCAAAAACGGGACCAAATTTAGCCGAAAACATGTAAGTCTCTCAAAAACGTGACCAAATTTAGCCTAAAACATGTAAATCTCTCAAAAACGTGACCAAATTTAGCCTAAAACATGTAAACTCTCAAAAACGTGACCAAATTTAGCCTAAAACATGTAAATCTCTCAAAAACGTGACCAAATTTAGCCTAAAACATGTAAATCTCTCAACAACGTGACCAAATTTAGCCTAAAACACGTAAATCTCTCAAAAACGTGACCACATTTAGTCTAAAACACATAAATCTCTCAAAAACGTGACCAAATTTAGCCTAAAACATGTAAATCTCTCAAAAACGTGACCAAATTTAGCCTAAAACATGTAAACTCTCAAAAACGTGACCAAATTTAGCCTAAAACATGTAAATCTCTCAAAAACGTTACCAAATTTAGCCTAAAACATGTAAATCTCTCAACAACGTGACCAACTTTAGCCAAAAACACGTAAATCTCTCAAAAACGTGACCACATTTAGTCTAAAACACATAAATCTCTCAAAAACGTGACCAAATTTAGCCTAAAACATGTAAATCTCTCAAAAACGTGACCGAATTTTCCCTAAAACATGTAAATCTCTCAAAAACGTGACCGAATTTTGCCTAAAACATGCAAATCTCTCAAAAACGTGACCGAATTTTCCCTAAAACATGTAAATCTCTCAAAAACGTGACCACATTTTGCCTAAAATACGTAAATCTCTCAAAAACGTGACCAAATTTAGCCTAAAACACGTAAATCTCTCAAAAACGTGACAAAATCTAGCCAAAAACATGTAAATCGCTCATAAACGTGACCAAATTTAGCCTTTCCATTTAAATCTCTCAAAAACGTGACCAAATTTAGCCTAAAACATGTAAATCTCTCAAAAACGTGACCAAATTTAGCCGAAAACATGTAAATCTCTCAAAAACGTGACGACATTTAGCCTAAAACATGTAAATCTCTCAAAAACGTGACCAAATTTAGCCAAAAACATGTAAATCTCTCAAAAACGTGACCAAATTTAGCCTAAAACATGTAAACTCTCAAAAACGTGAAAAGAGTGAAAGGCTCTCAGAATCAGCTTCATCGTGGGAGATACCGATTCTTCTAAAAGCTTTTTTTTCTACAGCATGAAGCCGAGCTAGGTGTGAGGCAGGGGCACCAGCCCAGAGGGGGGAGCTGTACTCCATCAAACTGCAGTTGAAAGTTTTGTGTGTGTTTAGGAGCTTAGTAGTGCCACGAAGGATGGACTTCGCGCGACGGAGGATGCCCAGTCGGCGACTGGCGTTGGAGGCCAGATTTTAAATGTGGTTTTCCCAGGAAAGATAATGGCAGATAGTGAGACCCAAAAGCTTGAGTGACAGATCTTCTTTGAGAGGATTGTTGAGAAAGTAGATGGGAAGGTTTTACAGATGGTCTTTTCGGAGAGACAAAGTGAGAGTGTGAGATTTGTCAAGATTGAAAGACATGTTTCAAGTGTTTGACCAGTTTGTGATTTTTTGTCCAGGTTGCAGAGAGTAAAGAGGCTGCTGCCTGCAGTTTTGAGGGATGATAGATGGAACGGCAGAGAGTGAAGTCATCAGCAAAAATATAAAGTAGATTTTCCAGAGGGTCGGAGAGATCATTGAAGACTAGAAAAGCACAGGGCACAGAAACTGCCTTGAGGAACTCCAGTCTGGACAGGAAGAGAGATGAGGGAATTCCATTGACAGCCACACGTTGACTAAGACAGGAGAGGTAGTCCTTAGCCATGAGCGGAGATTGGCATGGATACTATAGGAGAAGAGTTTGGTGAGCAGCACGGGGTGCCAGACAGTATCGAAGGCACGAGATATGTCAAGGGAGACAGCTCTGATTTCCTGTTTGGTGTTGAGGGCCTCCATCCATTGTTGAGACAGCAGAAGCAGCATTTCCAGAGTAGAGTGACCTGGTCTGAATCTAAATTGATGATCAGAGATCAAGCCATTGGAGAAGAGGCAGGATTTAATATCAGAAGCAATGATGGATTCCATGACTTTGCTGATGATTGGGAGCAGACTGATTGATCTGTAGTTGCAAGGGTCTGTTTTGGCACCTTTTTTATATAAAGCAGTAATGTTGGCTGATTTCCAAGCAGATGTTAGATGAGCTTAAGCAAAAGAGAGGGTGAAGAGAACAGAGAGAGGGTGATATAGAGCGGCAGAGCAGGATTTTAGGACCCGTGGGCTGATGCCGTCTGGTCCAGTTGCAGAATCAGAGTCGAGGTTTGACAGAAACTTCTCCACCTTGTCAGCAGAGAAGGACACAGAGTCCAAGAGCAGCTGGGTTCGACTGGGTAAGGTGGGTAATAGCAGTGGAAAAACATGCTCATACCATCATACCATCATGTTCCACAGATGCCCCAATGGTTGTCCAGTGGGCTGTACCGTTCCTGTCCATGCGGATTGACCTGCGTCCATAGACCTGCACAGCATGGTCACCACATGATGGTTGTCCCAGAGTCTCAGGGAGTGGCTGTTAGGCCGCATGCTCGGGCGGTCACCACATCAGGCCCTTATTGGCCGTCCGTGGTGCCACCAGGAAAACATGGCCCACAACACCTCCCCCTAGTGGTCCTCATGATGCACGATGGTAGGTGCCTGTGAGGGACCACCTCGGACCCCCGGAGGTCCCAACCCTCTCCATGGTCCGGCGACCCTGCCGGCCCGAGACACTCGCTCGGGTGGTGCCCCGTTGGACCAGGGATGCCACACTCCACCAGACTCTCCGTGGGGCCCAAATCGTACCACAACAGATGAAAGTTCCGGATACCATGACCAAAATCTCCTCCAGCACAGCTTCCCAGCTGCCTGGCACAACCCAATTTCCCAGGGGGGCAATTTCCCATGAGGCCGACCCCTTTAGTCTCCCCTGGTCCGAATTCCGCAGCCCGGGGACCAATTCCCTCAAAGGCTGCGCCAAATTTAATTCCCATTTAAATTTGAGTTTAATTTTAACTTTCATGAAAAAAAATTTTGCCTCAAGTGTCCAACCACAGCTGCAGGTTATAACCCCTTATTCGGGTTTTTCTGCCCCTCCATGCAGCTGTTCCAAATTCCCTATGGGGATCGCCTTTCCCGAGGCTCTTCCTCCCGAGTCCCCCCTGACCGAATCCAGCTCGGGGCCAAAACACCTCCCCCCCCCCCCCCCCCCCCCCAGCTGGGTGCTCTATTTCGAAACCTCCGGTGCCCAAATGTTGCTCGTGGTGAGGGTCCCCTGGGTCACCTTAATCTCAACCTGGAGATGCTTAACAGACAAACTCACCTTGCCTCGCAGACTCTGTTGGACTCGAGCAACCTCCCCCTTAATGGTATTGTCCCAAGTGTTCAGCCACTCCTGTAACATTTCATCCATCCTTCCCCCAGTCAATAGTGGCCTCCACAGGCCTCTATCAATTAACACCCGCACTTGTTCTGTTACAAGGGGACTCCAATTCTTTCACCTCTTCCGCCAATTCACCACCTTGGTGATCCAAAAATCCCCATTCCTCTCCCTGCTGTTGCCATCTGACATCCACACAGGTGTGATGTTCACCTGGGCCATTTTTAAAGAAACATTTCCTCTCCTGTGACAAAATTTATTTTGTTCACTTTGGGCTTTTATTACTTTCGTTCGCGCTATTATTTCTTCAGTTTTGGCTTTTATTTCTTCAGTTTTGGCTTTTATTTCTTCAGTTTCGGCTTTTATTTCATAATTTCGGGCATCCATTCATTCACTACAGGCATCCATTTTAGCCATCATTCGTTCAGTATGGGCATTCATTTCCTCTTTTAATTTCATTAATAATTGAAACAAGCCCTGGTTAGACATCGTACCTATTCCCTGCGTCTCAGACTCCGACGTTACAGGGGAAAGAGTTCTGGTGCTCGGGAAGGGGAGGTTCTAATTGTTACATGCTCCTCCCCAAACCCCGGTCACGGTGTACCTCCGAGCCCCGAGAGGAGTCACGGCAGAAAGATGTGTTATTCTGTATGTCAAAGATTAATGGTGAAACCACACCAATTGTTACCAACAAACAAGTATTGCATTAAGATCACACAAGAATAACAGTACAACAACAATAGTAATCAATTGTACAACCAATATATATTTCCTATGATGGTACCACCATCAGGTTCGTACAATATAACTCACTGTGCTCCAAGTGAGCGAAAAGAAGAGCATTCCCCAATGTCTCCATTCCGGCATCAAGCCCAAGTCGATCCGCTCCAGTGATCGTCAGAACGATGTCTAATCGAGACCAGAATCCCGTTCGGATGACAGTCACAGTCCCGTTGCCAAAGCTGCGCAAAGGTGCCCTCAAGGCGACTGGGAAATCACACCCTCAGGTATGGACGTTCCACGGCTCCAAATCGGCGAACCGCAGATTTCCCACTCAAAAGTCACGTGACACACGCACACCAGATTAACGTCTGAATGCGGTGAAAATGGTTGAAATGAAGTGAAAAACCTTGAGCAATGCGCGAAGTGCGCGAGTCAAAATGGCCGACGGCCCGTTCTCGAGGCGTAATGACACTACGATGATTCTCCTCGGAATCAACCGCAAAATCTGACATGCAGGTTGATCTGTCACAGCGATAACAACTCTGTCGCAGGAATCCCTTTCCCGGGAAACCCAAAGTTCACTCGTGACTCTCGTTCACCAATCGTTCGCTCCAGACCTCAAAGCAACTAGGCTTCTTATCTGACTCACTCGCTCCGCCTTCCTCTCCTCCTCTTCCTCTTCATCGTCATCCGGTTCCGGTTTCATTTAAAACATTAATTTTTTTAACCTTTTGAAAATAGCAATCTCTATCTCCCTCAAACGGCAACAATAATAGTACATGGAATCAAAAATGTTTACAGTGGATGAAAACCACAACAACAGAAGTGACGAATCCGTAACAATTCCCTCCCTCAAGAAAGAAAGTTTGAACATCGTGAAAACTTTATTTGCAGGCAAAAACTCTTTTAACAAACAAAAGTAAAACTCACACCCAAATTATCAATTCACGTGAGCAACAATAATTAATATTCCCCAAAATAAAGCAACAAAACTTCCAAACAACCCACAGAAATTTCCAAAGTTAGTTCACTCTGGATAAAGCATCAGCAACGACGTTGTCCCTGCCCTTTACATGCTCAATTTCCAAGTTGAACTCCTGCAAAGCCAAACTCCATCTCATCAACCTCTGGTTTTTATTTCTCATTTTTTGAATGAAGGTGAAGGGGTTGTGATCAAAAATCCAAAGCAAAGCAAATGTATTGCACTTTTTGAAGGAGGCCTAGCTGAGAGCCAGGTTTCATGGTGGTTGGGTGGTGAGGCCTGGAAGTATTCACTGCATGGACGCATTTAGGAATGTGGAGTTCATGGGTTAAACCGTGTAGGAATCTTGGCTCGGCTGCTCCTGAGCACTTAGTGCTTAACTCTTCTCTTGATCATAAAAATCATAATCACAGTTGAAGAGTCGGGTGCTGTAGTCACGTGAGTAGCGGTCCCCATCTCGGCTACCACCGTAATAGTCATCCCGTCGAGAGTTGCCAAAACTGCGCTGCTGCTGCTGGGAGCCTCCGTAGTAATCACGACTGTGGCCACCACCAAAACTACTACTCCCACCCCGGGAGCCATAGCCACCCCTGAAACTACCTCCACGTTTTCCTCCTCTGTAGCCCCCTTGACGCCCATGGCCTGTCTTCTCTACTGTTATGGTCCGACCATCCAAATCCATGCCATTCAAACCCTGTTCTGCATCTTTGGCGTCCTTTGTGTTTTCAAACGTGACAGCCAAACCCTCTCGACTTTTGCGTCTCCCTATCTTTTATCAGCAGCACTTCCAAGAGTGGTCCATATTTGCGAAAGATAGAGTCCAGAACATCTTCACTTGTGTCAAAGTTCAGTCCACCTACAAAGAGCTTGCCAACATTGCCTCCATCCATGACTTGTGTGTGCTGACACTTAGTTTCAGGGTACTCGACAAGAAGTGCCTGTGCAAAGCGTAACGTCAGTACCTTCTCCTTCTCTTCAGAGCGCTTCCTACCCATAGCACGAGTCGCGGCACAGGATGGAAAGACACCCGGAATCTCCTGCTCTAACTGTGCGGTGTTATTTTCCATACTAGGCTTTTCAACAAACATCGGATTACCAGAAATTCGACCACCGGCCAAATCATTCCCGATAACAAAAGAGATTCCCTCTACAGGAAGAGTGGCTTGTAAACCTATGGTGACCGGTCCTGACACCAAATCAGACTTCAAATGGATGACATGAAGTGGAGCTTTAAAACAGCCACCAGCCCCCTGTAAAAGAACACTAACACCAGTTGCCGTCTTCTCTGACAATGGCAAAATGCCCTCAAGCATCAAAGATTGATGTGCTCCTGTGTCCCTCAATACCCTAACAGGTCTCTGGTTTGTTAAGTCTCCATCCAGTGACACAAACCCCTCTGAAATAAAAGGTTTGTAACCCTCTTGAACAAGGTCGTTCTGTGATGCCATAGCTTTGGCATGGGAACCTTCACAAGGCACTGTCCTCCAAGGACGATTTCTCACATTTCCCAATGCATTCGGAGTTGCACTAGTTTGACTCCGCTCCTGATTTTTCCTTTTCAGGGCGTAACATTGGGACATCAAATGTCCAGGTTTCTTGCAAAAACCGCAAGTAGGCCCGGAGGAAAAACTCGACGTCTGCCTCGGGCCCCCCGGAAGATAAGTCTGTCTGGGAACTGTAGTCTTCTGATCCCTAAAAGTCGCGGTATCAGATTTGTCCCCATAGTCATCTCTAGGCCGCCTCCATGAATATTTGTTCTCCGCACCTGATTTACCATAACTCCCCTGGCGAACTCTAGGCGGGAAGTTAGGTTTGTGGAACCCCATCCTGGGTGTCAAGGCATAGTCATCTGCCACGGTTGCTGACACATACAACTCTGGTACTTTCTTTTCATCCAGATGTACTTTGATGTCCGCGTGGACACACTGTTTGAATTCCTCCACCAAGATCAATTGTCGCAACAGGTTGAAGTCTTTCCCAATCTCCTTTGAGTCACACCACCGATCAAACATGGTTTCCTTCATTCTGGCACACTCCACATGGGTCTCACTCTCCCTCTTCCTGGCGTTCCTGAATTTTTGCCGGTAAGCTTCAGGGACCAATTCATAGGCTTTGAGAATGGTTTTCTTCACGATCTCATAATCTGCACATTAGTCAATCGGTAAAGCCGAATCGATATCTTGAGCTTTACCCACCAGAACACTTTGCACTAACATAGTCCAGGACCCCACAGGCCATTTTAGCATTTGAGCCACTTTCTCAAAGTGTAAAAAAAACTTGGCTACCTCCTTTTCATTGAAGGGTGGAACCAGCCTCACATGCCTACCAACATCCCAAGTGTTCTGACTTGTTGTCGAACTAGCCGGCATGGATACTACTTCTCGCCGTTCTCCCATTAATTCCAGCTCCTTGAGTTTAAGTTCCTTCTGATACTCCATGTCACGTTCCTTTAACTCACTTTCGGCTCTCCTTTCCTCTGCTCTTTCCTCTGCTCTTCTTTCTTCTTCAGCTCTCCTTTCCTCTGCTCTTCTCTCCTCGAGTTCTCGTTCCTGTTCTGCTCTTCTTTCCTCGAGTTCCTTTTCAGCTCTCCTTTCCTCTGCTCTTTCCTCTGCTCTTCTTCCCTCGAGTTCTCGTTCCTGTTCTGCTCTTTCCTTTTCTGCTTTCCTTTCCTCTGCTTTTAACCATTCCTGGCTCTGCAGTTGCATCTCCATTATCCGGAGCTCCACATTTTCTTTTTCCTCGGGTAACCAATCCAAGGCTACCTCTTTCCATGTTCCTTGTCCCACCAGAGATTCTACCACCAATGTCTGTATCTCTGCTTTCTTCATATTAACTCGGACCTCCAAGTTAAAATATTTGGCCAATATCAAGAGTTCCGATCTTTTTAACGCTTGGAACTGTGCCTCATTAGGGGACGCCGCAAACTTTTCTGCATCAAACACCATGGTGACTATTAGTTAGCACCTGTTAACCTTCACACAAAAATTTTCAAATTTTTTTTTTTTGAAAAATTTGGGAATGTTAGAGAAATTCCAAATTTGGGAATTTTGGGAATGTTAGGGAATTCTATCCAGGACGAATGTTAGGGAATTTAATCCCGGACGACGATGTTAGGGAATTTAATCAGCAAAGAAGAGCCCCCGATTTCTCTATCCCGGACGAGCCCCCAATTTCTGTTAAGTGCTCCTCCCCAAACCCCGGTCACGGTGTACCTCCGAGCCCCGAGAGGAGTCACGGCAGAAAGATCTGTTATTCTGTATGCCAAAAATCAATGGTGAAACCACACCAATTGTTACCAACAAACAAGTATTGGATGAAGATCACACAAGAATAACAGTACAAAAACAATAGTAATCAATTTTACAACCAATATATATTTCCTATGATGGTACCATCAGGTTCGTACAATATAACTCACTGTGCTCCAAGTGAGCGAAAAGAAGAACATTCCCCAATGTCTCTATTCCAGCATCAAGCCCAAGTCGATCCGCTCCAGCGATCGTCAGAACGATGTCTAATCGACACCAGAGTCCCGTTCGGATGACAGTCACAGTCCCGCTGCTAAAGCTGTGCAAAGGTGCCCTCAAGGCGACTGGGAAATCACACCCTCGGGTACGGACGTTCCACGGCTCCAAATCGGAGAACCGCAGATTTCCCACTCAAAAGTCACGTGACATGCGCACACCAGATTAACGTCTGAATGCGGTGAAAATGGTTGAAGCGAAGTGAAAACCCTTGAGCGATGCGCGAAGCGCGTGAGTCAAAATGGCCGACGGCCCGTTCTCGAGGTGTAACGGCACTACGATGATTCTCCTTGGAATCAACCGCAAAACCTGACACGCAGGTTGATCTGCCACAGCGATAACAACTCTGTCGCAGGAATCCCTTTCCCAGGAAACCCAAAGTTCACTCGTGACTCTCGTTCGCCAATCATTCTCTCCAGACCTCGAAGCAACTCGGCTTCTTGTCTGACTCACTCGCTCCGCCTTCCTCTCCTCTTCCTCTTCGTCGTCGTCCAGTTCCGGTTTCATTTAAAACATTAATTTTTTTAACCTTTTGAATATAGTAATCTCTATCTCCCTCAAACGACAACAATAATAGTACATGGAATCAAAAATGTTAACAGTGGATGAAAACCACAACAACGGAAGTGACGAATCAGTAACACAATCCCATCATAAAACTCTACCCCCAACTCGCTTCCTTTCACCCCGGTCCCTTCTAGCCGCTCTGCCATTTCGTGCACATCCACCATTACATGATGAGCAGCTTTGCCTGCGCGCGCAATCTCCTCAAAAAAAAAAGAATTTAAATTTAACAACGCGGTTTTTTGCGTTGTCCCTGACACCAATTAATTTTAAAATATAGACCTCGGTACTACGATGCCCTCCCCTCGATGAGAGAGACGATCGTTTAAAATTGGGATTCCAAATTTTCCATGCTCAGCTCGCTTGGATCGAGGCTGTCCGATGGATTCATATCCTCAAGGTCATGACACCTTTTATCATCAGAGGGTTCGAATCCCACTCCTCGACAACATTTGTTAAGGTATCAGAAAGTTCGTATCCCACTCCTGATACCATTTGTCAAGTCTGCAGCCGATGAAGACCAGCCTTGGATGGATAGCCGGTCTGTCTTACTCGGGTGGTCAAGCCGAAAATTGGCAGTAATTTTTGTGGCGTTCAGGTTGGGACCAAAATGCTTACCTGCACGGACGAAAGCCACACTGGTTTATCCTCGGACCCAACACCATGCAAACAAGACACAACAAACAAAATGCACAGTAAGGAATTTAATACAGTAAATCAAAGAACCAAACATGAATGGTGAGGTAAAAACTAATTCCTAACTTGAGACATCTCCACTCAGACACGAAAACGGACAGGGGAATGATTAAATAAAATAAAATAAAATCCCCCCTTTTTGCCGGCACTCAGTTCTGGTCTCGACGAGCACTTTGGTGGGGTCGGTTGACGAGAGGACCTCTTATCGAAGTGCCCAAACAATGGCGCCGGTCAATCGCGCCAACATACCGAACCGTGTAGCAGGCAGCCAAACGTCTCTTGCTCATTACCAGCCCAGACACCACAACACGGTCCCCAGCTCCCCCGGAGAGCACTGAGTAAACTAACACCCCTGGCTCCAACGCTGCAAGGTTCTCTGGGCTCCGAACAGTTCCCCTCATGATCGCACCCGGGAAAAAAGCAACCGCCCCAGACGAAAGCCAGAACAAGAGAGAGGGACTGATTCTTCCTCCGTTCTCTAAGTCTCTTGATGACGTCACCCTCACCAATCATGCACCTAGGGGACGGGGCCTCACGCCCCTCTTGACCGCCCACCGATTCTCCGCCTCTAATGAGCGGGGCTTAGTTGCCGATTACGATTCCTTTGAGGCGGGGTTTATTTGTCGATCGTAATGTTCAGATCCTGGCGGCGAAGGTGGGGTGGGGTTCAGCCCGATCAGGAATGTCCGGGTTTCTGTTGGCATTTATGCTGGTAGTTGTGTTTTAATGGAGTGCTCATTATTGTTCTTGTTGTAATTGTAAAGATGTGGGTTTTTATGGCCGGCTTGTCATAATTGTAAGAAGATAGGAGAAATCACAAGAGGCAATCACATACTGGGAGAACTACCCTTAGACCCTAACTAATTTGCATGTCTTCACCCCCGTGTGAAGAACACATAAACAACCTTAAGTAAGCCCACAGTTTATCTACTTACATACATCGAGATGGACTTCCTACTCACATGCGGTCCATGTTAATACGACACAATCCTATCTCCACTATGGTATGTCATCACCGACCGCCACAAACGTAACAATACTTTAATAATTCAATGGTGTTCCTGTGGTATTTGAAATGTCTTGGAACATCTTGCTGTGGTATTCCTGCTTCCAGAATACCAAGGGTGTGAACCTCTGAAAGTTTGACGAAGACAAGATTCGTTCACCCATCCCTGAGAGAAATGGCGACACACACACACACACACACACACACACACACACACACACACACACACACACACACACACACACACACACACATCTCTCTTATAGTATGTATAGAATATAGATGTACTAAATTTACTTTAAAATTCAAAATTATGATGTACTAAATAACTGTAAATTTTACAGTAATTTAAAGTAAAATCCGACGATCGAGAGTATCAAATGTATGCCTCGTCAGCCTCAACAACGTGCTTTCACTGTGGAGCCTTTGGTCACGTTAAGCGTTTCTGCCCCAAGGTTTCGTGTTCAAAGTGTGGGGAAAATGGTCACGAAGACGCCGATTGTGAAAAGGATAATAATACTCTGGTTCCAATTAAACCGACTGAAGTTAATCCTGAGAGTTTACCTGTTCCTGCTGTTCCCACATGCAGCGAGACGAACGATAGCAGCATCCAGGTGCATGTCCCACTGATCTCTACAACCACTGGATAGCGCATCGCCCACTGAACGTAACACACACAACTGACGCTGCCGCACACACAGGTCGGCCATCTTAACCACTCGCATCGTATGCGGACGCGTCAGGAGTCAGGGAGTGAAAAACATGTAATTTGTATGCAATTCCCAACTAAGCTCGCTACTTTCCTTCAGATCTGGACTTTAAATCAAATCCCTTATACTTTAGGAGTCGTGGACGGTGAGAGAACGAGGCCATTTGGTTGAGTTCAAAGCTTGTTTATTCGTACAGAACCCGGCACACTCTGTAAAGCCCGTTTATCGGGTAGCAGTATATATACAATCAAACGCGGCAAGAGTGGGCGTGCCCGGGCGGCCTGGGCGAGCCCGGGAAAGGCAAGTCTGGACATGCCCTGGAAAGGCGAGACTGAGCGTCTCCGGGCGGCCCGGGCGAGCCCGGGAAAGGCAAGTCTGGACATGCCCGGGAAAGGCGAGACTGAGCGTCTCCGGGCGGTCTGGGCGAGCCCGGCACAGCGAATGCTCCGTGGTTGCGTCCCCGGCAGGTGCAAGGCGATTGTGTATACCCAGCGGTAACCGCTACACGCGCCCCTCCAGAATCGACTTGCACCGGCAGGGTCAATTTAAGGGGGGTCCTGATGACCCGGCCGAAGCGACCCCTGGAGGGTCGTGGGGGGGGGGGTCTGGTGTGGTGGTGGGTGGTCGAGCGGGGGGAACCGTGGACGGGGGGCGGCCTCGCCGCGACGTACTCCACTGTGCGAAGCGCTGGGGGGACGTAGGACCGGGGTTGAGCCGACCGAGGGGCTGGTCAAGTCCTCGGGGGAGGCTGCCGAGGTTCCTCGCGGGCCTCCCGAGATTGCAGTTCGCGGGTGCAGTGCCGAGAAGGCTCGAGCAGCGCTCGGCGTCGGTGCACGCGAAAAGCGGTTGAGCCAACCGAGGGGTTGGTCAAGGCCTCGGGGGAGGCTGCCGAGGTTCCTCGCGGGCCTCCCGAGGATGCAGGGTCGGAGAAGTAGTTGCGGCTGTAGTTGTAGAGTGAAGTTGTGCGAAGGTGACGAACAGCAGTGCGCACGAAAGTAACGAAGCAGCCGTGCCGCGAACGTCAGAGCACGCGCAAGAGATGAGCAGCAGTGCCACCCACATCGCGTAACTGCGTTCCTTCAGAGGGTCCTGGAGCGGGCTCGTCCCTCCGGTCGTAGAGGAGGAGCCGGGCACGGTGCGCGAACCACATGGCCGCTCGTCGGTGCCAAAACTCCGGCAGTGCGATCGAAACCGCCGTGTTCGTTTGCAGCCCCTGAATCCATTCGGGGGTAGACGAGGTCACCAGTTTAGGAGTCGTGGACGGTGAGAGAACGAGGCCATTTGGTTGAGTTCAAAGCTTGTTTATTCGTACAGAACCCGGCACACTCTGTAAAGCCCGTTTATCGGGTAGCAGTATATATACAATCAAACGCGGCGAGAGTGGGCGTGCCCGGGCGGCCTGGGCGAGCCCGGGAAAGGCAAGTCTGGACATGCCCGGGAAAGGCGAGACTGGGCGTCTCCGGGCGGCCCGGGCGAGCCCGGTAAAGGCAAGTCTGGATATGCCCGGGAAAGGCGAGACTGAGCGTCTCCTGGCGGTCTGGGCGAGCCCGGGAAAGGCGAGTCCGGACATGCCCGGGAAAGGCGAGACTGAGCGTCTCCGGGCGGTCTGGGCGAGCCCCGCACAGCGATCGCTCCGTGGTTGCGTCCCCGGCAGGTGCAAGGCGATTGTGTATACCCAGCGGTAACCGCTACAATACTATAGTTTCAAATTGTATTCTCGTAATAGAGGCCTACATCAACATCAACTTGTTTAATCATCAAAAAAATGTCCCCCACTACACCAAGTCCCAATCATTTGCTTCCTTCTTCAAAACAAAACAATGCTATTAATGTTGCAGCATTTTGCAGACGAGATCAGTAATGGCATCCACTAACAGTTCTTATTGAATGGTAATTTGTTTTCTTTGCTGAATAAAAGTAATTTTAAAAAGGTAATTACTTTCTAGTGATTTATTTCCATTCTTATTTCTTGTCAGAAGTAAACTCTTTTCAGTAGTAAATGGGGGGGGAGGGGTATGAAGGAATCTTAAAAATCATTTAAGGAATACATGTCCTGTTATGGCAATAAAAGGCAATATGTAAGGCAAAAAGTACAGTTGTGGCAATGAAAGGCAATTTGTAATTGATCGTCCTTTGGCAATGTTTGTATTTAAAGGAGTACATTTGTGGCAATACAGGGCTACATCTCGAAACAGTAATGACGTATTGCATCGTACAAACTCATCGTCTGCATTACGATTTTAAGGATGAATTTAAATACCATCTTTCCTTTGTCAAAATAATAATTTAAGGAATACATGTGTAGTTGTGTCAATGAAAGGCAATTTGTAGTTGACCGTCCTTTGGCAACGTTGGTATTTAAAGGAGTACAATTGTACTGGTACAATGAGTTATCAACTGAGGCTATTGACGTGCCGTGGTGAGGGGTAGCGAGTGCCAGCAGTCGTGAGGAGTAGCGAGTGCCAGCAGTCGTGAGGGGTCGCGAGTGACAGCAGTCGTGAGGGGTTGCGAGTGACAGCAGTCGTGAGGGGTAGCGAGTGCCAGCAGTGGTGAGTGGGTAGCGAGTGCATGCAGTGGTGAGGGGTAGCGAGTGACAGCAGTCGTGAGGGGTCGCGAGTGCCAGCAGTCGTGAGGGGTAGCGAGTGCCAGCAGTCGTGAGGGGTAGCGAGTGACAGCAGTCGTGAGGGGTAGCGAGTGCATGCAGTGGTGAGGGGTTGCGAGTGCCAGCAGTCGTGAGGGGTCGCGAGTGCCAGCAGTCGTGAGGGGTAGCGAGTGCCAGTAGTCGTGAGGGGTAGCGAGTGACAGCAGTCGTGAGGGGTAGCGAGTGCATGCAGTGGTGAGGAGTAGCGAGTGCCAGCAGTGGTGAGGAGTAGCGAGTGACAGCAGTCGTGAGGGGTCGCGAGTGCCAGCAGTCGTGAGGGGTAGCGAGTGCATGCAGTGGTGAGGGGTTGCGAGTGACAGCAGTCGTGAGGAGTAGCGAGTGCCAGCAGTGTTGAGGAGTAGCGAGTGCCAGCAGTGGTGAGTGGGTAGCAAGTGCATGCAGTGGTGAGAAGGTAGTGAGTGCATGCAGTGGTGAGTGGGTAGCGAGTGCTTGCAGTTGTGAGGGGTAGTGAGCACGTGCCGTGGTGAGGGGTAGCGAGCACATGCCGTGGTGAGGGGTAGGGAGTGCCAGCAGTGGTGAGGGTTAGTGAGCACATGCCGTGGTGAGGGGTAGTGAGCACGTGCCGTGGTGAGGGGTAGCGAGCACATGCCGTGGTGAGGGGTAGCGAGCACATGCCGTGGTGAGGGGTAGCGAGTACATGCCGTGGTGAGGGGTAGCGAGTGCCAGCAGTGGTGAGGGTTAGCGAGCACATGCCGTGGTGAGGGGTAGCGAGCACATGCCGTGGGTGAGGGGTAGCGAGTACCAGCAGTGGTGAGGGTTAGCGAGCACATGCCGTGGTGAGGGGTAGCGAGCACGTGCCGTGGTGAGGGGTAGCGAGCACATGCCGTGGTGAGGGGTAGCGAGTGCCAGCAGTGGTGAGGGTTAGCGAGCACATGCCGTGGTGAGGAGTAGCGAGTACATGCCGTGGTGAGGGGTAGCGAGCACATGCTGTGGTGAGGGGTAGCGAGCACGTGCCGTGGTGAGGGGTAGCGAGCACATGCCGTGGTGAGGGGTAGTGAGCACGTGCCGTGGTGAGGGGTAGCGAGCACATGCCGTGGTGAGGGGTAGCGAGTGCATGCAGTGGTGAGGGGTAGCGAGTGCATGCAGTGGGGAGCACATGCATGTTTACCATCCATATCTGCAGAACAGATCGACGACTCCAAGGGAATCTATATGACAAAACAAAGGGTAACATAAAAATAATTTCCATGTATTATACCGACTTATTCCAGCAAATATGGCCACAAATGATCAGGCTTCTTTACCACATCCACGTGCATATGAATGTTACTGGTTCTACAATGTATGTACATATCTGTTATACAGCTGTCAACATACAATTGATATACAATTTTATTTAGTAAATTTATTTATTCTCTATCTAAGTATTCCTTTCAGAAATTAGAAATCATAACAAGGGAACTGCCTTAGCCCTTTAGCCTTTAAGGAATAAACTACATGCATGTACATACAACATACTTTACAGTCATGTAGTGGCAGTGTTGCTTGAGCTCCGAGTCCAGACTCTTCAATGACAATGTGACTAGATCTGGAGTCTAGAGTCTAGATCTAGTCACATTGTCATTTGTGTAAAACTGTAATCAGATCTAGATCTGGAGTCGAGACTAGATCTAGTCACATTGTCATTTGTGTAAAACTGTAATCAGATCTAGATCTGGAGTCGAGACTAGATCTAGTCACATTGTCATTTGTGTAAAACTGTAATCAGATCTAGATCTGGAGTCGAGACTAGATCTAGTCACATTGTCATTTGTGTAAAACTGTAATCAGATCTAGATCTGGAGTCGAGACTAGATCTAGTCACATTGTCATTTGTGTAAAACTGTAATCAGATCTAGATCTGGAGTCGAGACTAGATCTAGTCACATTGTCATTTGTGTAAAACTGTAAGTGTAATCAGATCTAGATCTGGAGTCGAGACTAGATCTAGTCACATTGTCATTTGTGTAAAACTGTAAGTGTAATCAGATCTAGATCTGGAGTCGAGACTAGATCTAGTCACATTGTCATTTGTGTAAAACTGTAAGTGTAATCAGATCTAGATCTGGAGTCGAGACTAGATCTAGTCACATTGTCATTTGTGTAAAACTGTAAGTGTAATCAGATCTAGATCTGATTACAGTTTTACACCGCAATTTTGTGCATTTTTTTTACAGATTTTTTTTCTTCACTTACAATTAAGTAATAATTCATACTTAGCTCCACACAAATCTGTGGTTTTGCAAGCTATTTGTTTTAAAGTAGCCTAACTAAAAGTTAGATTGTAATGTAAATCTAAAATATAGAACTTTTTTACACAGCAACTAACAAGGGAATCTACACATGGGTCTGTACAAACATCCAAGTCGTTCATGTGTTGCATGCTATTAAGTATTAACTCTTAAAACAGTCTCATTTACAGTAACTTTATTATACTTACAGATGAAATGTTGGATTGCAACCCTTGCACTGCCTATTTGTGCAGTTGACCGCAGCACATGAAAGCATCTTGAGTCCATTTATAGTAATAACGAATCAAAATTATATATGTATTGGCAGGAGTGTTAACGCGAGCTTCTCTTGAAGAATCAATGCGAGTGGTTAAGATGGCGGCCGAACGTACGTTTGGCGTCAGATCGATCAGCCAATGTGCTATGCAGTGGTTGTAGAGATCAGTGGCATGTCCCTAGTCTTGAAAACGATCGTACCTTACTTCCTATTACAGAAACAGAAGCGACTCCAACTTGTACAACTTTTGCTGCCCTTCCGTCATGTAGTGAAGGAATGGAGGAGAATCCTATTATTAGTTCTAAAAAACGAAGCGCGTCGGTTCCTAATTTTTCTACCAGTTATCCCAAAAAGGTAGTATTGGAGAAGGCCAGTGTAGCTGAACATGCACCTCAATGTGTTCTTCATGCTTCCATCACGTTTGGAAAAAAGGATGGTGAATCGGATCCTGCAATTGAGGATCATATGTCTGAAAGTTTGTGTACAAACTCTGTGGATACAGATTGCTATATGGGTGAAATAAGTGGCAACGCTGAAAACGTTGATAAACCCTCGAAGTCGAACGAACCGAACTTTTACGATCATGACTCATGAGTCATGAGTCACTGTGAACGAGCAGACAGTGACTGACTTATCCCTCCACAGTGCTGCGCTACCGATGCAGATTCAAACTGTGTTACCGAGTCGCTCATTGATTCGGTAGATTGTGCTCCACATGAGTGTGAAATCGAGGTTTCAACTTCTGTTGAGCACAAAGATCACCATGGCAACGTTGATCACACAGTGGAGCTCTCCAGCGAATCTCCAGAGATACTGACAATTCCCATAGTGACCACGGAAGCCGACATCCTCGATCCTGGAGGGACCTTGTCAGACTTTTAGGAATCTGATGAGGATGTCGAGGTGCCCGAGTTGTCTCAGTCTCAGTTGAGTCAGCCAATGATAGCTCCTCAACAGGGTACTTAATTTTTTTAAATAAAACCTATAGACAGCGAAATGTAGTTATCAGGGATACATTTCCTGATTTCGGTTCATTTATTCGATCAGCAAAAGAAATAACAAGAAAGGTCAAATAATTTCCACTAACAAAGTCACAGTTTCACCGACTCAGGGAAATTAGTACAAAAGCCGGTCTTGAGATTTCGCAACACCCAATCAAGCCTTTTGATAAGGAATGAAACAACTTACCTTTGGCACCTTGAGCATTAACGGCGGAGGTGCAAGGCCCAACCGCCAAGCCGTGCAGTGCAAAGTTTGTTTCGGCGCAAAAATGTCGATGTACTTTTACTGCAGGAAACGCACATCACCCAAAACGTAGAATATGATTGGTGTCGTCTTTTTGGGGGACAGTGCTTTTTTTGCAACCTGTCTTCTCTTTCAGCAGGTGTTGCTTTAATACTTAGACCAGGGCTCGTACCTGAGTCAATCCTCTTGCAGGAGATTGTTAAAGGCCGGTTCAGCTCTCCAGAACTGGTGGTTAACAATTTCCATTTCACATTATTCAATGTGTACGCACCTCGTGAGAGTACAGAGCGGAAAGCTTTCTTTGCTTCTGTGATTAATCACCTGTAGACAGTTGATCTAAACCAATGTGTGTGTATCGGGGGAAATTTTAACTGTACCTTTGAACCTGTAATGGACAGGAACTCGGCAGAACCTCATCCCGAATCATGTATTGATTTATCCCTTTTCTTTTCTCGGGTTGGTTTGCTAGATGTATGGAGGGTACTTTACTCCAATGAACCTCAGTTTACCTGGAGCCGCCTTACCAGAGGAACAGTGTCCTTTGCGAGACTCGACCGATGGTATATAAACTCACCTTTAAGAAACGCTATAGTCTCTTCGGATTATTTCCATCAATATTCTCAGACCATCATTTAGTAACCATGGGATTTATTTTCTCTCAGTCAATAAATAAAAGTGCATACTGGAAATTTAATACCAGTCTTCTAGAAGATGGTCTATTTAAAGAAGCCTTCCAAGTATTCTGGGCTAATCAAATCCTAAGAAAGCCCTCTTTTTCTTCAGTTAATCTTTGGTGGGACAATACGAAAACCCAGATTCGGGTGTTTTGTCAACAGTTTAGAGCAAACATTACATATGTTAAGAATGTAACAATGACTTGTTTGGAAGCTGACATTGTACAGCTCGAAGGTAAACTGACTAAGAATAATAATGTAAGAAGCTATCAGTTATTACTAGAAAAGAAGACTCAGCTGAGAGAGTTAATCCAGGAGAAAGCAGCAGGGTTGTTACTTAGACTAATAGTGGGGCGGCTTAGCCCAAATATTCAAAAGAATTGTGCATTTTGTGATACAAGCACCAAATTTGGCACAAATGTACATTAATATGTTGCGAACATTTTCAGATATTGGGCCACTTGAAATTCCGTAATTTTTTTTTTTAATTTTTTTCAAATTTCGTAATTTCAAATTTTTCGGGTGACACCGTCACAATTTCGGTCTTCGAGGCCGGCCGATAGGCAAAGTGTGACCGGAAGGGACGAGGTTCTCCTGACCACGTGGCCCTCGATCTGGGAAGCGAGAGGCGTTCCATTAGTGGACGCGCCCCTCACGCCCGACTTTTGGGCGGCCCCGGCAGGCCGTTTGTTTTGACGTTCCGTGACAGGCCCCGCACCCCCACCTCCGGGCCGACCGGAAGCTTGTGCTGAGTACATCATACCTGAACAACTCAGTGAGGCAGAACACAGCAGTGCACACCAGGGTGACCCCTTCGGTGCATAAACCAATTAACCTGTCCACTGCAGGGCATATAGAAATGAAGTTATTTTCTGCATATAATAATAATATAAGTTCAGTTCTATATAACAATTTCTGTTATCACCACTACCACTACAACTACCACTACTACAAGCTTAGTCTGGAATTTTGTGGACTAACAGACAAACAGACAAGCTGGGATCAAAACATTACCTCCTTCCACCATTGAGTGTAGAGGTAAACATCATGGAAATTATATCATGCCCTAGATTTAATTCATGCTTACCCATGTATTTGCTTCACTGGTTCACAAGGTCTTTTGCATACATGTAATTCAGACTCTCGTCTTCATTGCTGACCACACAATGTTCGCAACATATTAATGTACATTTGTGCCAAATTTGGTGCTTGTATCACAAAATGCACAATTCTTTTGAATATTTGGGCTAAGCCGCCCCACTATATCGGCCGGCCTCGAAGACCGAAATTGTGACGGTGTCACCCGAAAAATTTGAAATTACGAAATTTGAAAAAATTTGAAAAAAAAAATTACGGAATTTCAAGTGGCCCAATATCTGAAAATGTTCGCAACATATTAATGTACATTTATGCCAAATTTGGTGCTTGTATCACAAAATGCACAACAGGTTTGCTATGCTGCTACACTATAAGGGTTAAGAACTTAAAGGTTTCAGATAACCCTAGTAAAGCTTTTTTTCATCTGGATTCTGTCAGTAAATCGCCCAAGAACATTTTTTCTGTCATTGATCCTTGTGGAGCTGTTGTTGTAAATCCCAGAGACATACGTTAAATATTTATTTTCCAAACTGTTTACAAAACAGGTTGTTTGTGATGAAACAATGAGACTTTTAACCTCTCACCTCTCTTTGTTAACTGAGCCCCAGCGCCTGGAATTGGACACTCCAATTGCGCTCGAGCAGTTAATGCAAGCCCCAGCTGGAATGGACATGGGAAGAGCCCCCGGAATCGATGGCCTGCCGGCTGAATTTTATGTGGAATCTTGGGAACTGTTAGGTCCAGAACTGATGCAAGTTCTTGAATCATCACTGACTCATGGAGAATTGCATTTAAGTTTGAGAAGAGCGGTGATGTCCCTTCTTCCAAAGGCTGGTGATTTGTGACAGATAAAGAATTGAAGACCTGTTTCTCTACTATGCACTGATTATAAAAAAAATTCAAAAGTCTTGGCGAATTGAGTTAAAAAGGTAATTAGCGATTTGGTTCACCCTGATCAGAGTTATTGTATCCCAGGTAGATCCATGTATGATAACATATTTTTCATTAGAGATCTGATAGATGGCAACTGTATGCAGAATGACTTTGGTATAATTTTTCTTGATTTAGAAAAGGCTTTTGATAGCATCGATCACGTCTTTTTGAATCATGTGTTTGAAGCTTGTGGATTTGGAGCAAATTTTAGGACTTATATTGCTTTATTGTACAACAATATATTCAGCTTAATTAAGGTAAATAATGAGCTTTGTTCTCCCATATAGGTTCAAAGGGGGGTAAGGCAAGGTTGCCCTGTCTTGGCTTACTGTTAACCCTTGTAATGGAATCACTTCTCGTGTTATTAAGGAATAACGTTTCTGGAATGAGTATATCTCCTGAATATCCTTCAGTTGTCGTATCGGCGTATGCTGATGATGTCTCAGTTATTGTTAAAGACAATAACGACATTGCAGCCCTTGTTAAATGCCTACATTTGTTTGTATGACTAGCTATGGCCCCAAGCTGAAAAAATGTCCCACATACCATTTTTATGCAAATTACTGCTGCAAATTTTATGCAAAATTATGCAAATTTTATGCAAATTTTTGATGAGGAGTAGAGTTGAGGGGTCTTTGAGGGCTTCATCGAGGTGCTCTCGGTTGCAAGACTGGGTCATTCTGAGAAGCACAGCAGGGTCAGAGATCATGATGTTCTCCTCCTCAGTGAATCTCTCCATCAACAGCCTCTCCATTGCCTCACACACTGTTTTGAGGCAAAAGAGGGACTTTGCGTAGGCCTTTCCACTGAGAACACCTTTGAGAGATCCACTTGTTACTAGTTGTGCCTCAAAGAGAATCTCTGCATATCCAGAACCACGCATCTTGTGTCCAGTGAGCATCCCGATGTAGTTCATGGATGTGTGGAAGGGTTCAATCGTTACTACATGACTAGCAAATTCATTTGGCCAGCGCCAGATGATGGGAAGGGCTTTCATGCAGACACCCAGATCAAATGTATTCAGGACCCATCTCTGACCCACCTCAGCAGTTGCTGCCTCGGAACGCTTCAGTAGCTCACGAACAACTGCGTTGTCTGTGATCGGTTGGTGGATAGGCGTGCAGTAGTCGACTGTTGATTTGCTGGGTGGGGGAGAACCAGTTGCAGAGGTGAAACCCCCTAGCCCAGGCACAGGCTGCAGGCCATTGCCATGCCATGCAGGCACCAGGCACAGACCGATCACAGACAACGCAGTTGTTCGTGAGCTACTGAAGCGTTCCGAGGCAGCAACTGCTGAGGTGGGTCAGAGATGGGTCCTGAATACATTTGATCTGGGTGTCTGCATGAAAGCCCTTCCCATCATCTGGCGCTGGCCAAATGAATTTGCTAGTCATGTAGTAACGATTGGACCCTTCCACACATCCATGAACTACATCGGGATGCTCACTGGACACAAGATGCGTGGTTCTGGATATGCAGAGATTCTCTTTGAGGCACAACTAGTAACAAGTGGATCTCTCAAAGGTGTTCTCAGTGGAAAGGCCTACGCAAAGTCCCTCTTTTGCCTCAAAACAGTGTGTGAGGCAATGGAGAGGCTGTTGATGGAGAGATTCACTGAGGAGGAGAACATCATGATCTCTGACCCTGCTGTGCTTCTCAGAATGACCCAGTCTTGCAACCGAGAGCACCTCGATGAAGCCCTCAAAGACCCCTCAACTCTACTCCTCATCAAAAATTTGCATAAAATTTGCATAATTTTGCATAAAATTTGCAGCAGTAATTTGCATAAAAATGGTATGTGGGACATTTTTCAGCTTGGGGCCATAGCTAGTCATTTTCTACACATTTTTTCCAATCTAGAAACACTGATTAGAAGTATATCTCCGGGGGGTGCAGGGGGACCTAGTCTTCCTACTAGACTATTGGTTTAGCTTCCTCTTTGAAGTGCAACTGTGAAAAGAGCAACGCTTTATGGGTTCCCTCTGTCAGGAACAGTGCATCTGGAATGGCGCTAGCCCCACCAATACACATTCCTGCAAGTTTAAAGTGGGTGGATGAAGGTGTTCGCTATCTTGGAGTATTTCTTGGATCCCCACAGTACAGGCAGAAGAACTGGGAAGGTGTTGCTGAATGCGTAAAAAAGAGATTGAGTAGGTGGAGGAGAGCCCTGCCTCACCTTTCGTATAAGCACCGAGTTTTGGTAGTCAAGAATCTAGTCGCCTCATTCTTGTGGCACAGATTCATCTGCCTGCAACCACCAGACGGCTTGGTGAAGGAAGTGCAAAGGCAACTGTTGGATTTATTTTGGGGAGGTCATTACTGGATATGGTCAAACGTTTTATGCCGTCCAGTGGCCGAGGGTGGCCAGAGTAATCAGAGTATGGTCGACGTCAGGAGCCGTATAATGGCGTTTTGGCTATGCTCTGTACAAAAACTTTTGGCGAAAGAGCAATTACCAAACCATGTCTTGGCCACCCACATTTTGCGGAAAGCAGACGGGCTTGGATATGGCCGTGAATGTTTCTTGGTCCTGCTTCAACAAGTTGACATATCTCCTCTTCCTGTTTTTTATCAGAGTGTGTTGAATGCTTGGCAGAACCTCACAGTGTGCCGTCAAGAAGACAACTACGACATCCATATGTTTGCACAAGAGCCTTTGTTCTGCAATCGGCTTTTTCCTAACATTCACAAAAGTAGGGACCTCTGCCAGCATTTCATAATTGCCGGCATCACAAAAGTATGGCACCTCCGGCATGTTTCAGGTTGCGGGTGGAAATCAGCTCGAGAAGTAGCCGAGCTAGCAGGAATTCGGTCTGAAAGAGTGATTGCAAAAATGTTGAGATGGGTAATACGAATAGGGGTACGGCTGAGAGTATGCTGGTCCCACGAGCTCGAACCATTGCACGATGAGTGGGTTTTTCCTGGGTTATTGGTGCACTTCAAGTCAGACGAGTTACCCCCGGTTAGCATGGGGTTAAGCCCCTTTCAAGAGACCAGCAGTAAAGAGTTATACAAGTCATGTGTCAAGTTACTGCTGGGGGATATGCCGCTAAATGGAGTAACCCGGTGGAAGAGACGGTTTCCTGTGGGACCCCCCTCTGAACCTGTATGGAACCCCATGTATAGCAAGCTCGTAAGTAAAAGATCTGGTGATCTCCAATGGAGACTGATCCACTGAATAGTCCCCTCCAATAAGTGAATTAACCATTTCTCTCCTACATCCACGTATTGCCCGTTCTGCATATGTACGGAGGACGTGTTCCACGCCTTCATTAATTGTGTGAGATTGGTTCCTTTGTTTCGGTGGTTTAATCTTGTGGCACACAGAATGAATGTTGTTTTCTCTTTGTGTTCTTTTATTTTTGGCTTTAATGTCAAGTCAAGCAAGGAAAACATGTTAATGAGGTTTCTTGTTGCAACAGCCAAGCTCACAATTTATCTCTCAAGAAAGGAGAAATTGAATGGGAACCTGTCGTGGAATGCAATGTTATGTTGTTTTTCAATGCCCTCGTGTCAGCAAGACTTAACTAGAGTTTTGTTTCTCTCAGGATGTAAACAATCTTGATGAATTCACCAATACTTGGTGTCATAAAGGGTTGTGTGAGGTTCATGAGAACCAACTGGTTATATTTTTGTAGTTTGTATAAATTTAATGATTTATTTTGGTAATTTGATTGTCGTGGTACTTCTGGAACCGTTTCGTTTCATTGCTTTCATGTATTTATGGTTGGTGTATATATATATATATATATATATATATATATATATATATATATATATATATATATATATATATATATATATATATATATATATATATATATATACAGTGGAACCTTGACTTACGAGTTTAATTCGTTCTGTGACCGAGCTCGTAACTCAATTTGCTCGTTTTCAAATCAAATTTCCCCATTAAAATGCATTGAAATGCTATTAATCCGTTCCAGCCCGCCAAAAACCACACCAATTTTTTTTTAAATATACAGTATATATAAAAATATCTCGCGCTTTATATTTCACCTGTATGCAGCATACAAGTTGGCAGGATGGCCTGGACTGGAGGTACGCACACTTGACTCTAAAGTCTAAACTGTCCAGCCTGGGTTTGAATCCCGACCCAGCTATAACCTGTCATGGGTGAATCACAGGCAGGGTGATTCATCAATGTGTGTACCGCTAAACTGGGCGCCCCGTTTGCGTCCCATTAGTTGTTGGATGTTAAGGATCTCACCGTGTTTTCCACAAAGAGAAGGCGAGCTATCGCCGGCACTCTGAACAAGTTGTGGCCTGGCATGCTCTTCTCCTCTGCCGTTATATACGTCCTCCTCGGCATCTTTTTCCAGAAGAGCCCTGTCTCGTCACAGTTGAAGATTTGCTGGGGGATGTATCGTTCGGCTTCTATCAGTTCGGCAAAAGTTATAATAAAATCTTCAGCTGCCTTCACATCTGCCTCACCAAGTCGACAACACGCACACCTCGCTCATGTTTTTCGACGATTGCGTGTTTTATATCCAAGCACATCATCCTCTTCTTCTTCTCAGTACTGCCCTTGGCACTCAATTTCTTAGGACCCGTGGTTAAAACTAAGAAATTTTCCAAAATAACCAAAATGCGAAAACAAAACAGCAGCGATATACGGCAGAGATACTGTACTTGCACGGCAAGATAACCACGTGACCGGAACCCACCTGGTGGGGGGTGGCGTAAGCTCCAAAATAACCAAAATGCGAAAACAAAACAGCAGCGATATACGGCAGAGATACTGTACTTGCACGGCAAGATAACCACGTGACCGGAACCCACCTGGTGGGGGGTGGCGTAGGCTCCAAAATAACCAAAATGCGAAAACAAAACAGCAGCGATATACGGCAGAGATACTGTACTTGCACGGCAAGATAACCACGTGACCGGAACCCACCTGGTGGGGGGTGGCGTAAGCTCCAAAATAACCAAAATGCGAAAACAAAACAGCAGCGATATACGGCAGAGATACTTGCACGGCAAGATAACCACGTGACCGGAACCCACCTGGTGGCGGGTGGCGTAAGCTCGTAACTCGGATCTCGGCTCGCCTCTCAAAGCAATAAACCGCCCGAGCGACGGCTCGTATCTCGGAAAACTCGTAAGTTGGTGCACTCGTAAGTCAAGGTTCCACTGTATATATATATATATATATATATATATATATATATATATATATATATATATATATATATATATACTTTTTTTGTATTATTTTGATAATAAAAGCACTTCCAAAGTCAAAAAATCTCTGCTCCTCTCTCTCTCTCTCTCTCTCTCTCTCTCTCTCTCTCTCTCTCTCTCTCTCTCTCTCTCTCTCTCGATGACTCCATCTTTGCTCTTTACCTATTTGAGTTTCTTATGATGACTCCAATGCAGAATTGATCTTCCATTTGATTAATTATTATACAGTAATCCTGCACAAACACATATATGTCACTCAAGCTTTTGGGTCTCACTATCTGCCATGATCTTTCCTAGGAAAACCACATTTCCAAGCTGGCCTCCAAAGCCAGTCGCCGACTGGGCATCCTCCATCGTGCGAAGTCCTTCCTTGGCACACCTGAGCTCCTCACCACATACAAGGCTTCCTTCCACAGCTCAATGGAATACTGTTCTCCCCTTTGGGCTGGTGCTCCTGCCTCACACCAAGCTCGTCTTTACGCTGTTGAAACCAAAGCTTTCAGAATCATTGGAATCTCCCACGATGAAGCTAACTCCGAGGGCCTTTCTCTCTCTCACCACAGGCAGGTAGGTGATGTTTCTGTCTTCTACTGACTCCTCTCTGGCCTTGCTACCTCAGCTCTGTCTGTGCTCTGTCCAGGGGCGAATCCGGGGGGGAGGTGGGGGGGGGGGTTCACTGGGTGCACGTGAACCCCCTCACGCCCTCCGCCCCTACCTTTTTTCCTCTGCCAACTGGAATGGACAGAGGTTGTTTTCACCGCCGTCAGTTTGTTTGCGTGCAGGTTATCTCCAAAGGTTATTGACGGATTTAGATGAAATCTGGTGGGGATATTGAGTGTGTGACATGGACGAATTGATTTGAATTTTGTGAAAATTCGAATCCGGATCCGGGAATTATTAATTTTTTTTAGTGATTCTTCACCTTTGAGAAATAGGGCAACAACGATATATCGTACGATATTTCAAAATGTTGTGGATGGATTCGGCCGAAACTTTGTGGGCAGGTTCAGTGTGTGACACGGAAGAATTGATTCGATTTTGGTGAAGATCCGAATACGGATCCAAATATGAGAATTTTAAAAAGTGATTCTTCACCATGGTGAGCGATTGGTCTAAAAACGATATATAGCATATTTCAAAAAGTTGTGGATGGATTCGGCCGAAACTTTGTGGGAAGGTTCATTGTGTGACACGGAAGAATTGATTCGATTTTGGTGAAGATCCGAATACGGATCCAGATATGGGAATTTTTTAAAGTGATTCTTCACCATGGCGAGCGATTGGTCTAAAAACGATATATAGCATATTTCAAAAAGTTGTGGATGGATTCGGCCGAAACTTTGTGGGAAGGTTCATTGTGTGACACGGAAGAATTGATTCGATTTTGGTGAAGATCCGAATACGGATCCAGATATGGGAATTTTTAAAAGTGATTCTTCACCATGGCGAGCGATTGGTCTAAAAACGATATATAGCATATTTCAAAAATTTGTGGATGGATTCGGCCGAAACTTTGTGGGAAGGTTCATTGTGTGACACGGAAGAATTGATTCGATTTTGGTGAAGATCCGAATACGGATCCAGATATGAGAATTTAAAAAAGTGATTCTTCACCATGGCGAGCGATTGGTCTAAAAACGATATATAGCATATTTCAAAATGTTGTGGACGGATTCGGACGAAACTTAGTTGACAGGATGGGTTTGTGACGAGGACAAATCGATTCGATTTTGGTGAAGATCCGGATCAGGATCCAGATACGATAATTATTTAATTATATAATTGATTATACACCATTGAGTGATAGGGCTAAAAACGATATATAGCATGTTATCTCAAAAAGTTGTGGACGTTTTATAACTAAACTTGGTGGATGAGTTGGTTAGGTGACAATAAGTAGCCGATTCGATTTTGGTTCAGGTCCGAATCCAGATCCGGTTTATCAGTGGGTTACAAAACATAACCTGTTCAACCTGGTGAAGGTGTGCTCCCTATCGAGTGCCGTTCTAGTCTGTCACATGATTGTCATGCGAGATATCATTGGACAATTGACAATCACGCTCATCTATTTCTTTCACGCAGCAATTAATCCAAGCCACGTTACTTTTCTCCTCTAGCTCTGTGTATTCCCTGATACGCAGGGTTTATATTTGTTGTAAAATATTGTCATTTTACATCTTTTAGCTAAATATTGTCAAGTGAAAAAAATAGAAGACGAATACGTTGACTTGAATAAGACTTTGTGGTAGATTTTGCGATCTGTGATATTATATCCTCAAGTCCTGTTTTACTCAAGAATATTTTTCCCCCGAAATTTTTTTTCTGGATCCGCCCCTACTCTCCCCCAAAATTCCTAAAGGTCGCACAAGATCTGCCAGCAACCCTCTTCTGGTGAAATTGCCAAAGTCAAGACTCTCTGCTCACCTTCACTCCTTCATCCTCTTTTCTCCCACTTCTGGAACAAACTCCCTCACTCTCTTCAATCCCACTCCTCCCTCCAGGTCTTTAAAACAGCTGTTCACCACCATCTTCCCCCATCGCAAACCTTGATCTTTTCTACCCCTGTTAATACACCCAAAATCCACCTCTTTCAATCCCCAACTTCTTTCCTGAAATTCCTAGTAGTGTTAATTTGCTTTATACTGTGTATCCCTCCTCCCCCAGCCCTCCCCTTCCACAGATCTACCGACGTCCCTGTTCTCTACTGTTGTTGTGCTTGTGTGCTTCCCTCCCTCTCCCCCTCTTGTTTCCCGCTCCCTTCATTGCATGTTTTATGTGTCTGTGGATGTTTTTATGTTCAATGTGTTCGCTCTTACACGAGCCTCGATTCTGTATACAAAAAAAAAAAAAATTATACTGCCATATCTCAGAAATATACGACTTAGTTATATACTTATAGGCTTTTGTGTGCTTCGACATCACGTGTATCTATGCTGGATGTATATATATATATATATATATATATATATATATATACACTAAGTAATTGACATTGTCTGGGTAGAAAGAGTCGCAAACTCTCATCGTTACTCACATTTGTTTTAAAACGCTATACAAGGATATATAGAAGGAAATTTTGACAACAGGTAGAGGCCTTTGGACTATCATGCATTCATTGAATGTGTGTCAACTCCGCTATGGAGATGGAGATCTCAGGTGCCAATAAGAGGCAGTTCTGATACATAATCTTGGTAGCATCCCATTCCAATTATTTAGCCAGGCAAGACAGATCAATAGCTGTCACATTTAATGTAGTTCTAGAATTATCCCTCAGACTTTGCTTGTTAAATGAGAATGAATGTCCTACAAGATGGACGCCATTGCTATCTGCACATTTATTTGTGACATCATCAGGAACAGGCCATGAAAGGAGAAATTATCATGCAATTTTCATTCGTACACAACCATCCTTGTAATAAAATAAATCAACTCATATCTGAATATCTCACACCTGTTTATTATAGCCATGTGTAGCCACTGGGCCAAAACAATCCACGGTTAAAATGCCTTAAACAGGATGTCAGATGAGACCGCCTCGAGTAGCAGTGCACCTTGATTCGAGGAGAATGAGGAGGTGTTGTCGGTTTAAGTTCAGGAAGTGTTCCTTCATAGGTAAGTAAATCACATGTCCAATAATAGCGAAAGTATAAACATGCAAGCACTTTGAGCACCTTGTTTACCAATGAGATGTAAAAAAAGATGGATGTATTTGGAATTAATAAATTATGGCTATTTTCCAGCGACATGATCACCTGTTTCATTGGGGGAAAAAATTGCAATTCACAAATTCTCACGTCAGACCACAAATGTCATGCAGAATTGCTTTACAAATTTGATTCTTATTTAAGGTAGAAGTATAGCTGTTTGCTGATCTGTATATTAAATGAAGTTTTACCCACTTGTGTACAAAACAATGGTGGAAATCAGGAAAATAAAGGCATTTTCAGAAGGTATTGGGATGACGAAAATACCAATTGGAAATTAAGTTGAAGTTATATACATATATATATATACGACTTAGTTATATACATATAGGCTTTTGTGTGCTTTAACATCACGTGTATCGATGCTGGATGTATATACATCAAGTAGTTGACATTGTCTGGGTAGAAAGAGTCGCAAACTCTCATCGTTAGACTTTCACATTTGTTTTAAAACGCTCCCCCTTTCACAATAAAATAATTATGCGAAAATACCTTGAAATAATTTTGGGACAATATACTGGAAGACTCGGTTAGGTTGGTGTCGGGCTAGCGGCTAGGGTGTCGGCTTATGATCCTAGGATCCTGGGTCCGAATCCCGGTCGATCGCTGAATTAACGCCAGGGGGGTTGACTCAGCCTGTCATCCTTCCGAGGTCAGGCTAATTGAGTACCAGTTCACTGGTAATTCCCTGGTTGTCGTTAAAGGCGGCAAAAAGGGTTGACGTCAGGAAGGGCATCCGGCCGTAAAACATTGCTTCAAAAAGGGGACCGAAAAACAACAACAACCACGGTTCCCGAAAAAGGCCAACCCCCGCTTTGCGGGGAAAAATGGCCTCTAAAGGTGGTTATACTGGAAGAATGGGAGTTGTGGTAAAATGAAGGGTGGGGAGTTAGAAACATATCACACCGACATTTATAATGAGAGTGGAAGATTAAAACCAATATATATATAGGATTAAAAAAATTAAAAATAACAAAAATTAAAAAATAAAGATAAAGAAATAAAGATAGAGAAATAAAGATAGAGAAATAAAGATAGAGATAACGTAAAAGGGACAATAGAAAGGTGGATAAAATATAAGGAACATGAACATATATTTAATACTTGCCAACATGCAAACTGTGTGACAACAAGTAACTGAAATGAAACAATTGAACACTCCATCTCCAACATGTCATACAACTCCATGTCAGGTTTGGCATGTGTGCACTCCATCTCAGGTTTGGCATGTGTGCACTCCATCTCAGGTTTGGCATGTGTGCATTCCATCTCAGGTTTGGCATGTGTGCACTCCATCTCAGGTTTGGCATGTGTGCATTCCATGTCAGGTTTGGCATGTGTGCATTCCATCTCAGGCTAGCATGTACACCATCTCAGGCTAGCATGTACACCATCTGAGGATGGCGAACACTCCATCTCAGGCCACGCCGGGCCAGCACTCCATCTCAGGCCAGGCCGGCTCCCACTCCATTTAAAGCTAGCACTCCATCTCAGTCCAGCGCACACTCCATCTCAGGCTGATACGAACTACATCTGAAGCCGGTGTGAACTACATCTCAGATCTGTCATATGGATGGACTCCATTCCAGGCTTGGTTTGTGAGCACTCCATGTCAGGTCAGTGCACACTCTTTTTTCGGTCAATGCGCATTCCATCTCAAGCCAGAGTGCCTTCAATAACAGGGCGGCACACATTCTCCAAGCTTCTGGAAACTTTGGCGAAAGTTATCATCAAGAAAAGCGTAGATGAATGGGTTGAGACAGCTGTTGGTGTAGCTGAGGACCGTAAGTAAATATGAAATTACCACCACGGTAGGTGTCTCGTCCAGGGCAGTGGTGATGGCCACCATGGACGCCATGTGGTACGGAGTCCAGCACACGAGACAGATGGCGACGACCGCAAGCACCATGAGCGTCACCTTGCGCTTGGCCTTGTTGAGCGTGCGCGTATTCGTGTGCAGGCGCATGTTGCGCAGCTTGCGGAGTGTCTGTGCGTACAGGTAGCAAATGGTAGACACGGGTAGAACGAAGGCAAACAGTAACGAATATATACGCGTCGCTTTGAACCAGCCCTGTTTTGGTGCCGGGAGCTGCAGATTGCAGATGGTACGACCGAAGGGGTCTTGCTCGGTGTTGGCAAAGATAGCATAGGGCAGGACGATGACCGACACGAGGAGCCATACAGCCAGGCTGGTACGCTTGGCCATCGAGTACGTGCGCCATAGTAGGTGCTCCGAGCGCACGGTGGCCGAGACGACGAGGTAACGGTCGATGCTCATGACCGTAAGAAAATACACACTGGTATACATGTTAAACCTGTCGATGACTACGATGATCTTACACAAGGCGACGCCAAACGGCCACGTCCTCAGGAGGTGCTCCGCGACGTTGATGGGCAGAACGAGGGTGAACAGTCCGTCGGCAACTGCCAGGTTGAGGATGAAAATGTTGGTGACGGTCTTCATCTTGGGCCCTCGCACGATCACGTACACGACGGCCGTGTTCCCGGTGAGGCCGACGGCCGAGATGAGCGAGTAGAGCACGGGGATCGCGATGTAGAATCCCCTGTTGACCGCGGCTATGGTCCAGTTCGTGTGGTTTGGACCGCCTCCGGTGTCCACGTCGCTCCAGGCGGAGCCGTTTACCACCGCGTCCATGGTCGTCAATCGAATGCCCGCGGCCTCCCGGGTTTCATGGCCCGGGCTTCACCCGCACCGTCCGCCTTTTCACGCCCTGCACTCTTGCCTGCACCCAATGGATTTGTTAAAGGAAAAAAACCTGCAATTTCAAGGACAATTTAAGCAGCACCGACGCCTAATTTGCGAGGAGTTGCAATAAAACGCAGGTATGTATATATAATATATATACGATGGCAAAATGTGTAAAACAGCATGAATATTCGAGCGCACTCGTGATGGATGCCTCGTACATCCCTTTAAATGAGTCAAATATGGAATCTCTTAAAAAGAATCTCTTAAAAATAAAAATGGCAAAAGCGCAAAGGTAAACTCTAAAATGTTTAACGACCATGAAGAAATACCTCCTGCAAAAGCATCGGGAACGAATAAGAATGTGGACGCGGATCACGGCCCCGTGGTCACCTGCAGGACGTGTGCTCACTGTGAAAGGCGTGCGGGGCGTGCGGAATGGGCACGCTGGTCTCGAGAAACGGGGGTGTGCGCTGCGCACGGCCGGGGCGCACACCCGCGAATAACCGAGAATGGCAGAAATGCCGCCCAGAAGATCGCCGTCATTTGTATGCGACGCGGAACGAGCGCGTTTCCCCATTAATCCGAGACCATCTTGTGCGCGGACCAAAGGAACCACGTGGGGCCATGGGTGGGTCCCCAAAGCTCACGCTTGGAAAATGCATCGCGAAAACAATTTGCTGATTACATGATTTATTGATGTGGCGACTGTGATAACAAACCTGCTGTTATCAGAGAATGGAAATAAACTCCCTTGCCTTTGCTGGTCACTGAAGACAAAATAAACTAGATGGTATTAATCGAATACTTACCATGTGCAGTCAACTTGTTGCGAGCCAACTCTTCTGTTTTTCGAACATTTTTTTTTCTTTGATCCAATATGGCTGCCAGACCACGTGAGCGATGACATCATAAATTTATATTCTCTAATATAATTGTTGCTTAGATCACACTCGATACATTTCAAACTGATCAGACTAAGCGTTGTCCCTGTCGAATTATGACGTCATAATTATGGCACCATTGACGTCATCGTTAACAGCACCTATTCCCCATATGGAGTTATTTACAACGAGCCATGTTTCAATTTTTTCCATGCAGCGGTTTTGGAGACATAGAGGTGCAACCTTTTCTGGATTTTTCCAAGATGGCGCCTGTACCACATGACCTATGACGTCATGATTATCACTAAAATAGTCTAAAGGAGGAGGCGTTCCTACGGTGAAAATTTCGTGTCCATCAGACCAACAATTGCAGAGAAAATTTTTTTCTAAAATGCAGACATTAACTGAATGCGTATATAACACGTATATAACTGAATGCTTAACCCCACTTTTCGCTTCTCGAGCGCAGGGTAATGACCAGCTCACAGGGTACCTGTCACATAAAAAGCAGGTGTGTATTAAAGTAGAGGCAACATGATATATAGTTGGTTCCAAAATTATATTTCCTATTTTGAATGTAGATAAAACAATAACTAATAGATAAGCAAGTACCAGGGCATCAGTAGGGAGGTAGGTGGGGTGGGAGGGGGGGGGGGGTTGCCCCACTTATTTGAGAATCTATTGTCCCACCCACATTTTTAGTCATATAAACAAAAAATATATACTCACAAAGGATTACGAAGCAGTTTTCCTTGCATTTTGATAAAATGCGTTTTATGAAAAGTTTGAATGAGCGATTAATTACACTTGGATAGCGAGTGGTATATTAAGATTCTATGTGTAGCACGATATAACAATAGCGACTGAATTACTTAGTGATTCGCCACGTGTACCTAAACCAGATGTCGGTAGTAAACCCACAAACCATTGGCGAGGAATTCATTCCTACACAGGCCGACACTCACCATCATGTTTTTGAGAAGTTTTAAGATCGGTTATGTGTCGGGGAACGCGTACGTTTTACTGTCAGCATTTCATTAGCCCCCGTTGGACTTCCGAAATTGGGTCTCGTCCGTCCGTGCGTGCGTGCGTCCACAACCAAATCTCGGAGATGAATGGACCGATTTTGTTCAAGCTTGGCACAAAGACAATACATGAGACTGTGGCGGACACGAAAGCGCACTGGCGTGGTGACATCATTCCGCGCACCAAGTGGGCGGCGGCCACGCCCGAGAGAGAGGCGTGGCCTCAAGATATATACGGGGCACGCAGCCCGGAGCAGCTCAGTGCTGCAGTTTGAGTACTTTCAATAAAGACTCTTTTATGAACCGCGTTGTCCGCTTGCTCCTTGCATAAGCATTAGCGTGCGCAGCATCACGCTTCATATGGTGACCTCGACGTTGGATCTGCCGTAGCGATCCTTCCGAACACGACGCCATTGCAATGGCAAACAACAACGCAATGTCGATTAAACTTCCCGAATTTTAGGAGGCCCAGGCCGAAGTCTGGTTCGTCCAAGCCGAAGCCCAATTTCAGCTTCGGCGCCTCACCGGCGACGACACACGCTACTGCCACGTCGTCGCCTCCCTCGGGCCCGGCACGGCCGCTCGAGTGGTGTCCGTCCTTCGCCACCCACCGGACGGCCACAAGTACGAGGCACTCAAGTGGCTACTCCTAGCCACGTTCGGCCTCACGGAAGACGCACGGGCCGACCGCCTCCTGGATCTCCCCGAGCTCGGCGTCGGTCCGAATGGACCATATGCTGTCACTGTTGGGCGACGAAGCCCCTGGTTCTCTATTCCGGGCGCTTTTCCGTCGCCAACTTCCAGCGCAGGTTCGCCTCGCGTTGGCCGGGACCGTGCTAACGGAACCCCGAGCATTGGCAGCCGAGGCGGACAGGTACTTCGCGGCTTCGGATACGCGGGCGAGAGTTGGTGCGGCCGTCACGGACCTCGAGGCTGATGCTGCTGATGATGCTGATCCACAGCATCAGCTTACACAGCATACGCAGCATGCTGATATGCACCTCGTGACCGCCGCCACGCCCCGCCCACCGCCGCGGCGAAAACCGCCACCGTGGGGAAAACCGCCAACTCCACCGGCCTGGCGGAGCCAGCCGCACTCCTCCAGCTCCACCACCTGGTGCTGGTTCCACGCCAAGTTCGGCCACAAGGCTCGGCAGTGTCATCCGCCATGCTCCTTCAACAGGTCGGGAAACGCCCGGGCCGGCGCTCAATAGTGGCGATGAGCGCCGGCCGTTCGAGCAGCCTGCTGTTCATAACGGACACCTTATCCGGGCACCGTTACCTGTGCGACACGGGAGCGCAGGTGAGTGTCATTCCCGCCGGTACGTCAGACAAGCACGCCGCGGGCGGGGGCCCCGCGCTGCTTGCCGCGAACGGGACGCCCATCCGTACGTACGGAAAATGCTGCCTCTCTCTGCGGTTCGGAGGGCAGGTTTTCCGATGGACGTTCGTCACCGCCGTCGTGCCCATGGCACTGTTTGGCGCGGACTACCTGTGCACTAATGGGCTCCTGGTCGACGTAAAGCGCAGACGTCTTGTCCAGGCCGAGACGTTGACAGCTCGCTTGCTTGTGCGCTGCCAAGCTCGTCGAGCAGCTCAACGAGCGGCTCGCCGAGCGGCTTGCCAAGAGGCTTGCCGAACGGTTCGGTTCCGGCCACGTTGATCTGTACGCTTCCGGCAGCGGACGAATTCACCCGCCTCCTCGCCGGCTTCCCGGCCCTCACCCGACCCACCTTCTCGGCGGGGGCCGTCAAGCACGGGGTGGGTGGCCCATCACATCCCCACCGTCGGGCCACCGGTCTACGCCCGGGCACGCCGCCTCGAGCCGACGAAGCTGGCGGTGGCAAAAGCGGCGTTCGCTACCCTGGAGCGACTCGGCATCGTTCGGCGCTCGGAGAGTGCTTGGGCGTCGCCACTGCACATCGTGCCGAAGCCCGGCGGGGGATGGCGACCATGCGGGGATATCGCCGTCTCAATGACGCCACCACTACCGACTGCTACCCCGTCCCCCACATTCAGGACTTTTCCGCCCGTTTGGCGGGCATGTCCTTCTTCTCGAAGGTGGACCTCATACGCGGCTACCATCAGGTCCCCGTCAGGCCGGAGGACGTCCCGAAGACGGCGGTCATCACGCCATTCGGACTCTTCGAGTTCCTGCGGATGCCCTTCGGTCTGAAGAATGCGGCTCAGGCGTTCCAGCGACTGATGGACAGCGTCCTGCGCGACTTGGATTTTGTCTACGTCTACCTGGACGATATCCCCGTCGCCAGCGCGTCCCGCGAAGAGCACCTACGCCACCTCCGCACGCTCTTCGAACGCCTGGGCCAGCATGGCCTGATTGTGAACCCCGCAAAGTGCCGGTTCGGCATCGCCGTAATCGATTTTCTGGGGCACCGTGTCACCAGGCACGGAGCCGTCCCCCTGCCGGCCAAGGTGGAGGCGGTCGGTGAAGGGGTTTCCGCGCCCCCGCACGATCAGAGGGCTGCAGGAGTTCCTGGGCATGGTGAACTTTTACCATCGGTTCCTGCCCCGTATCGCCCAGCTCCTGTGCCCCCTGCACGAAGCTCTCCGAGGTAAGCCGGGCAAAGGCGACGTTACCTGGACCGAGCAGATGGACACGGCATTCACGGGCGCGAAGCTTGCCTTGGCTAATGCCACCATGCTCGCGCACCCGGTGCCCGATGCACCGATCGCCCTCACCACCGACGCCTCGGACTACGCGGTGGGCGCGGTGCACGAGCAATGGGTGCGTGGAGCTTGGCAACCGCTGGCGTTCTTTAGCCGGCAGCTTCGCCCGCCCGAACGCCGTTACAGTACCTTCGACCGCGAGATGCTTGGGCTTCACTTGGCAGTCAGGCACTTCCGCCATCTGCTCGAGGGCCGTGCGTTCACGGCCTTCGTCGACCACAAGCCGCTGATCTTCACGATGGGCAAGGTCACCGAGCCGTGGTCGGCCCAGCAGCTGCGTCACCTCTCGGCCGTGTCCGAGTACACGACGGACATCCGGCACGTCGCGGGGAAGGACAACCCGGTGGCGGATTGCCTTTCCCGGGCCGTCGCCCACGCAGTCCACCTCGGTATCGACTATGCCCGGATGGCAGCGGACCAGGCCGCTGACCCCGACGTCCAGGCCTTGCGGACCACCGTCACGGGCCTCCGAGGTGCCGTCACCGAGGTGCCGTTCGACGGCGTGGGCGCGGCCCTCTTGTGCGACGTCTCCCTCGGGTGGCCTTGCCCCATCGTGCCCGCGGGCTGGCAGCGCCACGTGTTTGACGCCATCCACAGCCTGTCCCACCCGGGTGTGAGGGCCTCCCAAAGGTTGATCGCCGACAAGTTCGTCTGGCATGGCCCCCGGAAGGCCGTCCGCGGCTGGGCCAGGACGTGCCTCGTGTGCCAGCACGCCAAGGTGCACCGGCACACCCAGGCCCCGTTGGCCCCGTTCACGGTGCCGGAACGCCGGTTTGACCACGTCCACGTGGACCTGTTGGGACCTCTGCCTCCCTCGCAGGGTTTCACCCACGTCCTCACCATGGTGGACTGCACCACACGGTGGCCGGAGGCCGTGCCCTTGGCGACGACGACGGCGGCGGACGTCGCGCAGGCTTTCATCGCCACCTGGGTCGCCCGGTTCGGCGCCACCCTCAGACATCTCGTCCGACCGCGGCCCCCAGTTCACCTCGGAGCTCTGGGGGGCAGTCGCGCAGGGGCTCGGGGTCCGGCTGCACCGAACCACGGCTTACCACCCCCAGGCTAATGGCCTGTGTGAGCGATTTCACCGCTCATTGAAGGCCGCGCTCCGGGCCACCCTCCGCGATGGCGGCTGGGTCGACAGGCTCCCCTGGGTCCTGCTGGGCCTCTGGGCGGCGCCCAAGGAGGACCTGCGCGCATCCTCGGCGGAGTTGGTCTTTGGGCAACCGCTGCGGGTGCCGGGCGAGTTCCTCCCCGACTCCACGGCACCATGGTCCGCGGCACAGCAGCGCTCCGCTCTGCAAGAGACCGCCCAGAGGTTCGCCCCGGTGCCAACGGCATGCCACGGGCACCCACCGATGCACGTCGCCCCGGAGCTTCGCACGGCGGAGTACGTCTTAGTCCGCCACGATGCCCACCGGACACCACTGCGGCCCCCATACGACGGGCCTTTCCACGTGCTCGAGACCGGGGCGAAGCACTTCACCCTGGACATCGGCGGTACTCCTGACCGCGTTTCTGTAGACCGCCTCAAGCCGGCCCACCTCGACGTGGACCATCCACCCCCAGTGGCCCGACCCCCGCGTCGGGGCCACCCCCCTGCGGGCGGACCCCCGGCACCGCCCAGCCCCGCCGTCACGCCGCCCCCCGGTCCTGCACCCATCCCAGGGGCAGCCAGAGGCATCCCACCTGGCATCCCTGCACCCCGGACGCCGCCGATCGCCAGGGGGCGCTTCAGCCGGGTCATCCGTTTGCCCCGCAAACTGGCCCTCCAAGTGCACGGGAATTCTGGGGGGGCACGTGTGGCGGACACGAAACCCACTGGCGTGGTGACATCATTCCGCGCACCAAGTGGGCGGCGGCCACGCCCGAGAGAGAGGCGTGGCCTCAAGATATACACGGGGCACGCAGCCCGGAGCAGCTCAGTGCTGCAGTTTGAGTACTTTCAATAAAGACTCTTTTATGAACCGCGTTGTCTGCTTGCTCCTTGCGTAAGCATTAGCGCGTGCAGCATCGCGCTTCAAGGCTATACATATGCAGAAGATTTTGTTTTTTAATCTGACAAAAGATGGCTGACTGGCAGCCTTTAACTCCGTACAGCAAGATTACTGAAACCATGGGAGATATGACATTTTATGACTCTTTCTCCTTGTTTCTACGTAAATGTGGACAGTCTCTATCAATAATTCAAATATCCAGGCAGAATATTTGCACAGCATCAATTAAATTTAAAGTTTGATTTCAAATTGGTGACTATTTGTGCAATTACATTTTGGGGTCTGAGCATGTTGAATATGGGGTTGTACAGTTCCTCTTTTCAATTCAAGCTAAGTTTTACAGACTAGATCCAGCATACCTTTCTGCTATCTTTTTATCCCCATGTTGCTGTTTGCATTTTCAAACTCTTTCTGCCTGTATTTCCTTCCTTTGTGGCGGGCACAAGGATCAATAATTCCGCGCACCAATGGGTGGCGCGAGCGTCCAGGCGGGGAACTGAAATACATGCCCCGCCTTTCGGCCGATCGGCCATGCCCGGGGGCAAGGCGTGGCCTCGGGCCATATATGCGGGCTCTAAGCTCTAGCCCGCCCAGTGCTGATATGCGAGCTTGTAATAAAGACTCTTGTTTGTATCCACGTGTTGTGGCCTACCTCTCTGGCAATCGAGTCGTGTGTGCACAGCACCACACTGGTGACCCCGATTGGTTCAGCCGTTGCTGACCCCCAAACTTGCCATGGCTACCAATGCCATCGCAATCAAACTCCCGGAGTTTTGGGAAGCGCAAGCCGACGTTTGGTTTGTGCAGGCCGAAGCTCAATTCCAACTCCGGGGCATCACGGCGGGCGAGACCAGGTACTACCACGTGGTCGCCGCCCTCGGACCCAGCACTGCCGCCCACGTCGTGTCCATCCTTCGGCGCCCGCCGGGCGACCACAAGTAGGAGGCACTCAAACGTCTACTCCTCGCCACGTTCGGGCTCACGGAGGTCGAACGTGCCGACCGCCTCCTGGACCTTCCCGCCCTCGGCGACACACGACCATCCGTCCGGATGGATTTCATGCTGTCCCTCCTTGGAGACCAGCACCCGGATTTCTTATTCCGAGCACTTTTCCTACGCCAGCTACCTGTACAGGTGCGCCTCGTGCTGGCCGGTTCCAAAATAACGGAACCCCACGCCCTGGCTGGAGAGGCCGACAAGTATTTCGTGGCCCGGTCGGTGTATGGTGCTGCCGTAGTGGATCCCGGCACGGAGGCTACAACGCCCCCTGCTTCCCTCGTGGCCGCTGCTACGTCCCGCCCACTACCGCCGCCGCCACCACCACCGCAGCTGGCACGGCCACCGCGGGGGCCACCACCGCAAACCTGGTGCTACTACCTGGCCAGGTTCGGCCGCAAGGCTAAAACGTGCCGCCCGCCGTGTTCTTTTGACGGGTCGGGAAACGACCGGGCCAGCACTCACTTGCGGCCATGAGCATCGGCCATTCCGGCAGCCTCCTGTTCATCACGGACACCTCGTCCGGGCACCGTTTTCTTTGCAACACGGGAGTGCAGGTAAGCGTCCTCCCTGCCTCCGCGTCCGACAAGAAAGCCACGGGCCGGGGCCCCGCTTTGCTTGCCGTCAACGGTACACCAATCCGCACATTCGGGAAGCGTTGCCTCTCACTGCGGTTCGGAGGGCAGTGCTTTCAATGGTCGTTCGTCACCGCCAGCATGCCAATGGCCATGCTCGGCGCGGACTTCCTATGTGCGCATGGGCTGTTGGTCGATGTTAAGCGCAGACGTCTCGTCCAGGCCGAAACCTTCAGCTCGCTCGCTTGTTCGCTGAGCGGCTCGTTGAGCAGCTCGCTGAGTGGCTCACCGAGCGGCTTGCCAAGCTGCTTGCTGAAAGGTTCCGCCCCGGCGAGGTTAGACTGTACGCTTCCGGCAACGGACGAGTTTACCGCCCCCTCGCCAGTTTCCCGGCCCTCACGTGGCCCACCTTTTCAGCGGTGGCCGTCAAACACGGGGTGGAGCACCATATCCCCATGGTCGGGCCGCCGGTCTACACCCAGGCACGCCGCCTCGACCCCACGAAGCTCGCTGTGGCGAAAGCGGAGTTTGCCATGCTGGAACGGCTGGGTATCGTACGGCGCTCCAACAGCGCTTGGGCCTCTCCTCTGCATATTGTGCCGACGCCCGGCGGCGGATGGCGGCCGTGCGGTGACTACCGCCGGCTCAATGATGCCACCACCCCCGACCGCTACCCGGTCCCTCATATCCAAGACTTTTCCGCCCGGTTGGCAAACACGACCGTGTTCTCCAAGGTGGACCTCATCCGGGGCTACCACCAGGCCCCCGTACAAACGGACGATGTCCCAAAGACGGCCGTCATCACTCCTTTCGGCCTCCTTGAGTTCCTGCGGATGCCTTTTGGGTTGAAGAATGCGGCCCAGGCGTTCCAGCGGCTCATGGACAGCGTCTTGCGTGACTTACCTTTCATCTATGTCTACCTAGATGACATCCTAGTCGCGAGCGCGTCCCGGGAGGAGCACCTGCTCCACCTCCGCACGCTTTTCGAACGCCTGGGCCAGCATGGCCTGATCATCAACCCCGCAAAGTGCCGCTTCGGCGTCGCCACCATCGACTTCTTGGGGCAACGCATCACCAGGCACGGGGCCGTCCCTTTACCAGCCAAGGTGGAGGCCGTCAAGAGTTTTCCACGCCCCCGCACGATCAAGGGGCTCCAGGAATTCCTGGGCATGGTCACTTTTTACCACCGCTTCGTGCCCCGCGTCGCCCAGCTCCTCCGCCCCCTGCACGAGGCCCTCCGGGTGAAGCCGGGCAAAGGTGACATTGCCTGGTCGGAGCCGATGGCCGCGGCGTTTGCGGGCGCAAAGCTGGCCTTGGCCAACGCCACCATGCTGGCGCACCCGGCGCCCGATGCACCGATCGCCCTCACCAGCGACGCGTCGGACTACGCGGTGGGCGCAGTGCACGAGCAGTGGGTGCGTGGTGCTTGGCAGCCCCTGGCGTTTTTTAGCCGGCAGCTTCGCCCGCACGAACGCCGCTACAGCACCTTCAACCACGAGCTGCTCGGGCTCCACCTGGCGGTCCGATACTTCCGCCATCTGCTCGAGGGCTGCCCGTTCACGGCTTTCGTTGATCACAAGCCCTTTGTGTTCGCGATGGCCAAGGTCGCCGAGCCATGGTCGGCCCGGCAGCAACGTCACCTCTCTGCCGTGTCCGAGTACACGACGGCCATCCGTCACGTCGTGGGTAAAGACAACCCGGTGGCGGATTGCCTTTCCCGGTCCGTCGCGCACTCGGTCCACCTCGGGATCGACTATGCCCGGATGGCGGAGGACCAGACCGCCGACCCCGGCGGCCAGGCCTTATGGACCGCCGTCACGGGCCTCTGCGTCACCGAGGTGCCGTTCGACGTCGCACGCGCGGCCCTCCTGTGTGACCTCTCCCTCGGCCGGCCTCGCCTCATCGTGCCCGCTGGCTGGCAGCGCCCGGTTTTCGACGCCATCCACGGCCTGTCCCACCCGGGCACGAAGGCCCCCCAGAAGCTCGTTGCAGCGAAGTTCGTCTGGCATGGCCTCAGGAAGGACGTCCGCGACTGGGCCAGGACGTGCCTCGCGTGCCAGTGCGCAAAGATCCACCGCCACACCCAGGCCCCGTTGGCCCCATTTACGGTGCCCGAGCGTCGGTTCGATCACGTCCACGTCGACTTCGTGGGACCTCTGCCCCCCTCGCGGGGGTTCACCCACCTCCTCACCATGGTGGACCGCACCACACGGTGGCCGGAGGCCGTGCCATTGGCGGCGACGTCTGCGGCTGATGTGGCGCAAGGCTTCATCGCCACTTGGGTTGCCCGGTTCGGTGCCCCCTCGGACATCTCGTCCGACCGCGGCCACCAGTTCACCTCGGAGCTCTGGGGCACGGTGGCGCAAGGGCTCGGTGTCAAACTGCACCGCACCACGGCCTACCACCCCCAGGCCAACCGCCTGTGCGAGCGCTTTGGTCGCTCGATGAAGGCTGCGCTCCGCGCCAGCCTCCGCGATGGCAGCTGGGCCGACAGGCTCCCCTGGGTCCTGCTGGGCCTCAGGACGGCGTCCAAGGACGACCTGGGCGCATCCTCGGCGGAGCTGGTCTTCGGACAACCACTGCGGGTACTGGGCGAATTTATCCCCGACTCCATGGCTCCTTGGTCCGCGGCGCAACAGCGCTCCACCCTGCAGGAGACCGCCCGGAGGTTCACCCCGGTGCCGACGGCACACCACGGTTGCCCGTCCTCCCACATCGCCCCGGAGCTTCGCACGGCGGAGTACGTTTTCGTCCGGCACGACGCCCACCGGGCACCGCTACGGCCCCCGTACGACGGGCCCTTCCACGTGCTGGAGACCGGGGACAAACATTTCACCATGGACATCGGCGGTGCCCCTGATCGTATCTCCATGGACCGCCTCAAGCCGGCCCACCTCGATCTGAACCACCCCCCACAAGCAGCTCTGCCTCCGCGTCGAGGCCGCCCCCCAGCGGTCAGACCCCCGGCACCCCCCAGCCCCACCGTCCCGCTTCCCCCCAGCCCTGCACGCATCGCCAGGGGGCATTTCGGCCGGGTCATCTGGCTTCCCCGCAAGCTCACCCTTCAGGTGCACGGGAATTCTGTGGCGGGCACAAGGGTCAATAATTCCACGCACCAGTGGGTGGCGCGAGCGTCCAGGCGGGGAACTGAAATACATGCCCCGCCTTTCGGCCAATCGGCCACGCCCGGGGGCAAGGCGTGGCCTCGGGACATATATGCGGGCTCTAAGCTCGAGCCCGCCCAGTGCTGATATGCGAGCTTGTAATAAAGACTCTTGTTTGTATCCACGCGTTGTGGCCTACCTCTCTGGCAATCGAGTTATGTGCACAGCATCACACCTTCATCATTCTTTATCCTTTCCTTTTCTCCATAACCGCAAACTGAATATTGATTGAATGAATTGCTTCTTACCTTAAAAACTTTTAACTACATTTTTTTAATGTTTGACTTTCCTTATTTCTCCATCAGGAACACACCACGTGTTCTTATATTATCATCTTCTTCTTCCTCCCCATAGGGCTTATTTCTCAAACTTGTCTCATTACTCAACGTTTGGTCCATTGGTCCATCGACCGTCCCCCTGCACATACAGTACCACTTACCTCCGTTCTTTCAGCAATCATTCATTTCACCCCTACCATGATATCTGTCTCCACATATCTAAATTGGGAATCATGATAAGTCAAGTTTGCAGAGGTGGCTTGCACATGACCATCAATTTCCCTTCATGCCCATTAACAGTGTGAAAGTCCTCCGTCTCTGTAGCCTCCTTCTCGTCTCTCCTACATGCCCACGTGCTCCTAACACTCCTGCTTCTCGGTATCTCCCTCTTCAGAATCCCTCTACCTCATCTCCCCTTTTCAATTTCCACAACACCTCATCCCTTGCACCTTCCTCCTCACCACACCTCCTCACATCCTCCTTCCCCCTCCCCCCTACCCCCAGCTTCCCTCATGCCCCCACCTTTTCTCAGCTTCTCCCTTACTCCACTCCCTCTCAAAGTTCCTCTGACACCACATCTCCACAATCCTGCACCCTGCCAACAGTGCTTGTCCCTAACTGTGTCGACCTGACTCCCACAGGACGCCACTGACTCCTCAGTGTCTCTACCTGGCTATTGTCTCCTCCGGTTTGATAGGCCCAAACCCCTCATGGCGGCAGAGTTGCACTTTGCATCAATTACTTAATTTGTCACTGTCCATGTTCTGGTCTTACATCCCTAAACCACCAGGGGTACCTTTGGCTGTGACTGTACCTGCGCTCCCACCTCTTGTTTGTCTGTGTTGTGGTCCCGTCCTTCTAATAGTGACGTCTCCATCGACATCTCTCTCAGACAACATGGACCAACTCTTTTAACCACTCATCCCAACTCTCTCTTTCTCATTTGTGTTAATTTAAATTGTCACCATGGAAATTGGCTGTGTGTTGCTCCCTCTCTCACCAGCCATGGTGCCTCAGCAAAGGCCTTCTGTGACTGCATGGGACTGACTCAATCTGTGAACATCTCTGCCTTTGTCTATTTTGTGACTATAGAGCTTGAATCTCAGTCTGCAAAGACTTTAATACCACATGGATGCCTCCTAGTCTGGAGGTGATGTGTTGGTGTAATTTATGCACATGACGTCAGCGTCATATCAAAGGGTCAGTGTGCTCCTTTGGATAAATATATATATTGCACGGGATGTAACAGCAACACCTAGACGAAGGTATAAAAATAAAGTTGCCACGAGTAAACAAAAATCGAATCAGGCAAAGAAAAATGCAGTCAGGGTCGCCGGTCGCTAAACGATGGCCGAAGGCATTTGTAAGCAGAAAAAGGTGATAATGAAAACAAAGATCAGCCAACCTCGATAACTCCTGGTAGAAGTACATATATGTATGTATATTCATATGTACTGTATTTATGTACAGTAAAAAGAAACTATATTTTTTTTATTTTTTTTATTTTTAATACATATTTTTTTATTGGAAGACAATGCAATTCTGTCCCTTTGTGTTTTCCCTGTTGTCCTCAACATTTGGTCCTCACACCTCAACACTTTTCTTACTCGTTCCCTCAATTTCTCCTCCGTGACCATGTTCTGCAGTGTAGTTCTAGAATATTCTAAGGAAAGCTGTTGTTGTTTCAAGTTTGCCTACATTTATATTTACCTTCGCCAGAGGAGGGTATGGCATTTTAATCCGTTTGTTACATGCAAAATCAAAGCTTTTTCAAGTATATTGGTTGGTCTTGTGCATTATTCTGTCTGTCTGTTTGTCTGTCTGTATGTCAGTAGCATAGAGGTCACAATTTTCAACCGATCTTCACGAAACTTCACCAAGTTGTAGAGGTCGTCACAATTGAGAGGCCTACTGATTTTGAGGTCAAAGGTCAAAGGTCATCTGGAGGTCAAATTTCAAAAATCGGCATTTTTAATCAGATTGACTTGAAAATCGAACAGCATTTCCACATTGAGTCACTAAATTGGGAAACTAACTATTTTATAGGTCAAAATGTCAAAGGTCAACTCCAGGTCAAACTTCCAAAATCATACTTTTTTTTTTTTTTTTTTTTTTTGTATACAAGATCGAGGCTCGTGAAAGAGCGAACATGAATCACACAGAAAGACAAACCGACACAAAAAAACAAATAACATCGGGAGCGGTAGACAAGATGGGGAGAGAGGGGGAAGGACACAAACACAACATTTGAGAGCAGGGACCGAGAGACATGGAGACATCGAGAGATCTGTGAGAGGGAGAGGGCTTTAGGGGGGGGCATGGGAAGGGGGGTGGTGGGAGAGGTATAAAACATATGGACACTGCCAGGACTTCCAGGAAAGAAGTTGGAATTTCAAACAAGGTGGATCTGGGGTGAATTAGTGGGGCTCGAAAAGATCAAGGTTTTGGATGGGGGAAGATAAGAGATGGTGGTGAACAGCTGTTTTAAAGACCTGGAGGGAGGAGTGGGATTGAAGGGAGTGTGGGAGTTTGTTCCAGAGGCGGGAGAAAAGAGGAATGAAAGAGTGAAGGTGAGCAGAGAGCCGAGATTTCGGCAGTTTAACCATCAGAGGGTTGCTGGCAGATCTTGTGCGACCTGTAGGAATATTTGGGGGACAGAGCACAGAGAGAGCTGGGGGAGCAAGGCCGGAAAGGAGTCGGTAGAAGACAGAAAGACCACCTACCTGCCTGCGGTGAGTGAGTGAAAGGCCCTCAAAGATAGCTTCATCGCGGGAGATTCCAATGATTCTGAAAGCTTTGGTTTCAACAGCGTGAAGCCGAGCTAGGTGTGAGGCAGGAGCACCAGCCCATAGGGGAGAACAGTATTCCATTGAGCTGCGGATGAAAGCCTTGTATGTGGTGAGGAGCTCAGGTGTGCCTAGGAAGGACTTCGCACGACGGAGGATGCCCAGTCGGCGACTGGCTTTGGAGGCCAGCTTGGAAATGTGGTTTTCCCAAGAAAGATCATGGCAGATAGTGAGACCCAAAAGCTTGAGCGACAGAACTTCTTGGAGAGGATTGTTGAGAAAGTAGATGGGAGGGTGGTCCAGTCGATCTTTTCGGAGAGACATAGTAAGAGTGTGAGATTTGTCAGGATTGAAAGACATGTTCCACTTGTTTGACCAGTCTGTGATTTTGTCCAGGTCTTCAGAGAGTGAGGAGGCTGCAGACTGCCGATCTGAGGGAAGAGGAATGGAGCGGCAGAGAGTGGAGTCATCAGCAAAGAGATAGAGAGGATTTTCCAGAGAGTCTGAGAGATCATTGATAAAGACCAGAAAAAGCACAGGGCCCAGCACACTGCCTCGGGGAACTCCAGCCTGAACAGGAAGGGGAGATGAGAGAAATCCATTCAGGGCCACACGTTGACTACGACCACAGAGGAAGTCCGCAAGCCATGCATGGAGATTTCCATGGATACCATTGGAGGAGAGTTTGGTGAGCAGAGCTGGGTGCCAGACCGTATCGAAGGCACGTGATATGTCAAGGGAGACAGCTCTGATTTCCTGTTTGGCATTGAGGACCTACATCCATTGTTGAGACAGCAGAAGCAGCATGTCCAGAGTAGAGTGACCTGGTCTGAAACCAAATTGATGATCAGAGATCAAGCCATTGGAGAAGAGGAAAGATTTCATATCCGAAGCAATGATGGATTCCATGACTTTGCTGATAATTGGGAGCAGGCTGATTGGTCTGTAGTTGCAAGGATCTGTTTTTGCACCTTTTTGTGTAAAGCGGTAATGTTTGCTGATTTCCAGGATGCTGGCAGATGACCTTGAGCAAAAGATAGGGTGAAAAGAACAGAGAGAGGGTGAGATAGAGCGGCAGAGCAGGATTTTAGGACCCGTGGGCTGATGCCGTCTGGTCCAGTTGCAGAATCAGAGTCGAGGTTAGACAAAAACTCCTCCACCTTGTCAGGAGAGAAGGACACAGAGTCCAGGAGCAGTTGGGTTCGACTTGGAAAGGTGGGAACAGAGAGAGATGGGTTTGGGACTAAAGATTTTGAGGCAAACACAGAGTTGAGGCATTCGGCTTTGTCACGTGCGATGTCAACTGTGTGGCCATTTGAGGTAAGGGAGGGGATGGAGGGGGCACAAACACCAGAAACGGATTTGAACAGATGCCACCACGATTTGGAGGAAGGAGACAGGTTTGAGAGTTCATTCTTGAGTGAGGAGAGATAGTGCTTCCTGGCACTCCTGAGGGTAGACACACACTTGTTCCGAGCTTGGTGGAAGGAACTGAGATTGCCTTCAGTTGGATTAGCCTTCCAAGAGGCAAAGGCAAGTTGTTTCAGGGCAACTGCCTCACCACAAGATTCAGTGTACCATGGATGGGAGGAAGGGTAAGACAACTGAAGACGAGATGGGATAAATCTGTGCATGAGAGAGAGCAGTTTGCTTTGGAAAACTTCCGAGGAAGAATTGATGTCAGAGGCAGTGGAGATGGGAGACCAATCCAGACGATTGATGGCTGCTTGAAGACCGTCCCAGTCGGCCTGCGTGAATTGCCAGACTCGTCGATGCTGAGGAGGCTCTCTGAGAATGGCCAGAGAGATGTCCACTTTGACAAGCACATGATCAGAAGAACCGATTGGAGCAGAAGAAGAGCAGCAGACATTAGCAGGGAAGTTTGTCATAACCAAGTCTAGAAGAGAAGATACTCCATTGGCTGAGATCTGGGTCGGGAAATTGACAGATTGTGTCAATCCCAGTGAGTCACAGAAGTCCTTTGCTGAGGTGCCATGACTGGTGAGAGAGGAACCCACACCCAACCATGTGGCATGATGACAGTTGAAGTCACCACATATGAGGAAGAGAGAGTTGGGATGAGTGGATAGAAGTTGGTCCATGTTGTCAGACAGTGAAATGTAAATGGAGTCATCACTGTTTGGGGGACAGTACAGAGCACATATGAACAAAAGGTGGGAGCGGAGAGGAAGCCGTAGCCAGAGGTACTCCTGGGGGTGAGGAGGAGAGAGGGCAGTGCAAGGAGAGTGAGGAAGAGAGTTTTTGATAAAGATAGCCACCCCACCACCAGGACGAGGCTCAGGTCTATCATACCAGAGGAGGGAGTAAACAGGAAGAGATATTAAGGAATCAGAGACATCTTGAAGGAGGAAAGTCTCTGTTAAGCAGATCAAGTCTGGATTGTCAGAAGCAACCTGTATGGAGAGATCAGTCAGGTTTGAGCGAAGGCCCCGGATGTTTGAGGTCCATACCGTTAATGAAGAGAGAGGGGGAGCATCGGGTACAGGACAGTGGAGGGGAGGAGTAGGGTAAGATGAAGGATGAGAGGGGGAGGTAGGGAGAGCAGTTGATAGTGTGTCAGAGATTACAGAAGAGTTCCAAGAAAGGGAAGGATGAGGAGGATGAAAGGTTTGATGGTGAAGGGATGAGGCACAGTGAGGGGTTGTTTGAGGGGGGCAGAGGAAAGTAGAAGGTTGGGGGGGGGGTGGAGGTATGAGATAGAAGGGAGACGAAGTGGGGAGGAGGCAGCTTTGAGGAGGAGGGGGAGGAGGGAGAATTGGAGAGGAATGGTATGGGGGGAGATTTGAATGGGAGGGGTTGGGGGGGAGTTTTGAAGGGGAGGAGTGAGGGGGGAATTTAGGAGGGGAGGAGCAAGGGGGGAGTTTAGGAGGGGAGGGGCAAGGGGGGAGTTTAGGAGTGGAGGGGCAAGGGGGGAGTTTAGGAGTGTAGGGGCAAGGGAGGGGATTTGGAGGGGAGGGGCAAGGGGGGAGTTTATGAGGGGAAGGGCAAGGGGGGAGTTCAGGAGTGGAGGAGCAAGGGGGGGGATTTGGAGGGGAGGGGCAAGGGGGGAGTTTAGGAGAGGAAGGGCAAGGGGGGAGTTCAGGAGTGGAGGGGCAAGGGGGGAGTTTAGGAGTGGAGGGGCAAGGGGGGAGTTTAGGAGTGTAGGTGCAAGGGGTGGGATTTGGAGGGGAGGGGCAAGAGGGGAGTTTAGAAAGTGGATGATTAATGAAAGACTAACATTGATAACAAATTGGGTTTGTTGTGATTTTCAAGTTAGCAATCCGATTCAGAACGATGGAGGAGGGGTGGAATGAATGTGAATTTAGACCATGTAGTGAGGGAGACGTATAAGAGATTGAATTTCTTTTTTTTGACGTGGAATGAGTTGGAGAGGAAATTGAGAAAAGCCTTTTAAATAGGAAGAAAAACAGTGTGTTGTAATATACCACTGAATAAAACACTGAAGGGGAAAGGTTAAACATATTTAAATAATATTGAAACAGAACCGTAAACAATCGAAGACCATAGCATTATAACCAGGCTAAGTCACATTTTATTTTTTTCCCCGTTTTTCACGTTTGTCACGTTTTTCAAAATATTTGTCACGTTTTTCTCGAAATGACTAAAATGTGACTTAGCCTGCTTATAATTCTATGGTCTTCAATCTTATATTCACAAAATACCAATGGGGAGAGGGCCGAGAGGGACAACCACGAGTCACGTGAACAGGGCAAAAGGTGGATGGCAAGGAGATAATGGGGGCGGGGCGAACAGCACACCTGGACAGAAAGTACAGGATGAGACAACAGCACACGTGGAGAAAGGAAAATAAATGTTTTTGGTTATTTTAATTTTTTTTATTTTTTGGGGGGGGGGGGGAGGTGGGGATTTAAAACGTTAGACAAAGAGTATTATGTTCGGGGTAGAAGGAAAAAACTAAGAGCCAAGCAAAACACGTTGTAGCGGACTTAAGTTAACAAACACCGACGGAAGTACAAGGCCGCACACGAGGAGCAGAACACGATTAATTAATTACGAGTTACAGGAAATTCAAACCAAGACTAACTATAAACAAACAATAACGCATCAACGATAAAATAACGAGTTGAAATTTGACAAACACACGAATGAAAAAATAACCGCTTTGGATGCCCGGAGAGAACCAGGCCTCAAGGTCGGAAGCTTCAACAACTAGGCCGCGTGGCACGAAATACTCGACTATTTTTTATAGGTATGAAAGATTAACACCGATAAATCTTCCGAGGGACACACAAAAGGTACACACACGTAAGATAAATACAGTTTCGACAAAAATACAAATGTGACAATTACTTAACTTCGAGCGTGCGTGAAGATCGTGGAACAGCTTCGAAAAACCGTGACCACCCCGACAAGATCTCGCGAGATCTTTCGAATTTTCATCTAAAAATCATCACTTTTCATCCTATTGACTTGGAAATTGAACAGCATTTGCACATTGAGTCACCGAATTGGGAAACCAACTATTTTTGAGGTCAAAAGGTCAAAAGTCAACACTAGGTCAAACTTATAAAATCATCAATTTTCATCCAAAAATCATCACTTTTCATCCCATTGACCCAAGCTTTGATCAAGATTGTCAATTTCGATCTTGATGAAATGGACAATTTGCTGGATCAATTGCAACCTTTTTTTTGGGGGGGGGGGGGGGGTATTTTGCAAGTATTGTGCTCTGCATGACGTCTTTACTTGCCGGAAAAGAATCCGGCAAGTATGTTGATCTGTTCGTCTGTTTGCAGCACTGCGTCTACACCGTTGCACGTAGAATCGCCAAACTTTGCACACTTATTGGTCTTGCTCTGGAATAGACTGTGCCCAATTGATGACGTCATCGGTGACGTGGTTCGGCCGCCATCTTGGAAAAACCGAAAAAATTTGCACCTCTATATCTCCGAAAGTACTGAACAGAAAAAATTGAGACATGGCTCATTGTAAAGAACTCTCCATGGGGAATAAAATATGTAAATGATGACGTCATCAGTCACGTGGTTCGGTCGCCATCTTGGAAAAACGGCAAAACGTTGCGCCACTATATCTCCAAAAGTGCTGAACAGAAAAAATTGAGACATGGCTCATTGTAAAGAACTCTCCATGGGGAATAAAATATGTTAATGATGACGTCATCAGTCACGTGGTCGGCCGCCATCTTGGAAAAACGGCAAAACTTTGCACCACGAAATCTCCAAAAGTGCTGAACAGAAAAAATTGAGACATGGCTCATTGTAAAGAACTCTCCATGGGGAATAAAATATGTTAATGATGATGTCATATGTCACGTGGTCGGCCGCCGTCTTGGAAAAACGGCAAAACTTTGCACCACTATATCTCCAAAAGTGCTGAACAGAAAAAATTGAGACATGGCTCATTGTAAAGAACTCTCCATGTGGAATAAAATTTGTTAATGATGACGTCATATGTCACGTGGTTCGGCCGCCATCTTGGAAAAACGGCAAAAACTTTGCACCACTATATCTCCAAAAGTGCAGAATGGAAAAAATTGAGACATGGCTCATTGTAAAGAACTATCCATGGGGAATAAAATATGTTAATGATGACGTCATCAGTCATGTGGTTCGGCCGCCATCTTGGAAAAACCGAAAAACTTTACACCTCCATATCTCCGAAAATGCTGAACAGAAAAAATTGAGACATGGCTCATTGTAAATAACTCTCCATGGGGAATAAAATATGTTACTGATGACGTCATCAGTCACGTGGTTCGGCCGCCATCTTGGAAAAACCGAAAAACTTTGCACCTCCATATCTCCGAAAGTGCTGAATAGAAAAAATTGAGACATGGCTCATTGTAAAGAACTCTCCATGGGGAATAAAATATGTTAATGATGATATCATCGGTCACGTGGTTCGGCCGCCATATTTGTTCTAAATGGCCGATAAAAAGTACATTCCGGCAAGTCGTCGGTCTCTGACCGATTTTTGTTTGTTTGTCCTCTTGTTTGTTTGTCTGTTTGTTTGTCCACATAGAATAAATATGACTTTTCTCTGCAACTGTTTGTCCGATTGAGAGGAAATTTTCAGCATAGGTGCACCTCCACCTGTATAATTTTTTAATGGTAATTATGACGTCATATGTCACGTGGTACGGGCGCCATCTTGCGAAAAACGAAAACTTTGCACCTATATATCTCCGAAAGCGCTGCACAGTGAAAATTGAGACATGAGATATGCATTGTAAAGAACTCTCCATGTGGAATAACATATGTTAATGATGATGTCATAGGTGCCTCCATTATGACGTCATAATTCAACAAGTGCAAAACTTCATCTGATAAAGATGAGATTTCTTGAGCATCATCTATGGCTAAATTGGTGGAGAAAAAATGATGACGTCATTGGTCACGTGGTTCGGCCGCCATATTTGTTTTAACACAAAAGCTTTAAAAACCACTAAAAACACGTCCTGGCGAGGGTTTGCAATCTCTGATTGCTCTTTCTTGCTTCATTTGATTTTCTGTATGAAACTGTGATGTAGTTTTCCACATTTGTGCAGTCCATCATTGCTCCTTTATAGTCGGTTGTATTCGATTCTCGTGAAAAATGAGTTTTGATACTTATTTGGTGGCTACTTGTGTTTTTACATTACTCCAAACATCCACTCCCTCTGGGGTTCATTTTCTTCTTCTTCTTTGATGGCCACAATTATTCCCATGCTGTTGTCGGGTTGGCCGGGGGAAGCTTGGCCCAAGTCTTTCACGAACCAGCTGGGCAGGCCTCACGTTCGACTAAGGTTAGAGCAGGAATTTTGAATTTGTTCAAGGTGCCAACAATAGCTCTCCTACCCTTTGCGAAAGACACAGATGTTTAACGTCGACCAACTTATACCGACATATTCAAAATGAAGCTACCACCACCTTAGATATCTACCCATCAGGCAAGACTCAGGTCAAATAAATTGAAATATTCAGGATGGTTGCAGGGTAGAGGATTATTGTTTGAATGGGAAGATGGTGGTTCAGTTGAATGGGAAAAAAAAATAACTGGGAAGGTGGAAATTATAACTGTTACGTGTCAGGTGTGCAATCCACTAATTGATCAATGCCTGGACAAGACAGCTGGCTTTATTTCGCCATCCAAAGGGCAATGTGCTAAGAGTTGCTCCCAGTCGATAGTGAACCACGGTCAGCATTTTCAAATAGATTCCACTTCACAGGAAAGAAAATCCATCACCAAACAGCTCAGAGGTGAGCGCATTACCAAACCGAGCAATCCTGCCATCCTCTCATCCTTCCGCCCAATCCAAATGTTAGCCTGACTCTAATCTGCTTCTCTTTTGAGAGCTGACAGTCTCAGACACATTCAATCCAATAAGTCGTATGATGAATGCAGATACACATTGTTTTGGTTTTTTTTACACAAAATCCATACTCATGGAAGAGTAAGATGGCAGATGGGGTAAATGCAATGAACTGACAGTGGGGAGGCAAGTGGATGCAGCTATGTAAGGGGAAGAGAAAGGCCACCTGCAAAAAAGAAGGTTGCGTTTGGCAGAGGTCAATGGGGGTAGAAATTATCACAGGTAGGGATGAAGGGATGACATGATGTGGTGGTTCACCACCAACTAGAAGCCCTGGAGGGAATTATTTTCTATGAATAATGTTTCCAAATTATCACTGCAGTATTTGCACCTTTGAATGAATGGATAAATATTTCATTGATAGCTTTCAAAATATACCATATATGTCCATTTATGTTTCTGGTGATGGGTTATGCTTTTCTTGTTGTAATGTCCTCCATCACCATTTAATCTCGAACATCGGATTATCGATTAGGTCCATGGATACAAGGCACTTACTATGAATGTCCACATTTCATGTCCATTCGCTTATGCATCATCATCATCATCATCATCATCATCATCATCATCATCATCATCATATTCATCCAATTCCACCTGGATTTCTTCCTCATCCTCAGTTATATGGTTGGTGCATGTCTGCAGCATGCACATGTCCGTGCACTTCAGTTGATTAGCCAGGCATGTTCAGTCTGGATATTTGCAGGTGCACACACTTGCAGGACATCAGCTGCAACACAGCTCCTAGTGCTGGAGATCCCCGCATCCATTCTATGGCCAGGCTGCCGTCATCATCTGTGGTCCAGCCATGTCCCTTGGGATCTGGCACAGCTAGCTGACTCACAAGGCATTGCCTCCAAATTGCAGATTGATAGTTCACACGGAGCTGACAGGATACCAGCTCTCCTCGTTTTGCACAAAATAGATGGTAGTGGAGCTCGTTGACATCGCGGGTGGAGGATGAAGATGCATACATCCAATACACAAAGTCCTCCAGCTTTTCAAATAATTTTGGAGATACATCTCATGATTCACCAACTTGCTTGAAGGTCTGGCAGGTGTCACGTTATTTAATGTGTTTCAGTGTACTCAGCTTTCAAGGACCAGCAAACACACTGACCGTGTCACAGCCAGTGAAAGCATGCAGTCCAATGAGAGCCTCGCAGATGTCATCTCCCAGAGAGCTTGTAAGCTTGCTGATGTCTATGTACCTATCTATTTCTGGTACAGAGGACAGGACATCTTCTTGCTGAAGTCAAGACACAGTATCATTACATCTGTGTCTTCAGAAGTGATGACTATGGATCTGTATGTGTCCTCAGAGGCATGATGGGCATGCAGAAGCAGGCACATGTCAGCTTCCTCTTGCCTTGTCTTCAGCGCTTGGATCTCATCCTGGTGATCGTTGGTGAGCAGGTGAGCAAGTAGCAGAGCTCTCCACAGGTGACAAACAGGGACTTGTCCTGGAGCTCCACTTCGTTTGGCAGGTTGCTTCCACTGATTAACCAATAATTTAATGAGACTTGTCTTGTTTTCAAGGTTGCTCAGACATTTTCTCCATTTAGTCAGGTTCACTATGTTTTTTCGTTCAAAATCATGGTAGATTAGCAAACCTATACATTTTTAGAAACGTTATTACATGGAAAATCTGAAAATCAATGTTTACATTTGCCAATTCCGACCAATTCGATTCGACCAATTCGACCAATTCGACCAATCGACCAATTCCATTCGACCAATTCGACCATTCGACCATTCGACCAATCGCTTCGATCGACCATTCGACCAATTCGATCGATTCGATTCGATTCGATTCATCGAATTCGATTCGATCGACCATTCGACCAATTCGATTTGCCAATCAATTTGACCGACCTTTGCTTGTGTGGAACGGACTGTGAAAACGATGCGGACTATATTGTCGGATACGACACACAGGACAGTGATGACGAACTCTAAATGGCATATTCTGTAATCGTGTATGTTTGATGCCATTGACTGCCTGTGTATATTTTGTCATTGACTGCCTGTGTAGATGTGAAGTTATACTGACTGCATGTGTATATATGATTTTGCTGACTGCCTGTGTATGTTTGGTGATATGAATTATTGTGACACATTTTGATGTTATTAACTGCCTGTACAAAATGATAACATGTATTTGATTATGCAACTTATCGCGAATATAAAGACAGTATTTTGCAATTCAAAACCTTTGATTCGTGTCTTACCATTCCCCATAGCACTAATTTGATACTTTCATTGGATTCCTTGTCCCTGAAAATATAGGTTTAGTATATTTTAAAAAGTTTTTAGGGTAATTAGAGGCAGAAATAGAGCAAAATATGTATTTTACAGTGGCCATTTTGAAAATCCAAAATGGCCGCCATACAGGTATCTCTCCAAATGTAAACATTGATTTTTAGTTTCCTTATGCTAAAACCTTTCCAAAAATGTGTAGGTTTGCTAATCTACCATGATTTTTAACGAAATATAATTTATTGACATAGTGAACCTGACTAATTGGAGGATGTTGTGAGCTGGTGCAATGTTCTCCAACCTTGTGCCACTTGTGGGACCTCTGCTAAATATTTCAGCCTTTTTGATGGTTGTTTCCTAGTAGACGTCAAAAAACATCAATCCGATGACTGCGAGCACCCTCGTGTAAAGCTCGGGACAGAACAGAATCTGCTACCTTTACACATGTCTAACCATTCCCTTTCATTTTCTGGACGAGGCTCATTCCATCGATAATACATGCTGATGCCTCTGGAATAGCTTTTGTTGGTGACACGTTTTTCTCCAGCTCTCTGGTTGCCAAGAGTATGCATATGGTGCGGAAGACACCCAACCTGAGGATGATGTTCTTGAACTTCTCTTTGTGTTTCCATGCTATCTCTCTAGCTTTGCTGTAGAACACTTGGTTGAAAACACACACGATAGTGTTGAGCTCAAGGGACTGCATGATGCTGAGTGATTGATTAAGCACTTAATTGACGGTGGCCATCTGTGTTGCAGGAGCATTGATTGTGGGCATGTAGCCTACACTGCACCAATGCAATTTCATTGTGGATGAGCATGCTGAAGCTAGTCCAGTTGCAAATTGCTTAAGCATCTAGGGCAGACATGCAAGAAGGTAGCCACACAAGGTTCTTCTCCTTTGATTGTTGTATGGCAGCTGCAGTGTCAACCTCCACAATTTGAATGGGTGGTGGACCAACACACTCTCCAGCATTGTAGATGAGCAGCATCACTGGTTCAGTACTGATCTTCTGTGTTTTTTTCAACAGACGGCATGGCGTGGACTGCAATTCCATTGACCTTGTGGGATGTCCCTTCGCCAATGACTGTTTCGATTGATATTGTCCCAGGCTAGTGTTGTGAACACTCCTGAATGTATGTTCTGTGGTACCGCAACACCACCTTCTGACATTGCAAGCTTCTGCATCCACAGACCTGTGTCTATTTCCTCAACCTGAAGGTTGATGACACGCTGTGGCCTAGCTGCTTGAATATCTGTACCAGCTCCATGTTCCCTGTCAGCGACTTCACCGCAAAGGGCAAAATGATGTGCTTCGCTGGCTTGGTCTTGCCACAGGTAATGGCATAAAGTATAAACCAAGTCTTGGCCAAAGTAGTCCGCAGGCCGGTGCGCTCTCTGAGATGGGGCAGCAAAATTGGTTGTGTCTGTCAGTAGTGTGTGCAGGAAGTGGGTCTCTGAAGCCAGGATGATGGAGTGTGTATCTATATTAAAAGTGTTTGTCTGTCTGTCTGCCCATCTGTCCCAAAACTACTCCCTCAGTTTTGGGGCAAGCCCCGCCAAACCTTCTGTGGAATGTTTTGGGGTACCAACATGTATCGTAAGGGAGGTAGGAGGTTTCATAAATTCCTCAATAAAATTTTCAATTTTGAAATACCATCGTTCCGGAGATGCTGCCGATCCGGAAGTGAACAAGATGGCGACAATTTGCTGATTTGATAATATCTCAATGTAATCGTGATTTAACATTATATTTTGATAAATTAATACTACAGTATTAATTTGTGATTGGAATGATGTTGTTTGGAATATAAAATATCGAGAGATCTCGATATATTTACTGTAAACATTGAAGCAACAATGTTTGTCCGAGGTAACCGCTGCGATGTAGCTGGAAATTGCTGGAATCATTGTTGAAGTATCATTCCATCAATTGCTTGAGGTATTTAATTTGGTAGCTGCGATGTATCTCTGCTGAATAGTGTTTCTGTAGATTATAAGGTTCTTTATTACCTGCATATTCAAATACAGCAAGTATCAACCTGTGTCTTGTGTCTTGCTTAATTTTTTCCACGTCACAAGTAGCCTACTACACAACAGGTACTACACTACGCAGACCAGGAAGTGAATTCTTTCTCAATGTACGTTGATTGATTTTACTCAGACTTGAGTGAGCGCAATACTTGTAGAAGTGCCAATTGAACACAAACACAAACAAATAAACACTTTTTGCAATGAACCTCTTGATTGCACCGACTGCCTGAGAACTGGTGCGGACAAAGGATGTCTGGAAGGGGTAAAATGATTGAGCCCACTGATTTGCATGATTATTTTGTCATTGAAGGAAGTAACTGAAACGTGTGTCCTGACTCTTGCTGTTGTCATTTTAGTCAATGATTTATGGGTAAAGTTGAAGTTTGGTTGTTTATCCTGAAGGTTTTTGGAAGTAACAAAGGCTTACAGTCTTTTATCCTTTACTTCTAGGAAGGCAAAAATCACTTTCCCATCCCAGACAGGTCGGTGGTCTTTGTATTTTCTACCGCCTCCTTTATGGTCTTGCACCGTCTGGCCGCACCACAATTTGCCCCCCTCCTCCTCCACCCTCACCAGGTTTCTGTACAGCACACGTGGTCCATCATAAACCCCCTTCCGGTTACCCCTCAAAATCCAGAACCACTGCTCACCTCCGCTCATTTGTTCCTCTTTTTCCCCCAACTGTTGAATCAACTTCCACATTCTCTTCAATCTCATCCTTCCCTCCAGGTCTTCAAGACAGCTGTTCACCCCCATCCAGACCATTATCTTTTCTACCCCCGTTAATGCTCCCAACCTCCAAGTCCACTCCATTTAAATTTCCAGTTTTTCCTTCCTGAGATCTTTCCCACCTTCTGCCTCCATCTTGTCGACCTCATGAGTCCTCCCTTATCCACTCATTCCTCCACACACAGTAAAACCCATTATTTGTCCAGGTCTCCCTCTATTTTATTATTCAACCCTGCTGTTGGTGTTTTCTCCCCTCTCTCTACTGTTACTTTTGTTCTGTTCCAGCTTGTTCTGTCTTGTTCCATCTTGTTCCGCTCACTCTCCGTGTACTGCTCTTACACCTCCCAAACCCCATGAGTACCTCTCGCTACGTTCAGTGTTCTTGCTCTTCCATGAGCCTTGACTTTGTAATACTAAAAAAAAAGGAACATAATGCAGGCAAGATATTTAAAAGTTACCTGGACAGTTCAGACCGAGGCCGAGGTCTGCATCATGCCAACCGAGTAGTGTTGAACTGCTAGAGGCAACATCACCAGCTAAAGATAAATTCCAAAATACACCATGACAAATACATTGACACCACGGCCGGAAATTGCCCTTTGTGTGGCATTATTATGATCAGTGTAGACCTGAGAGCCCTGCAATGCCAAAGGTCTGACCAAATGGCTTGTAGAATTAATTTTAAAATCCCAAATCTCACCTCTCACCAGAGGCGGAAACTGTCATCTACAACTTTCACAAATTAGCGTTTGCAACTTGCAATATACCAAACGTTCCTCGCAGTTTGCAGCAAGACACGGGTTTCCATTCCCCTGGTACATTCTTATATAACAATGCATCAATATATCCATTCCCATTACTATGTGTACCTTGTACGTTCATGTTTAAGATTCCTGTGCCCATTGTTAGCTGCACAAATGGCAACTGTGTTCAATCCGCACACCTTTCCATTTGCTGCATTGCTCATGTGGAATCATTTCATTCGTTATGCTCAATGTTATGGTTGTGCCATGAAACAAGAGCTACTGCAGCAATAACAAGACAGCGTTTAGCAATGCAGAACCATGCTGGATATAACGATTACAGTAGATCTGAAAACCAATGCAAACTCACTCGCTGATGCAGCATTGTTACCATCACTTGCAAGTTGTGTTCCTTCAGGAATGTGTGAGGCAAATCGGTCACACAATAAATTCCCATATCCATGCATGTCTTGAAATGATGTCGGTCATGGTTTGTATATACAAGTAATAAAAACATTTCAAACTAGAACTAAACTAAACGAACAAGAACGAAACTAACTGGACTAACTAAACTAACGAGAAAGAACTAAACTAGAACGACACTCAGTCGAGAGCATATCTCCGCCTGGTTGGCCATATCTCTCAATGTTGAAGAATCACTTTAAAAATTCTACTAGATGGATTCGGATCCGGATCTTCACCGAAATTGAATCGATTCTTCCTTGTCACACACACAACCTGTCCAACAAGTTCGTCCAAATCCATCCATAAGTTTTATAGATATCCTGCTATGTATCGTTTTTGGCCCTATCTCCCAATGGTGAAGAATCATTCAGAAAATAACTAATTATCGTATCTGAATCCATATTCAGATCTTCACCAAAATCGAATCGAATCGTTATTGGCAGACACCCAACTGGTCCACCAAGTTTGGTCCAAATAAATCCACAACTTTTTGAGATGTCCTGCTATGTATCGTTTTTGGCCCGATCTCCCAATGGTGAATAATCCGTTTTAAAATTCTAGTAGCCGGATCCGAATCCCAACCTTCACCAAAATCTAATCATTTCGTCCTTGTCACATACGCTACATCTCTGCCAAATTTCCTCCGAATCTGTCCACAACTTTTTGAGATATTTTGTTCACAGACAAACGGATAGACAAACGGACAGATAAACAGACAGAGAAACAGGCAGGGGTTGGTGGCGGAGGTAACTTGAACGACACTCTTCAGCGTCATGACGTCGACCGATATGCCTCCGCCAACATTATTACATCATTACAATACTTGTACCAAGTTTGATTTAAATCCATTCAGCTGTTCTCAAGTTAATAATCTATCTATAATTCCAGTAATCTCTGTGTGTATGTGTGTCTGTGTGTCTGTGTGTCTGTGACCGCTGTTTCTCGACAACCACGGGTCCGATATACTTGAAACTTGCCAGGTATATTGCTGGGGACCCGAGGATGTGCCTTTTCAAGGTTTCATATTAATCGGACAAGTAGTTACCGAGCTATGGCGATTTAGCCGTTCGCCGTTCGCTTTGGCTTTGCGAATGGACCAAACCATTTCATGTAAATAGAGGGGGGGGGGGGGTTCTGTGGTCGTTGCGAATGGACCAAACCATTTCATGTAAATAGAGGGGGGGGGGGGTTCTGTGGTCGTTACTGCCACGTGGTTTCAAAGTTTTTTTTTGTTGTTGTTGTTTGCACGCATGTTTTTTTGCACGCACGTACGGGCACCCACGTACGGGCACGTCCTAGTCTATCTATAATTCCAGTAATCTCTGTGTGTCTGTGTGTGTGTGTGTTTGTCTGTGACCGCTGTTTCTCGACAACCACGGGTCCGATCTAATTGAAACTTGCCAGATATATTGCTGGGGACCTGAGGATGTGCCTTTTCAAGGTTTCATATTAATCGGAGAAGTAGTTACCGAGCTATGGCGATTTATTTACCAAACTAATCACAGAACAGGTTGCGGGGTAGGCCAGCCAATCACAGAACACGTTGTTGCGTAGGCGTGGCCGATGTGAATTCGAGGTGTAGCGGGCGCCATTTGGAGGAGCTGGGAGGACTCAGTCGTGATAGAGTGAGCCTGAGTGAGTATATCAAGACAAGAACAAGATCTAGAAGGAGGTATGTACGGTGCGATTCATATAATATATTGTTTAGTTATCGTCGATGAGGAATTTGGGGTCGGAATGGGTGATCGGCCTGGGTGACTGGGTCTCGACTAGATGCTGGGCCGCACCAAGGAACGGGCACCCACGTACGGGCACGTCCTAGTAATAATAATAATAATAATAATGCATTTATTTTATATAGCGCTTTTCAGGGAGCCCAAAGACGCTTTGACAGAGTGCAAAACATAATGCATAGCAAAACATAAAAACAATTGCAAAAAAAGAAGAATCAATAGGGAAATATTCAAAGCACAAAGGAGGGAGAAGGAGAGGAGATAGTCAGGGGTTCGATTATTATGATATGTATTATTAGATTGTTATTATTATTAGATTATTAGATTAGAGGATATGTATTTGTTAATACATCTCAGTCGCCCGCGACCTCTCTAGCGCGGGCGTCAAACCAGTTCATTTCCGGGCGACCAGGCCGAGTATCGGCTCGGCCGTGGCCGAAGCCGTTGATTCCGCCGTAGCACGCTAACGCGTAGGCTCGCGCGTCCCTGGTCCGCCAGGGCTCCGCGGGTGTCCTAACGTGCCCACGTCGCCATGCTCCCTGAATAAGAGAGTCAGACGTGGTGCCCGGGGACGGAGTTCGCTGTCTAAACATGGTAGCGCTAGGCCAGTGGGACCGCCGGGACCCACGTGCACTCACAAGTTGTTCTGCGCGTGGGCGGCAGTATCAGACCGGGGCGCCCAAACGCTCCCCGGCTAAAGTTCATCCTGAAAGCGCCCACATTGTGCGGACAAACCAAGTCAAGGGCCACGTGGTCAGGAGAACCTCGTCCCTTCCGGTCACACTTTGCCTATCGGCCGGCCTCGAAGACCGAAATTGTGACGGTGTCACCCGAAAAAATCACATATTTACCTGACATGACCTCTGACCTTTGACCTCTTGACCCCAAAATTTGATCAGTTCATGTTTACATCATTATACATACCTGTACCAAGGTTGAATATTATCACTTCAGCCGTTCTCAAGTTATAGACCTATAACAAACTTTGACCTCTGACCTTTGACCTCTTGGCCCCAAATTATAATCAGTTAATCTTTACATCAATATACATACCTGTACCACGTTTGAATTAGATCACTTCAGCCGTTCTCGAGTTATAGAGCTATTACGGACTTTGACTATTGACCTTTACCCCCAAAATCTAATCAGTTAATCTTTACATCATGATACATATCTGTACAAAGTTTGAATTTGATAATTTAAGCAATTCTCGAGTTATAAACATATTACATACTTTGACCTTTGACTTATTGACCCCAAAATCGAATCAGTTCATCTTTTGCTCATTATACATACCTGCACCAAGTTTGACTAAGATCCACCTCTTCAGCTGTTCTCAAGTTATCGCAGTAACGAAAACCTATCAAGGACGGACGGATGGACAGACGGATGGACGGACGGACAACCTGAAAACATGACTTCGTTGACGGAGGCATGAAAATGCAAAAGTAGCTGAGGATGTTTCTCCAAAAAATATGTAAACAAGGTAGGGATGATCACAAAGAAATGACCATGTGAAACCATCCCTATATTTTTTTTTGAGTAATGGTTATCCCTAGAAAAGACAAAGTTATATCGAACGCACAAACACACACACACAGGAACACACACACATATCTAGAGATCTTTTTCTACTTGTTTCTTTATATCCAGTCCTCCCTCCAGGTCTTCAAAACAGCTGTTCACCACCACCACCATCTCATTGCAGACGCATGGTAATCGACTATTCCCAAACGATTAACCGCTTTACACAGCTGGATGCCTACCCCCTTCTGGGGATGGACGCGCTAGTGCAACAGGTGTCCCAGTATTCGGTCTATAGCACTCTCGATCTCCGTAGTGCGTACCACCAGATCCCTATCTCTAGGGCGGATCGTATCTATACCGCTTTCGAGTCGGGGCAGCGGTTGTACCAATTTACGCGATTGCCTTTTGGGGTAACGAACGGGGTCGCTTGTTTCCAGAGAGCCATGGATGACCTCGTTGCGCGGGAGCACTTAACCGATGTTTTCGTCTACCTCGATAATCTTACGATTTGTGGATATGACCAAGGGCACCATGATGCTAATCTGAAGCGCTTCCTTGAGGTCGCGCAGTGGTATCACTTAACTATGAACGAGGATAAGTGCCGATACTCCCTACGCACGATAGATCTTCTGGGGTACACCGTGACCCATGGCTCTGTCGCTCCGGATAAGGAGCGTCTGCGACCTTTGCTCGACATGGCCCCTCCCTGCGATCGGGCGTCCCTGAAGCGCGGCCTTGGGCTGTTCGCCCATTACTCCAAATGGGTGCAAAGTTTCTCCGCGAAACTTCGCCCCCTTGTGGCCTGCGACACCTTTCCCCTGAGTTCGGCCGCATTGACGACCTTTGAAGGCCTTAAGACCGACATCGCCCGAGCCGCCGTGGCGACCATCGACGAGAGCGGCTCGTTCGTCCTCGAAAGTGACGCCTCGGATCAGGCCATCGCGGCGACCCTCTCCCAAGGGGGGCGTCCCGTGGCTTTCTTTTCACGGACTCTTACCACCGCTGAGCGGAGGCACTCGTCCGTTGAAAAGGAAGCGTATGCGATCGTCGAGTCTATTCGGCGATGGCGCCCGTACCTACTCGGGCGGAGCTTCCAAATCATCACGGACCAGCAAAGCGTTGCGTTCATGTACGACACCTTACACGCCCAGCGCATTAAGAACGAGAAAATCACTCGCTGGCGTATCGAACTCGCCGACTTCTGTTACACCATCAAATATCGCCCGGGGAAGGAGAACCAGGCCGCCGATGCTTTATCACGACCGGCTACATGTGCTGGTATCACCTCTTTGGAGGGCCTACGGGTGCTGCATGCCACTGCGGGCCATCCCGGCGTAACGCGTTTCGCTCATTTCGTGCGGAGTGGGAATCTCCCTTACTCGATTGACGATATCCGCCGTATCTGTCGCGACTGCGCTATCTGCACGGAAATCAAACCGCGTTTCTATAACCCTCCCATGGGGACTCTGGTGAAGGCTACACGCCCGTGGGAACGCTTGGCGATGGATTTCAAGGGCCCATTGCCGGTGTCGAGCGGCTCTCGCTATCTGCTCACTATCGTTGATGAGTACTCGCGATTCCCCTTTGCTTATACGTGCGCGGACATGACTGCTGCCATGGTGATGCGATGCTTACAGAACTTGTTCTCAATGTTCGGTTACCCGGCCTATGTCCATACCGACCGGGGTGCGGTCTTCTTGTCTCAGGAGGTGCGCGGCTATCTGCTCCAAAATAACATTGCGTCTAGTTACACCACGCCGTACAGACCTCAGGCTAATGGGCAGATCGAATGCTTCAACGGGATTATCTGGAGGGCCGTCATGCTCCACCTCCGGACCCTTGGCCGGGGCCTCGATAAATGGGCTTGGTCGCTACCTGCGGCGTTGAACTCGATCAGGGCTCTCCTGAGTACGGCAACCAACCAAACTCCCCACGAGCGACTTTTCCACCACCCCAGGAGCTCGGGGTGTATACGGTCTTTGCCCAGTTGGCTCGCTGGGCCCAGGCTGGCCTACCTTAAACGGGCGGTTCGCGCGAGCAAGTACGACCCCCTAGTGGACAAAGTGCAGATTCTCCAGGCTAATCCTGAGCATGCTCGTGTGATGACGTCTGATGGCCGTGAGACTACTGTCTCCATTCGTCACCTTGCCCCTTGCGGGGTCGACGACCTTAGTAGGGAATCGGACGAATCGATCGAACCCATCTATGAGACTATGGCCTCTCCCGACGCTCCCATCGCCGACAGTCCACCCACCCTCCCCTCGTCGAGACTACCCGGGCCCGACGACTTGGAGTTACCCTCTTCGTCACCCGACCCTGTTGGCGCCTCTGACGCCGGGGACACAGGGATACGTGATGCTGTACCCGGGGAATTTCGGACGCGTGCTGGCAGAGAAATTCGCCGCCCGGCCCGATACGGTTGGGTCGACTGATACTCTGCACCCTATTCGTGCTGACGCTCACTCGCTTTTAGCCACGCGGCCGTATAATTCTGACAGGGGGAGAATGTAGTGAAATCGTATTCGTACTGAACCTGGGGTGATGCTCGCTGCTTGTTGTCACCGCTAGGGGCGTGACTATAAGACCCGCTGCTGCGACGGTGCTCCGAGACTTCTCCCTTGTGACATGTTACATCGGTAGCCTCGCTAACGGTACGCCTGTATAGAATATCTAGCTTGCTTGCATTGAATGATATGAATGGACCCATGAGATGTCGCATCGTATACTTATTGTGTATTTCTACTTTACAGGAATGATGTGATGATCTAAATGCAATTAAACCAACCATTGGACTAAAGTTGTGTGGACCTGATTGGTTTTCCACAACACTCATATCTTCCCCCATCCAAAACCATGATCTTTTCTACCCCCGTTAATCCACCCCAAACCCACCTCCTTCAAATTCCCTGTTTTCTTTCCTGAAAGTCCCTGTAGCGTCATCTTGTTTATCCCATGTACCCACCCTTCCTGTTGTTGTGCTTTCCTCTATCACCCCTCTTGTTCCCTGTGTTCTCTTTGTTACGCGTTCTGTGTGTTAGCTCTTATACGAGTAGTATACAATATATAAATATATACACACTCCCAGTCAAAAGTTTAGGTACACCAAACATTTTGTGATATTTTACTGTTTAATGTGCAAAATGAACATAACATGTGAACAAAGCTCTTACCAAAGATATATCTGCTTATCTACTGATAATATATTGTGCTTCAATGCATCTTTCTTGTGCGAAACGTAGGTTTAATGCAATTTTTGGAAATAGGTTGTAAAGTGCAATACTGAATCCAAACTGAAACGCGAAGTTAATGTTATTAACGTTTAATCTCAGCAGCAAAAACTGTTTACAAATACTCTGCTCTGTGCGGAATGAATGTTTGTGCTTAGTTTCTTCATCACGTGCAATGTCTATTATTGCCAGGCATTGAAAAAAATGTTTACAGAAAGGCCAGCCATACAATCTAATGAGTGTTTTTGTGTTTCAGATTGCATGAACATGGGTGCCAAAGTTCAGCTAACGCCAGAAAAAAGACAGGCAATTGTAATTTTGAGAAAAGAAGACCAATCCTTGAGACAAATTATTGCAAAAAAATTACAAGTGTCAGTAATTGCAGTTGCTTTTGCCATTAAACAACATAACGAAACTGGAAAAAATGCGGATAGAAAACGTTCTGGTCAACCAAGAATCACAACCGAATCGCAGGGCAAGTAATCTGAGTCACCAGTCTGCGCAACATATGTCTTATAGCACCGGAAATTAGAGCCCAGCTTAACAGCTCCAGCATTGCAACTGTTAAGGCCTTCTTTTCTCAAAGTTACAATTGCCTGTCTTTTTTCTGGCGTTAGCTGAGCTTTGGCACCTAAACTTTTGACTGGTAGTGTATACAGTATATATGTTCGACTGCTGATTTCTAAATGTTGTAGTACAAACTTTATTGACGTGCTCACATTTAATGGTACTGTACATACTTTATAGACGATCTACTATTCAAAAAAGTACGTACTTTATAGAAACGGGTGTGTGCCCTGGGTTGTTATATACATATGGGTTGTTGCTGTCACTGACTTCCTGATGATATTCCACCGTTAACCGCACCCATATAGGTCTGATTGGCCCTAGAGCAAATGTGCCAAGTGGCCCCGCCCCCATCAGGCTGATTGACAGTCGTAGTCCCACCAACCACTCTGATCCCTTCCTATTCCTTTATTAAGGAATGCAGTTTTGCTTACTTTTCAGGGAATCCTTACAAGCTATTCAAATTACGATAGCAAAGCTGCACCAAGTAAAACTCTGTCGGATGGTATCAGTCATTGGAATTTGGAGAGGCAGCTCAGGAATACACCCGTGTGAAGATGATGATGATGATGATTATTATTATTATAATGAACGAGAAGATGATTTCACCAGTTTTGACAGATCTCAGTTTTTTTCCTCCAGAGGGGGGAGGGGAATGGGGGGGAGGGGAGAAGAGGAGGGGAGGGGAGAAGAGGGGGAGGGGGAGGGGGAGAGGTGGAGAAGAGGGGGAGGGGGAGAGGGGAGAAGAGGGGGGATGGGGAGGGGGTGGGAGGGATGGGAGGGGGGAGGGGAGGGGGAAGGGGGGAGGGGAGGGTGAGGGATGGGAGGGTGAGGGGGTGGGAGGGGGAGGGGGAGGGGCGAGGGGGGAGGGGAGGGCCAGTCAACAATGACGTTGCAGTTCTCATGGTCGACAACAATCGCGACATCGTCCTGCATCTTCGCAAGAGCACGAAGCGGATTTTGGAGACTCACCGATCCTGCGACCCACGCCCTCCAGTACCGGCATTGCCGGGCGGGGGAAGGGAGACCCATACTTTCCCAGCCCGTACATTCGCCCTCTCGACTCAAGCTCGTATTCGATTCGTATTCGAAATCGAAAGGGGGAAGGGGAAATCCTTCGTATTCGAATTCGTAAACACGAAATATGAATTAAAATTTAATTCATATCGCACAAAATCGACACAAAACACGATCGCATAAAGGTGAAAAAACGCAATTGCTTTTCGCCCTGAATTACGTGCAAATGTGTGACGTGTGACGGGATGGAACATCACGTGATCGCTCTGAGCGAATCAGCGAGCTGTTCTGGCACTGGCTGAGATCAGCGGGTACTTCGCTGAAATGCGCTGAGGTAAATATGAATAAAAAATATGGATCTCGTCAAATATGGTCTTGGCCATGTTCGTCCCAGGCTCAATGGCCATGTCTATGCCAAATATCAAGCATGTGAGCCTCTCCGTTTCGGAGTCTATCGGTAACATAACACACACACACACACACACACACACACACAAACTGTGTTTTATATATATAGATTGCAGGAGGGGGTGGTGGTCGATTGTGAGGGATCTGAGTGATGTTTAGTGTTGTAGGAGGAGGTGGTGGTCGATTCCAAGGGATCTGAGTGATATATAGTATTGTAGGAGGAGGTGGTGGTCGATTCCAAGGGATCTGAGTGATATATAGTATTGCAGGAGGGGGTGGTGGTCGATTGTGAGGGATCTGAGTGATATTTAGTGTTGTAGGAGGAGGTGGTGGTCGATTCCAAGGGATATGAGTGATATATAGTATTGTAGGAGGAGGTGGTGGTCGATTCCAAGGGATCTGAGTGATATATAGTATTGTAGGAGGGTGTGGTGGTCGATTCCAAGGGATCTGAGTGATATATAGTATTGTAGGAGGAGGTGGTGGTCGATTCCAAAGGATCTGAGTGATATATAGTATTGTAGGAGGAGGGGGTGGTCGATTCCAAGGGATCTGAGTGATATTTAGTATTGTAGGAGGGGGTGGTGGTCGATTCCAAGGGATCTGGGTGATATTTAGTATTGTAGGAGGGGGTGGTGGTCGATTGTGAGGGATCTGGGTGATATTTAGTATTGTAGGAGGGGGTGGTGGTCGATTGTGAGGGATCTGAGTGATATTTACTATTGCAGGAGGTGGTGGTGGTGGTCGATTGTGAGGGATCTGAGTGATATATATATAGTCGCGCGGCAAGGAACATCACGTGATCGCTCTGAGCGATCGATTGCAACTCTGCGTCCTGTCGTGGGCGTGGCCAACGTGGCCTCATGCTCCCAGGTGATTGGCTAACTCGAGCTCGAGAGAGCCATAATGCGCTATGTTATGGCAAAAAATATGAATCTAAAGATGAAAGGGAAAAAAACCTATGTGCTGTGAATGGCAATGTTCGTCGCTTAAATGTGAAAAAAGGCAATTGCTTTTCGCTCTGAAATACGTGCGAACGCGTAACTGAGTTAATGGCGGCAGGGAACATCACGTGATCGCTCTGAGCGAATCAACGCGCTGCTCTGCGACCGGTCAGATTCCGTGCATAATATGCCTCGCTGAAATGCGCTGAGGTAAAAATATGGTTTAAAAAATATTATGAAATACATTTTTCGGTCGGCCATGTTCTTACCAGGTTCAATGGCCATGTCTGTGCCAAATATCAAGTACGTGAGCCTCTCCGTTTAGGAGTCTATCGGTAACATTACACACACACACACACACACACACACACACACACAAACTGTGTTTTATATATATATAGATTAATCTATATGTGTGTGAAGAAGGATACCCATCACAGGCAAACCTCCTCTCCAAGGAGTATATATTATGTATGTGTGTATATATAAGAAAAATACTGTATAGGCCTGGACAACAACACACTCACAAACAGACAGACACAGGGTAAAGAGACTATACAAATTATAAAACACATGAGTAATTGTTTCTAACTTGGACATAATGCACTTTCAAGGTAAAATATTGTTACGGACACGGTTTAGATGTTATTTACCGAGCGGTGGTATTGCCGCGACCGAACAGTTATTCCCCGACTAGACCCCAATTCCACCCAGACGTTGACCAAATCGCGCTATGCCAAATCAATGATGGAAAGGACACGACGACTGGGAAAGAGGAAATGACGCAAGGGGTACAGTTCTCAAGACCTCCGGAGGAGGGTATAATTACAGTGGTGGAGAAAAGGGGGTAGATTACACGGCAGAGTGAGGTAAAAGACACAGAAGAGATGGGCACTTAAATACAATCTTATCTATTCCCGGACAGACCACAGACAAACGGAACAAGGCTGACTTACACAGGGATTGATGGCAGGGAGGGACAGGTAGTTCGATGGCACAAGGTGCACCTTGGCTCGGGGACAGGATAAAGCACGGTCCAGTCCAGAAGATGCGGGGAGGCCTCACAGTGCTCGGAGGTGGTCTTGCTTGCTCCAAGCTCAGCGCGAATCTGACGTCACCTCCCTCTTCCTGCGCATGCTCAGCGGGGAGTGACACGCCCTCGGCTGGTTGGCTCCGCCCCACTGGGGCCGGTCCACCGCTTCCATTGGGTGCGGGGGTTACCGGGCTCCGCCCTTGACGAGGAGCTGACAGGGAGCCCCTATTTGGTAACCCCGTCGAGCACATGTTCGATGGCGGCTCGTTGGGAAGGCCTGGTGCCCTCCCAACACCCCCTACCAACCAAGCCGGAGTGAGGACGCGCACTTCCCGCGCCCGCCGCTGCCGTTGCTGTTGTTGTTGTTGTTGTTGTTGCTGAACCGTGAGGAAGAGCTGCGGGGAGGTATTGGGAGGTCCTAAACTTCCTAACGGTTCTATACAATCACATTCTGGTGCAACGAAGGGTCAGAATTAATGGAAACGAGTCCTTAACTGACATAGACTAAGAATAACTAGCAAGATGTCCTATAGTTGTCTTACATGAGATGCGGTGAACCTGGGCACGACATTTAATGGGGGAAATAGGGGGAGGTCGGGTCTACAGAGTGTTGTTTACAGAAAATGGGACTAGGGAATGGGGGATTGGGGATAGTTGGGAAGTATTGAGGAAATAGGGGAATATTTACAAGTGGATATGGATGGATGCAAATCCCATATCCGCAACAATATCAACTTATGGTTAAATCGGACAACTTTGTCGAACTGCACCTAAGACCGGTTAAGTGATAGTAGAGCCTGTAGGCCTTGCAGCAAAAACCCTCTTGGATTCTCGTGAATTTGGCAAAGAAAGCAGATTAAGATTAAGATTAAGAAAGCAGATTAAGATTAAGGAGATCTCGCGAGATCTTGGAGACGGCGGCAGGGATTTTCGAAGCTCCACACGGTCTCCACGTTTTTCGAAGTTAAGTCTGTTCACAATTGTATTTTGTCGAAACTGTATTTATCTTTCGGTGTGTGAAGTTATTGTGTGCAACTTTGGTTGTTTCTCGGTGTTTATCTTTCATAAATTGATCGTCTGTTTGCCGTGTCGCGAGCAAGGCCTTGTACAGTGTGCACTGTACAACCTTGAGGCTTTGTTTTTCTCTCAGTGGTCCGTCGTTTGTGATCCAATAACTTTCGTTCTCTGTATTCCCAGTCTTTTCACCCATAGCCTACTTCCTTGTGTAAATCTCAACTCAAAAAAACAAAAAAACAAAAAACATTTCCTTCTCTGTTCTCATTCGTTTATTCATTCTTATTCGATCATTCGTTCTTCGACCACGTGTTTCTCCCCCATTTCCCCAGATAGTTTTCACTCATTAACCTTCAATGTTTACACTTTCCCCTCAAGTTATGTATTCCGTCATATTTTATAACACCTTTTTCTTCTTCTTCTTTAAAAGGCTGCTTTCGACTTGCTCACCAAATCAATTCATCCCAAAAAAAATATCCATCTCCTATAGTGCCTTTGTTCTACATTCCCTAAACTCTCCTGCACTCCATCCTCCATCCAGCGTCCTTAAACGTATTTTTAACTCGAAGGTCACAAGAAACTCATTTTGCAATAAATGTTCGTTTCCCATAAATCGTACACTTTCAAAAATCCAATCTCACCCCTCCCCTCCAAATCTTCCCCATAACCCCTCCCCTCCAAATCTTCCCCATCACCCCTCCCCTCCAAATCTTCCCCATCACCCATCCCTTTCAAATCTCCCCCCTTGCCCCCTCCCTCCTAAACTACCCCCTCACCCCTCCCCGCCAAGACGCCCCCTCGCCCCTCCCCTCCTAGACTCCTGCCTCACCCCTCCCCTCCAAATCTCCCCCATATCCCATCCCTTTCAAATCCCTCCCCTTGTCCCTTCCCTCCCAAACTCCCCCCTCACCCCTCCCCTTCAAATCTCCCCACCCTCATTGCTTCTCAATTTCCCCCCGCTCACTCCCCCTCCTCAAAGCGTCCTCCCCGCTTCTTCCCCCTTCAAACTCTCACCTCCATCTCCCCCAACCTTCTGCCTCGCTCTTCCCCCTCCTCAAATAACACCTCATTGTGGCTCACCCAATCACCATCAAACCTTTTGTCCGCCCCATCCTTCCCTTTCTCCGAGCTATTCTGAAATCTCTGACACACCTTCAACAGCTCTCCCTACCTCTTCCACCTCTTCCACATCTTACCCTACCCCTCCTCCCCCCTGTTCTGTATCTGATGCTCCCCCTTCCTCTTCATTAACGGTATGGACCTCAAACATCCGGGGCCTTCGTTCAAACTTAACCGATCTCTCCATACAGGTTGCTTCTGTCAAACCAGACGTGATCTGCTTAACAGAAACTTTCCTCCTTTATGATGTCTCTGATTCCATAGTATCTCTCCCGGGCTACTCCCTCCTCCGGTATGATAGACCTGAGCCTCGTCCTGGAGGCGGGGTTGCTATCTTTATCAAAAACTCTCTTGCTCACTCGCCCTGCACTGCACTCTCTCCACCTCACCCCCAGGAATACCTCTGGCTACGGCTTCCCCTTCGCTCCCACCTCTTGTTCATATGTGTGTTGTACCGTCCACCAAACAGTGATGACTCCATCTACATCTCGCTGTCTGATGATATGGACCAACTTCTATCTACTCATCCCAACTCTCTCTTCCTCATATGTGGTGATTTCAACTGTCATCATGCCAGTTGGCTGGGTGTGGGTACCTCTCTCACCAGCCATGGCTCCTCAGCAAAGGACTTCTGCGACTCACTGGGACTGACACAATCTGTCAATTTCCCGACCCGGATCTCAGTCAATGGAACATCTTCTCTTCTGGACTTGGTTATGACTAACTTCCCTGAAAATGTCTGCTGCTCTTCTTCTGCTCCGATCGGAACATCTGATCATGTCCTTGTTAAAGTGGACATCTCTCTGACCATCCTCAGGGAGCCTGCTCAGCGTCGACGAGTCTGGCATTTCACTCAGGCCAACTGGCACGGTCTTCAAGCAGCCATCAATCATCTGGACTGGTCTCCCATCTCTACCACCTCTGACATCAACTCATCCTGGGAATTCTTCCAATGTAAATTGCTCTCTCTCATGCACAGATTTATCCCATCTCGTCTTCAGTTGTCATACCCTTCCTCCCGTCCATGGTACACGGAATCTTGTGGTGAGGCTGTTGCCCAGAAACAACTTGCCTTCGTCTCCTGGAAAGCAAATCCAACGGAAGGAAATCTCATTTCCTTTCACAAAGCCCGAAACAAGTGTGTGTCCACCCTCAGGAGAGCCAGGAAACAATATCTCTCCGTTCTCAAGACCGAACTCTCTTATCTGTCTCCCTCTTCCAAATCCTGGTGGCGTCTGGTCAAATCCGTTTCTGGTGTTTGTTCCCCCTCCATCCCCTCCCTTACCTCAAACGGCTACACAGCTGACTCCGCACGTGAAAAAGCTGAATGCCTCAACTCTGTGTTTGCCTCTAAATCTTGTGTCCCAAACCCATCCCTCTCTGTACCCACCATACCCAGTCGTACCCTGCTGCTCCTGGACTCCGTGTCCTTTCCTCCTGACAAGGTGGAAAAGTTTCTGTCAACCCTCGACTCTGATTCTGCAACTGGACCCGACGGCATCAGCCCACGGGTCCTAAAATCCTGCTCTGCTGCTCTATCTCACCCTCTCTCTGTTCTCTTCACCCTCTCTTTTGCTCAAGGTCAACTGCCATCTGCTTGGAAATCAGCCAACATCACCGCTTTGCACAAAAAAGGTGCAAAAACAGATCCTAGCAACTACAGACCAATCAGCCTTCTCCCAATTATCAGCAAAGTCATGGAATCCATCATTGCTTCTGATATGAAATCTTTCCTCTTCTCCAATGGCTTGATCTCTGATCATCAATTTGGTTTCAGACCAGGTCACTCTACTCTGGACATGCTGCTTCTGCTGTCTCAACAATGGATGGAGGTCCTCAATGCCAAACAGGAAATTAGAGCTGTCTCCCTCGACATATCACGTGCCTTCGACACGGTCTGGCACCCCGCTCTGCTCACCAAACTCTCCTCCTTTGGTATCCATGGAAATCTCCACGCATGGCTGGCGGACTTCCTCTCTAGTCGTCGTCAACGTGTGGCCCTGAATGGGTTTCTCTCATCTCCTCTTCCTGTTCAGGCTGGAGTTCCCCAAGGCAGTGTTCTGGGCCCCGTGCTTTTTCTGGTCTTCATCAATGATCTCTCTGACTCTCTCGAAAATCCTCTCTATCTCTTTGCTGATGACTCCACTCTCTGCCGCTCCATTCCTCTTCCCTCAGATCGGCAGTCTGCTGCCTCCTCACTCTCTGAAGACCTGGACAAAATCACAGACTGGTCAAACAAGTGGAACATGTCTTTCAATCCTGACAAATCTCACACTCTTACTATGTCTCTCCGAAAAGATCGACTGGACAACCCTCCCATCTACTTTCTCAACAATCCTCTCCAAGAAGTTCTGTCGCTCAAGATTTTGGGTCTCACTATCTGCCATGATCTTTCTTGGGAAAACCACATTTCCAAGCTGGCCTCCAAAGCCAGTCGCCGACTGGGCATCCTCCGTCGTGCGAAGTCCTTCCTCGGCACACCTGAGCTCCTCACCACATACAAGGCTTTCATCCGCAGCTCAATGGAATACTGTTCTCCCCTATGGGCCGGTGCTCCTGCCTCACACCTAGCTCGGCTTCACGCTGTTGAAACCAAAGCTTTCAGAATTATTGGAATCTCCCGCGATGAAGCTATCTCTGAGGGCCTTTCACTCACTCACCGCAGGCAGGTAGGTGGTCTTTCTGTCTTCTACCGACTCCTCTCCGGCCTTGCACCCCCAGCTCTCTCTGTGCTCTGTCCCCCAAATATTCCTACAGGTCGCACAAGATCTGCCAGCAACCCTCTGATGGTTAAACTGCCGAAATCTCGGCTCTCCGCTCACCTTCACTCTTTCATTCCTCTTTTCTCCCGCCTCTGGAACAAACTCCCTCACTCCCTTCAATCCCACTCCTCCCTCCAGGTCTTTAAAACAGCTGTTCACCACCATCTCTTATCTTCCCCCATCCAAAACCTTGATCTTTTCTACCCCCGCTAATTCACCCCAGATCCACCTTGTTTGAAATTCCAACTTCTTTCCTGGAAGTCCTGGCAGTGTCCATATGTTTTATACCTCTCCCACTGCCCCCTTCCCACGCCCCCCCCCCCCAAAGCCCTCGCCCTCTCTCAGATCTCTCGATGTCTCCATGTCTCTCGGTCCCTGCTCTCAAATGTTGTGTTTGTGTCCTTCCCCCTCTCTCCCCATCTTGTCTACCGCTCCCTATGTTATATGTTTTATGTGTCGGTTTGTCTTTCTGTGTGATTAATGTTCGCTCTTTCACGAGCCTCGATATTGTATACAACAAAAAAAAAAAAAAAAAAAAAAAAAAAAAAAGTTATATAATCCCGAAGGTTTGGTGGCGGTACGGCTGAAGAAGTGCGCAATCGTGCTGTGATGGATGCCTTTATTATCCTGGAACATCCTGAACCCATGCGAGATACAGAGGCATCCATGCGGAACCTGCTTCATCATAATGATGTCACATGGCACACATTGACGTAAATATGGAAAATAATTGATTCCTTGGGTACCCCCTACTTACATCCTCCCAGGAAGATATGCTCCCATTAGTGGATACGGTACAGGACCAATGGTTTCTTATCCTGTTTTTAATTGGCTGGTATTTCGGATTTACCATTGAGGACTTTGACCAAGGCATATATAAGATGATTTGACTGGGATAGGAGATGAGCTAAGTTGGGGTGCTTGACCTGGTAAGTTAAGCTTTATACACAGTATTTTTATGTCTCTGCCCCCGAAGGTGGCCGGAGGCATTTTGTTTTCGGGTTGTCCGTCCATCCGTCCGTCCGTCCGGGCTAAACCTCGTTTTTCTCAGCAACCACATGTCCAATTGAGACGAAACTTTCAGGGTAGGAGTGACGCCCATGCAGAATGTTTTAATGATAATTGTGATGTCACAGGTCACGTGGTATGGCAGCCATCTTGGATTAAACACAAATAATTAAAAAATGATTTCTCGGAAACCGCTAAATGGAAATATTTGAAACTTGGCACATTGTCACGTACTACCAATGGGTGAACAAAAGCATGATAATGATGACATAATAGGTGAAGTGGTATACTAGCCAAAAACGTTTTAATGAAATTCCTTATTCTCAAAATCTGAAATTGCATGCACATGCTCTATGACCCACTTGTATTGAAATATTAAATTTAAGACATCATGGGTCACATGGTTTGGCAGTCATATTGGATTTAACCTAAAACCTTTAAAAAATCGAATATCTTCATCGAACAAAAAGCATCTTCTCCCAAACCACCAAATCGAATGACTCGAAACTTTATGTGTGTCATTGACTAGGCATTGCAATTAAAGGATGATCACGAAAACATCATTGGTAACATGGTATTGCAGCCATATTGGATTGAAGCAAAATATTAAATAATTATATCTCTGAAAATTATATCTTATAGGGTGCCGGCTTGGGATCCTAGGATCCTGGGTTCGAATCCCGGTCGATCGCTGAATTAACGCCAGGGGGGGTTGACTCAGCCTGTCATTTTCCGAGGTCGGCATATTGAGTACCAGTTCACTGGTAATTCCCTGTGTGTCGCAAGAGGCGACTAACAGGGTTGGCGACAGGAAGGGCATCCGGCCATAAAACAATGCTTCAAAAAAAAGGGACCATGGTGCCTGAAAAAGGCCAACCCATGCTCTGTGGGGAAAAATGGCCTCTAAAGGTGGTTCAAACTGCTTACCCTATCGATGCGAAATTTTACAAATATCATCTAACACCATTGTTGCATATAGTTTGAAAATGATGATGTCATACGTCACGTGGTTTGGCAGCCATCTTGGATAGAAAAACGAACCTTATCCGATCAATACGAAACTTTACAAACGTGATCCTCCACCCATACATATGTAGAGTGTACATTTTTTAAGGTCATATGTCACGTGGTGTGGCAGCCATATTAGCTTGAAAGCCGATATTTAAAAAAAATCCCTTCTCTGAAACTGTTTGACCAATGATGTGAAACCTGTCATGGCTGGTGAAAATGTAATATTTAAAACAGCTCAAGAGATTTAAATCAAACTTGTTTATTTTTAGGACAGTGAACGAGGGCATCTACCCATTGTGGGACCATGCGGAAGCATATTGGCGACACGGTCGCATTGCTCTAGTTAAAAATAAAGTAAGTAACATATAATAGTGGAAGCTTTGTTATAAATAAATTAGTATTGGCCTAAATAGTACAAAGGAAATCTTAGCATCAAGGTCTAAGGAAAAACCACACAAAGTGCACAATGGAGTCTGAGTGGTCAGCCGTACTGACCCTGGCCGCCGGTATAGTTTGGTGATGGGGGTTACAGACCTTATGAAGCAAGGTTGTCAACCTTATATGCTTGAAGAAGACAGATAATTAAGGTCATCATTGGTACCAGCAGATAGACCTAATTTGGTGAAAGATACTTTGAGATCTTCATGTGTACATGTCACATGGCTGGGTTTGCAAGATTTGTAACGCACTTACTAGGGGTTTGGTTTTGATCGCCCTTCACTCAAGGAGTAAATTCCCATGACAAATGGTTATGCTGTTCATGCATTACCTCCCATAAATCAGGGCAAGAGGTATTAGATATTGAGATCTTCAGATTCAGAATCACCAACCAATTCATCAATGAGTGCACCATCCATTGGATGGACGTTAAACTGGACGTCCCGTCTGCCAGCACAAGTTGGCGGCCCTTAAAGATCCCACGGTGTGCTTCCAAACATAGGCGAGCTATTGCCGGCACCATAAACAAATGACCAATTCCTGCCTTAAATACTGCTGGGAGATAGATGGAAAACCGCCCAGTATAACCCTTACCAACAAAGTACTTCGGCAGCACCAACACCTGTCGCTGAATAGAGTACATCCGATAGGATATGTGTGCGTGTATATACAGTATATATATATATATACAGTCACGTGAAAAAGTAAGTACACCCCATGTAAAGTATTGACTTTTTCAACATATTTCAACATACAGCTATTTGATCTTCATTTCAACAATATTGATAGATAAAGGTGATATAATATAACAAATATCATGAAACATTTACATTTTATAGTCCATTGTATAATTTAAATACACCCAAATGCAAATTTCGCATGTGGAAACCTTCCACACCTTCCACATAATCCTTCTGCACACGCTCGCGTGTGTGTGTGTGTGTGTGTGTGTGTGTGTGTGTGTGTGTGTGTGTGCGTGTGTCTGTCTGTAATGTTATTTTTTTTACCATTTGAGCAAATGGCATAAAATTTTCAACAAAGCTTTATTATGAGAATATGGAGAAAACAAATTTATAATTTGGTCAAAAGGTCAAAGGTCAGTATCACATAAAATCGTCAATTTTCATCTGCTTTGCCTTTACTTTTCAGCATTTGCATATTGTGTCACTGAAGCCTTTTGCTTTTGAGGTCAAAATGTCTAGAATCGTCAATTTGGTGTATTTATTTCGAGCTGTTTTCATCATGTTTAGCATACGGAAGAAGTCTGAATACAAAGTGAACACGGATGGGCTTTGCATTTCCAAATGCTTTATCGGTTTTTAAAATTTATTTGTTTTTTGTTGTTAAATATTATAGATTTTTCTTATCTTTTAATTTGACTATTTATATTCATATGAAGATGCAATTTTCGTAACATTTTAATTTTTACAGTGATTTATATGCACATTTCAGATTTTTGTATCTTTTTATACCGTGCATGTTCATTTTATGTAAAGCACGTGCAATTAGGTTGACATCCTTGATACATTGGAAGAAATAAAACCCATTTTTTTTATTTTGATTTGATGTATATATATATATATATATATATATATATATATATATATATATATATATATATATATATATATATATATATATATATATATATATATATATATATTTATATATATATATATATATATATACAGTATATATATATATATATTGTTACGGGTCGCGGACAAGATGTTACTTTGGGCCGAGGGGATGGTCAACCGCGACCGTTACAGGATCCCCGATTAGCCCGACTCCCCCAACGTTGACTAAATCGCGCCACAGATATTCAATATGGAAACCTCTAAAGCGACCGAAAGAGAAGGAAGAGAGAAGAAGACAGAGTTCGGAGGAATAACAGGATTTATTATACACACAAGCAAAAAGAAGGAGCGATCAAAGTTATTTACAAGCAATGGATGGAAGAAGCAGTCACACAGTGAATCGTTAGCTTATCTATGCAGTTTACTTAACCCCAGGACAACGATTAAGACAGACGACGTTCACACTTACACGGGGGAAATTGCAGGCAGGAATGGCGGAGGTGGGTTGCTGGAGAGGGAGGCAGGGTCAGGTCCCTGCAACCGGCAGGGCTGGAGGTAGCAGCTCCCACTCTTCGCGTTTTGGGCGGGAAAACCCTCGGTCGCGTCGACGCTGCTGATGCTGTGGACGTCACGCGCTGGCTCGGTCACACCTGCTCCTCTCCTTCTGGTGGAGCCGTCTCCCTCCTCTCAGCGCGTCTCTCCAAAGCTTGTTTCATCTCCAAGTAGCTCTCCTTTTTGGAGCATCTCTCATCTCTCATCTCACAGCTCATCTCTCATCTCACAGCTCATCTCTCCTCTCACCTCATCTGCCGAAGCAGTCCCTTCCAGTCGCTTTTATTACTCGGGTCGGAATCAAGCCGCTGGCTGCGAGGGCACGCCTACCGGGTCGCTCACCGCGGTGCTGGTTGGCTGTTAGGGCTGTCCGATTCCCCCTTTGATCATGACGACGTGCCACGCCTGTGAGTTGGTGGCTCCTACCCCCCTCTTCTCCGAGATTAGCACATGGGCAATGGCGGCTTGCGGGATTGAACACCACTCGCACTGCTTTTGAAAGGAACTTTGGAGAGCGGAGATGATTGGGGAAATTGAAAGGGGCCTACGCTTATTTCGTTTGATGCAATGCAGAGCCAATCTAGTGGGAAACACATATTTAGCCTACATAGAATAAGGAAATAAGCTATTTAAAAAGATATATCGTGGCCTGGGTGTAAGTTTCATGGAATTAACTAGGGGGACGTCCTTCGACCTTATTTACTCTACGAGGGTCAGTTAAAACACAGCAAACCAGTTCTCACATTCTTTACACTTTCCAAATTCGTTACAATATATATATATATATTGTTACGGATCTCAGAGACGGCACTCCCCTTAGCAAGGGGGGGGGGGGGGGTTAATCCCCTTGGCCTGTTAAGCTGGCCGTCTCTGGTCCTGGTACCTGTAACGCTCCTTTGCGGGGTGGAATCGATCAGGGTTATTGGTCAAGGTGTTCTCCCGAATACCTTTACCAATCCCTCTGCAAAACAGGGAGACAAGTACTGCTCAAACCACGGACAAGATGGTATTTGCCGAGCGGTTTAGCAATCCGCGGTTCGAGCCGTTATCAAGAGACTAAAGCCGATTCCGAGCGTTGGCCGAATCGTGCCACAGGTACTCAATTGAAAGAAGGGACTAAAACGATCGGATGAGAGGAAGCCAAAGAACCAACAAGGATAAAGGAAGAACACAGGTTTATTTCTATACCAAAAGAGGAAACGAAAGAAGGGCATTTACAAGGAGGAAGAAGCAGATGAACAGGGCAAGCCTTAAAACAGTCTTAATTATCAACGCCCAGACAGAACAAACACAGACTTACATGAAAGGGGAATAGCAGGCAGGAATCACTGGAAGAAGGAGAAGGTCCAGGTGGGACAACAGGGCTGGAAGGTTCGGCAGGGCACAGCAAGGAGGTCCACTCCAGGTCCACGCTCGAAGCGAGCAGCCAGCGGCAGGTACACGTAGTCGTTTCACGCGGTAGGGCTTTTTGAAGCAGCTTGTCACAGAGCTCCGCGCAGCTTCATCTCTCTCTCTCTCCTCGGTTCGGCTGGATCACTTATCTGCCTAAGCAGTCCCCCGCGCCCGCCTTTATTGCTGTGTTGGAAATCAAGCCGCCGGCTCTGATGACCCACCTACCGGTTGGCTCACCGCGGTGCTGGTTGGCCGGTAAGGGCTTACTGACTCCACCTCCGATGACGAGCCGACTTGCCACACCTTGATCTGGTGGCTCCTCCCCCTTCTTTCTCGGCCCGACCGCATGGCCAATGGCGGCTGGTGGGGAGTTAGAACACCACTCGCACCACCTTTGAAGGGAAGTTTGGGCCTACTCTTATTTGATTAATGCAACACAGATTCAACTACTGGGAACAGATCCTTAACTGAAACACATAATAATGAAATAACTACGGAGAGGTCCTATGGTTTGCTACGTGTTGTTCATGGACTAACTAGGGTGCGATCTTTAACCAGCCAATTGATGGGGATATTTACAGGGGAAACATTTATAAGAGATACATTTACTAAAATTTACGAGTGAAGGTTCTAAAAACCGTGACTATATATATATATATATATATATATATATATATATATATATATATATATATATATATAGTATGTAGATATACTGTTTATATATATATATATATATATATATATATATATATATATATATATATATATATATATAGTATGTAGATATACTGTTTATATATATATATATATATATATGTGGTGAAAATGTAAGTTGAACCCAGGTGTGACGCTCACTTAAACCACTGGGCGGTGTCTATAAGACCTCGGGATGTCCGCGACTCGAGGCCACTCCTGCGACTTTATACAATGACATGTAGAATTGAATGGTACGTACCCACTTATATTCTAGGCTTGCTTGCATTGACTGATATATCCAATCTTTCTCATATGATGCCTTGATCCTGACATATATGTTGCATGGTGTATTTTACAGGATGATGTTACGATCTAATTGAAATTAAACCTATCTATGGGACGAGTTGTGGATTTGGTTGATTTTCACAACACTTAATTTCAATTATGATCTTCGGAAATGGCGGGACACGAGTCTTGCGATGGCCGGATGAACGCAGATCACCGACGAGCGTTCCCGACATTCTCCGCGCTCCTGCGAGGCCCACCTCGGAGAAGAATGACCAGCGGAGGACCCGTCGAGCTAGCTCCAGCTACGGAGCTCCGACTACTCTCGCCGCCGGTCTGCCTCAAAAGGACTGGATGCGATGGGGACCTCGCAAGCCTTTTGCGGGACCGCGTCGTCAAAACGCAAACTGCTCTCCTGAGGCCCGAACGCCGGAGCAGGCATGACGGACTCCGGCAAGGCGCCTGCAGAAGGAGGCCACTGGGAAATGTCCTGGGCCGCAACCCCGTCGGAACGACGGACCCGCTTGGCGCCGAAGGTATGAGTCTAGCCTCGGATGCTCGAAACGCTAACGGCTCCGTCCGAGAGAATCATCCTAGATTTACGTGCCTCGGCCCGAGATGAGATTCCCACGCGAGTGATCACGACTCCCATGTCGGCCATGCCTCCACACGGCCGGCACACTCCGACCACTCGCTACTCGGTGGAATCGCCTCCTCCGCACGGGCTGGACACTCCAACCACTCGCTGCTCGGTGGAATCGCCTCCTCCCCGCGGGCCGGCACACTCCGACCACTCGCTGCTCGGTGGAATCGCCTCCTCCGCGCGGATCGCGCACTGCTCGTCGGGATCACGCCGTGCCTGACACGGCCGGCTCACCCTGACCACTCGCTTCTCGGTGGAACCACCTCCTCCACGTGAATCGCGCACTGCTCGTCGAAATCACGCCATGCCTCACACGGCCGGCTCACCCTGACCACTCGCTTCTCGGTGGAACCACCTCCTCCGCGCGAATCGCGCACTGCTCGTCGGAATCACGCTGTGCCTCACACGGCCGGCTCACCCTGACCACTCGCTTCTCGGTGGAACCACCTCCTCCGCGCGAATCGCGCACTGCTCGTCGGAATCACGCCATGCCTCACACGGCCAGCTTACTCCGGCTGCTCGGGCACTGCGCCCTTCGCGGGCACCACTCTGCGAGGCCGGCGATTCTGATCGCGGCTCGTTGAAATCCCACCTACGCGCGAATCGCGCGCTGCCCCATCGCGGGCACAACCCGATCAATCGCTGCACGGTGGAATCACCTCCTATGCACAAATCGCGCACTGCGCCCCTTCGCGGGCACCACTCTGCGAGGCCGGCGATTCTGATCGCGGCTCGTCGAAATCCCACCTACATGTGGCTACTCAACGAGGCCGGCGAACTCCGCTGCCCGGAATCGCCTCAATGGAGGCTCGCTTGACACCATGCGAGGACTCGTCGCAGCACGGATGAGTTTCTAAGGACGTCGAGCGGGACCTTCATAGCCTTTCACGACACTCGGGCTTATGCTTATGATAGATGATCGTATACCATGTGTATTCTATATGACTAACTATGTCTAAAACTCCGGACTTATAATAGATGATCGTATACCATGTGTATTCTATATGACTACCTATGTCTAAAACTCCGGACAAAACACGGCCCGAAAGCTAAACAAACGAGACGCTACTTCAGGGCGTGATATGTATTCGATCCTTTGACCCGAAAGCTAAACAAACGAGATGCTACTTCAGGGCGTGATATGTATTCGATCCTTTGACCCGAAAGCTAACAAACGAGACGCTACTTCAGGGCGTGATATGTATTCGATCCTCTGACCCGAAAGCTAACAAACGAGACGCTACTTCAGGGCGTGATATGTATTCGATCCTTTGACCCGACAGCTAAACAAACGAGACGCTACTTCAGGTCGTGCAGTCTATCGCTGCCAAGCATGCTCGCCCTCTCGACTCGGCGTGCTCGCCCTCTCGACTCGGCGAAGCCGCACTGGTTCAACGGGCCGAGCTCAACTTTCGGTTTCCCTCATACGCGGTGCGCCCTAGATAATACTTTTCGCTCGTCGGCCGGGTTCGTATTCCGTACACCGATCTCGAGCCCGCTCGAATGCTGCTGCCCAATGGACGCGAGACTTTAGATTTCGGAGTGCTACTTTACTCCGTCTGGGGATACCGCTCAGCTGGAACTCGCCGTCAACCCCGCCCGCACGCGCCCGAACCAATTGATGACGTCATCGACTAAATCACGCGTTTGCTTTACAGCACCATTTAACTGTTTTCCGCGCTTGCGTCATCAGAGTTCGTCTACCTGGGTACCTCTACAGATAGCAGAAATACTCAATCTGACCGCCCCTGCCCGAAAGTGCGTGTCATAACGTGGCGGCCTTCGAGGGCGACTAGCCAACATCGCGGACTTATGCCGTTAATCGATAAGGCACGGGGCATTTGGGGGTGCACGGTGACCCCATGACACGGTGACATTGAGCGTTGCGCCCGACTCCCTCGTCTCCTGAGCAAGCCACGTGGGCACCGGCCCGCTGGATCGCCCTTGACTCTGGGCTTGTTGCTTCTAGGACAGGTCGCCTGGCTCGCCTCCACACATTTCGAGACTGCGAGACGCCTCGCCCGGCCGCTGCCTGATTGCGTTCCCTCTGACCCAGACTGTGAAGGTCGCTCGACTTCGGTGCGCGATGCGCGGCTGTTATCTCACACTTCGCGATGGGGGGGGGGGGGGGGGATGGATGAGTGAGGGGGTGAGATGATGGTCCATCCATCTGGGCCATCCTCTTGGATGTCGATCCATCCATCCGGGCCATTCTCTTGGATGTCGATCCATCCGGGACGTTTTCCATTTCTCTTCCTCACAATTCTATCTCTCTTATTCACATATACATGTTGTGTTTTCATTTCTGTCGATCTTATGATATGCGTGCTAACTATGTCTCGGTTTATCCAGGGTGATTGTTACACCTGCGTCGATCGGGCGTGATATCGGAATCACGAAGACTTAAACCACTGGATCCATCATCATCCACATCGACCTGTAATCATTGATCACATGATCTCCCATTAACATAAAAAAAGCTCTCATATAATTGGATGTCGATCCATCCGGGACGTTTTCCATTTTGTCGATCTCGACGTTTTCTCTCCGGGACAATCCCTCCGGGACGGTAGCCGGTATAGCCGATCTTCTCCGATCCTCTGCGCGCTGTGCTGCAGGTCGGGAGATTCTGCGCGCTTCGCTGGGAAGGCCCATTTCGGTCGTTTTGTGCGTCGTCGTAACTGCCATGCCGGTCGTTCGGGCAGCCTACGGAGGGCACTTGTGGCAAACGTTTTGCTTGAAACTATTTGCCGGAGCTTGTAATTCGTACGCGCTGCCGTCAGCTCCGGGGTATCGCGTAACTCTCGTTATGGCTCTCGTCGGTTCTCTCCCTCGGCAATTCCATGACATGGATCTAATGTGGATCGACCATGTACCCTTGGGAGCCAAGGCAGGTACAGACTTACTGTAATGGACTTACTGTAATGGCCTCCTGTCATGTAATCTTACTTACTGTTACAACTCCTAGGCCGGTACAGACTTACTGTAATTGACTTACACTGTCATGGCCTCCTGTCATGTAATCTTACTTACTGTTACAGCTTACTGTAAAGAGGCTTACTGATTTACACATCTTCCACATCGACACATCTTCCTGTAATGTGTTGCCTTGCGACGAATAGACATGGCTTACTGGTTTACACATCTTCCACATCGACACATCTGCCTGACATGCGTTGCATTGCGACGAATGGACATTCGCTCTTCGACAAGGTACACCTTATGTAATGAGTTGCATATCGCAAAGGTACACCTTATCCAGCACATAGGCCTGTGAGACTAGACTATTGTGACCCACAGGGTCATCGTCTGCCAGTATCGGACATGTTTGCTAACCAGGCTATGAGTGCGCCTAGAGAACATCTGCCGTCCCTCCCTTCGCCTGATACACCCCTGCCTGAAGCGGTGAGGGCACTGAGGTGCCCCTCCGACACCTGCCTCCAGCGGCTACTCCGAAGCAGGGGACTCCGGATTTGGGGACGACGTACCCGGTAGTTTCCGAACCTGTGCTGGCAGGGTAATTCGCCACACTGACCTCTACGGATGGACCGACTGACCTGTACTACTGATAATGGATTTGTTTCGTATAGCGCTTTCCAGGAAGCCCTAAAGACGCTTTGACAGTGTGCGAAACATAACACAATGGCGCAAAGACAAGAATCAATAGGGATATTTCTTTGACACCCTAATAATGATATAATGACTTCCTCTACCTATTAATGCTGACGCACGCTCGCTTCCTGCCTAGTGGCAGCATAGTTCTAACGGCGGGGAGAATGTGGTGAAAATGTAAGTTGAACCCAGGTGTGACGCTCACTTAAACCACTGGGCGGTGTCTATAAGACCTCGGGACGTCCGCGACTCGAGGCCACTCCTGCGACTTTATACAATGACATGTAGAATTGAATGGTACGTACCCACTTATATTCTCGGCTTGCTTGCATTGACTGATATATCCAATCTTTCTCATATGATGCCTTGATCCTGACATATATGTTGCATGGTGTATTTTACAGGATGTTACGATCTAATTGAAATTAAACCTATCTATGGGACGAGTTCTGGATTTGGTTGATTTTTACAACAATATATATATATATATACAGGGGGCTGCAAAGGAGGTATACAGTATAATAAACATAATGTCCACTCTCTGAAAAAATGTCCACTTCTCCCTTCGTTGACCTCCACACCCCTTCTGACCTCACTGACTACTACAACCACACTCTCTCCTCCTGCCTTGACCAACTTGCGCCTATAAAAACCAAAACAGTTTCTTTCACCCATTCTGCTCCCTGGTTTACCCCTGAACTCCGCCTGATGAAAACTCGTGCTCGCCAACTTGAAAGACTCCGCAATAAAACAGGTCTCACAGTTCACTCCCAGGCCTACAAGGACCACATACAACACTATAAAGATGCCCTCTCCCGCGCCCGCTCCGCCTACTACTCTCAAATTATCCACTCTGGCTCCGGAAACCCAAAAGCACTCTTCTCTACAATAAACAAACTCCTCAGCCCCCTGAACACCACCACCCAGTCATTCACAATAGACAACTGCATCTCCTTCCTTTCATTCTTCCAACGCAAAATTGAAAACATCTACAACAGCTTGACCACCGCCGCACCCGCTCCCCCTCAAACCACCTGCCCCCCCTTATCCTGCCATCCCCTGTCTCAATTCTCCCCAGTCTCCCCTACTGACCTCTCTGAACTCCTCATCGGAATGAAAACTGCCACCTGCACTCTTGACCCCATCCCCTCCAGCTTTGTCAAGGCCTCCCTTCCTGCTCTCTCTCCACTTATCATTGCAACAATAAACTCCTCCCTGTCTACAGGCATCGTCCCACCATCCCTCAAAATTGCTGCTGTTACCCCCATTCTGAAAAAACCTGGACTAAACCCTGACACCCTAAATAACTTCAGACCCATCTCCAACCTACCCTTTCTGTCAAAGGTTTTGGAACGCGCTGTAGCCACTCAACTCAAACATCACCTCTCTGCCAATAACCTGTAGGAAACATTCCAATCCGGATTCCGCTCCAACCACAGTACTGAAACTGCTCTCCTCAAAATCACCAACGACCTTCTCCTCTCCTCTGACGCTGGCAACCTCAACATTCTCATCCTCCTCGACCTCAGCGCCGCCTTTGACACCATCGATCACACCATCCTCCTCACCCGACCTGAAACCACCTTTAACATTACCGGCACTGCCCTCTCTTGGATTAAATCATACCTCTCTGACAGACGTCAGTTCATCTCCATCAATAACTGCAAATCCCCCACTGCTCCCCTCCCCCAAGGTGTCCCCCAAGGTTCAGTTCTTGGCCCCCTCCTCTTCATCCTTTACCTGTCCCCCCTCGGTCACTTAATCCGCCGTCATGGTCTCCAATTCCACTGCTTCGCCGATGACATCCAGCTTTTCATCTCCACCAAGTCCATCTCCACCACCACCCACTCTATCCTGACAAACTGCATCACTGAAATAAAATCCTGGCTTCAAATCAACTTCCTCAAACTTAACTGTGATAAATCTGAAATAATCATCATTGGCCCAAAAACGCTCACCAAGTCCACCTATAACTTTGCCCTCAACATCGACGGTTTCCCAGTATCCACCTCCCCTCACATCCGGAATCTTGGCATCATCTTTGACCAAACCCTCTCCTTCGACAAATACACTAAACAGATCACAAAGACAGCCTTCATTCACCTGAAAAACATCGCCCGTCTCCGTCCATCCCTCTCCTCCATGGCTGCAGAAACCCTCATCCACGCCTTCATCACTTCCCGTCTGGACTACTGCAATAGCCTCCTTTATGGTTCACCCTCAACAATCACCAATAAACTCCAATACATTCAGAACTCCGCTGCCCGTCTACTCACCCATTCCCGGACCCGTGACCACATCACCCCCGTCCTTTACAAGCTTAACTGGCTCCCCATCTCCCAGAGAATCCAGTACAAAATCCTCCTCTTGACCTACAAAGCCCTCCATAACCTGGCCCCATCCTACCTGGCTGACCTCCTCTCCAGACACACTCCCACCCGCAACCTCCGCTCTGCTGGTACCAACCTCCTGACCCCCCCCCCATTCGGACCAAATTTAGATCCTGGGGGGACAGGGCCTTCTCCATCGCTGCTCCCACCCTCTGGAACTCGCTACCTCACACCATCAGAGACTCCTCCTCACTCACCACATTCAAAACATCACTCAAGACCCACCTGTTCAACACTGCATTCAACATTTAACCCACAGCATCTAACCCCTGACTATCTCCTCTCCTTCTCCCTCCTTTGTGCTTTGAATATTTCCCTATTGATTCTTCTTTTTTTGCAATTGTTTTTATGTTTTGCTATGCATTATGTTTTGCACTCTGTCAAAGCGTCTTTGGGCTTCCTGAAAAGCGCTATATAAAATGAATGCATTATTATTATTATTATTATTATTACAGTAAGGATTATACCAGTATTACCAGTATTATAATAGTGGTGCTAGGATTCATTTAATACTAGAGTTTGAGCAGTTTGAACATTTGAGGGATTAATATGTTTATTATTGATGTTTATTATTGATATGTTATTATTGATATGTTTATTATTGATATGTTTATTATTGATATGCTTGTATAATCAATAAAATACGTTTTGTGCGCACGTTTTGTTTTTCATTACTGTATACCTACTTTTGCAGCCCCCTGCAGCCCCCAGCCCCCAAATATATATATATATATATATAATGTATATCTAGTTTTGGGTGAGCTGGAGAAATAAGAGGATTATCTTGCCTATCACAAGGGACTAATATAAATATACTCCCCTCCCTACCTCTTTGGCTCTTCCTTTTGGCTACCTTTCATTTGCAAATTTCTTAATCATTTTTCCTCATTCAAGGATTCATGGATAAAATCGGAAATACAAAAAAGCAAGAATAAAATAAACTTTGAGGTACGAGCTGCAGTAAGTAGATAAACTGATTGAACTGAAGGAGAATCTGGCCGGTCAATTTTGAAGAAAAGTGAAAGGGAATGGAATGTTAATGAAGGAAAGTCAGGAGGTATGGTGGATCCGCGTATTCTAAGAACTCTGGGGGACCATCCAATAAACTAACGACGTCATCAGTCACAGCTCTTTACCCTTGAGAAATAACGCATGAAAAATTGAAGACAAACACACAGAAAATCTGAACTGAAACACCACACATGTATAATTAAGCCACTTCTTTACATGGCCGAGGCTGCTGGTGAGGTGCAACTACAGTCTCAAGGTGAACTGGAATGGATACCTGCGCCAGGCTGAACAGTGTACGTTTTCTATCCCACTGATAGGCCTAATCTGGATTCGGACCTGAAACAAAATCGAATTGGCTTGTTATTGTCACCTACCTAACTCATTCACCATGTTATGAAATATCCAGCTATGTATCGTTTTTTTCCCTGTCGTCTGTGGTTGTCGTTGTTGTTTCGAATGCAGCCTGTGAATGCTGGCTGCATCATTTCTCTGGAAGCGCATTTGTGCTACTGATCTAGTGCCCCAATTACCAGTGAGCTGGAACTCAATTTGCCCACCTCAGAAGGATCACAGGCTGAGTCGATTTATATTGTTTATTTTTATTTTACATTTTTATTATTATTATTTTATTCACAGGTGAGCGGAAGGAAAGTGAATGTTCCTTGGAGGTGCATTTTCTGAGCTGCACTTTAAAGTACTGCTAAAGGTGATTTAAACACATTATATTATATTTCATTATGAACACACTCAACAGCTCGATTTTTTATATTAAAACATAAATCTCGTGGAGATATTTCAAATTTTTTTTTATACACATGCAAAGTATTATAAAATCTTTTAGCCTAGAGGTAGCAGTCTAACTTTGCTTCTGACACTTCCTAATTATTGTAGGCGCACTTATCTCCTGGTGTTGGTTTAAAGGTTAAGGTGGCTGACTTGACTAGGGTCCTGAGTTTGAGCCCGTGTCGTTCCGACACCAGGTGGGTTGACTCAGCCTGTCATCCTTCCGAGATCGGCAAAATGAGTACGAGCGTACTGGTTATAGGGGCACAGCCACGCTTCCAGAAACATAGGGGCAATACTAGTGGTGCTTCCCTGGTGGAATAAACAGTGCACTGCACTGACTAGAGGTATTTAAAAACCAATTTCAATGGTTGCTAGAAGACAGGGCAGAATGTAGAATCATACTAACATAATCATAAGACTTTCAACAAACAAACAAAAAATACCTATTTTGGGGGCAACACCCCCCCTTCCCCCACCCACTCCTCCAACCACGTATACCTCCTCAGACCCCAATTTTTCTAATGCCTTGAACAAACATTGGTACATCACGGGTGATAAAGGTTGTGGTTGAAGTTTCATTGAAATTGTGTATGTAGCTTCAGAGAAAAGAGCAAATACCTATTTTGCGGGGCAACCCCCAATAGACCCCCAAAGGGGCAATTTTTTTTAATGCCATGAACAAACTTTGGTACATCACTGGTGATGAAGGGTGTGGTGCAGTTTCATTGAAATCGTGTGTGTAGTTTCTGAGGAAAAAGCAAATTCCTATTTTAGGGGTTAAAACCTGGATGCACTTTGACACTGGTAAACCCCCTTAAACCCCAATTGTTTTTTGTTTGTTTGTTTTATTTGGATACAGGATCGAGGCTCGTGAAAGAGCTAACATTTATCACACAAAAAAACACACAAAACAGACACACAAAACATATTGTTGCGGATATGGGATTTGCATCCATCCATATCCGCTTGTAAATATTCCCCTATTTCCTCAATACTTCCCAACTATCCCCAATCCCCCATTCCCTAGTCCCATTTTCTGTAAACAACACTCTGTAGACCCGACCTCCCCCTATTTCCCCCACTAAATGTCGTGCCCAGGTTCACCGCATCTCATGTAAGACAACTATAGGACATCTTGCTAGTTATTCTTAGTCTATGTCAGTTAAGGACTCGTTTCCATTAATTCTGACCCGTCGTTGCACCAGAATGTGATTGTATGGCACCGTTAGGAAGTTTAGGACTTCCCAATACCTCCCCGCAGCTCTTCCTCACGGTCCAGCAACAACAACAACAACAACAGCAACGGCAGCGGCGGGCACGGGAAGTGCGCGTCCTCACTCCGGCTTGGTTGGTAGGGGGTGTTGGGAGGGCACCAGGCCTTCCCAACGAGCCGCCATTGAACATGTGCTTGACGGGGTTACCAAATAGGGGCTCCCTGTCAGCTCCTCGTCAAGGGGGGAGCCCGGTAACCCCCGCACCCAATGGAAGCGGCGGACCGGCCCCAGTGCGGCGGAGCCAACCAGCCGAGGGTGTGTCACTCCCCGCTGAGCATGCGCAGGGAGAGAGAGGTGACGTCAGAGGCACGCTGAGCTTGAAGCAAGAAAGACGTCCCTTCCGAGCGCTGTGAGGCCTCCCCGCATCTTCTGGACCGTGCTTTATCCTGTCCCCGAGCCAAGGTGCACCTTGTGCTATCGACCTACCTGTCCCTTCCTGCCATCAATCCCTGTGTAAGTCCGCCTTGTTCCGTTTGTCTGTGGTCTGTCTGGGAATAGAGAAGACGGTAATTAAGTGCCCATCTCTTCTGTGTCTTTACCTCACTGCCTTGTAATCTACCCCCTTTTCTCCACCACTGTAATTATACCCTCCTCCGGAGGTCTTGAGAACTGTACCCCTTGCGTCGTTTCCTCTTTCCCAGTCGTCGTGTCCTTTCTATCATTGATTTGGCATAGCGCGATTTGGTCAACGTCTGGGTGGAATCGGGGTCTAGTCGGGGAATAACTGTTCGGTCGCGGCAATACCACCGCTCAGTAAATAACATCTAAACCGCGTCCGTAACAATTGGTAGTCAGGAGTTGGGATTCGAACCTGGGACTAAATTTATTTAGCCCAAATTTTGGACACCAATTGTGTTAGTACCGTAACAATTGGTGTCGGGAGTGAGATACGGACCCGAAGCATGCTTAACGCGCTCAAAATTACAAGTCACCGAAATTTTATTGTGTTTTACAAAAAAACCCGAATTTTGAAAGTCGCGCTATGGGAGATCAAGACGGCTGGGTTCCGGTAGAGGAGAGTGAGGCAGGGTCGATCCAGGACCAAATTGAGGGACATGAGGAGAGCGAAGCAGTGAGGGCGGCAGGTTCGCAAAATGGCGTCCTCGCGCACGAGGTTACGGGCGCGCAAAATGGCGCCTCGCACATGGCTACGGCGACCGCGCCCGCGACCGTAGCAGCGCCGCTGGTGGATTCAAACCTTTTTTTCCTGCAAATGAGGGCCCTTATGGGACAAATGGGAGACCAAATTGGAGGTTTGAAAAACAGTATAGAGGCTCAGAGTGAGCAAATGGGGGTAATGGGGTCCAATAGCGAGAAATTGAGGGAGGACATGGGGTCCAATAGCGAGAAATTGAGGGAGGACATTGGGTCCAATAGCGAGAAATTGAGGGAGGACATGGGGGTCCAGATCGGAGGGTTAGGGAGTAGAATAGAGGGATTAGGAAACAAATTTGAGGGATTAGACAATAGATTAGGGGAAATACAGGAGGGGTTAACGGGGGTAGAAAACAGAATGGCCGCTCAAGAGAATCAAATGGCAGGGATGAAAAAGGGGTTAGAGGGGTTAGAAAACAGTATGGAAGGCAAATTGAGGGACATGAGGGACCAAGCGGGAAGGGAAGTTAAACAAATGGGGCAGCAGATAGAGGGGGTCAGAATGGGGGTAGAAACTAAATTGGATGCTCACAGGGAGGAAATGGAGCAGATGAGGGTGGCATCTGGGCAGGAGATGCAAGTGATGGGAGAAGAGATCAGAAGAGGTGTGAGTGAGGAGGTCGGAGGAGTGCGCGAGGAGGTGAGGCACTGTAAGGAGCGCATGGAGAAGGAGGTGAGAAAGGGGACTGTAAAGTTACAAGGGGGCATAGAGGACCTGACGCAGGAGGTGGAACAGCTGACGGTGGGACAGACTGAGTTAGTGGAGCAGGTTCAAAGGAACACTGCGGTATTAGGAGGGTTAAAAGTGACACAAAACGACCTAAAAAATGACTTGACAGCGACACAGAGGCAATGTCAGATGGTACGTGAGGGACTGACAACGAGGTTGGACGAGGTGACAGAGGTAGTGGAGACGAAGGACCGGCAGGTGAGGACGCACATAGAAACGGTCAAGGTGGCCTTAGAGGACGAGCTTGAGGAGACGCACCGGGAAATAAAAGAGGTGAAGCAGAAATTAGAAGAAGTGGAAGAAGGGGTAAGCGAAATTAAGAAGCGACGGAGAGGGGATAAGAAAGAGATCAAAGAGGAAGTAAAAGAATTGGTCCAAAGTCTGTGTTCGGATCGTGATGATGTGCTCATTAACTGGATGAGGGATTCGCAGGTGATGGAGGAGAAGCGAAGAGAAAGAGGACCCGGTGTAAGTGGTGACCAATATGGTCGTGCGTATGATGCGCCAGGTGATTTAATAAGCTTGGGGGTCGAGATGGACCCGGGTGTTCGTGAGAGGTCGTTGGTGAAGTGTGCGACAGGTCTGGTGTGCGAAAAAGGAGGTGTGCGAGAAAGTCCGACTCTGGGGTGCATGAGGAAAGAGTGCGCTGTCAAAAGTAAGGAAGAGTGTACACCTGTGGTGAGTGTTACGGAGGAAGTAACAAAAGAGTGTGCGCAAGAGTGTGCGCAAGAAAGGTGTGTAACGGACGGGTGCATGAGGAAAGAGTGCGCTGTCGAGAGTAAGGGTGAGTGCGCTGTCAAGAGTGGAGGTGAGAGTAGTAAGAGTGACACGGAGCGTGAGTTGGTTGTGACAGGTGAGAAAGGAAGCACACCTGGAATGGTAGAGCGTGTGTGGGAATGCACGCTGGAATTGGTAGTGAGGCACGTGGTTGGGTGTGCGAGTGAGAGCACACCTGTGATCGTCACAGAGGAGGTGACCGAGGAGGGGGCACGAAGAGGTGTGTTGGTGAGGTGTGCGAGCGACGAATGTGTGCCAAGGTGTTCGGTGGTCAGGTGTGTGACCAAGTCTGTGAGTGGAATGAGTGTACCTGGGTGTGTAAGAGAAGGTGCAATGACCAAGAGCAGGGAAACGGCTGGATGTATGAGCAAGAAAGGGGTAGCGTATGCGTGTAAGCATGCAGGTGAGGCATCGACGGTAACCGGGTTAGAGGTTAGAACAACTTATAGCCGAATCGGGCCCTCGGTGCGCGTCGGGCAGCTTCGCGTGCCGCGAGAACCAGCGGGGATCCGAGCCACGGCGGGTTCGAAAGGACCGCCGTACGCGAGCCACGCTGGGCCTCGCTTGGAACGGCCGCGTCCGTGCTCCACTAGGCAGAGCGGGCAGCCCGATAGGAAGTGTCGTCATGGCGACCACTTTTTATTGAGACGTTCCGGCAGGTCGATATCGGGCAATTGGATGGCTCCGCGCCGAGGTGGTGCGTGGGATCTCGGCACGGGTAAGCCCCCGTCCCTGCACCGAGTGCCGGACGCATCCAGCCGCCGGCACCAAAGAACCCGCATTCATTGCTCGGCTTTACGAAGCCGGGCTGTGGAAGTGAATTGGCGCACCGAGAGGCATTAGTAAGTAGACTGTAATGACAAGGATAGTGTTTTGGCCCCGAAATTAGAAAAACAAAATTTGATGATTGGCAAAGGATTGGCAGTAATGATTGGCAGATGATAGGCAGTGATTGGCAAATTTTTGATTTGTTGAAATTTGATGTGCAAAATTGGTAGTGGGAGATGCCCGATGTGGTGGGATGGCAACTCTGTCATCCCTCACAAAAGGGGGGCAAATGCGCTATAGATTCTGGGGTGTATGGCAGTGAAAACTAGCCCAGGTGGGCTTGGTTATATTGATAGGGACTAGAGGTGACCATAGGTGACAAGATTTAAGTAAGAGACTTGGTACCTGTAGTGGGGACGTAGTAGCTTAGTGTTTGATAATGACGTGGGAGCGCTGAGTGTAAGGGAAGACGGAGGAGCGCGAGTTTTAGAAGGGAGTAGACGGAGCAGATGATGCGGTATGAATGGAAGTGCTGGTGAGCAGCTTCAAATGAGGCATCGGTGAGGCAATGCTCCGAGGTGTGTGTGAGTGTACAAGTGATGAATGAGAGAGCATTGCGGATGAGTGTCATGGTGAGTAGTGAGTGTTGTGGATCAGCGCGAATGCGCTTGGGGGAGAGAAGGGTGCAGGCGGCACCAAGTATGAGAGCACAGGTGTGCAAGTACAGGTGTGTGGAATATATGGAGCAGAGAATGAGTGGTGTGGAGAGAGTTGGAGTAAGTGGTACGGAGTGGTGTGCATGGTGCGAAGGTGTGGATGGGGGAAGAGTGGACCCCTTTTCACGAGTACCCGGGGAGGGTAGTTTAAAGAATAGTTAGAAGGTTTAGGTAAATTGTGGTTGGATATTGGCATTTATGGTGCGGTTGCAGAATGGTATTGTGGATGGGTGCATTGGTGTGGTGAAATTGGCTGGTCGTGTGGCCTGTTAGTATGAGTGTGAATGGTTGGGCACTCCGCCACTGTTAGATGTCGGCCAGGTGAGGCCGCAGGTGGGCTCTGGGAGCCGTTAGTGTCAGTGGGTACCTGAGGATCCCGGGTGTGGATCGGGCAGCCCGTGCCAGAGAGGGCACTGAGGGGGTGAGAGTGCGAGAGGGCCTTCCCCAGTTAGTTAGGTTAGGGTGAGGAGCAGGTGAGCTCGGTAGGCAACAACAGTGGTGGAGGTGTGCAGGTGGGCGGACCAGCTGGGAGCGTCACACGACCCAGCCACCGAAATTGTGCGGGGGCACCGAGTGTTGAATCGGGGAGTGAGACCCAAATTGATGGTGTGCACCACAGATGGTCAATGGGATTTTGGTTCTTCGAACCACATAGAGTAATGAGGGCCAATGGTTTGGCAGGAGAAAGACCCCGGGTAATGTAAAGTTGTTAAAGTCATTTAGGAAATAGTTAGGATTGATGAACCTGTCGCACCATACGCAGCCACTTACCTGAGGTGATGCTGATGACTCCACACCTGTGTTTTCTTTGTTTTGTTTTGCAGGAAATGAGAATTGCTGTTTGGATTTGTGAGACGCATCACGACGTGGATAAGACATTGGGGTGATTCCATCTCTCCCTCCTTAGGAGGGACTGATGATGAATTGGTGATGGCAGATTTTGATGTTGAGTTGGAGATGGCAGATTTTGATGAGAGTTGGAAATGGCAAATTTGATTGGTTAGGAGGGAGAGAAGACGAATTTGGTTTATGGGAGGAACGGGGAAGACAGTAGGGACGTTTGTTGATGTGTAAAGTAGATGTTTATGGGTAGTGTTGTGTTTTGTGGATACAGTAAGGGGTAAGGGAGGGGCAATGTAGGTTACCTGGTGGGGGGGGGGGGCATACGGTAGGAACGTACCTGTCTCACCTGGTTCCCATGTGCCCCCAGTGTGCATTACCTTGTATTGCGTGCACTTTTGTGCCCTTACCACCTTACTCACTTGTCTTCTTTTGTCTCCCACCTCCAAAGATCTGGCTTTGGGGCAGAGAGAGAGAAGAGAGAGGTGCTGGCTCCGCAGTTGTGGGCCTGTACTTCCGCTGCTTGCTGCCTGGATCGATACACCATATGGACCGCAATTTTTGTGGCCGCCCACAATGGACCGCAGTTCTTTTGCGGTCAAGCACCACCCGTGGATGGACCTCTGGGTCAACGTGGCACCTATGCCATACAGGTGAACCACTTTTAGTTGGCCCCCTGACGGCCACAATTCAGAAATGGACGCGGTTGGCGCCTTTCTTTATTTCTAAAGAAGCCAGAAGGCCAAGTGCACTCCATGAAGGCAAGACCAGCGGCAGAACATCGGCCGGCTGCGACACCACCGGTGACCATGGACACTTAATTGTGCATTTTTATGAACACTTTATTGGTGCACCGGATGGCGCTGACTGTGCGTAATGGGGTGGTGCTTTTGGTGCTTGGACGGGGTGCTCTGCACATTATTAAAGGCCGTAGGGCCACAGGGCACTCGTGGGTTGGTGTATCGATGCTGGCATGCGTGCTCTCCCTATGCATAACATCTGCATGTGTTCCTCAAAGAACAGGTCCTGGATCGTAGTGTAAATATCAGTGTTGTATAAATAATGCTCCCTACCGGCTGTATGTTTAGTTTGAGGATGCTTTGCGCGATTCGGTTATCCTGTGGGTGTGTTTCTGTTAGGAGAAGGGTGCAACGTCGCAGGGGGACATATTTACTCATTTGTGAACATCTGTAAAACTGTCGCACTCAGGGTTGAGTTAATAGTAGAGGGAACTACATCTGAGTGCCACACTAAAGTAGGTAAAAATTTATCGGGTCGGGACACCCCAAGGTAGAGAAGGGTGCAATGTTGCGGATATGGGATTTGCATCCATCCATATCCGCTTGTAAATATTCCCCTATTTCCTCAATACTTCCCAACTATCCCCAATCCCCCATTCCCTAGTCCCATTTTCTGTAAACAACACTCTGTAGACCCGACCTCCCTCTATTTCCCCCATTAAATGTCGTGCCCAGGTTCACCGCATCTCATGTAAGACAACTATAGGACATCTTGCTAGTTATTCTTAGTCTATGTCAGTTAAGGACTCGTTTCCATTAATTCTGACCCTTCGTTGCACCAGAATGTGATTGTATGGCACCGTTAGGAAGTTTAGGACCTCCCAATACCTCCCCGCAGCTCTTCCTCATGGTTCAGCAACAACAACAACAACAACAGCAACGGCAGCGGCGGGCGCGGGAAGTGCGCGTCCTCACTCCGGCTTGGTTGGTAGGGGGTGTTGGGAGGGCACCAGGCCTTCCCAACGAGCCGCCATCGAACATGTGCTCGACGGGGTTACCAAATAGGGGCTCCCTGTCAGCTCCTCGTCAAGGGCGGAGCCCGGTAACCCCCGCACCCAATGGAAGCGGCGGACCGGCCCCAGTGGGGCGGAGCCAACCAGCCGAGGGCGTGTCACTCCCCGCTGAGCATGCGCAGGGAGAGGGAGGTGACGTCAGAGGCGCGCTGAGCTTGAAGCAAGAAAGACGTCCCTTCCGAGCGCTGTGAGGCCTCCCCGCATCTTCTGGACCGTGCTTTATCCTGTCCCCGAGCCAAGGTGCACCTTGTGCTATCGACCTACTTGTCCCTTCCTGCCATCAATCCCTGTGTAAGTCCGCCTTGTTCCGTTTGTCTGTGGTCTGTCTGGGAATAGAGAAGACGGTAATTAAGTGCCCATCTCTTCTGTGTCTTTACCTCACTGCCTTGTAATCTACCCCCTTTTCTCCACCACTGTAATTATACCCTCCTCCGGAGGTCTTGAGAACTGTACCCCTTGCGTCGTTTCCTCTTTCCCAGTCGTCGTGTCCTTTCTATCATTGATTTGGCATAGCGCGATTTGGTCAACGTCTGGGTGGAATCGGGGTCTAGTCAGGGAATAACTGTTCGGTTGCGGCAATACCACCGCTCGGTAAATAACATCTAAACCGCGTCCGTAACAATATATTAAGGGTAGCGGTAGACAAGATGGGGAGAGAAGGGGAAGCATACAAACACAACATTTGAGAGCAGGGGCATCGGGAGATCTGTGGGAGGGCTTGGGAGGAGGAGGCATGGGAAGGGGGGGAAGGGTGGGAGAAGTATAAAACACAAGGACACTGCAAGGACTTCCAGGAAGGAAGTTGCCATTTCCAAAAAGTGAATCTGGGGTGAAATTAGCGGGTGTAGAAAAGATCAAGGTTTTGGATGGGGGAAGATAAGAGATGGTGGTGAACAGCTGTTTTAAAGACCTGGATGGAGGAGTGGGATTGAAGAGAGTGTGGGGTTTGTTCCAGAGGCGGGAAAAAAGAGGAATGAAGGAGTGAAGGTGAGCAGAGAGTCTTGATTTTGACAGTTTAACCATAAGAGGGTTGCAGGCAGATCTTATGCGACCTGCAGGAATATTTGGGGGATAGAGCCCAGAGAGAGCTGGGGGAGCAAGGCCAGAGAGGAGTCGGTAGAAGACAGAAAGCCCACCAACCTGGCTGTGGCGAGTAAGTGAAAGGCCCTTGGAGTTAGCCTCATCACGGGAGATTCCAATGATCCTGAAAGCTTTGGTTTCAACAGCGTGAAGCCGAGGTCGGTGTGAGGCAGGAGCACCTGCCCAGAGGGGAGAGCAGTATTCCATGAAGCTGCGGATGAAAGCTTTGTATGTGGTGAGGAGCTCAGAGATCCCAAGGAAGGACTTTGCACGTCGGAGGATGCCCAGTCGGCGACTGGCTTTGGAGGCCAGATTTGAAATGTGGTTTTCCCAGGAAAGATCATGGCAGATAGTGAGACCCAAAAGCATGAGTGACAGAACTTCTTGAAGAGGATTATTCAGAAAGTGAATGGGAGGGTTGTCCATTCGGTCTTTTCGGAGAGACATAGTAAGAGTGTGAGATTTGTCAGGATTGAAAGACATGTTCCACTTGTTTGACCAGTCTGTGATTTTGTCCAGGTCTGCAGAGAGTGAGGAGGCTGCAGACTGCCGATCTGAGGGATGAGGAATGGAGCAGCAGAGAGTGGAGTCATCAGCAAAGAGATAGAGAGGATTTTCAAGAGTCAGATAGATCATTGATGAAGACCAGAAAAATTACAGGGCCCAGAACACTGCCTTGGGTAACTCTAGCCTGAACAGGAAGGGGAGATGAAAGAAACCCATTCAGGGCCACACCTTGAGTATGACTAGAGAGGAAGTCCGCAAGCCAAGCATGGAGATTTCCATGGATACCATTGGAGGAGAGTTTGGTGAGCAGAGCGGGGTGCCAGACCGTATCGAAGGCATGTGATGTGTCAAGGGAGACAGCTCTAATTTCCTGTTTGGCATTGAGGACCTCCATCCATTGTTGAGACAGCAGAAGCAGCATGTCCAGAGTAGAGTGACCTGGTCTGAAACCAAATTGATGATCAGGGATCAAGCCATTTGAGAAGAGGAAAGATTTGATATCGGAAGCAATGATGGATTCCATGACTTTGCTGATAATTGGGAGAAGGCTGATTGGTCTGTCGTTGCAAGGATCTGTTTTTGCACATTTTTTGTGTAAAGCGGTGATGTCGGCTGATTTCCAAGCTGATGGCAGATGACCTTGAGCAAAAGAGAGGGTGAAAAGCAGAGAGAGGGAGTGAAAGAGTGGCGGAGCAGGATTTTAGGACACGTGAGCTGATGCCGTCAGGTCCAGTTGCAGAATCAGAGTCGAGGGTTGACAGAAACTTTTCCACCTTGTCAGGAGGAAATGACACGGAGTCCAGGAACAGCTGGGTACGACTGGGTATGGTGGGTACAGAGAGGGATGGGTTTGGGACACAAGATTTAGAGGCAAACACAGAGTGAGGCATTCAGCTTTTTCACGTGTGGAGTCAGATGTGCAGCCATTTGAGGTAAGGAAGGGGATGGAGGGGGAACAAACACCAGAAACAGATTTGACCAGACGCCACCAGAATTTGGAAGAGGGAGACAGGTTCGTGAGTTCAGTCTTGAGAGTAGAGAGATATTCTTTCCTGGCTCTCCTGAGGGTGGACACACACTTGGTCTGGGCTTTGTGAAAGGAAATGAGATTTCCTTCCGTTGGATTTGCCTTCCAGGAGGCGAAGGCAAGTTGTTTCTGGGCAACAGCCTCACCACAAGATTGCGTGTACCATGGACGGGAGGAAGAGTATGACAACTAAAGACGAGATGGGATAAATCTGTGCATGAGAGAGAGCAGTTTACTTTGGAAGAATTGCCAGGAAGAATTGATGTCAGAGACAGTAGAGATGGGAGACCAGTCCAGATGATTGATGGCTGCTTGCAGACCGTGCCAGTCGGCCTGAGTGAAATGCCAGACTCGTCGACGCTGAGGAGGCTATCTGAGAATGGCCAGAGAGATGTCCACTTTAACAAGCACATGATCAGAAGAACCGATTGGAGCAGAAGAAGAGCAGCAGACATTTGCAGGGAAGTTTGTCATCACCAAGTCTCGAAGAGAAGATACTCCATTGACTGAGATCCGGGTCCGGAAATTGACAGATTGTGTCAATCCCAGTGCATCACAGAAGTCCTTTTCTGAGGTGCCATGACTGGTGAGAGAGGAACCCACACCCAGCCAGCTGGCATGATGACAGTTGAAGTCGCCACATATGAGGAAGAGAGAGTTGGGATGACTTGATAGAAGTTGGTCCATGTTGTCAGACATTGAAATGTAAATGGAGTCATCACTGTTTGGAGGACTGTACAGAACACATATGAACAAAAGGTGGGAGCGGAGTGGAAGCCGTAGCCAGAGGTACTCGTGGGGGTGGGGTGGAGAGAGGGCAGTACAAGGAGAGTGAGGAAGAGAGTTTTTGATAAAGATAGTAACCCCACCTCCAGGACGAGGCTCAGGTCCATCATTCCAGAGGAGGGAGTAATCCGGGAGAGATATTAAGAAATCAGAGACATCATGAAGGAGGAAAGTTTCTGTTAAGCAGATCAAGTCTGGTTTGTCAGAAGCAACCTGCATGGAGAGATCAGTCAAATTTGAGCGAAGGCCCCGGATGTTTGAGGTCCATACCGTTAATGAAGAGAGAGGGGACCATCGGATACAGAACAGGGGAGTTCAAACAAACAAACAAACAAACATACAAACAAACGGACGCAAATGCAATACCCTCTCCCCTGGCGAGGGTAACAACAACTACATTTTACTAATTTGGGAGGGCTTATAGCAGGAGAAGGTTCTGCTAATAGCAGAATAGCCGATTTGTAACAGAACCAATGTCCCCATGCATGTGGCTGCAAAATAATAATGATAAAAAAAATACTTGTCGTGGATAAGACTGGTATTAAATCACCAAATCAACCCGAAAAATATAATTGGTGCTTTCTTGGCTCGGAACAACTGCAGCGTAGGCTATAGAGTGTTGTATGTGCAGTCGGGCAGTGGGTGGTAAATTGCCAGCGATTTATCTGGGATGAGTGTCCACCTTAAAGCACACCCACCTGCCCTGCTTCACATCGTGCGAGAGGATAAAATTCCTTTTATTATTTACCGGATGTCGAGATTCCTGTGCAATTTCCACAGATTGCAAGATCGGTACAAACAGCACCAAATGCACCTTCCAAACAACAAAACCGGCCCATATACAATCAGTGCATGTACAATCGGTAAATGTACAATCAGTGCATGTACAATCAGTGAATGTACAATCAGTGCATGTACAATCGGTAAATGTACAATCAGTGCATGTACAATCGGTAAATGTACAATCAGTGCATGTACAATCAGTGCATGTACAATCAGTGCATGTACAATCGGTAAATGTACAATCAGTGCATGTACAATCAGTGCATGTACAATCGGTAAATGTACAATCAGTGCATGTACAATCAGTGAATGTACAATCAGTGCATGCACGATCAGTGAATGTACAATCAGTGCATGTACAATCAGTGCATGCACAATCAGTGCATGTACAATCAGTGTATGTACAATCAGTGCATGCACAATCAGTGCATATACAATCAGTGCATGTACAATCAGTGAATGTACAATCAGTGCATGTACAATCAGTGTATGTACAATCAGTGTATGTACAATAAGTGAATGTACAATAAGTGAATGTACAATCAGTGTATGTACAATCAGTGAATGTACAATCAGTGAATGTACAATCAGTGCATGTACAATCAGTACATGTACAATCAGTGTATGTACAATAAGTGAATGTACAATCAGTGTATGTACAATCAGTGAATGTACAATCAGTGAATGTACAATCAGTGTATGTACAATCAGTGTATGTACAATCAGTGCATGTACAATCAGTGTATGTACAATCAGTGCATGTACAATCAGGTTATGCACAATCAGTGAATGTACAATCAGTGTATGTACAATCAGTGTATGTACAATCAGTGAATGTACAATCAGTACATGTACAATCAGTGTATGTACAATCAGTGTATGTACAATCAGTGAATGTACAATCAGTGAATGTACAATCAGTGCATGTACAATCAGTACATGTACAATCAGTGTATGTACTGTCGCGTAACCGTGATTAACACCACAGTTACGGATGACCGATTTGCGAGACTTTAACTCCCGAGGCGAACACTCAATGGCGGACTCAAGTTCAACACCAACGCGCGGAAGGCCAGACGCAGCGAAGGCTCCGCAACCTTATCGATTAAAATCAAACACCCAGGAAAACTGCGTTCAGATATTATGTACAAAAAGTAATATAAGGGTTTATTAGGAAAAGTAAAGCCAGTGAAAAAGCCCGCCGGTAAATCTAATAATTCTAATAAACCTAAATCGGGACGTCCCCACACGACTGACAGCAAACACAAACGAGGGAGATTAATCACGAAAATAACACGTCCCGTCGTTCAAAATATACGCGGAGATCGGGCTTATCTGTCTTTGTCGTCTTGTATTGTTGGTGTCCAGCACCGCTCCTTCCGGCCCGATCGCACACCACGAGGCCCCTCGCTCCAAGCACCACGCGTCCGACGCAGGCCAGCGGCTCCACTTGACCAGGGACAGGAAGGACTCCTTTCAACTCCACTCGACTCGACGCGGGAGTGCTGGCAGCCAAGTGCCAACGAACTGCTCAGTGCCAACTGGGTGTGCTCTCGTGTGTCTCCTGCGACTCCCCACAACCCGAACTGCACTCGAACTGCGACTGGAATGGCGCGTCCTCTCCAACTCTCCACCACCGCTCAACTCTCTGGTGCCTGCCCGCGTCCGCCAGTGCCTGCCACGAACCCAACTCAACTCCTGACGCAAAACTGCCGAAATGGCGTCCGACCGTCGCCTATATTGGTGGCCGATGACGTCACATTGCGCACTCCTCAGCCAATCAAAGCCTCCCGCGACTCCTGACATCTCCCCCGTTACGCGACCCTGCGGTCCTGGCATAACACGTGCCGGCCAGGTTTGTAGGCCTTTGGAGGTGTACACGGTGGCGGCCAATCATGGCGGTGTTTTTGACCTGGTTTCCTGTCAATTTAATACGAAGTCCTTGTCAGGGAAAGGGGATTATTTAATGTTGCGCTAAGGACCTAACTAATGTTTATGTGGTTTGCAGTGCCATAAAGGACAAAGGTTTGATTACTAGGTGATACTCACAGGGGCGTTACCTTTAATCCCTCACTATTTAACACTCGGACCTCCAGGTAGATCCACAATCATACATCTTACCCCGACAAACGCCTAAACATCAAGAACTTATTACATGTAGAGTCCCTGTCACGACAGCCGAATACCTACCTATTCAGATCTACCTAGCTCTAGATGTTGCATTACCAAATTCATAACACAGCCCCCCCCCCTGGAACCGTAGCTCCTGCAAGGTTCACCGCAGGGCTACCATTCCAGCCTTAACACTTACTGTCACACACTTAATTAACCTATGAAATAAATCAGGAAGGGCTGTGGGAAGTGAGTCGGACTACCTACCTACACTTCCTTAACATGCTGAACCCCTTAACCATCATGCAAGTATGTACATCTTCTTCGTTGTTCCTGTGGAGGGAGGAAACAACAACACACAACACTAACTTAACCACAAAACTTAACCATCTTTCCAAAACTCAAAACTCTAACCTTTGTACATACCCCGGTCTACAGACCGCGTCCCCCGGTGGATGCCACAAGACACAACCTTACCTGCGGGGCCATCCCCAATGCATCCCCCCTAAATTTCCACGGGCCCTGTCCAGATGTTACAGGTGAGTGACACGGCTCGGTGGATTTCGCCCACATTCATGCTACACAGACCCCTTAACCACTCATTCTCATTCCATAGGTCATCAAGGCATTTCAAAAATCAATAAGGTTCTTCTTCAATACACCCCCCTGCAGGACCATGGCATTGATGTCATTCACGTGTGTGTGCATTCCTCAACTAGGCAGCGGGGAGGTACCGCACAAAAAGATGGTGGGGGCGCATCAGGCTGTGGTGCCCGCAGTCCCAAAAACAAGTCAACCGACTTACAAGTTCATTGCCCCCCCCCCCTTTACCTCTTGGCCCCATGACAGCCCAACAGCCCCTTTCCGCCGTTACCTCGCCGGTGAGGGTCTCCACACACACCAGGCTCCTTTGCCTCCTGCTTTCTCGCAGCAACACGGGTCACCGGGGGACTTCCTCACCCCGCGGCGCCCAACCAGACCCTCCACCGACGAGCTCCAATTTCCAGTTACCACCGGCTGCCAGGGGTAATTGCCGCAGAGGGGGGCCCGCAGGCATCGCTCCTCAGAGCTTGCTCTGTACCTGCGGACACACACACCTTCCCCACCCACAAGACCCCAAAACACACTTCCTCCCCCGCTGTCATTCAATTCTCCACACAACTCAGCACAATTCAGTACAATTCATAGATGGTGTAAAAGGTGTTACAAGGCTTGCCATGGCCTGCCAATGTGAAATCCCATTCACAGTTCGAATCATTAAATCCTTACACCTTTCCATTAGCACATTTCCAAAAAGCACAATTTATCGCCCCTCATTATCTCCAATAATCATCACTCACTCTCCAGGTTCCACTCTCACGACCACATCAAAACACGTAACCACAATACAAAAACATACGCCACCCACAAGACACTGTGGCTCCCATTCCATCCCCTCACCGGCCATGTCATCACTCGCTCTCACCTCCCAACTCCAAATTACATGTCCCCAATTTCCCAAAGCAAGTCCTGAAGCCTGGGACAGTACTCCTCAAAACACTCACCTCAAGTGCAGGTAGTTGCAGGTTGGTCAGGTTCAAAGTGCAATCCACCCATACAATTCCCAAAATTTCACATTGGGCCTACCAAATCCTTCCAAATTTCTCTTTTGTCCCCACTACACTGGCAGGTATGTGGATCCGCATCCAACGGTGATCATCACTACACAACTACCTGTGGCCACGACAGCTCTGCACCTCTACCGTGCAAGGGTCACCGGGACAAGGTGAGCAGTCAAAACGCCAACATGGCCCATGAGTGTCCATAAGGGTGCGACCCACCATCCATCCTTCGGCCCCCCTGCGAGGAACACAGCTGCAGCAGCCCCAGCTGGCCAATGTGGTGAGCACTTGCTGCCACAACACCCACTACCGCACACACAACCTCGGCCCTGGGGGGCACGGTCGCAGTGCGTGGCATCCCTACAGCCACGTCCCCTGCACCTCCCCATCATCCCCCAGTCCGACTACAGAACTGCAGCCCCCCAGTGCTCACCCACACTTGACCACACCAAGGTCCAGTCAACAGCCATGCTCCACCAGGAGACCCACCCAGAAGACATGGTCCACACACCTCGGACACGCACAGCACCACGTTGACCCTCAGGCTACACAACTACATCCCCATCATCCCGCGTCCCAAATATCAGCACAGTTGCCCCCGCAACCAGTTGAAAGCTGTGTCTTGCTACCCTATTAATTTCATCACAGCCTCCAACACTTTGGTCTACACACCTGGATCAATAATGGCGTCACTGTACAGTGTCCACCATGGCATTTCAAAATCCACCCTTAAATTTCCATCTAACCCACAGATTACCCATGCTAAACATTTATCACATTTCACTAACCTCACCAAAGAAGGATGCTTTGCCATACACATGCCAGCCGAGCATGGCCCATATGCTCGGCTCGTTACACATCTCCCGATTCACATCCCCATGGCTCTCTTCCCAACCCGAGAGTCCATAAATCATAACAGAGCATCTGTGGAAGGTCACTCACACCATCACGTTCCACAGATGCCCCAATGGTTGTCCGGCAGGCTATCTCCATCCCTGTCCATTCGGTTTGACCCGCGTCCATAGACCAACCACCATGCCAGGTCACCACATGCTGGTTGTCCCAGAGTCCCTGGAGGAGAGTGCCAGGCCGCATGCCCGGGTGGTCACCACATCAGTCCCAAGTTGGCCGTCCGCAGTGCCACCACCAAAGCGCGACCCACAACACCTCCCCCTAGTGGTCCTCAATATTTGCCATCCCAGGCTTGAGAAACCACCTCGGACCCCTCTGGAGGTCTTAACCCCCACCAGGGTCCGGTGACCCTGCCGGCCCGAGCCACCAGCTCGGACGGCGCCCCGACGGACAAGGGACGCCACACTCCACCAGACCCCCCGTGGGACCCAGGTCGTACCTCGACACCCAAGGCTGGACCCCACGTCCAAATCTCGCCATCACAGTCCCCCAGCTGGCCGGCATACCCAAATTTTGAAAGGGGCAACTTTTGCCCGAGGCCATCACCCATGACCTCTCCATGTCCAAATCCCGCAGCCCGGGGACCAATCCCCACCATGGCTGCTCCAAATCAATTTCCCATTGTAATTTTATTTTACATTTTATTTTACAAATTTTCATTCCCATTGCCAACCCGCAGCTGCAGGGAACAACCTCTACCACCGGTTGTTCTGCCCCTCCCTGCAGTTGATCCAAATTCCCTACAGGGACCAAATCTCCAGAAGCTCTATCTCCCGATCCTCCAAGATCCAAATCCAGCCCGGAGCCAACACACTCCCCCAACTGGTTGTCCAATTTTGGAGCCTCTGTTTCCAAATAGCAGTGTACAGTGAGCGTCCCCTCGGTCATTCCAACCACCTCCTCGGACCAACTCACCTCTTCCCCCAGACTCCTTTGGGCCTGAACAAGCTCTACCTCCATGGGACTGTCACAGGTCTCCAGCCGCTGGATCAACTCATCCTCATCATTAGAAATCATTCCTGGCCCCGCCAGGCTTTGATCAATATCCCCAATAAATACCCGGTCCGGCTCTATCGCATGGACCCCCAAAAACTCTACCCCCTCTTGCTCCGCACCACCGCCCTGGTGCTGCACAATTCCAATTTCATCCCCCGGTTGGGGTGTTGTGACATCCACACGGTCCCGATAAACAACCAGGCCAGAATGTGGGAAACATTCCCCATTACAACTCTCACATTCCAAATTTCCTTCCCCGCTCACCTGTGGACTCTCCACGTTTACCTGCAGGCATTCCCCCTCTACCTGTACACATTCCCCATCCACCTGTGGACATTCCCCATCCACCTGTGGACCTGCGGTCTCCCCATTTACTTCAATTGCCATTCCCTGTGCAATTCCCATTTTATTTGCCAGCCCATTAATTTTAATACTCAATCGATCACTCATTTCCTTTATTCCTTCCCTCCAGTCCTTACTCATTTTATTTTCCAGCCCGTCAATTTTTCGAAGCAATTGACCCCACATCTGGTCGGTTGTCGGGGCCGTTCCTACTGCTCCCGACTCCCCGGTGGGGGAGGGGGATAAGTTGGTGCTCGGGACGAGGGAGGTTCCAAGGCTCACCTCTGCATCTAATTCCCCTATTTCCGGCTCACTCCCGACGCTGACGGAGGCCTCGCTGCGTACTTCCATCTCGTCGACCTCCGACATCCGCTTTTCGGAAGGTCGTTTCCCGCGCGCGTATTTATTTTAATAATTCCTGAAACAATTTAAATTTGACGAAGACACGATATCGCGCTCCGTTTGCCCGATTGATTATTAAATTTCTCCGCCTCGCCTATACAAATTTTGCGTTCGAACGTCGGACGCAATGTACGCCCGACCGTGTCGATGTCTCGCCGCGGACAAAAAAATTTGTCCGACGGGTTCAAATCCTACACTCCTGACACCACTTGTCGCGTAACCGTGATTAACACCACAGTTACGGATGACCGATTTGCGAGACTTTAACTCCCGAGGCGAACACTCAATGGCGGACTCAAGTTCAACACCAACGCGCGGAAGGCCAGACGCAGCGAAGGCTCCGCAACCTTATCGATTAAAATCAAACACCCAGGAAAACTGCGTTCAGATATTATGTACAAAAAGTAATATAAGGGTTTATTAGGAAAAGTAAAGCCAGTGAAAAAGCCCGCCGGTAAATCTAATAATTCTAATAAACCTAAATCGGGACGTCCCCACACGACTGACAGCAAACACAAACGAGGGAGATTAATCACGAAAATAACACGTCCCGTCGTTCAAAATATACGCGGAGATCGGGCTTATCTGTCTTTGTCGTCTTGTATTGTTGGTGTCCAGCACCGCTCCTTCCGGCCCGATCGCACACCACGAGGCCCCTCGCTCCAAGCACCACGCGTCCGACGCAGGCCAGCGGCTCCACTTGACCAGGGACAGGAAGGACTCCTTTCAACTCCACTCGACTCGACGCGGGAGTGCTGGCAGCCAAGTGCCAACGAACTGCTCAGTGCCAACTGGGTGTGCTCTCGTGTGTCTCCTGCGACTCCCCACAACCCGAACTGCACTCGAACTGCGACTGGAATGGCGCGTCCTCTCCAACTCTCCACCACCGCTCAACTCTCTGGTGCCTGCCCGCGTCCGCCAGTGCCTGCCACGAACCCAACTCAACTCCTGACGCAAAACTGCCGAAATGGCGTCCGACCGTCGCCTATATTGGTGGCCGATGACGTCACATTGCGCACTCCTCAGCCAATCAAAGCCTCCCGCGACTCCTGACATCTCCCCCGTTACGCGACCCTGCGGTCCTGGCATAACACGTGCCGGCCAGGTTTGTAGGCCTTTGGAGGTGTACACGGTGGCGGCCAATCATGGCGGTGTTTTTGACCTGGTTTCCTGTCAATTTAATACGAAGTCCTTGTCAGGGAAAGGGGATTATTTAATGTTGCGCTAAGGACCTAACTAATGTTTATGTGGTTTGCAGTGCCATAAAGGACAAAGGTTTGATTACTAGGTGATACTCACAGGGGCGTTACCTTTAATCCCTCACTATTTAACACTCGGACCTCCAGGTAGATCCACAATCATACATCTTACCCCGACAAACGCCTAAACATCAAGAACTTATTACATGTAGAGTCCCTGTCACGACAGCCGAATACCTACCTATTCAGATCTACCTAGCTCTAGATGTTGCATTACCAAATTCATAACAGTACAATCAGTGCATGTACAATCAGTGTATGTACAATAGGTGAATGTACAATAAGTGAATGTACAATCAGTGTATGCACAATAAGTGCATGTACATGCAAGAACTCAGTGTATGTACAATTGGGAGCGCTCTGGCGTTGGTTCTAATCCTGACCCAATTACGAACTGTGTCATCCTGGTGTTTCCCATGAGTAGGCTTGATGTTAAGGACAGTAAGTCTTAAAACCTTAAACCTTAATGGGGGTCTTAAAACCCCCACAGTGTCTTTTGAAGGACAGTAAGTGAGTTATCCATGACACCTTCAACAAATTACAAACTCCTGCCAAAATCAACTCCAGTCGAACGTCAGACCCGTCCAACTTGTTCGTGAAATGCTTGTGCTAAAACATTTCCTCCGGCCAAGCCCAGAAGGAGGAGATAATTGGAGCCATTAAAAGTAGTCGTTGCTGCCTCAGAGCGTTGAGTGCTCGCTCCATCCCTTGAACTGTTAAGTAGGGGCCCATCTGCTCGCATTATCTGGCAGACTAGAAGATCATACTATTGTTGCTGAAAAGAGCAGGCCCTTGTGTGCCCTGTACCCTGGACACATTTCTGCACAATGTGCAGGGGCATTGCATCAATGGCACAGCTTCGCCCCAGCAATGATGCAACAGGCGAGGGAATTACCAACTACAAAAACTGCACCGAACCACACACAAAGCACAAAGTGTACAAACGATAAAATCCGGGTCAACTACACAAAAGGCCCAAAAAAACACAAGAACTCGAACCATGATCTTTGCTTCTGAATCCCCTTTGGGTTCAATGAGGACCTTTTGATAATGTACATCATCAAACACAAAATGCAAACTCCATGACACCTGTTTGATTTGTAAGGAGGGTTGGAATGACCTTGGAATTCTGAAGTCCTGAAGGGCAGAGTGCAGTATATTTGGGGAGAACGAGCATCCTGTCGGTTTCAAACGTGATGAAAAAAAAAGAAGCTGACATGAAGATGATGAAGCCGCTGGGCGCTGACATTTGTTGCAAAATGGCACACATTGTGCAGCCCCGAGTGAGAGCTCCCCCCACGTGGTGAGAAACGATGTGGGGGTGCATTTGGGTAAGAGTTGAAAAATGATCAATCAAACTACGCATGCGTTGGCTTGTTAGTCATCCTCTCTGTAATCCCTAGCTCATTATGCTGGGAACCATGTTTGAATCCCATAAGTGGAATTTCCCATATCTATGTGTTTGAATTCCATATGTATGTTTGAATCCCATATGTATCTGGTTGAATCCCATATGTATGTGTTTGAATCCCATATGTATGTGTTTGAATCCCATATGTGTGTTTGAATCCCATACGTATGTGTTTGAATCCCATATGTATGTGTTTGAATCCCATATGTATGTGTTTGAATCCCATATGTATGTGTTTGAATCCCATATGTATGTGTTTGAATCCCATATGTATGTGTTTGAATCCCATATGTATGTGTTTGAATCCCATACGTATGTGTTTGAATCCCATATGTATGTGTTTGAATCCCATATGTATGTGTTTGAATCCCATATGTATGTGTTTGAATCCCATATGTATGTGGTTGAATCCCATATGTGGGATTTCCCATATGTATGTGTTTGAATCCCATATGTATGTGGTTGTCCGTTACTAACGGCACGGGTGGGAGCCCAAAATCTCAAAAAAGAAAGTTTTGAGAAATTTATGAAAACCTCCCACCCACGTTGGGAAACCCGCTGGGACCCCAAAAGGTTCCAGCGAAAGTTTGACGGGGCTAGCCCCAAAACTGAGGGACGGACAGACGATCCAGGATGAGGGTGCAGGCGGTGCGAATCTGTTGAACTGTTGGACCAGGGAAGAACGCAAGGAACTGCAGAAACCTCCAAGAACGCACGAAATGCCGTTTCTGACTATCAATTTTTTAAAATTTCCTGGGGGAGGACCCGCAGACCCCCCTTTATTCCCCCCCTCCCTAGCGCTATAGTTTCATGCATCCCCCCCCAACCCCCCCCATCTTGAAATTCCTGGATCCGCCCCTGGGGAGGATGCACAGAGAGGGCAAGATGGATAGAGCAAACCCTCAGGAAGGAAAAGCTGGAAATTTGGAAGGAGATGGGCTTGGGAGTGTAGGTGAGGGTGGTGGAAGTGGTTTGACGGGGGTAGAAAAGATCATGGTTTTGGATTGGTGATGATCTGAGATGATGGTGAACAGCTGTATTGAAGACCTGGAGGGAAGAATGAGATTGAAGAGAATGTGATAGATTCCACAGGTGGAGGAAAAAGAGGAATGAATGAGTGGAGGTGTGAGCAGTGTTTCTGGATTTGGAGGTTTCACCAGAAGGGCCTGATAGAGGACCGTGCACACCCTGCAAAACCTGGGGGTTTCTCGGATAGACACAAGTGTGGAAAAAGCAAAGGGTGCAAAACCAGAAAGGAGGCGGTAGAAGAGAGATAGAGACAGACCACTAACCTGTCTGCAATGTGAAAGTGATAGGCCCATGGATTCAACTTCAACACGAGAGATTCCAATGATCTTGAAGGCCTTGGTTTCCATGGCGTCAAGGTGAGCAAGGTGTGAAACAGAGGGGGGCAGCCCAAAGGGGATAACAGTAGTACATCAAGCTGTGGGTGAAGGTATTTTACATGTATAGGAGTTCAGGTGTACCAAGGAAGGACCTTGCACGATGGAGGATGCCCAGTCAGCGACAAGGTTTGGAGGTCGACTTTTAAATGTGGTTTACCAAGAAAGATCATGGCTGATAGTAAGACCCAGGAGTTTGAGTGGCTGAAATCCCTCAAGATGATTGCTAAGAAGGTAGATAGGAGGAGAGAGTGAGTGTCTGTGTGCCACAGAGAGAGAGAGAGAGAGAGAGAGAGAGTGTGTGTGTGTGTGTGTGTGTGTGTGTGAGTGTGTGTGTGTGTGTGTGTGTGTCAGATTTATTAGGATTAAAGGACATAATATTCCAAGTGTTTGACAAGCTGGTAATTTTTGGAAGATCTGAAGAGATATGAAGGTCCACTCCATATCTCACCCCTCAGATCGGCAGTCTGCAGCCTCTTCACTCTCTGCAGACTTGGACAAAATTACAAGCTGGTCAAACAAGTGGAACATGTCTTTCAATCCTGACAAATGTAACACTCTCACTTTGTCTTTCCGAAAAGACCATCTGGACAACCCTCCCATCTACTTTCTAAACAATCCTCTTGAAGAAGTTCTGTCACTCAAGCTTTTGGGTCTCACTATCTGCCATGATCTTTCCTGGGAAAACCATATTTCCAAGCTGGCCTCCAAAGCCAGTCGCCGACTGGGCATCCTCCGTCGTGCAAAGTCCTTCCTTGGGACCTCTGAGCTCCTCACCGCATACAAAGCTTTCATCTGCGGCTTCATGGAATACTGCTCTCCCCTCTGGGCAGGTGCTCCTGCCTCACACCGAGCTCGGCTTCATGCTGTAGAAACTAAAGTTTTCAGTATTATTGGAATCTCCCGCGGTGAAGCTGATTCTGAGGGCCTTTCACTCACTCACCACAGGCAGGTAGGTGGTCTTTCTGTCTTCTACCGACTCCTCTAATAGTGGAGTGGCTTATGGAAATGATCGTGACACGCTGGCCCAAAGCACTAAATTTGGCACAGTTATACTTTAGGACCATACAAAACTTTTGAGAGGGGGCTGCCCGATTTTCGAGGCCCAGGTCAAGGTCAGGTCAAGGTCAAAGGTCAAATTATGTGTTTGTCACGTTTTTGCCATATCCAGCTCATAGCTGTCATAGAAACATTATCTCAGTGTCTAAATAATCATTTTTAAGGACAAGGAATCCATTTGTATTATGGAAAATATCCTCAGGTGCTGCCATATTGTATTTCAAGGTCAGGTGAAGGTCAAAGGTCAAATTATGTGTTGGTCATTTTTGCATCGGTGTTTTTGACGTACATCGATACGCTGAGGGAGGATACTGGATTGGCCAGTACAGAGGAGGTCGCGGCCTGCATGACTTATGCTTCACAATTTCCGCGACAGAGACACAGTCCTGTGCATGGCAGTCCTGCGTTCCTGCACGTGCAATTCTTTGAACAAGTGGGTGCCTCCTTACATCCGCACTTGAGTAGTTCTCTACAACTAAGAGCAGCAGCTGACAGGGTTGTCCAGGTTGGACGCCACCCGGTATCTTCTTTGGTCCACCCAAAGCCATCTGGATTTGGTGCAGCTAGGATGGGCTTCAGACTCTCTCTCCAAATGCTGGCTTGGTACAGGCATCGATTTACATGCTGGAGCAGTGCGTTCTGAGTTGGAGGAGTACACCCTGTGTGTGATGCCCGAGCTCTTTGCATACTTCTGTACCGAGTTCTAAACACATCCATGCAATGCTTGTGGTATTTCGCCTCAATGGCAACCAAGTCCCCACCTGCTATTGTGGCAAGCAAATCTGTGTCCTGCATTTCTGTGGCCTGTTCTCTGAGCGATGTGTCTAGTTCTAATGCAGTACACATATGAAGTACACCCTCTGCTTTCTTACAGAAAATGCACATATTTATACATTTTGACTCCTCGGAAAGGCTTGAGCGTTTTGATTTTCTCTGTCCCGTATCATCACCGCACTGTCCAGTGTTCCTCTTTCTCTGGTGTCTCTCTTGTGTTCTTTGCAGTTTTGTATTGGCAAATTTAAGCTGACACTTAAGGTGCCACTTTGCATGGTTGTTGAGCAAGTCATTTGCATTAACATGATCTGGAAAACATCTGTCAACAGGCATTGAAAGTAGTTCTCTGAAAGAGTCGACATTTCGGATAAAGGCCTCATATGATTGTAGACCTTTACCATCTTGTCTTGTCGCAGGACATTTTAATGTGCCGTCATCCTTTCCACATATGATACAGTTTGCCCAGTCCATGTTGTCTATTAGTCTTCAAATATCTCCCTTGTTTGTCGATCGCTGCCTCACTGTTATTGTAGCTCAGTCACGCTGTTATCTTCCTCCTGAAATAAAAAAAACGAACATTAATATTGAGCCACCACCAACAAAATAAATCAAACGTATCAGCAGTTCTATGCACAGAACCTCCGGTCACCCCTACTGAAAGCCAAAGAAAACATTGATTTTTGTAGGTCGGCCATCTTCTAATCCTATATCAAATTTTTGTGAATGAATATGGATTAATTCCACTGATTTTAGCGATTTTAGCCCTCTCGTCGGGGATGTTAGCCCCCCCCCCCCCCCCGGTCGGGGACAGCCTGGCGCCGCCACTGCCTACATGGCCGTCACCTGGTGGAACTTCCCATAATAATAATGGATTCATTGACTAAATATGTTGGTTATGTGACTAAGACCAAGTTTTTTAGGTTATATATAAGCTGGATATTGCAAAAACATGACAGACACATAATTTGACCTTTGACCTTGACCTGACCTTGACCTGGGCCTCTAAAATCGGGCAGCCCCCTCTCAAAAGTTTTGTATGGTCCTAAAGTAGAACTGTGCCAAATTTGGTCCTTTGGGCCAGTGTGTCACGATATCACTTAAATTTGGACTTTAGCCACCCCACTATAAGGCCTTGCTCCCCCTGCTCTCTCTGGGCTCTGTCCCCCAAATATTCCTACAGGTCCCACAAGATCTGCCTGCAACCTTCTTAACGTTAAACTGCCAAAATCAAGACTCTCTGCTCACCTTCACTCCTTCATTATTCTTTTCTCCCGCCTCTGGAACAAACTGCCTCACTCTCTTCAATCCCACTCCACCCTCCAGGTCTTTAAAACAGCTGTTCACCACCATCTCTTATCTTCCCCCATCCAAAACCTTGATCTTTTGTACCCCCTGTTATCATCCCAAATCCACCTCTCTCAATCTCCGACTTCATTCCTGAAATTCCTAGTAGTGTCAATTTGTTTTATACCGTGTACCCCTTCCCTGCCCCCTCCCCCAGCACTCTCCCTTCCACAGATCTCCCGATGTCCCTGTCCTCCACTGTTGTGCTTGTGTGCTTCCCTCTCTCTCCCCATATTGTCTCCTGCTCCCTTTATTACCCTGCGTTCGTGAAGTGAAAAGCTGTGTTAAGCATTCAGTTGCGTATGTGTGCCACGTGCCTTGTCTGCATTTTAAAAATTCATTTTCTCGGCACCCGTTGGTCCGATTGACACGAAATTTTTACCATAGAAACGCCTCCGCCTGTAAAATTTTCTTGATTCATAATTATGACGTCATGGGTCACGTGGTACGGACGCCATCTTGAAAAAACGTCACACCTCTATATCTCCCGAACCGCTCAATGGAAAAAATTGAAACATGGCTCCTTGTCAAGTACTCACCATGGGGAATAAGGTATGTTGATGGTGATGTCATCGGTGCCTTCGTTATGACATCATAATTCGACAAGTACAACACTTATCTGATCAGTGTGAATTTTTTTCTCAGCAATTGTTGGTCTGATGGGCATGAAATTTTCACCATAGGAGCGTCTCCTCATGTAGAATATTTTAATGATAATCATGATGTCATAGGTCATGTAGTACAGGCGCCATCTTGGAAAAAACGAAAAATGTTGCACCCCTATATCTCCAAAACCGCTGCATGGAAAAAAGTGAAACATGGCTCATTGTAAATAACTCCATATGGTGAATAGGTGTTGTTAACGGTGACGTCCTTGGTGCCGTAATTATGACGTCATAATTCGACAGGGACAACGCTTAGTCTGATCAGTTTGAAATGTATTGAGCGTGATCTATGCAACAATTATATTAGAGAATATAAATTTATTATGTCATCGCTCACGTGGTCCGGCAGCCATATTGTATCAAAGAAAAAAATGTTCAAAAACAGAAGAGTAGGCTCACAACAAGTTGACTGCGCAGGGTAGTATTCTATGCATACCATCTAGTTATATTTTATGTGTCCGTTTATGTTTTTTGGTTTGTATGTGCTAGCTCTTACATGAGCCTCGATCTTGTATACAAAAAAATAAAAATAAACAAGAAAGAAAGAAAACAAACAAACAAGAAAACAAACAAGAAATCAAACAAACAAACAACCAGAGTGAAAACTGAGTACTCCCTTTCAGCGTGCGTCATTGCCGAGCCCCCTTCGGTGCACGGTAATGACGTTATGCAGCACCTGGAGATTGCATAGGAAAGGAGCGGTGTACAAAAAAAGAGAGGGAGGAGGCTGCTGCCTGCCTACCTGAAGAATGAGATATGTCACAGCGGAGGGTGGAGTCATCACCAAATAGTTAAAGGGATTTTCCAGAGAGAGAGGACACTCTCTCTGATGTAGATTGTAGATTCAGAAATAAAATCACTGATGTAGATTCAGAAAAGGACTGGGCCCATAACATTGCCTTGGGGCACTCTAGCCGTAACAGGGAGAGGAGATGAAAATATTCTGTTCAGAGCCACACGTTGGCAACGAGAGCAGAGGAAATTAGTTAGCCATGTGTCGAGTTGGCCTTGGATGCTCTAGGCAAAGAGTTTGGAGAGCAAGGCGGGATCCTGGACTTTATAAAAAACACGAGACGGTCTTGATCTCATGTCTAGAGGGACAGCAATGATCTCATGTTTGATATAGAGGGGCTCCACCTATTGTTGGGAGAAGAGAAGCAGCAGGTCCAAGGTGGAATGACCTGGTCTGAAACCAAATTGATGATGTGAGATTAGGTTGTTGGAGAAAATGAAAGATTTCATTTCAACTGCGATGATGGATTCCATGATATTGCTGATGATTGGAACGAAGCTGATAGGTCTGTGGGTGAGGGGATCAATTTTTGTACCTTTTTATGTAATGCAGTGATGTAGGCAGATGTCCTAGCAGATGGAAGATGACCTTGGGCAAATGATCGGGTGAAAGGAGCAGAGAAAGGATGAGCAAGAGCAGCAGAGCAGGTTTTAGCTCACATGAGCTGATCCCATGTGGTCCAGTTGCGGATGCCAGAAACTTCTCCACCTACTCGCGTGAAAAAGACACGTTCTAGGTGCAGTAATGTTTGCGAAAGAAAATTTATTTCAAGCATAAATGAAGGAACCCTCCATGCACAGGCTGTTTTCTATTAATCACTAGGTCAAGGTACTTTTATTTACCACATGCAGCATGTTTGAGGTGCCACCTTTCAGCAGAAAAAAAATAACTTTCACCTGGTCAAGGTTTGGATAAGGTATCGATATTGTTGGGTATTTCCATTGGCAGAATGTGTTACTATGGCCCTAGAAGACTTAATGATACACAAATATGGCAAATTATTGGGATGAAAATGCTGGGATGTCCGACAGTGAACATAGAGGTTGACTTTCATCAGACTGTTATCAACAGATTGGTCTGCAAACATAACAAGCAAATGATGTTAAAGTCAGATCTCGATATGGATTACAATTCCGTATGCAGCTTGTGGCTGCTGGTTGCATCATTGCTGGGGACTTGGCTGTGCCGCTGATGCAGTGCCCCCACCTTCCAGTACGCTTGTACTCATTTTGGTGACCTCGGAAGGATGACAGTGTGAGTCGAGCCACCTGGTTTTATTTCACGGCAGGACAGGAGTTCAAACTCAATACCTTAAAATCTTAAGCAAGTCACCTTAACCGTTAAGGGTGTAGTACTGGTGAAAAATTGAGAAAACTACATAGGTACCTTTGAGAGGTATCTAATTTTCAGTTTTTCTTGAAAGATGCTCCACGCTCTCCATCGAAATCGAAGTTAAGTCATTGTTCCAATTTGTATTTTCGTTATAACTGTATTTCTTTTATGGTGTATGTACGTTTATTGTCCCGTCAAAGATTTTCGGTGCAAATCTTTCATACCTGTATTGAAAATCGCGTTAATTCGTGTCGTCTCGAGGTCTTGTACAGTGTACACTGTACAAGTACAACCTTGAGGCTTTGTTTTTCTCTCAGCGCCTGTCGTTTGTGATCCAATAACTTTCGTTCTCTGTTTTCGCAGTCTTTCCACCCCAAAGCCTATTTCCTTATGTAAATCTCAACTCAAAAAAACAAAAAAAAAAGACTACCTTCTCTGTGCTCATTCGTTTATTCATTCTTATTCGTTCGTTCGTTCTTCGACCACGTGTTTCTCCCCCATTTCCCCAGATAGATTGTCAAATTTCAATTCGTTATTTTATCGTCCATGCGATATTGTTTGATTATAGTTAGTTTTGGTTTGAATTTCCTGTAACTCGTAATTAATTAATCGTGTTCTGCTCCTCGTGTGTGGCCCTGTAGTTGTACCCCCGTCGGTGTTTTGTTAACTTAAGTGTGTTTTGCTTGGCTCTTGGTTTTTTCCCTTCTACCCCGAACATAATACTGTCTAACGTTCTAAATCCCCACCCCGCCCCCCCCCCAAAAAAAACAAAAAAAAACAAAAACATTTATTTTATTTTCTCCACGTGTACTGTTGTCTCATCCTGTATTTTCTGTCCAGGTGTGCTGTTCGCCCCACCCCCATTATCTCCTTGCCATCCACCGTTTGCCCTGTTCATGTGACTCGTGGTGGTCCCTCTCGGCTCTCCCCCCGTTGGTATTTTTGTGCATATAAGATTGTTCATAGTTCTGTTTAAATATTTTAAAATATGTTTAACCTTTCCCCTTCTGTTTTTTATTCAGTGGTATATTACAACACGCTGTTTTTCTTCCTATTTAAAAGGCTTTTCTCAATTTCCTCTCCAACTCATTCCTCTTCAAAAAAAAGAAATTCAATATCTTATACGTCTCCCTCACTACATGGTCTAAATTCACATTCATTCCATCCCTCCTCCATCATCCTGAACCGGATTGCTAACTTGAAAATCACAACAAACCCAAATTGTTATCAATGTTCGTCTTTCATTAATCATCCACTTTCTAAACTCCCCTCTTGCCCCTCCCATCCAAATCCCCCCCCCTTGCACCTACACTCCGAAACTTCCCCCTTGCCCCTCCACTCTTAAACTCCCCCCTTGCCCCTCCACTCCTGAACTCCCCCCTTGCCCTTCCCCTCCTAAACTTCCCCTTTGCCCCTCCCCTCCTAATCCCCCCCCTTGCCCGTCCACTCCTGATCTCCCCCCTTTCCCCTTCCCTCCGAAACTCCCCCCTTGCCCCTCCCCTCCTAAACTCCCCCCTCACTCCTCCCCTTCAAAACTCCCCCCCAATCCCTCCCATTCAATTCTCCCCCCATACCATTCCTCTCCAATTCTCTCTCCTCCCCCCTCCTCCTCCAAGCTGCCTCCTCCCCACTTCGTCTCCCTTCTATCTCATACCTCCACCCCCCCAAACCTTCTACTTTCCTCTGCCCCCCCTCAAACAACCCCTCACTGTGCTGCATCCCTTCACCAGCAAACCTTTCATCCTCCTCATCCTTCCCTTTCTGGGAACTCTTCTGCAACATCTGAAACACTATCAACTGCTCTCCCTACCTCCCCCTCTCATCCTTCATCTTACCCTACTCCTCCCCTCCCCTGTCCTGTACCCGATGCTCCCCCTCTCTCTTCATTAACGGTATGGACCTCAAACATCCGGGGCCTTCGCTCAAACCTGACTGATCTCTCCATACAGGTTGCTTCTGACAATCCAGACTTGATCTGCTTAACAGAGACTTTCCTCCTTCAAGATGTCTCTGATTCCTTAATATCTCTTCCTGGTTACTCCCTCCTCCGGTATGATAGACCTGAGCCTCGGCCTGGTGGTGGGGTGGCTATCTTTGTCAAAAACTCTCTTCCTCACTCTCCTTGCACTGCTCTCTTTCCTCCTCACCCGCAGGAGTACCTCTGGTTACGGCTTCCTCTCCGCTCCCACCTTTTGTTCATATGTGTTCTGTACCGTCCCCCAAACAGTGATGACTCCATCTACATTTCAATGTCTGACAACATGGACCAACTTCTATCCACTCATCCCAACTCTCTCTTCCTCATATGTGGTGACTTCAACTGTCATCATGCCACCTGGTTGGGTGTGGGTTCCTCTCTCACTAGTCATGGCACCTCAGCAAAGGACTTCTGTGACTCACTGGGATTGACACAATCTGTCAATTTCCCGACCCATATCTCAGCCAATGGAGTATCTTCTCTTCTAGACTTGGTTATGACAAACTTCCCTGCTAATGTCTGCTGCTCTTCTTCTGCTCCAATCGGTTCTTCTGATCATGTGCTTGTCAAAGTGGACATCTCTCTGGCCATTCTCAGAGAGCCTCCTCAGCGTCGACGAGTCTGGCATTTCACTCAGGCCGACTGGGACGGTCTTCAAGCAGCCATCAATCGTCTGGATTGGTCTCCCATCTCCACTGCCTCTGACATCAATTCTTCCTGGGAATTCTTCCAAAGCAAACTGATCTCTCTCATGCACAGATTTATCCCATCTCGCCTTCAGTTGTCTTACCCTTCCTCCCATCCATGGTACACTGAATCTTGTGGTGAGGCAGTTGCCCTGAAACAACTTGCCTTTGCCTCTTGGAAGGCTAATCCAACTGAAGGAAATCTCAGTTCCTTCCACCAAGCTCGGAACAAGTGTGTGTCTACCCTCAGGAGTGCCAGGAAGCACTATCTCTCCTCACTCAAGAATGAACTCCCAAAACCTGTCTCCTTCCTCCAAATCCTGGTGGCGTCTGGTCAAATCCGTTTCTGGTGTTTGTTCCCCCTCCATCCCCTCCCTTACCTCAAATGGCCACACAGTTGACATCGCACGTGACAAAGCCGAATGCCTCAACTCTGTGTTCGCCTCGAAATCCTTAGTCCCAAACCCATCTCTCTCTGTTCCCACCTTTCCCAGTCGAACCCAACTGCTCCTGGACTCTGTGTCCTTCTCTCCTGACAAGGTGGAGGAGTTCTTGTCAAACCTCGACTCTGATTCTGCAACTGGACCAGACGGCATCAGCCCACGGGTCCTAAAATCCTGCTCTGCCGCTCTATCTCACCCTCTCTCTGTTCTTTTCACCCTATCTTTTGCTCAAGGTCATCTGCCAGCATCCTGGAAATCAGCTAACATTACCGCTTTACACAAAAAAGGTGCAAAAACAGATCCTTGCAACTACAGACCAATCAGCCTGCTCCCAATTATCAGCAAAGTCATGGAATCCATCATTGCTTCGGATATGAAATCTTTCCTCTTCTCCAATGGCTTGATCTCTGATCATCAATTTGGTTTCAGACCAGGTCACTCTACTCTGGACATGCTGCTTCTGCTGTCTCAACAATGGATGGAGGTCCTCAATGCCAAACAGGAAATCAGAGCTGTCTCCCTTGACATATCAAGGGCCTTTGATACGGTCTGGCACCCAGCTCTGCTCACCAAACTCTCCTCCTATGGTATCCATGGAAATCTCCATGCATGGCTTGCGGACTTCCTCTCTGGTCGTAGTCAACGTGTGGCCCTGAATGGATTTCTCTCATCTCCCCTTCCTGTTCAGGCTGGAGTTCCCCAAGGAAGTGTGCTGGGCCCTGTGCTTTTTCTGGTCTTTATCAATGATCTCTCTGACTCTCTGGAAAATCCTCTCTATCTCTTTGCTGATGACTCCACTCTCTGCCGCTCCATTCCTCTTCCCTCAGATCGGCAGTCTGCAGCCTCCTCACTCTCTGAAGACCTGGACAAAATCACAGACTGGTCAAACAAGTGGAACATGTCTTTCAATCCTGCCAAATCTCACTCTCTTACTATGTCTCTCCGAAAAGATCGACTGGACAACCCTCCCATCTACTTTCTCAACAATCCCCTCCAAGAAGTTCTGTCACTCAAGCTTTTGGGTCTCACTATCTGCCATGATCTTTCTTGGGAAAACCACATTTCCAAGCTGGCCTCCAAAGCCAGTCGCCGACTGGGCATCCTCCGTCGTGCGAAGTCCTTCCTCGGCACACCTGAGCTCCTCACCACATACAAGGCTTTCATCCGCAGCTCAATGGAATACTGCTCTCCCCTCTGGGCAGGTGCTCCTGCCTCACACCGAGCTCGGCTTCATGCTGTAGAAACTAAAGTTTTCAGTATTATTGGAATCTCCCGCGGTGAAGCTGATTCTGAGGGCCTTTCACTCACTCACCACAGGCAGGTAGGTGGTCTTTCTGTCTTCTACCGACTCCTCTAATAGTGGAGTGGCTTATGGAAATGATCGTGACACGCTGGCCCAAAGCACTAAATTTGGCACAGTTATACTTTAGGACCATACAAAACTTTTGAGAGGGGGCTGCCCGATTTTCGAGGCCCAGGTCAAGGTCAGGTCAAGGTCAAAGGTCAAATTATGTGTTTGTCACGTTTTTGCCATATCCAGCTCATAGCTGTCATAGAAACATTATCTCAGTGTCTAAATAATCATTTTTAAGGACAAGGAATCCATTTGTATTATGGAAAATATCCTCAGGTGCTGCCATATTGTATTTCAAGGTCAGGTGAAGGTCAAAGGTCAAATTATGTGTTGGTCATTTTTGCATCGGTGTTTTTGACGTACATCGATACGCTGAGGGAGGATACTGGATTGGCCAGTACAGAGGAGGTCGCGGCCTGCATGACTTATGCTTCACAATTTCCGCGACAGAGACACAGTCCTGTGCATGGCAGTCCTGCGTTCCTGCACGTGCAATTCTTTGAACAAGTGGGTGTCTCCTTACATCCGCACTTGAGTAGTTCTCTACAACTAAGAGCAGCAGCTGACAGGGTTGTCCAGGTTGGACGCCACCCGGTATCTTCTTTGGTCCACCCAAAGCCATCTGGATTTGGTGCAGCTAGGATGGGCTTCAGACTCTCTCTCCAAATGCTGGCTTGGTACAGGCATCGATTTACATGCTGGAGCAGTGCGTTCTGAGTTGGAGGAGTACACCCTGTGTGTGATGCCCGAGCTCTTTGCATACTTCTGTACCGAGTTCTAAACACATCCATGCAATGCTTGTGGTATTTCGCCTCAATGGCAACCAAGTCCCCACCTGCTATTGTAGCAAGCAAATCTGTGTCCTGCATTTCTGTGGCCTGTTCTCTGAGCGATGTGTCTAGTTCTAATGTAGTACACATATGAAGTACACCCTCTGCTTTCTTACAGAAAATGCACATATTTATACATTTTGACTCCTCGGAAAGGCTTGAGCGTTTTGATTTTCTCTGTCCCGTATCATCACCGCACTGTCCAGTGTTCCTCTTTCTCTGGTGTCTCTCTTGTGTTCTTTGCAGTTTTGTATTGGCAAATTTAAGCTGACACTTAAGGTGCCACTTTGCATGGTTGTTGAGCAAGTCATTTGCATTAACATGATCTGGAAAACATCTGTCAACAGGCATTGAAAGTAGTTCTCTGAAAGAGTCGACATTTCGGATAAAGGCCTCATATGATTGTAGACCTTTACCATCTTGTCTTGTCGCAGGACATTTTAATGTGCCGTCATCCTTTCCACATATGATACAGTTTGCCCAGTCCATGTTGTCTATTAGTCTTCAAATATCTCCCTTGTTTGTCGATCGCTGCCTCACTGTTATTGTAGCTCAGTCACGCTGTTATCTTCCTCCTGAAATAAAAAAAACGAACATTAATATTGAGCCACCACCAACAAAATAAATCAAACGTATCAGCAGTTCTATGCACAGAACCTCCGGTCACCCCTACTGAAAGCCAAAGAAAACATTGATTTTTGTAGGTCGGCCATCTTCTAATCCTATATCAAATTTTTGTGAATGAATATGGATTAATTCCACTGATTTTAGCGATTTTAGCCCTCTCGTCGGGGATGTTAGCCCCCCCCCCCCCCCCGGTCGGGGACAGCCTGGCGCCGCCACTGCCTACATGGCCGTCACCTGGTGGAACTTCCCATAATAATAATGGATTCATTGACTAAATATGTTGGTTATGTGACTAAGACCAAGTTTTTTAGGTTATATATAAGCTGGATATTGCAAAAACATGACAGACACATAATTTGACCTTTGACCTTGACCTGACCTTGACCTGGGCCTCTAAAATCGGGCAGCCCCCTCTCAAAAGTTTTGTATGGTCCTAAAGTAGAACTGTGCCAAATTTGGTCCTTTGGGCCAGTGTGTCACGATATCACTTAAATTTGGACTTTAGCCACCCCACTATAAGGCCTTGCTCCCCCTGCTCTCTCTGGGCTCTGTCCCCCAAATATTCCTACAGGTCCCACAAGATCTGCCTGCAACCTTCTTAACGTTAAACTGCCAAAATCAAGACTCTCTGCTCACCTTCACTCCTTCATTATTCTTTTCTCCCGCCTCTGGAACAAACTGCCTCACTCTCTTCAATCCCACTCCACCCTCCAGGTCTTTAAAACAGCTGTTCACCACCATCTCTTATCTTCCCCCATCCAAAACCTTGATCTTTTGTACCCCCTGTTATCATCCCAAATCCACCTCTCTCAATCTCCGACTTCATTCCTGAAATTCCTAGTAGTGTCAATTTGTTTTATACCGTGTACCCCTTCCCTGCCCCCTCCCCCAGCACTCTCCCTTCCACAGATCTCCCGATGTCCCTGTCCTCCACTGTTGTGCTTGTGTGCTTCCCTCTCTCTCCCCATATTGTCTCCCGCTCCCTTTATTACCCTGCGTTCGTGAAGTGAAAAGCTGTGTTAAGCATTCAGTTGCGTATGTGTGCCACGTGCCTTGTCTGCATTTTAAAAATTCATTTTCTCGGCACCCGTTGGTCCGATTGACACGAAATTTTTACCATAGAAACGCCTCCGCCTGTAAAATTTTCTTGATTCATAATTATGACGTCATGGGTCACGTGGTACGGACGCCATCTTGAAAAAACGTCACACCTCTATATCTCCCGAACCGCTCAATGGAAAAAATTGAAACATGGCTCCTTGTCAAGTACTCACCATGGGGAATAAGGTATGTTGATGGTGATGTCATCGGTGCCTTCGTTATGACATCATAATTCGACAAGTACAACACTTATCTGATCAGTGTGAATTTTTTTCTCAGCAATTGTTGGTCTGATGGGCATGAAATTTTCACCATAGGAGCGTCTCCTCATGTAGAATATTTTAATGATAATCATGATGTCATAGGTCATGTAGTACAGGCGCCATCTTGGAAAAAACGAAAAATGTTGCACCCCTATATCTCCAAAACCGCTGCATGGAAAAAAGTGAAACATGGCTCATTGTAAATAACTCCATATGGTGAATAGGTGTTGTTAACGGTGACGTCCTTGGTGCCGTAATTATGACGTCATAATTCGACAGGGACAACGCTTAGTCTGATCAGTTTGAAATGTATTGAGCGTGATCTATGCAACAATTATATTAGAGAATATAAATTTATTATGTCATCGCTCACGTGGTCCGGCAGCCATATTGTATCAAAGAAAAAAATGTTCAAAAACAGAAGAGTAGGCTCACAACAAGTTGACTGCGCAGGGTAGTATTCTATGCATACCATCTAGTTATATTTTATGTGTCCGTTTATGTTTTTTGGTTTGTATGTGCTAGCTCTTACATGAGCCTCGATCTTGTATACAAAAAAATAAAAATAAACAAGAAAGAAAGAAAACAAACAAACAAGAAAACAAACAAGAAATCAAACAAACAAACAACCAGAGTGAAAACTGAGTACTCCCTTTCAGCGTGCGTCATTGCCGAGCCCCCTTCGGTGCACGGTAATGACGTTATGCAGCACCTGGAGATTGCATAGGAAAGGAGCGGTGTACAAAAAAAGAGAGGGAGGAGGCTGCTGCCTGCCTACCTGAAGAATGAGATATGTCACAGCGGAGGGTGGAGTCATCACCAAATAGTTAAAGGGATTTTCCAGAGAGAGAGGACACTCTCTCTGATGTAGATTGTAGATTCAGAAATAAAATCACTGATGTAGATTCAGAAAAGGACTGGGCCCATAACATTGCCTTGGGGCACTCTAGCCGTAACAGGGAGAGGAGATGAAAATATTCTGTTCAGAGCCACACGTTGGCAACGAGAGCAGAGGAAATTAGTTAGCCATGTGTCGAGTTGGCCTTGGATGCTCTAGGCAAAGAGTTTGGAGAGCAAGGCGGGATCCTGGACTTTATAAAAAACACGAGACGGTCTTGATCTCATGTCTAGAGGGACAGCAATGATCTCATGTTTGATATAGAGGGGCTCCACCTATTGTTGGGAGAAGAGAAGCAGCAGGTCCAAGGTGGAATGACCTGGTCTGAAACCAAATTGATGATGTGAGATTAGGTTGTTGGAGAAAATGAAAGATTTCATTTCAACTGCGATGATGGATTCCATGATATTGCTGATGATTGGAACGAAGCTGATAGGTCTGTGGGTGAGGGGATCAATTTTTGTACCTTTTTATGTAATGCAGTGATGTAGGCAGATGTCCTAGCAGATGGAAGATGACCTTGGGCAAATGATCGGGTGAAAGGAGCAGAGAAAGGATGAGCAAGAGCAGCAGAGCAGGTTTTAGCTCACATGAGCTGATCCCATGTGGTCCAGTTGCGGATGCCAGAAACTTCTCCACCTACTCGCGTGAAAAAGACACGTTCTAGGTGCAGTAATGTTTGCGAAAGAAAATTTATTTCAAGCATAAATGAAGGAACCCTCCATGCACAGGCTGTTTTCTATTAATCACTAGGTCAAGGTACTTTTATTTACCACATGCAGCATGTTTGAGGTGCCACCTTTCAGCAGAAAAAAAATAACTTTCACCTGGTCAAGGTTTGGATAAGGTATCGATATTGTTGGGTATTTCCATTGGCAGAATGTGTTACTATGGCCCTAGAAGACTTAATGATACACAAATATGGCAAATTATTGGGATGAAAATGCTGGGATGTCCGACAGTGAACATAGAGGTTGACTTTCATCAGACTGTTATCAACAGATTGGTCTGCAAACATAACAAGCAAATGATGTTAAAGTCAGATCTCGATATGGATTACAATTCCGTATGCAGCTTGTGGCTGCTGGTTGCATCATTGCTGGGGACTTGGCTGTGCCGCTGATGCAGTGCCCCCACCTTCCAGTACGCTTGTACTCATTTTGGTGACCTCGGAAGGATGACAGTGTGAGTCGAGCCACCTGGTTTTATTTCACGGCAGGACAGGAGTTCAAACTCAATACCTTAAAATCTTAAGCAAGTCACCTTAACCGTTAAGGGTGTAGTACTGGTGAAAAATTGAGAAAACTACATAGGTACCTTTGAGAGGTATCTAATTTTCAGTTTTTCTTGAAAGATGCTCCACGCTCTCCATCGAAATCGAAGTTAAGTCATTGTTCCAATTTGTATTTTCGTTATAACTGTATTTCTTTTATGGTGTATGTACGTTTATTGTCCCGTCAAAGATTTTCGGTGCAAATCTTTCATACCTGTATTGAAAATCGCGTTAATTCGTGTCGTCTCGAGGTCTTGTACAGTGTACACTGTACAAGTACAACCTTGAGGCTTTGTTTTTCTCTCAGCGCCTGTCGTTTGTGATCCAATAACTTTCGTTCTCTGTTTTCGCAGTCTTTCCACCCCAAAGCCTATTTCCTTATGTAAATCTCAACTCAAAAAAACAAAAAAAAAAGACTACCTTCTCTGTGCTCATTCGTTTATTCATTCTTATTCGTTCGTTCGTTCTTCGACCACGTGTTTCTCCCCCATTTCCCCAGATAGATTGTCAAATTTCAATTCGTTATTTTATCGTCCATGCGATATTGTTTGATTATAGTTAGTTTTGGTTTGAATTTCCTGTAACTCGTAATTAATTAATCGTGTTCTGCTCCTCGTGTGTGGCCCTGTAGTTGTACCCCCGTCGGTGTTTTGTTAACTTAAGTGTGTTTTGCTTGGCTCTTGGTTTTTTCCCTTCTACCCCGAACATAATACTGTCTAACGTTCTAAATCCCCACCCCGCCCCCCCCCACAAAAAAAACAAAAAAAAACAAAAACATTTATTTTATTTTCTCCACGTGTACTGTTGTCTCATCCTGTATTTTCTGTCCAGGTGTGCTGTTCGCCCCACCCCCATTATCTCCTTGCCATCCACCGTTTGCCCTGTTCATGTGACTCGTGGTGGTCCCTCTCGGCTCTCCCCCCGTTGGTATTTTTGTGCATATAAGATTGTTCATAGTTCTGTTTAAATATTTTAAAATATGTTTAACCTTTCCCCTTCTGTTTTTTATTCAGTGGTATATTACAACACGCTGTTTTTCTTCCTATTTAAAAGGCTTTTCTCAATTTCCTCTCCAACTCATTCCTCTTCAAAAAAAAGAAATTCAATATCTTATACGTCTCCCTCACTACATGGTCTAAATTCACATTCATTCCATCCCTCCTCCATCATCCTGAACCGGATTGCTAACTTGAAAATCACAACAAACCCAAATTGTTATCAATGTTCGTCTTTCATTAATCATCCACTTTCTAAACTCCCCTCTTGCCCCTCCCATCCAAATCCCCCCCCCTTGCACCTACACTCCGAAACTTCCCCCTTGCCCCTCCACTCTTAAACTCCCCCCTTGCCCCTCCACTCCTGAACTCCCCCCTTGCCCTTCCCCTCCTAAACTTCCCCTTTGCCCCTCCCCTCCTAATCCCCCCCCTTGCCCGTCCACTCCTGATCTCCCCCCTTTCCCCTTCCCTCCGAAACTCCCCCCTTGCCCCTCCCCTCCTAAACTCCCCCCTCACTCCTCCCCTTCAAAACTCCCCCCCAATCCCTCCCATTCAATTCTCCCCCCATACCATTCCTCTCCAATTCTCTCTCCTCCCCCCTCCTCCTCCAAGCTGCCTCCTCCCCACTTCGTCTCCCTTCTATCTCATACCTCCACCCCCCCAAACCTTCTACTTTCCTCTGCCCCCCCTCAAACAACCCCTCACTGTGCTGCATCCCTTCACCAGCAAACCTTTCATCCTCCTCATCCTTCCCTTTCTGGGAACTCTTCTGCAACATCTGAAACACTATCAACTGCTCTCCCTACCTCCCCCTCTCATCCTTCATCTTACCCTACTCCTCCCCTCCCCTGTCCTGTACCCGATGCTCCCCCTCTCTCTTCATTAACGGTATGGACCTCAAACATCCGGGGCCTTCGCTCAAACCTGACTGATCTCTCCATACAGGTTGCTTCTGACAATCCAGACTTGATCTGCTTAACAGAGACTTTCCTCCTTCAAGATGTCTCTGATTCCTTAATATCTCTTCCTGGTTACTCCCTCCTCCGGTATGATAGACCTGAGCCTCGGCCTGGTGGTGGGGTGGCTATCTTTGTCAAAAACTCTCTTCCTCACTCTCCTTGCACTGCTCTCTTTCCTCCTCACCCGCAGGAGTACCTCTGGTTACGGCTTCCTCTCCGCTCCCACCTTTTGTTCATATGTGTTCTGTACCGTCCCCCAAACAGTGATGACTCCATCTACATTTCAATGTCTGACAACATGGACCAACTTCTATCCACTCATCCCAACTCTCTCTTCCTCATATGTGGTGACTTCAACTGTCATCATGCCACCTGGTTGGGTGTGGGTTCCTCTCTCACTAGTCATGGCACCTCAGCAAAGGACTTCTGTGACTCACTGGGATTGACACAATCTGTCAATTTCCCGACCCATATCTCAGCCAATGGAGTATCTTCTCTTCTAGACTTGGTTATGACAAACTTCCCTGCTAATGTCTGCTGCTCTTCTTCTGCTCCAATCGGTTCTTCTGATCATGTGCTTGTCAAAGTGGACATCTCTCTGGCCATTCTCAGAGAGCCTCCTCAGCGTCGACGAGTCTGGCATTTCACTCAGGCCGACTGGGACGGTCTTCAAGCAGCCATCAATCGTCTGGATTGGTCTCCCATCTCCACTGCCTCTGACATCAATTCTTCCTGGGAATTCTTCCAAAGCAAACTGATCTCTCTCATGCACAGATTTATCCCATCTCGCCTTCAGTTGTCTTACCCTTCCTCCCATCCATGGTACACTGAATCTTGTGGTGAGGCAGTTGCCCTGAAACAACTTGCCTTTGCCTCTTGGAAGGCTAATCCAACTGAAGGAAATCTCAGTTCCTTCCACCAAGCTCGGAACAAGTGTGTGTCTACCCTCAGGAGTGCCAGGAAGCACTATCTCTCCTCACTCAAGAATGAACTCCCAAAACCTGTCTCCTTCCTCCAAATCCTGGTGGCGTCTGGTCAAATCCGTTTCTGGTGTTTGTTCCCCCTCCATCCCCTCCCTTACCTCAAATGGCCACACAGTTGACATCGCACGTGACAAAGCCGAATGCCTCAACTCTGTGTTCGCCTCGAAATCCTTAGTCCCAAACCCATCTCTCTCTGTTCCCACCTTTCCCAGTCGAACCCAACTGCTCCTGGACTCTGTGTCCTTCTCTCCTGACAAGGTGGAGGAGTTCTTGTCAAACCTCGACTCTGATTCTGCAACTGGACCAGACGGCATCAGCCCACGGGTCCTAAAATCCTGCTCTGCCGCTCTATCTCACCCTCTCTCTGTTCTTTTCACCCTATCTTTTGCTCAAGGTCATCTGCCAGCATCCTGGAAATCAGCTAACATTACCGCTTTACACAAAAAAGGTGCAAAAACAGATCCTTGCAACTACAGACCAATCAGCCTGCTCCCAATTATCAGCAAAGTCATGGAATCCATCATTGCTTCGGATATGAAATCTTTCCTCTTCTCCAATGGCTTGATCTCTGATCATCAATTTGGTTTCAGACCAGGTCACTCTACTCTGGACATGCTGCTTCTGCTGTCTCAACAATGGATGGAGGTCCTCAATGCCAAACAGGAAATCAGAGCTGTCTCCCTTGACATATCAAGGGCCTTTGATACGGTTTGGCACCCAGCTCTGCTCACCAAACTCTCCTCCTATGGTATCCATGGAAATCTCCATGCATGGCTTGCGGACTTCCTCTCTGGTCGTAGTCAACGTGTGGCCCTGAATGGATTTCTCTCATCTCCCCTTCCTGTTCAGGCTGGAGTTCCCCAAGGAAGTGTGCTGGGCCCTGTGCTTTTTCTGGTCTTTATCAATGATCTCTCTGACTCTCTGGAAAATCCTCTCTATCTCTTTGCTGATGACTCCACTCTCTGCCGCTCCATTCCTCTTCCCTCAGATCGGCAGTCTGCAGCCTCCTCACTCTCTGAAGACCTGGACAAAATCACAGACTGGTCAAACAAGTGGAACATGTCTTTCAATCCTGCCAAATCTCACTCTCTTACTATGTCTCTCCGAAAAGATCGACTGGACAACCCTCCCATCTACTTTCTCAACAATCCCCTCCAAGAAGTTCTGTCACTCAAGCTTTTGGGTCTCACTATCTGCCATGATCTTTCTTGGGAAAACCACATTTCCAAGCTGGCCTCCAAAGCCAGTCGCCGACTGGGCATCCTCCGTCGTGCGAAGTCCTTCCTCGGCACACCTGAGCTCCTCACCACATACAAGGCTTTCATCCACAGCTCAATGGAATACTGTTCTCCCCTATGGGCTGGTGCTCCTGCCTCACACCTGGCTCGGCTTCACGCTGTTGAATCCAAAGCTTTCAAAATCATTGGAATCTCCCGCGATGAAGCTATCTCTGAGGGCCTTTCACTCACTCACCGCAGGCAGGTAGGTGGTCTTTCTGTCTTCTACCGACTCCTCTCCGGCCTTGCTCCCCCAGCTCTCTCTGTGCTCTGTCCCCCAAATATTCCTACAGGTCGCACAAGATCTGCCAGCAACCCTCTGATGGTTAAACTGCCGAAATCTCGGCTCTCTGCTCACCTTCACTCTTTCATTCCTCTTTTCTCCCGCCTGTGGAACAAACTCCCACACTCCCTTCAATCCCTCTCCTCCCTCCAGGTCTTTAAAACAGCTGTTCACCACCATCTCTTATCTTCCCCCATCCATAACCTTGATCTTTTCTACCCCCACTAATTCACCCCAGATCCACCTTGTTTGAAATTCCAACTTATTTCCTGGAAATCCTGGCAGTGTCCATATGTTTATACCTCTCCCACCCCCCCCCCCTTCACATGCCTCCCCCCCTTCACATGCCTCCCCCCCAAAGCCCTCTCCCTCCCACAGATCTCTCGATGTCTCCATGTCTCTCGGTCCCTGCTCTCAAATGTTGTGTTTGTGTCCTTCCCCCTCTCTCCCCATCTTGTCTACCGCTCCCGATGTTATTTGTTTTATGTGTCTGTTTGTCTTTCTGTGTGATTAATGTTCGCTCTCTCACGAGCCTCGATCTTGTATACAAAAAAAAAAAAAAAAAAAAAAAAAAAAAGATATAATCTTGGCTCTCAGACCAGTTTCAACGCTTCTTTGTCATATTACATGCATATAATTTGCATAAATTAGACCGTCAATAAAAAACAAGGAAAAACAAAGAACACATTTCTACTTCTATCTTCTATGTCACCTATCATTCTTTTCACACAAAACTTGGTACATGTATTATACATGTGTTACTCTACTACCTGATGAGAGGATTTTGTGAAATTATGTCACATGTTCACTAATTAGCTAACTATGCCAATTACCAGATAAAACTTGGTTGTCCTTCAATAAATCCACAATGGCTACTCCTATAAACAAAAGCCTTCATCATTTTAAAGGAAGTGATATTCTGAATATACTGTTCAAATTTCAGCCCAAAATAATGATGCAAATTAAAGTTATAACAAATAATTCTACTTCCGGTTATTGAGGGGCATGTATGATGTTAGAAAATTTGGGAATTTTTCAATAATTAGGGGTACTTCTATGACCTCTAATAGCATGATTCTTGTTTATAAGGCTATAAGGAAACTGTTAGGCTAAAATAAAAAAAATAAAAAAAATCACCTGTTCACCAGTACTACATACACCCTTAAGCCATCACTAAGCTTTCAATCTGGATGACTCAAGGTAACGTCAAACAGAGAAAATGCAGTGCCCGATCACAAGCACAGTGTTGCATCATGAATGGAATCTCCATTAGAGGTTATCCACGAGAACTGTCTGGAACCGGCTTCGTGCTGCAGGTCACAAAGCCAGCAGACTGATAGATGCCCTCTTCTCACCACGGAACACAATCAGCCCACTGGGCATGGTGCCAGGCAAGTCAACATTGGACCCACTCCTCCTGAACAAATACATATCCCTTGGTCTAATGAGCGCCAATTTCTCCTGAAAGTGATTGATCATATAAACTCGTGTTTTGAGGCAACTCAACAACCCAATAATATTGGAGAGTCCATTCCATTTGGTGGTGTGTTATATGGCACTGCCTGCCTTTCTGATTTCCACCAGGAAAGGGCAACAATCCCTTAGGATTGTCTCTAGCCTGGCGGCTTATTTTGCTCCAGCGCATGCTCCCATACATGACCTAATCATAAGAACCTCAATGCTATCGAGTGACCCTGCTGAGGCTTCCAAGTCAAAAGTGACGCTCCGGTCTTCTGCGCATGCGCGCGATTTCTTATCTGTTGGGATCGGGAGGAGTGCTCGTCACACTCCGCACATTTTGGCTTGGATACAGAGGAAGTGCAAGAAGACACAGAAACAATACAATCTACAGTGAGTGCCATAGAGAAAGTGCAAACAGTAAAAAAAGAGTTTGTCATCACAACTTCCTCTGACCTTTTTGTTTTGCAAGTTAATCTCAAAGAGAAAGGACCTTAAGTGATTCATCATCCATTCCTGCCATAAAAAGTGCAAGGTGAATCACAAAATTACTTAAAAGAAAATTTCTCCTTAATAAGTGCAGCCAATATTGTTAATTTACTGATTTGACTGATTTGCTGGAGGATTATAAGCCTGTAATTAACATAATTAGCTCAAGTGTTAATTTCTGTGACGTCGAGCTGTGCTTTTGGGTCCTTTTTGAAGGACACTTTATTGTGGTAGAATTAATCATATTTGATCCAATGCAATCTTCAAAAGAGTTATGATGTTGCATTCGCTTTCTAGATCTCGGAAATATTTCCGATTGAAAATTTATTGCTCAGATTGATGTCATTCCTATTTATTTAAATCTAAAAGTTCTCAACGTTTTTGATGAGTTCCTCCAGTACCTTTGTTCTCTTAGCAATTCGTTTTTATCAACAACACCGATTATATTTAACTCAATTCCTCTTCCTTATGCGTGTTTAGGAGCCAGCCCATTGCTAGTGATAAAGGTACTTATCGTTAACTAAAATAATCCTTTTTTTTAGTGTTTAAAGCCAGTATGGATAATCGCTTCATCAGTAACTAGAACGGCACTCAGTAGAGAGCATACCTCCACCTGGTTGGCCATATCACTCAATTGTAGCGGTTACCGCTGGATGCACACAATCGCCTTGCACCGGCCAGAACACGGCCAGACGCGCCTCTCCCGGGCATGCCCAGACTCACTGTTCCCGGGCACGCCCGAACCTCCCGGGCACGCCCGGTCTCGTCTTTCCCGGGCATGCCCGCTCTCGCCTTTCCAGGGCTCGCCCAGAGCGTCCGGGCATGCCCGCTATCGCCTTTTCAGGGCTCGCCCAGAGCGTCCGGGCATGCCCGCTATCGCCTTTCCAGGGCTCGCCCAGAGCGTCCGGGCATGCCCTCTATCGCCTTTCCAGGGCTCGTCCAGAGCGCCCGGGCACGCCCAGCCTCGACTTGCCAGGCCGCAGCCAAACACGCCCGGGCAGGTCCAGACTCGCCTTTCCAAGGCTCGCCCTTGACACCCGGGCATGCCCGGTATAGCTTTTGCCGGGCAAACTTCCCGACATAAATGTGTATATATATTGCTGCCCGATAAACGGGCTTGTCAGAATACCTGAGCTGTTTTGTTTCAATAAAGCAACTCGGACGAATTCCGTCTTTGGTCGCGTCAATTCTTTCGACTCGCGTTGGAGCGCAGTTCCTTCATTGGTGACCTACCGACATGGATACGGCAGTGACGCTTAAACTGCCTACCTTCTGGGAGGCTCACGCGGCTGTTTGGTTCGCTCAGGCGGACTCTCAGTTCGCCCTGCGAGGCATCACCGCGGACGACACCCGCTTCCACCATGTTGTGGCGGCGCTCGGTTCCGCCACCGCGGCCCGCGCCTTGAGCCTCCTCGAGCACCCGCCGGCTGCTGACAAATACGACGCGCTGAAGACACTCCTCCTCGACGCTTTCGCCCTCTCACCGGCAGCACGCGCACGGCGCCTGCTCACTCTGCCCGAGCTCGGCGACACGCGCCCGTCCGAGCGCATGGACTATATGCTCTCGTTGCTCGGTGAGCACTCTCCGGATTTTCTGTTCCGCGAGCTGTTCCTTCGCCAGCTGCCTCACCCGGTACGCCTCGCCCTGGCTGGCACGTTGATCACGGATTCCCGCGCCCTCGCCAGGGAAGCCGATAAGATCTCCTCGGCGGGCCAGCACATCGGCGCGGTTACCTGGAGCCCGCCGCCATCCGAGGCGACGCCCACGACACCCGAGCGCCCTGCGCGGTTGGAGGCCGAACTGCCGGTGCAACTGTGGGCGCCACGCCGCACCGCCCGCTTCCGACACGACGGCCGGGGGCTCCACCTGACCGGGCGTGGTGTTATTACCATGCCAGGTTCGGACACAAGGCTCGGACGTGCCGGCCCCCGTGCACTTTCGGCAGGTCGGGAAACGGCCGGGCCGGCGTTCATTCCCAGCCATGAGCGCCGGCCACTTGGGCAACTTGCTGTTTATTCGGGACAAAGCGTCTGGGCGGCGTTTCCTGTGTGACACCGGCGCCCAACTGAGCGTCATACCCGCCTCCGAGCAGGACAGGCGGGACGCCGTTTGCGGCCCCTCTTTGGTCGCTGCTAATGGCTCGGCCATACGCACTTTCGGCCCACGCGTCGTCACCCTCTGCTTTGGCAGCCAGCGTTTTCAATGGACTTTTGTGACCGCCTGCGTCCCCATGGCTTTGCTGGGCGCCGACTTCCTCTGCGCGCACGGGCTGCTGGTCGATGTAAAACGTCGTCGCCTTGTCAATGCCGAGACCTTCAGCTCCCTGGCGTGCACGATGAGCAGCTCCGCGCCGACCGAACTGGCGTGCGCCCTCCCGGCAGCGAACGAGTTCGCTCGCCTGCTCGCGGAATTCCCGGCCCTCACGCGGCCGACGTTTTCAGCCGTCGCGGTGCGGCACGGGATCGAGCACCACATACCCACTACGGGCCCGCCGGTCTACGCCAGGGCCCGCCGCCTCGACCCGGCCAAGCTCGCCGTGGCGAAGGCCGAGTTCGACGCGTTGGAGCACCTCGGCATCGTGCGGCGCTCCGATAGCGCGTGGGCCTCGCCACTGCACATCGTGCCAAAGCCGGGGGGTGGATGGCGCCCGTGTGGCGACTACCGCCGTCTCAACGACGCTACCACCCCCGACAGGTACCCGATCCCGCATATTCAGGACTTTTCCGCCCGTTTGGCGGGACGGGTCATCTTTTCGAAAATTGACCTGATACGGGGCTACCACCAGGTACCTGTCCGGGCGGCCGACGTCCCGAAGATGGCCGTCATCACGCCGTTCGGCCTGCTCGAATTTTTGCGGATGCCGTTTGGCCTCAAGAACGCGGCCCAGGCGTTCCAGCGCTTGATGGACGGCGTGCTGCGCGACCTGCCATTTCTTTTCGTCTATCTGGACGATATCCTCGTCGCCAGCACGTCCCGCGCCGAGCACCTCCTCCACCTCCGAACACTGTTCGGTCACCTCAGCGAGCACGGCTTAATTGTCAACCCGGTCAAATGCCACTTCGGTGCGACGACCGTTGACTTTTTGGGCCACCGCATCACCAAGACCGGGGCCGTGCCGCTGCCAACCAAGGTCGAGGCCATCACCACATTCCCGCGTCCCCGTTCCATCAAGGCCCTCCAAGAGTTCCTCGGCATGGTGAATTTTTATCACCGATTCGTGCCCCGCGCTGCTCAGCTCATGCGGCCCCTATACGAGGCCCTCTGGGGCAAGCCGGCCAAGCATGACATTGTTTGGTCCGCGGCCATGGACGCGGCCTTCGCCAGCGCCAAACGGGCCCTCGCCGACGCAACGCTGCTGGCTCACCCGGTGCTCAACGCGCCCATCGCCCTCACTACGGACGCCTCCAACTATGCGGTGGGCGCCCTCCATGAGCAATGGGTGGACGGGGTTTGGCAGCCACTCGCTTTTTTCAGCCGGCAACTCCGGCCGAACGAGTTAAACTACATCACGTTCGACCGCGAGCTGCTCGGGCTATTCCTGGCCGTTCGCCATTTCCGACACCTCCTGGAGGGCCGCCCGTTCACGGCTTTCGTCGACCACAAGCCGTTGGTTTACGCAATGGCTAAGGTCACGGAGCCGTGGTCGGCCCGCCAGCAGCGCCACCTCTCCGCCGTGTCGGAGTTCACCACGGACATCCGGCACGTCGCCGGCAAAGACAACGCCGTGGCCGACTGTCTTTCTCGGGCCAGCGCGAACGCGGTCCACCTCGGCGTGGACTTCGCGCTCATGGCGGCCGACCAGACCACCGACGCCTCGGTGCAGGCACTCCGTGCGGCGGACACGGGCCTCCGCCTGGCCGACATTCCCTTCGCGGGCACCGTCCTGCTCTGCGACGTCTCCCAGGGCCAGCCTCGCCCCATCGTGCCCGTTTCCTGGCAGTGCCGCATCTTCGCCTCCATCCATGGCCTTTCTCACCCGGGCCGGAAAGCTTCTCAGAAGCTGGTGTCGGCGCGTTTCGTCTGGTACGGCCTTCGACGAAACATCCGCGACTGGGCCAACGCCTGCACGGCCTGCCAGCGGGTCAAGGTCCACCGCCACACCCAGGCCCCGCTGGCACCTTTCGCCGTGCCTGAACCGCGTTTCGACCACGTCCACGTGGACCTGGTGGGTCCCCTGCCCCCCTCGCGGGGGTTCACCCACCTGCTCACCATGGTGGACAGGACCACCAGGTGGCCGGAGGCCGTGCCCCTCGCCTCCACCACCACCGCCGACGTGCCGCAGGCGTTCATCGCCACCTGGGTCGCGCGCTTCGGCACACCAGCGGACATCTCGTCCGACCGCGGCCCACAGTTCACGTCTGAGCTTTAGGGCGCGGTCGCCTGTTCGTTGGGGGTCACGCTGCACCGCACCACGGCCTACCACCCCCAAGCCAACGGGTTGTGCGAGCGGTTTCACCGCTCCATGAAGGCCGCACTCATGGCCGGCCTTCAGGACGACGGTTGGGCCGACCGGCTGCCGTGGGTCCTTTTGGGCCTTCGCACGGCCCCCAAGGAAGACCTCCAGGCGTCCGCCGCCGAGCTCGTCTACGGCCAGCCGCTGCGCGTCCCGGGCGAATTCGTGCCCGACGCTACCAGTCCCTGGTCCGCCGCTCGCCAGCGCTCGGACCTCCAGGAGGCCGCCCGACGATTTGCCCCCGTGCCGACGTCCCGCCACGGTGGCCCCCAGTCCTACGTCCCCCCGGCGCTTCGCACAGCGGAGTACGTCTTTGTGCGTCATGACGCGCACCGGGGGCCACTCCGGCCGCCGTACGACGGGCCCTTCCGGGTCCTGCGACGGGGCAACAAGTCTTTCATCGTCGACTTCGGCGGCCGGCCGGACCGGATTTCTGTGGACCGCCTCAAACCGGCGCACATGGACGTCGACCGACCACCACGGTTGGCCCTTCCTCCGCGGCGAGGCCGCCCCCCGTCCACAGTTCCCCCCGCTCGACCACCCACCACCACGTCGGACCCCTCCCCACGACCCTCCAGGGGTCGCTTCGGCCGGGTCATCCGGACCCCCCTTAAATTGACCCTGCCGGTGCAGGTCGATTCTGGAGGGGCGTGTGTAGCGGTTACCGCTGGATGCACACAATCGCCTTGCACCGGCCAGAACACGGCCAGACGCGCCTCTCCCGGGCATGCCCGGACTCACTGTTCCCGGGCACGCCCGAACCTCCCGGGCACGCCCGGTCTCGTCTTTCCCGGGCATGCCCGCTCTCGCCTTTCCAGGGCTCGCCCAGAGCGTCCGGGCATGCCCGCTATCGCCTTTTCAGGGCTCGCCCAGAGCGTCCGGGCATGCCCGCTATCGCCTTTCCAGGGCTCGCCCAGAGCGTCCGGGCATGCCCGCTATCGCCTTTCCAGGGCTCGTCCAGAGCGCCCGGGCACGCCCAGCCTCGACTTGCCAGGCCGCAGCCAAACACGCCCGGGCAGGTCCAGACTCGCCTTTCCAAGGCTCGCCCTTGACACCCGGGCATGCCCGGTATAGCTTTTGCCAGGCAAACTTCCCAACATAAATGTGTATATATATTGCTGCCCGATAAACGGGCTTGTCAGAATACCTGAGCTGTGTTGTTTCAATAAAGCAACTCGGACGAATTCCGTCTTTGGTCGCGTCAATTCTTTCGACTCGCGTTGGAGCGCAGTTCCTTCACAATGGTGAAGAATCACTTAAAAATTCTACTAGCTGGATCCAGATCCGGATCTTCACCAAAATCGAATCGATTCTTCCTTGTCACACACACAACCTGTCCAACAAGTTTCGTCCAAATCCATCCATAACTTTTAGAGATATCCTGCTATGTATCGTTTTTGGCCTTATCTCCCAATGGTGAAGAATCACTTTAAAAATTAAATAATTCTCATATCAGATTCCAAATTCAGATCTTCACCAAATCGAATCGAACCGTCCTTGTCACACACCCAACCGGTCTACCAAGTTTTGTCCAAATCCGTCCACAACTTTTTGAGATATCCTGCTATATATCGTTTTTGACCATATCTCCCAATGGTGAAGAATCACTTTAAAATGATAGTAGCCGGATCCCAATCCGGATCTCCACCAAAATCTAATCATTTCGTCCTTGTAACATACGTTACATCTCTGACAAATTTTGTCCGAATCCGTCCACAACTTTTGAGATATTTTGTTCACAGCCAAACGGACAGGCAAACGGACAGGGGTGAAAACATAACCTCCATCCACCTTGGTGGCGGAGGTAATAATAATAATTACTAACTACAACGCCACTCAGTAGCGCGCTTACTCCCGCCGTGGGTCAAGTTGGAATAGTACGATTTCACAAAGTTTGAGGGAGTAGTTCAGTGACAACACAAGGCAAGACAACACAAGACAGACACTGCACAGATATATAAATATTTAGAATATATAGAAGACTAGCAGAAGTACCCGGCATTGCCGGGCGGGGGAGGGGAGGGGAGGGGAACGGGGGGGAGGGGAGAAGAGGGGGGAGGGAAGAAGAGGGGGAGGGGGAGAGGTGGAGAAGAGGGGGGAGGGGGAGAGGTGGAGAAGAGGGGGAGGGGGAGAGGTGGAGAAGAGGGGGAGGGGGAGGGGGAGAGGGGAGAAGAGGAGGAATGGGGAGGGGGAGGGTGAGGGACGGGAGGGTGGGGGTGAGGGACGGGAGGGGGGTTGGGGGGATGGGAGGGGGAGGGGGGAGGGGGGGAGGGGAGGAGAGAGGGGGGAGGGGGAGGGGAGGAGGGGAGGGGAGGAGAGGGGGGAGGGGGGAGGGCTGGGAAAGGAGAGGGGTGGGAGGAGGAGGGGGAGGGGGAGGGGAAGGGGGAAGGGGAGGGGGGAAGGGGAGGGGGAGGGGGAGAGGGAGGGGAGAAGAGGGGGGGGGGGAAGTACCCGGCATTCCATGTATAAACGTGAGGGAGAAGAGGGGGGAGGGGGGGAGGGGAGGGGGGAGGGGGGAAGGGGGAGGGGGAGGGGGAGGGGGAGGGGGAGGGGGGAGGGGAGGGGAGGGGGGAGGGAGAGGGGGGGAGGGGAGAAGAGGGGGGGGAAGTACCCGGCATTCCGTGTATAAACGTGAGGGAGAAGAGGGGGGAGGGGGAGGGTGAGGGGGGAGGGGAGGGGGAGGGGAGGGGGAGGGGGGGAGGGCACGCAAATCGTCGAATCAGCGTGCTGCTCTGCCACCGTGTATAATATTCCTCGCTGAAAAAAAATATGGATCGAAAGATGAAAGAAAAAAAAACCTATGTGGTGAAGGAACTGCGCTCCAACGCGAGTCGAAAGAATTGACGCGACCAAAGACGGAATTCGTCCGAGTTGCTTTATTGAAACAAAACAGCTCAGGTATTCTGACAAAAGCCCTTTTATCGGGCAGCAATATATATACACATTTATGTCGGGAAGTTTGCCCGGCAAAAGCTATACCGGGCATGCCCAGGTGTCAAGGGCGAGCCTTGGAAAGGCGAGTCTGGACCTGCCCGGGCGTGTTTGGCTGCGGCCTGGCAAGTCGAGGCTGGGCGTGCCCGGGCGCTCTGGACGAGCCCTGGAAAGGCGATAGCGGGCATGCCCGGGAAAGACGAGACCGGGCGTGCCCGGGAGGTTCGGGCGTGCCCGGGAACAGTGAGTCCGGGCATGCCCGGGAGAGGCGCGTCTGGCCGTGTTCTGGCCGGTGCAAGGCGATTGTTTGCATCCAGCGGTAACCGCTACAGTGGTGTGAATGGCAATGTTCCTCGCTCAAATGTGAAAAAACGCAATCGCGCGGCAGGAACATCACTGCTCTGCCACCGATTCAGATTCCGTGTATAATATTCCTCGCTGAAAAAAAATATGGATCTAGAGATGAAAGAAAAAATAACCTATGTGGTGTGAATGGCAATGTTCCTCGCTCAAATGTGAAAAAACGCAATCGCGCGGCAGGAACATCACGTGATCGCTCTGAGCGATCGATTGCAACTCTGCGTCGTGTCGTGGGCGTGGCCAACGTGGCCTCATGCTCCCAGATGATTGGCTAACTCGAGCTCGAGAGAGCCATAATGCGCTACATTATGGCAAAAAATATGGATCTAAAGATGAAAGAAAAAAAAACCTATGTGGTGTGAATGGCAATGTTCCTCGCTGAAATGTGAAAAAACGCATTCGCTTTTCGCTCTGAAATACGTGCGAACGCGTAATTGAGTTAATGGCGGCAAGGAACATCACGTGATCGCTCTGAGCGAATCAGCGCGCTGCTCTGCCATTCCGGTCATAATATTCCTCGCTGAAATGCGCTGAGGTAAAAATATGGTAAAAAAATATGAAATAAATTTTTAGGTCGGCCATGTTCTTCCCAGGCTCAATGGCCATGTTTGTGCCAAATATCAAGTACGTGAGCCTCTCCGTTTAGGAGTCTATCGGTAACATTACACACACACACACACACATACACACACACACACACACACACACACACACACACACACACACACGCACACACACACAAACTGTGTTTTATATATATATATAGATAATGTTAAAAAAAACAAGGCAATTTCACTTACATTTTCGGATTCAGCATTCAATTCTATATAAGTGAGTGTATTTTGAGGCATGTGCAACTTCAAATAAAATTGTAAGCCAGGAAAACGTTTGTTTCATTCCTTAGGGATACAACATGTAAAACTGGCCCAAACGTCAAAACAAAACTCGCTCATTTTAAGTTGTACAAGCTAGAGTCCCTGTATAAAGAGAGTTGCGCCATGCGCTGACCCGAGATTTCTGGTCACGTGATTTCGTGGCGCCATTTTGTGTCTAACTTCACCGTGCGTGAACGTCAGCTTGGTACAGGAATGTTGTTTATTGCCAAACAAAATGACTGGTTGTTCTGCTTTTGGTTGTTCAAACCAATCTGGGAAATATAAGATGTATAGATTTCTAAGTGATAAAGTCAGAAGACAAATTTGGGAAGCGAAAGTCAGACGAAAGAGCTGGAAAGCGATCGACTCCTCGAGACTCTGCCAGGTAGGCCCACGCCGCTTGATGATCGATGTTCAAAAGCAATTCTATGTGCTCGTTTTTTTTTTGGTTGTCTGTCCGTTGAAAACCCTTTTAAAGGGAAGTGATTTGTGTTTGTTTATAATCTTCAAGGAGCTGACCAAAAATGCATTTCCGTGGGAAGAACCCTGCTCAATTTTTTTCGGGTAGTCCTAGCGGACCGCATATTGTCATTGATTGATGAAATGTCCCGGTACAGTGACATTGCCTGGTCTGCGGTTGGGTAGTCTGCGGGCAATGTCACTGTACTTTTTCAGAGGGAATTAATTTTGATTTTATAGGGGTGGGAAACCCATGGTCCGTTTTGTTTTCAGTTGTCTGTCAGTCCATTCAAAACTTATTCCGAGGCAAGTTATTTTTTTGGTTTAAAATCTTTAGCCTAATCGGCAATCATAAAAGCAATTTTAGGGGGGCACCTGCTCAATTTTTTTGCGGGTTGTGCAGCCATCCATAAGTCCAAAATTTGACGAGTTATTGTTTGCTTTGTACAGTGCTCATGTGTCTTGTGAGGGGGATGCTCACTTGTGAGGAGTGAACAGAGTAGTGATGAGTCTCACTTGTGAGGAGTGAACGGAGTAGTGATGAGTTTCACTTGTGAGGAGTGAACGTAGTGGGATGAAGTGTTCGTCTGGTCAGAGTGTTGTATTACGGGCAGAGTTTTCTTACGGTCTGAATGTATGAATCATGTTCTGTACTGAATGTATGAACCAAGTTTTGTACTGAATGTTTACTGTGTTGGCCTCATCGTGTTCCTGGTGAAATTAAACAAGTTATTGAAGGAACTGCGCTCCAACGCGAGTCGAAAGAATTGACGCGACCAAAGACGGAATTCGTCCAAGTTGTGTAGCGGTTACCGCTGGATGCACACAATCGCCTTGCACCGGCCAGAACATGGCCAGACGCGCCTCTCCCGGGCATGCCCGGACTCACTGTTCCCGGGCACGCCCGAACCTCCCGGGCACGCCCGGTCTCGTCTTTCCCGGGCATGCCCGCTCTCGCCTTTCCAGGGCTCGCCCAGAGCGTCCGGGCATGCCCGCTATCGCCTTTTCAGGGCTCGCCCAGAGCGTCCGGGCATGCCCGCTATCGCCTTTCCAGGGCTCGCCCAGAGCGACCGGGCATGCCCGCTATCGCCTTTCCAGGGCTCGACCAGAGCGTCCGGGCATGCCCGCTATCGCCTTTCCAGTGCTCGCCCAGAGCGCCCGGGCACGCCCAGCCTCGACTTGCCAGGCCGCAGCCAAACACGCCCGGGCAGGTCCAGACTCGCCTTTTCAAGGCTCGCCCTTGACACCCGGGCATGCCCGGTATAGCTTTTGCCGGGCAAACTTCCCGACATAAATGTGTATATATATTGCTGCCCGATAAAAGGGCTTTTGTCAGAATACCTGAGCTGTTTTGTTTCAATAAAGCAACTCGGACGAATTCCGTCTTTGGTCGCGTCAATTCTTTCGACTCGCGTTGGAGCGCAGTTCCTTCAGTTGCTTTATTGAAACAAAACAGCTCAGGTATTCTGAAAAGCCCGTTTATCGGGCAGCAATATATATACACATTTATGTCGGGAAGTTTGCCCGGCAAAAGCTATACCGGGCATGCCCGGGTATCAAGGGCGAGCCTTGGAAAGGCGAGTCTGGACCTGCCCGGACGTGTTTGGCTGCGGCCTGGCAAGTCGAGGCTGGGCGTGCCCGGGCGCTCTGGACGAGCACTGGAAAGGTGATAGCGGGCATGCCCGGACGCCCTGGGCGAGCCCTGGAAAGGCGATAGCGGGCATGCCCGGACGCTCTGGGCGAGCCCTGGAAAGGCGATAGCGGGCATGCCCGGACGCTCTGGGCGAGCCCTGGAAAGGCGAGAGCGGGCATGCCCGGGAAAGACGAGACCGGGCGTGCCCGGGAGGTTCGGGCGTGCCCGGGAACAGTGAGTCCGGGCATGCCCGGGAGAGGCGCGTCTGGCCGTGTTCTGGCCGGTGCAAGGCGATTGTGTGCATCCAGCGGTAACCGCTACATTATGGTGAATACGACGTCTTATCTGTGCTTTTCCATATCTGTTCGACTCGACGAACCGTGAACACTGCAGGTATTTTAAAAAGTTTTTTCTCTGTTTAATTACGGCTTGGCGCAGTCGAAAATTAAGTGTTAATTAAGTCGCCAGCTATGAAACATATTAATCGATCAGGCAATATCCATCAGAGTTCTGGGCAAGGGTGTAGTAATAAATGAACGTTTCAATCTTACTAGATGCCGATGACGTTTTCCTTATGTCAGAGACAGAAGCTGACTTGCAGCTTGTTAAATCATTACAATGGAAATTGAATATAAATGTCGATAAAACTAAAGTTGTACACTATAGAAATATGGCAATACCACGTACAGAATTTGTTTTAAGTGTGTTAGACTATATGTCGGCTGGAAGTCCTACACCGGAATTGCTCTCGGCACCCTTTAAAAAATATTGGATATGCCCACACTCCTTTCTAAAAGTTATTAAAATTCAGAGAACGACAGCATTGGTTTGTCTTACTTATAATGTTAGCTCTTATATGCAGTGTTGGCTTGTAATATGCATTGCCATACCACTTTTAATATCACCACACAGCTCTTTTTCACGGCAATAGCTGAGTTTTTGACAAAACAAATATCACCTGTATGTAATAATAAGACTAAATATGTGTAGTAAATTTTTTTTTAGCAGGTTTAGAAAATATCACCCCAAATCGCGAATGTACATGTATATCTAATCCGACACACTTAGACACAAAATGGCGTCCAAATTTGAGTTGACACAACTCTCTATATACAGGGACTCAAGCTAATGCGACCACTCATTCTTCTGGGAAGAATCCCGTGCACATGCTTGTCACGCTTATAACTCACCTAAGTCTTTATAAGTTAATCAAATACTGACACCGCGATTGACATTCGCTGAGGTAAATGTTGATATCTCTTCTGAAATTAAAAAAAAAAACAGTTATAAAGCATTATACGTATCAAACGATACATTTTATGAAACGGGGAAACCGAAAACACACTTTGGTTGTTTTAAAATGACAGAATATGTCTTTATTAGAAAGAAAAAAAAAGAACCTTGAAGATGACGCTGCTAACAAAATACACCACTCTAATGCATAACCACGAGTTTAAACTACATTTACAACAAATATGAAAGCTATTTTCATATCACAATGTTAAATATAGAATATATAGAGGATAATGTTTAAAAAAAATCAGCCCTGTCTTCCAATGGTAAACAATCCTTCAAAAAATTCCTGGATCCGGAATAATATCCTGGGCTTCACCAAAAAGTAATCAATTCTTCCTTATCCCAAGGGCAATCATCCCACCAACTTTCATCCAAATCCGTTCAGAACTTTTCCAGATATCTTGTTCACAAACACACGAACACACACACACACGGACACGATCGAATGCACTACTCCCGCAAGCTATTTCAACGTATGGACGACATACTGGATGGGGTTATAACTACTCATCAACTAACGGTGAAACCTTGTACGATTGGGCCTCCCAATGATGTCCAGTTGCTTTTTGACAGACGAGAATTTGCGCCATCCTACTCAAGCCGCTGGAGTATTCACGCCAACCCTAATCTTGCCCTGGTGGAATGATAACTCCTCATGCGCCCCTCAAAGGACTGTGTTGGAACGTTTCCCACTCGCTCACTACCGCCCTGTTCTCATCAAGTTTTCTCCCCTGGTTCCTCCCACTCCTACCTGACCTGTGAAGCACTGTAACTTCAGAAAAACTGATTGGGAGATGTACTACAATCTAACAAGAGCAGTAGCCTCCCTCCCTGTTACTGAATCTGAGGATGTTGACGCCAGCTATGATGCCTTTTTCCAAACGATCATGGCAATTTCCAAGAGGTGAATCCCTCGCAGGCATCGGAAAGTATACATTCCTGGATGGGATCCCGAATGTGAGCAATTTCACAACACAGTCAAGACTGCCACTACCAATGAAGAGGCAAGCACTGCTGCCAAACTCAAGTCGAGACGACATAAGGCCCGCAGATCCAGATGGCAGGAGGAGTATCAACCATTGACTTCACTCACTCTTGCCAGCGAGCATGGAAAATGGTAAACCGTCTTACTGGCCAATCAGCAAAGAAGCCAACATACCTACTGTAGTATTACTCGACTCTATAGCAAGAACACTCATCACCAATGACCACTACCCCAACCCAGACACCATTTTCTCGCCAAGTAAATGCCAAACTGAAGCACTTCCTGACAGCAACATCTGCTGACCGTGGATTGGCTGTGGACTTCAGTACAGAGGAATTCAAGTTTGCCCTGGAAAGCCTCATATGTGGGAGAGCACCTGGACCTGATGACATTCATGCAGAGCAGTTGAAGAATGCCAGCACTCGCCTACTCCTCTGGCTTAAGTACTTCATGTCCTACTGGCTTTCCTCACTCGGGATCTTAAAGCTCGAGGAGAGAGCCAATGTTGCAGCCACACTAAAACCCAATAAGTCCACAGACGTCCCAAAGAGTAACAGGTCGATATCACTGCTATCTGTCCCATTCAAGGTCCGTGAGAAGCTCATCCTTAGCAGGATAGAACCATTTGTTGAGGTAGCACTCCCACCAGAACAAGCAGGTTTCAGGAAGAATTGTAGCAATGAAGATCAGATTCCAGCTGCAACTGATGTTATTGAAACTGCCTTTGAATCAAACCAGAAATGTGGGGCTGTCTTCTTTGACTTGTCTTCAGCATATGACACAATCTGGCACCGTGGAATGCTGCTTGCTGAAGCTGCACGAGATACTACAGGGCCACCACCTAGTCCACTTTATCCAAGTCTTGATTTCCAACCGCTGCTTCAGTGTCAACCTTAACAGACAGACCAGCAAGACCTGCAGCCTCAATAATGGAGTTCTGCAAGGCTCAGTCTTAGAGTTCAACATGTACACATTAGACCTCCCTGAGACAACAGGTACTAAACTTGCCACCGCTGATGGTCTTGTGATCTTGAATCCAAGCAAGTTTTTTGAGGAAGTTGAGGCCACTCTCAGCTGAGACATTACTTATATGGACCGCTGCTACCACCAATGGCGCCTACATCTCAACGTCCACAAGTCAGTCTGCTCTGTTTTCCACCTTCAGAACAGTAATGCAAACAGGCAGCTTGATGTCCAGCTAAATAACATCCAACTTCCTTCCACATCCCGGTGTGTACCCTGGATAAGAATAGGTACACCGTATCCCTGCGTGTTGTAAAAGACGACTAAGAGGGTTGGTGTCAGGAAGGGCATCCGGCCATAAAAAATTGCCTCAAAAAGGGAACCATGACAATTACAAGTACATATGGGCAGGGTACAGCCCGAAGTGGAGATCGGTTTCTGAGGTTTGGGACATGGAATGTAGGGACAATGACAGGGAGATCAGGAGAAGTGGTGGAAGTATTGGTCAGAAGAAGAGTGGACATATGTTGTGTGCAAGAGACGAGATGGAAGGGAAGTGGTGTGAGAATGGTGAAGGGTAGGCAGGGACAGAAATACAAGTTTGTGTGGCAAGGGTGCCTGGAGGGCGTGAATGGTGTTGGTGTCCTGTTTTCTGAGGAGTTTGTAGACAGTGTGGTGAGTGTGACGAGAGTGAGTGATAGGTTGATGATGGTGAAAATGATGATTGGAAAGCTCTTGGTGAACGTCATCTTGGGATATGCTCCGCAGGTTGGTCGAAGCGATGAAGAAAAGGACAAGTTCTGGTGTGCGATAGAGAAGCTGATGGAAAACGTGAAAGATGAGGAAGTTGTTGTGGTAGGAGGAGACCTAAATGGACACGTGGGAAGGAGTATGGATGGTTTTGACGGAGTTCATGGGTTTTTTTTTTTGTTGTTGTTGTTTTTTTGTATACTGAATCGAGGCTCGTGAAAGTTACGGATATGGTGTGAGAAATGGAGAAGGTGAAAGGATTTTGGAGTTTGCTGATGGAGCTGATTTGTTGATTTGTAATACTCAGTTCCAGAAAGAGGATAATAAGCTTGTTACATACACGTCAGGTGGGTCGACGACAACCGTTGACTACCTGATGGTGCGGAGGCGAGATAGGGGGCACCTCCGGGACACAAAGGTGATCCCGGGGGAGGAGGCTGTTTCACAGCACCACTTGGTTGTCTGCGACGTAAGGGTGAAAGGTGCGAGGAGAGCTCGGCAGGTGAAGTACCAACCGAGAATGAAGGTGTGGAGGTTGAAAGAGGTGACAGTAAGGGAGGCATTAAAAGAGAGGCTGAGTAGGGTCGAGGATGATGTGGTTGAGCTTGAAAGTGGTTGGATGTCGATGAAAGCTAGTCTGTTGGGAGCCGTTGGTGAGGTATGTAGATGGACAAAAGGACCACCGAGGCACTCGGAAACATGGTGGTGGGATGATGAAGTTGGAAAGAGGATTGACGAGAAGAGGAAGAAGTTCAAGGAGAGCCAGAAGGCGAAGGGTACGGGAGCAGAAACAGCAGAGCATGAAAGTTATAAGGCAGCCAGGAAGGCTGCAAAGAAAGAGGTAGCAAAGGCGCAGGAGGCATGTAGGAAAATGTTCGGAGAACGCTTGGATTCGGAAGAGGGTCAGAAAGCAGTATTCAGGATTGCAAAGCAGATAGCAAAAGAGAGGTGTGATGTGATGGGGGTGAGTTGCTTGAAGGATGAAGTGGGACAAATCGTTGTCGACCCAGATGGAATTAAAGGAAGATGGAAAAGATATATGGAAATGCTGTTGAATACAGAGAATGAATGGGATGGCAACATAGAGAGTAACCCAGTTTTAGGACCGGCAGAGAAGATAACTGAGAAGGAAGTTGAGGTAGCGATAAAAGCAATGAAGGGTAGAAAAGCGGGAGGGCCGACGGGAGTTGTGGGAGATATGTTGAAGGCAGCAGGAAGTTGGGGTGTGAAGAGAATGACAGAGATCTGTAATCTGGTGGTGAAAGAAGGCCGCATTCCAGTGGATTGGGAACCAAGTACCCTCGTCCCTCTATACAAGGGGAAAGGTGACCCTCTGGAGTGTGGCTCGTACCGAGCGATAAAGTTATTGGAGCATGGAATGAAGGTATTGGAAAGGGTGTTGGAGAGGAGGATAAGGAAGAAAGTGAAGATCGACGAAATGCAGTTTGGATTCATGCCAGGAAGAGGAACGACAGCTGCGCTTTTCATTGTGAGGCAGTTGCAGGAGAAGTACATGGAGAAGAGGAAGAAGTTGTTTCTTGGGTTTGTTGATCTGGAGAAAGCATTCGATAGGGTACCACGCAAAGTATTGACATGGGCATTGAGGAAGTTAGGAGTGGAGGAATGGTTGATCAGAGTAGTGATGGCAATGTACAAAAGAGCGCGCACAGCTGTAAGGACGAAGGACGGGAACAGTGGTGAGTTTGAGGTGAAGGTGGGAGTGCATCAGGGGTCGGTACTAAGTCCACTACTATTTGTAGCTGTGATGGAGGTGCTGGCTCAGAACGTAAAGGAGGGGTTACCGTGGGAGTTGTTGTATGCAGATGATCTGGTGTTGATTGCGGAAAGTATGGATGGACTGAAGGAAAAGATGAACACGTGGAAGGAATGTATGGAGACAAAAGGTCTGAAGGTGAATATCGGAAAGACGAAGGTGATGGCAAGTGGTAAAGCATGTGGTGAGGTGGAAAGAACTGGGAAGTGGCCCTGTGCTGTGTGTAGGAAGGGTGTCGGAGTGAACTCCATTCAATGTACAATGTGCGCTGAGTGGGTTCATCAAAAATGTAGTGGTCTGAGAGGGTCATTAACCAGTGTGGCAGCTACATTCAAATGTAAGGTGTGCACAGAGGGAGCTGCAGATGGAGGAAATGTTGAGTTGGATCTTGGAGACGGCGTGAAGCTGGAAGGTGTGAAAACATTTTGCTACCTCGGAGACATGCTGAATGGAGAAGGTGGATCAGACTCGGCAACGGTTGCTCGAGTGAGATGTGCATGGAAGAAGTTTCGGGAACTGAGTGGCATGCTGATGATGAGGGGAGTGTCGTTGAAGCTGAAGGGAAAGGTGTATGCTGCATGTGTGAGAAGTGTTATGATTTATGGGAGCGAGACATGGGTAATGAACGTAGAGCAGCAACGAAGGTTGGAAAGGTTGGAAATGCGAATGGTTCGACGGATGTGCGGAGTATCGTTGAGAGAGAGGAAGACAAATGATGAATTGCGAAATATGATGGGAATAGAGCCTGTGATTGATGCTGTGAAGAGGAACAGGTTGAGATGGTTTGGTCATGTTGAGGATGAAAGTGTTGAGGATGAAAGTTTGGTCAACACATGTTGAGGAAGGATGAAAGTGACTGGTTGAGAAGAGTGGTGGAAATGAATGTAGAAGGAAGCAGAGGACGGGGAAGACCGAGAAAGACTTGGCTAAAGATGGTGGAAGAAGAAATGCGGGCAAGGGGGTTAACAAGGAGAGATGCAGAAAATAGGGCAAAATGGAGAAGATTGTCATGGGGACCGCAAGGCTAACCCCCACTCTAGCAGGGAAAATGGCCTTTAAAATGCATGTTGTTGTTGTTTTGTTCCTTCCACATATGCTCCTACCTACCTTGGCGTGCAAATGCACCGGTCCCTGACCTTCAGGCAGCATGCAGAGAAGGTAGCAGTGAAAACAGCTGCAAGAGTTAACCTCATCTGCAGACAAGCTGGGCACAACTGGGGAGCCGATTTAATCACCTTACGCACTTAAAACATTTGCCCGAGTGCACATCCCTGCAGAATACAATGTGTCTGCATGGGGGAAGGAGCCACAACACTAAGAAGGTAGATGTGCACCTCAAGTCTTCATTAAGAGTCACCAATGGATGCTTTCGCCCGACACCCACCCACCACCTCCCAGTCCATGCTGGCATCCATCCCTACCACATTAGACAAGCAGCCCTCAATGCATCTCAAAACCCCACCCCTTGCACAACAAGTTAAGACAAGATCTACCCCACCCCGCCCCCACACCCCTCACCCCTCACCCCAAGATTGAAGAGCCGCAAGTCCTGTACCAGAGTAGCTCAAACCAATGTCACAGCAGACGATGGCCTGAGCAAACACACGTTGCAGATGAACCAATGGCGTACCTACCAACCCAGCAGCCATCTACCACAACTTCCTTCTTCCACCTTCCCTTTTATATCCTGTATTTTTACCATGGGCTTCTGCTAATTCTATATTTTATTTGGATAAATGAGGCAAATCTCAAGAGAGATAAACGATGAAGTGTCATAATCAAAAGCCACTGGTATGCATATTAATGTGGATATAATAGAGTTTTTAATCAACAAAGAGGTTTTTAATCCTAATTTTGGATTTTATTAACTGCACTATGTTTTTCCCCAGTGTCTACTGCTAACTGAGGAGCTTGTAAATATTTTACTTTCACAATAAGGACATTAAGAAGAAAAGGGGCAAATCTACTTAGTATGAGAGTTAAAATGTGGACCCAATAGGATTTTGAGATGCACAGTGGAGCAAAAGCAAAGGGTCACAGAACCGTTGACATTGAACCCAAATTTTTTGGATCAATCCAATTTAACGTACCGTCTCGGATTAGCCCACGCTTGCTCGAATATACAGTGCATTCAGAAAGTATTCAGACCCTTCACTTTTTTCACATTTTGTTATGTTGCAGCCTTATGCTGAAATCGTTTAAATTCATTTTTTCCCTCATCAATCTACACTCAATACCCCAAAATGACAAAGAGAAAACAGGATTTTATAAAGTTTTGCAAATTTATTAAATAGAAAAAACTGAAATATCACATTGACATTCAGACCCTTTGCTATCGCACTTGAAATTGAGCTCAGGTGCCTCCCATTTCTCTTGATCATCTTTGAGATGTTTCTACACCTTGATTGGAGTCCACCCATGGTAAATTCAATTGATTGGACATGATTTGGAAAGGCACACACCTGTCTATATAAGGTCTCACAGCTGACAATGCATATCAGAGCAAAAACCAAGCCATGAGGTCGAAGGAACTGCCTGCAGAGCTCAGAGACAGGATTGTGTCGAGGCACAGATCTGGGGAAGCCTACAAAAAAAATTCTGCTGCATTGAAGGTTCCCAAGAGCACAGTGTCCTCCATAATTTTTAAATTGAAGAAGTTTGGAACAACCAGGACTCTTCCTGGAGCTGGCCGCCCGGCCAAACTGAGCAATCGGGGGAGAAGGGCCTTGGTAAGAGAGGTGACCAAGAACCCGATGGTCACTCTGGCTGAGCTCCAGAGATCCTGTGCGGAGATGAGAGAAACTTCCAGAAGGACAACCATTACTGCAACACTCCACCGATCTTGGCTTTATGGCAGAGTGGCCAGACGGAAGCCTCTCCTCAGTGAAAGACACATGAAAGCCCACAGAATCGTGTTTCTCACAGTCTGAGAGTCCTTTAGGTGCTTTTTTGCAAACTCCACGCGGGCTTTCATGTGGAAAATTTGTAATTTGTAATAAATGAAAAGGTAATTTGCTTCATTCCTTATCAAAAGGCTTGATTGGGTGTTGCGAAATCTCAAGACCGGCTTTTGTAATAATTTTCCTGAGTCGGTCAAACTGTGACCTTGTTAGTGGAAATTATTTGGCCTTTCTCGTTATTTATTTTGCTGATTGAATAAATGAATCTAAATCAGGAAATGTCTCCCTGATAACTACATTTCGCTGCCGACAGGTTTCATTCAAAAAATAAAGTACAAGTTGCGGAGATATCATTGGCTGACTCAACTGAGACTGAGACAACTCGGGCACCTCGACATCCTCATCAGATTCCGACAAGTCTGACAAGGTCCCTCCAGGATCGAGGATGTCGGCTTCCGTGGTCTCTATGGGAATTGTCAGTACTAGGGCATGCCCGTACTATATCTATATCTAAAATTATATCCCCCCCCTCTATTTACATGAAATGGTTTGGTCCAAAGCGAACGGCTTCCGGAGTTTGGTAAAGAAATCGCCATCGCGTGCACAAACGCGCAGGAAAGCGAATGAATCGCAAATTCGTTTTTATTAGTTGTAAAACATAGTTTAACGCCAACATAGTTTGCAAACGTGAAATAAATGAATACGCTCTCAAATGTGCCATCCGAGGCAGAGTGTGCCCGCCACGTTCGGCACACGCGATCGTTCGCTGCTCTCTGATTGGTTGAATCGTTTTTTGGACATAGCTCGGTAAGTAATTGTCCGATTAATATGAAACCTTGAAAAGGCACATCCTCGGGTCCCCAGCAATATACCTGGCAAGTTAAAAGTATATCGGACCCGTGGTTGTCGAGAAACAGCGGTCACAGACAAACGTACAGACAGACAGACAGAGATTACTGGAATTATAGATAGATCTCTGGAGATTCGCTGGGTAGCTCCACTGTGTGATCAACGTTGCCATGGTGATCTTTGTGCTCAACAGAAGTTGAAACCTCGGTTTCATCCTCTTGTGGAGCACAATCTACCGAATCAATGAGCGACTCGGTAACACAGTTTTGAATCTGCATCGGTAGAGCAGCACCGTGGAGGGATGAGTCAGTCACTGTCTGCTCGTTCACAGTGACTAATGATCGTAATGGTTCATTCGAGGGTTCAGCAACATCTTTAGCGTTTCCACTGAGCAATTTATATCCACAGAGTTGGTACACAAACTTTCAGACATATTATCCTCAATTGCAGCACCCGATTCACTATCCTTTTTTCCAAACCTGATGGAAGCATGAGGAACACATTGAGGTGCGTGTTCAGCTACACTGGCCTTCTCCAATACCACCTTTTTGGGATTACTGGTAGAAAAATTAGCAACCGACGCCCTTCGTTTTTTATAACTAATAATAGGATTCTCCTCCATTCCTTCACTACATGACGGAATGGCAGCAAAAGTTGTAGGCCTACAACCTGGGGTTGCTTCGGTGTCTGTAACAGGAAGTGAGGTACGATCGTTTTCCAGACTAGGCACACGAACAGGGATGTTGCTATCCTTCGTCTCACTGCAGAAGCAGAAGGGAACAGCAGGAGCAGGTAAACTCTCAGGATTAACTTTAGTCGGTTGAAATTGGAACCCGAGTATTATTATCTTTTTTTACATCGGTGTCTACGTGACCATTTTCCCCACACTTTGAACATGAAACCTTGGGGCAGAAACGCTTAACGTGACCAAAGGCTCCACAGTGAAAGCACGTTACTGTTACTGTTACTAACAGTGTTAGTGTTAGTGAGGCTGAGGAGGCGTACATTTGATACTCCCAATCGTCGGATCTTACTTTAAATGAAATATTTAACCCTGTATCGTGCCACGATCGGGAAGTACCATGTAAACTTGGCGACAGCAACTCATAACATGTTTTATCCTCTCGTCTTCGCTCTTCAGGGCATGGACATTCTCGATATAACTTTCATAACGAGAAAGGACTGACATCAGTTTGTCGCTTGATATAAACGGTGGGACATTTGATATGACGATTTTAATCGCTGGAGTATCCATGGGGGACACTAACATATAACACCACTCTCTGTGGTTAAACCTGCACGCACGACGTCGTGGACAAAATTTTATTCGGACACGAAAACAACTTTTTGATTCATTCGTGAGGCAGCTCGGATATGTTCGCACCCAACTATTTTCCCCACTGCGAGTACCACATCCTCAGTGAGGACTCCTTCTGATGGAACACACACAAATGCATGCATGCTTCCTCGTTAGACTGTCGAATGCCTCTAACCGAGAGCGTGTATTCGCCATACCAGCGAACACTCCCCACTTGTCCGAACCGGACAAGGAGGTACCAAACCTAAACACATCGAACTAAAATAAATAATAAACGTGCATTATAAGCACAAAAAAGGCTTACAAAGCGCTGTCAAAGCCGGTAGGTCGCACCCAAAATGGGCCCGCTCTCAATCCTCTCTCTCTCTCGAAGACAAAGGTGTAGAACAGATGAAAACAAAACGCCAAAGCACACAGGATGGAAAAGGAGAGGGATGGGGGCAGGGGAGGGCAGGAGAGGAGAAAACCACACAGAGGACTCACCACAAAACAGAGCAGCTGCATACGGTGGCCATTATGCCACACCCAAATCAAAACAGCCAGCAGGGGGCGAGAGAGAGATAGAGAGGGGAGGAGAAGAGACAGAGAAGGGAGTGGAAGAGACAGAGAAGGGTGGGGGGAAGTGGTGGGGGAGAGAGAGAGAGAGGAGGGAAGGGGTGTGCGAGAGACAGAGGGGGGAAGGGTTGAAAATCCATCAGATGTGACGCCCAGTTTAACGTCCATCCGAGGGACGGCAAACACATTGTTGAATCACCCTGCCTGTGAAACACTGGGACGACAGTTTATAGCTGAGCCGGGATTCAAACCCAGGCTAGATGGCTTAGAGCAAGTATGCATACCTCTCGGCCATCGTGCTTGTCCCGTTGCTTTTAAACCTCTTTATATATTTTGTCTTCCTAACTCCTGGGAAGTCCCCATGGAGTACCAAGCTGCCTTATCGCCACGGAAGCCAGGTGACTGAAAACACTCAAGCAAGTACTCCAACAAAGTGCCATCATGCAAAAGTTAGTGATGTCATACGCAGGAAAGCCTTTTAGAAAATTACTTTACAGCACTTATATTTTTGTGGTACAAAAATTAAACAAACATTTCAACAATAAAAGAGACATTCCAAAGCTTTTCGGGTTCACTTTCATCAGGGGAAAACGCAAACAGAATGAAACAGCAACAAAACACATTTTATAGATCGTCTAATATAAGCTCAATGCTCATTGGTTGATACAGGAGGCCTCGAGTAACCAATAGGTTAGGAGGGTGGATCATCGGTCACAATTCACCAATATTCATCCGCGGAGTTAAAATGTTCAAAGAAATTAGTCAGGTTCACAATGTTTTTTCGTTCAAAATTTTTGGAGATAAGCAAAACTATACATTTTTGGAATATTCAGAGCATGAGGAATCCAAAAATTAATGTTGGCATTTGCGTAGACACCTGCATGAAAATGACACTCACGACAGTGATGAAGATCTGTAAAAGCATATTCCTGAACAGTATAGAGCTAGTAGATCCTGTGTATAGGACTTATAGTTCAATCTGATACTAACAAGGCTGCTTTCTTGCTTTATAAACCCATACCTATAACTTCAAAGGACTTGCAATATCATGTATTATGTAATACAGTTATATCACAAATATAAAGACAACGGTTTTCAATTACCTTTGTTTGTTGCTTTTCTATAATCCTAAGCACTATTTTGAGGCCTTTCTTGGATTCCTTGACCCAGAAAACATAGGATTAGCATATTTAATTAAGTTTCCAGGTTGACTAGAAGCCGAGATAGCGCAAAATATGTATTTTATGGCGGCCATTTTGAAAATCCAAAATGGCGGCCATGTAGGTGTCTGTGCAAATGACAACATAGATTTTCGGATTCTCGATGCTCTGATGATTCCAAAAATGTACAGGTTTGCTAATCTCCCAAAATTTTGAACGAAATTATATTTGTTAACATAGTGAACCTGACTAAATACAATGTGCGCATCAATTCCTTTGGTCAAGAAAGTATAGGGAGGGCCATTTGACTTGATAATTGTTGCCTCACACCTCGTGCTTTGTTCAGGATTCGGAATCAGCTTTCATTATATTGCTTTGTACACTGAGGATTATTCAAAAGATAAGGTCCAATTACCGAAGCACAGGGAATATTCATATATTCATTCAAATACCGAAGCACAGGGAACAGCAGCCATACTTTGTACGTTCCGACATGTCCACCGTGGTCTTTGTCCAATAAACGGGCGTGCTGTTTAAATTTAATGCGATTTATCGATCGCAAAAATGTACGGCACACGTACCAAGTTCCGCATCGACACTTAAACTCATGAACAGCATTGCTAGATTGAATTGTAGGCAGTATATCCTTACGGATTGATGGAAGCAGTTTGCAATGGGTGAAAATTACTCATGCTTGAACAGCATCAAAGGAATGATACACTGTCTGCTTTGTTTGATTTTTGAAACATTGAGACCTTGCACAGAAGCAAACATGGGATATCATTTGCTTGTAACAGTCATTGCAATGCCTCGCAAATTCTTACGAGCAAAAATTGAGATAAAAGCGACACGTCACTGTCCAGCAGACAGAAAGTAACTGTTTGACATCCCAAAATGTGGTGACTGGCGATTGGGTTTCTGGGCCGTTGGAGAGAAAGGCGTGGCTCGCTAAAGGGCGGTGCTTGTGACACAGGAAGTAGGACGGTAGGAGGGGCCTGTATAATGGGCGGTGCTTATGACCCACCCACAGAGACAAACTCAGCTCTTCATATATATATATATATATATATATATATATATATATATATATATATATATATATATAATATATATATATATATATTCATATTGTAACGAATTTGAGAAGTGTAACGAATTTGAGAAGTGTAACGAATTTGAGAAAGTGTAACGAATGTGAGAATTATGGTTTTGTTGTGTGTAACTGTCACCCTCCGTAATGTAAAGAAAGGTCGAAGCTCGTCCTCTTAGTTAATTCCATAAACCTACACACAGGACACCATATATCCTTTTAAATAGTTAGTCCCTTTTTCTCTGTAGGTTAAGGATGTGTTTCCCAATAGTTTGACTCTTTATTGCACAGAATTAAATAAGAGTAGGCCCCTCCGACGCCCCATGGCAGCTTCCAAGTGCCAGGTTTGCCAGGTTTGCTGCAATTGACTTCTTTAGCCACTTTGCTGCATTTCATCCCCTGTCCACTTTGCTGCATTTGACTCCATTACGCACGAGGTAACGACGAAGAAGAAAGGCGGGTCTCCACCTCGTCATAGAGGGGAGGAGTAAGTCGGCCCCGCTCATCCAACCCAGAACGAGGGGTTTGGCTTGAGAGGGCGGAGAGAGAACACTTGGGGGAGGTTCGCAAAGGTTGAAGGGCGGGGCCTATATAACCCGCAGCGCGACGCTCCCCAAGGAGATGAGCTTTTTGGAGAAGATTGAGGTCCGAAGAAGATTGAGAGAGATGTGCGGCAGATGCGCGATCCAGCTAAAGCAGCCAAGCGAGAACGAGACGTGAGGGGGTGCTGATACTGCAGCCATACGCCGAGACCCTCTAGGCCCTATTGGCGGTTGTGGAGACGCGGAGCTGCCAGCTGCTGTTCGCTTCGAGCACGGAACGTGGACCTCGACGGTGTGGAATTGCCCGGACCTTCCTGCCCTGCCATCGGCTTGGACCTTCTCCTCCCTCCAGTGATTCCTGCCATCATTTCCCCCGTGTAAGTGTGCCCGTTTGTCCGTCTTTCATGTTGTCTTGGGGTATTAATTAAGACTGATATATATATAAGCTAATCATTGCCCTATGTCTCCTGCTCCTTCAATTGCCTTATAAATCATCTTTCTTTTCCTTTCTGCTTAGTGTGTATAAATAGTAATAAATCTTGTTATTCCCTACTTTGTCTTTACTTCTTCATGCTCTTTCGGTCGCTTTAGAGGTTTCCATATTGAGTGCACGTGGCGCGATTTGGCCAACGTTTGAGAATCGGGTTAGTCTTTGGTAATGGCTCGAACGTCGGGTTGCTAAAAACCGCTCGGCAACTAACTAGACCATCCAAACCGGGGTTCGAGCGGTACTTGTCTCCCTAGTCTGCGGAGGGACGGATAAAGGTATTCGGGATAGACCCTGGACCCATAACCCTGATCCGTTCCATCCCGCGGGATAGCGTTACAAGTACAAGGAACGGGGAGACGGCCAGCTTAACAGGACAAGGGGCTAATCACCCCTTGCTAACGGGAGAGCCGTCCCCCGTATCCGTAACAATATATATATATACACACAGTCGTGGCCAAAAATATTGGCACCCTTGCACTTTTGTCCAGATAAGACCCACACAGCCAGCATATACAGCTGGGGCCCAGCTGGGAAATAGGTGGTTTTGATGGGCTAAGGTGGGCTTGGGTTCTGGGTGTTTTTTTTTTACTGGGTTCCACATGGGTCTTATCTGGGTTGCCGATGTCATTCTACAACTGAAACGATACTCTTTGACGTCATATTCCACCTTACAAAGTTGCCTGGGGCCCACATGGATTTTCTTCGGTTAGGTGGGCTGAACTGGACTTTGAGTGGGCTTTGAGCTGGGCTCTATGTGGGTCCCAGGTGGACCAAACCAATGTTAGTTTCAGAAGTTTAAAAAATGGCAGCCAGCATGTTATCAAGACCAGTTCAACAACAGTTTGTAAACATGAGTTTGTTGTCTGAAATGAATCATTCCGTTTGAAGAAACATTGAAGTTTCCAATCAGCGGCCATGTTGTAAACCCTGATGTAGACCGATAATACTTGAATCGTCAATTCAAGTTGGTTCGATTTCGAGGGTTGAAAATTTGATTTTTAGTAAATCTATACATACTACAAGAGAGATGTGTGTGTGTGTGTGTGTGTGTGTGTGTGTGTGTGTATGTGTGTGTGTATGTGTGTGTGTGTGTGTGTGTGTGTGTGTGTGTGTGTGTGTGTGTGTGTGTCGCCATTTTTCTCAGGGATGGGTGAACGGATGTTATCTTCGTCAAACTTTCAGAGGTTCACACCCTTGGTATTCTGGAAGCAGGAATACCACAGCAAGATGTTCCAAGACATTTCAAATACCACAGGAACACCATTGAATTATTAAAGTATTGTTACGTTTGTGGCGGTAGGGACATGGAAACTCTTTTGACATGGAAACTGAAGCCCACTCTCAAAAACCGGGATTTTGAGGGTTATTTTCAAGTTCTGGTCACGACCCTGGGTGTGGGGACCCCTGGGTTTGAGTGTGCGCTCATAGCCTGGGAGCTTGATGGTTCCTGGAACTTGGCTCCGGCCGAGTCAAACTGAAAATCCTTAAAATGGACGTGCTGCTTCCTTGCTTGAAACTCAGCATTTAAAAAGGATATAACTCAGACAAACAACCATTAATTTGTAATAATAGCGCAGGTTTTATTGCACTAATGACCTCCTCCTGTGTCAAATTTCTTGGAAGTGAACCCATATTAGTATGACTTCCAAAACACAGGATGGTTTGTGGTGTAAACCTCTCGTGAAACACTCCAATCCCTTGGTCTTCGTGCTTGAGGAATGAAAACCTTTCCATTACTGATGATAAGCTTTAGGGTGACTTTGCTCTTTTCGAGGCAATCCTGGGATCGTGTCATAAATTTGTCACAAATCTCTTTGTAGAATCATCTGCCAATTGGCATAAAGGGTTTTTTCCAAGGAGACAGAGAGGTCCTTGATAAAAAAAAACATGAATAGAAGACTCAAGATCTTGCCTTGGGAGCAAAGTGCAGCAATTTCTGATTGGATGGGTAACAATAAATCAAACCCTACCAGGGAAGGGACTCAAGTGCAGTTCACTTTCCTCATATGGTTTAATTTCATTGGATCAACAAGGAAGAAGAAAAATTGAGAAGGAAGAGGATGTGCATTTTTGAAAGAAGATGAAGACAAAGTAAACAATGAATTTTTCGAGAAATTGTCACATTGTGCCCCCAAACAACTCCAAAGATTATTATGTGAAGATCAAAGCTATTCGACCGCTAACAATACTGCCCCGACTACTGTGTAGTTATTGTGTGTTTTTCTGTTTCCATTGTTTTAAACAATAAAATTAACATTGTCATGTCAAAATATATGTCGACTATATTACTGCAGCTCTGTGTCTGACAGGGTGGTGCATAGGTGAGTTGTCTCGTCTGAGTTCAATTTCCGATGGAACTATAAACTTATAAAATCGTCCTTCATAATATATATGAATTCCCAATCGCCCTTCACAAAAAGTACGCAAGTTATCGCCGGCATCCTGAACAAATTCCAAATTCCTGCGCAAATTACCTTCAGTCGAATGTCAGCTCTGACCAGCCAGTTTGTGAAAGACTTGGGCCAATAGCCTTCCCTGGCCGACCCCCCTTTATGGTGGGAATAGTTGGGGCGGTTAAGTAGCAGTTGGAGTAGTTGAAGTCCTGCTTTGTATATTGTTCTCTAATACCCTACATTGTCACGGTTTTATAAAGCTACTAGTGGGGCATGCTTGCAACTGCAAGCAACTACTCGGATGCATCCTACATTCCCACATGCAGAGATAATAGATACGAGCTTTATATCTTTGATGAATTGGTTTGTGAAAGATCTTTATATTCAAGAGCACTGGGATCCAATGATATGCAAGACAAAAGACAAACTAAAAATGTGGCATATTCATGATTAACTTAATCAAACAATGACCCAAAAAATGGCAAGCCATGTGACCCAAAATGCAATATAATTAAATATGCAACATTTAAAGTGTGCTATCATGTCTAGGACTAATTAACAAATTGCTACGATTAATTAGAACGATTACTTAGTAATTAACAATATTTAAAATATTCAATACTTAAGCACATCATAGATCAGAGATATACACAGAGGAATCACTTGTAATTGCTTCCTTTTTAATGGATAAAGTCCGGCCTCCTTTGACCGCTTTAAAGGGGACCGTAAAGCGAGGTGAGGAGCGTATGGAGAAAGAGGTGAGAAATAGTACGGTTAGGTTACAGGGGGGAATAGAGGATCTGACGAGGGGAGTAGAGCAGCTGACGGTGGGACAAAAGGAATTAGGGGAGCAAGTGGAGAAGAACACTGCGGTAATCGTGGGGTTGAAGGCGACACAGAAAGAGATAAAAAAAAGAACTCGTAACGACGAAGAGGGAATGTCAGATGGTACATGAGGGGTTGACAAAGAGGTTGGACGAGGTAACAGAGGCAATGGAGACGAAAGAACGGGGGGTGAGGACGCACATAGAAATGATCAAGGTGGCCTTAGAGAAAGAAATTGAGGGGGCGCACCGGGAAATGAAAGAGGTGAAGCAAAAATTAGAGGATGTGGAAGAGGGGGTGAGTGAAATTAAGAAGAGACGGAGGGAAACTAAGAGAGATGCGTCAAAGAGGAGAGTTGAGTGAGCAGCAGCAAATGAGTGAGCATTCCACCGGAGTCCACCGCAGCTTTGACCCAACCGGAGCTGAACCAACCGCAGTTTTGACCACCGCAGCTTTGAGCGTCGACAGCGGTTTCGGCCGCGGCTACAAAGCGACGCCGCCGGGCGAACACGCCTGAGGAGGGGCGGCGGCTGCTCACTCCCGGCCCGACCATTCTCCTGCTCCAGCTGAACCTTCCTCCCCTTCCAGCCATTCGTTCCTGCCTTCATTCCCCATTCGTGTAAGTCTGATTGTCGTCTGTTTTGTGTGTCTTGTCCTGGGGTATAAGTAAGTTTGTATAGGTAAGCTAGTGTTGCACTGTGTCTTCTTCTTCTGTAAATTCGTTTCGTTTCTTTCCTCCTCCTTGGTTTCTTTTGACTTGTAAATAGTAGTAATAAATTATATTTGTTCTTCCTTACCTTCTGGTTTCCTCACATCCGATCGTCTTAGTGATTTCCCCATTGGATACCTGTGGCACGATTTGGCCAACGTTTAGAATCGGGCCTAGTTTCTGCTAATGGTTCGAGCCGCGGGCTGCCATCCGCTCGGCAATTAACATCTTGTCCACGGTCTCGAACGAGGTTGCTCACCTGCCTCCCTGGAGGGAGCTGGGCAGCTTCAGGACTCACGTCGGTCAGTCACAAACAAGGGGATTAATCCCCCCTTCTTAAGGGGAAAAGGGGCCGACGTTGAGATCCGCAACAATTGGTGCCAGGCTCCCGCCGACTTGCTATGCAGTCCCGTGCCAGACACCACAGATACACCACCGAGGGAGGGTTATGCACGTCACCTGGAGGAAGGCATGGAGAGGGTCCATGCCTTCGCCCGCCGCCAGCTCCATCTGGCGGGGGCCAAGATGAAGCGCAGGTACGACCACCGGAGCCAGGGCAGCCAGTACGCTCCGGGGATGAAGATTTGGTTCTTTAATCCCCGGAGGCGGAAGGGTAGGTGCCCAAAACTCACCTCCCCCTGGCATGGCCCGGGAGTCGTCCTATCGCAAATCTGTGACGTGGTCGTAAAGATCAAAATGGGGCCACGGGCCCTCCCTCGGATCATCCATGCCGACCGTATAAGACCTTATGCCGGCGAGCAGGCGCCCTCGTGGATCGCCTCGGCTCTAGATGCCGAGGCAGGACCCAGTACCTCTTGTGACGGGGGCTCGTAGTGTCAGAGGACTGGGGGGGGGGGGGGGTGATAGTGGGACATGCCCGATGTGGTGGGATGGCAACTCTGCCATCCCTCACACACGGGGCACATGAGCTATAGTTTTATGGGGTTTTTGGCAGTGAAAACTAGCCCGGGAGGGTTAGGATAAAATGATAGGGATCTAGAGAAGAAGGACCATAGGTAACGGTAGTGTTAAGTAGCGACATTACACCTGTAGTGGGGACGTATAGAGTAGGGTAGTTGGATTATAACGACGAGGGAGCGCAATAATATAAGGGGCGACTGGGAAGCGCGAGTTTCAGAGGGGAGTAGTTAGATCAGATGATGCCGTGTGTTTGAGAATTGAAAGTGTATTCGGAAGTGTATTGTGAAAAGAGTGAGGTGATTGTGAGTTGTATTGAGCGTGGAGGTGTATGGAGCAGTGTATGACTGAGTAATGGTGATTGAGTGTTGTGTTGAGCAAATGGTCCTGGAGGAAGGAGGGTGCAGGAAGCACCAGGAGTGATGGCACAGGTGTGCAAATACAGGTGTATGGAGAATGGTTGTGTGGAATACATGGAGTATGGAATATATGGAGTATGGAATGGATGGTGTGGAGTGAGTATGGTGGAAACTGTGGAGTGGAGTGGATGGTGCGAAGGTGTGAATGGGGGAAAAGTGGACCCCTATCACGAATACCCGGGGAGGGTAGTTTAAGAGTTAGGTAGAGGGAGTAGGTAAATTGTGGTTGGATATTGGCATCTGTGGTGCGTGGTGGAAGAATGGTGTTTGGATGGATGCATTAGTGATGTGGAAATGGCTGGGCGTGTGGCCTGTTAGTGTGTGTAGTTAAATGGGCACTCCGCCACTGTGAGGATGTCGGCCAGGTGAGGCCGCAGGTGGGCTGTGGGAGCCGTTAGAGCCGTTAGAGTTGTTGTGGATGGGGCCCGAGGATCCAAAGGACGGACCCGGGTAGCCCAGTGCCAGAGGGCACCGAGTGGGGAGAGTGCCAGAGGGCCTTCCCCAGGTAGATAGGTTAGGGCAAGGAGCAGGTAAGCTCGGAGGCAACTGCAGTGGTGGAGGTGTGCAGGTGGGTAGACCTGCTGGGAGAGCCACACGACCCAGTCCTGAAATTGTGCAAAGGCACAGGGAGTTGAATCTGGGGAGTGAGACCCCAAATTGAGGAAGCACCACAGTTTGGTCAATGGGAATTTGGTTCTTAAAACCACCTAGAGTGTAAGATGGCCAATGGATTGGCAGGGAAAGACCCCGGGTAGTGTAAAGTGTATTAAAGTCATTTAGAGGATAGTTAGGATTGAAATCTCCTTGCACCATCGACATCCACTCACCTGAGGTGACAGAACGCCACACCATGCCATGTTATTGTTATTTTTGTGCAAATGTTTGGATTGTGAGATGCATCATGACGTGAGTGTGACATTGTGTTGATGTTCCATCTCTCCCTCCTTATGAGGATTGATGATGAATTGGTGATGGCAAATTTGGTTAGAGGGATTGTTGTGACGAATTTGGTATAGGGGAAATATAGGGAGGACGGGACGTAGTGACGGATTTGTAAATGTGTAGGTTTTTGTAAATATGGGTAAGGGCAAGGGTAGAACAGGAGACGGGTGGGGTGATGTACGATAGGGACGAGCTTTTCTCCGCTCGGTCTCCAGGCGCACCTCACCTTGCATTGCCTTTATTGATGTGTACCCTTGTGACCTTACCCCTCGCTAACCTGCCCTCTCTGTCTTCCTTCCCCGACCCATGGATGGTGCTCTTTGGGCACTGAGGGGAGCGTGCGGGAGTCCGCCATTGTGTGCCCGAACCCCCGCAAGCAGCTGCTTGCATCGATGCACCACTTATGGACCACATGTCTGTGGCTGAGCACCACTCATGGACCCCACGGGTTGGGGCATGGCCCCTCTGCTGGAACCGGCCAGGTTGGCCAGAGGAAGATCTTGCTTGCGGACCTCGGTAACGTGGCACCTATGCCACACAGGTGAACCACCCATAGTCGGCCCCTGTGGGCCATAAATAATAAAAGAATGGACACGTTCTGTGCTTTTTATTATTATTGCAAGTAGGCCGCCAGTAAGAAGATGAAGAAAGACAACATCAGGAAGAACCACGGCCAGCAGAGGGAGCCGAAGAGAAAGACCACCAGCAGGGTTTTATTTATTTATTTATTACGGAACTGTGCACTGACTGGTGCATTTATGATGCTGTATGGGGCTTTATGGTGCTTTATGGTGCTCTTTGTTGGTGCTGGTGCATCGATTCAGCGCAGGCTGCCCCCCACAGCCCCCCCCCCAAAAGAACAATCGCAGGTCCTGGGTTGCGTTTTGTAAATACAATTAACGTCACTTGTAAATAATGCTCCCCACCGTACATGTTTAGTTTGAAAACCATTCCGCAATTCGGTTAGCTGTGGGTGTGAATCTGTTAGGTAGGGTGCAATGCAGCAGAGGGACATATGTATTTGTGTTTTAAAACTGTCACACTCAGGGTCAGGTTAATTGTAGAGGGAACTACACCTACGTGTCACATTAAGTAAAGTTTTATAGGCCCGGGATGTGCCTAGAGGATGAGGGTGCAGTGTTGCGGATTTGAGAATCCTGTGTAATTGTTGTAAATATCACCCTCTGTAAAATGTAATGATTCCTTGTAAATACCTCCGTAGTGTAAAGGTCAAAGGTCGTCCTCTTAGTTAGTCCATATACATGCACGTAGGCCACCATATACCCTTCTAAATAGTTATTTCCTTATTATGTGTATTAGTTTAAGGCTGTGTTTCCCATTAGTTGACTCTGCATTGCACCGAATTGAAATAAGATAGATCCCCTTTCAATTCCCTCAAAGCCTCTATTGCCAACTGCATTTGCCGCCATTACGCACGCGGCCAACTCAGAGAAGAAAGGCGTGTCTCCACCTTGTCATAGGAAGGAGGAGTGAGCCAGCCCCGATCAACCAACCAAGCACGAGGGGTTTGGCTTGAGAGGGCGGAGAGAGAACGATCGGGCAGTTTCGCGAACGTTCCAGGGTGTGGCGCTATATAACCCGTCACGCGGCGCCCCCCACCAGAGTTGAGTTCAGTGGAGTTGTTGAGTTCAGTGGAGGAGGAGCAGCAGAGTTCAGTTCAGTGGAGGAGTGAGCACTGAGAGAGTTGAGTGAACAAACCGCAGCTTTGAGTCCACCGCAGCTGAACCAACCGCAGCTTTGAGACCACCGTAGTCCGGCCCCCCTGTGACACGCAGCTTCGACCCGCTGCTACGCGGGAACCAGATTGCTGTGGGATCGGTGGCATCGGTGGCCGTCGAGGTCGAGCCCGACGTCCCGGGCGGGAGCAAAACTCCAGCTGAACCTCCCTCCCCTTCCAACCATTCGCTCCTGTCATTCCTATCATCATTCCCCGTGTAAGTCTGACTGTCGTCCGTCTTTTGTGTTGTCCTGGGGTTTAAGTAAGACTGCATAGGTAAGCTAGAATTGCTCTGTGTCCTTCTGATCCTTCCATCCTTCTGTAAATTATTTTCGTTTCTTTCCTTCTCCTTGGTTCCTTTGATTGTGTAAATATTAGTAATAAATTATATTTGTTCTTCCTTACCTTCTGGTTTCCTCACATCCGTTCGTCCTTGTCTTTTCCCAATTGAATACCTGTGGCACGATTTGGCTAACATTTAAGAATCGGGTCTAGTACTTGCTAATGGTTCGTGCCGCGGCTGCTAATCCGCTCGGCAATTAACATCTTGTCCGCGGTCACGAACGAGGTTGCTCACCTGCCTCTCCGGAGGGAGCTGGGCAACTTCAGGACTCACGTCGGTCAGTCGCACACAAGGGGATTAATCCCCCCTTAAGGGGAAAAAAGGCCGACGTTGAGATCCGCAACAATATTATTTTGATAGTTATGGTATGCCACCACCTGTTGAAGTAATGCAATTCTTACAGAATGGTGTTTATCAAACATTTCAAGTTCAAGAAATTAATTCTAAATGTTGTGGTCAATTATGTTTATATGTATTATTTCAACTCAACAATAATAAAAATTTTTATGATGTCATTTTTTATCTAATAGAAATGACTTATGTTGGAAAAGATGGTTCTATCTTTGGAGAATCCCCTCAGGATATTGATTTATCAAATTATTATACAAAGGCACAGGCTGAACGACAAAAATATATTATAAGTAAAAATATTAATATTGTAACGATTTTGAGAAGTGTGTAACGAATTTGAGAAGTGTAACGGTTTTTGAGAAGTGTAACAATTTTGGAGGAAGTGTTATGAATGTGAAAACGTTACAATGGAAACGTTACAATGTGAACGTTACAAACGTACGGTACCACCCTGTAATGTAAATAATGGTCGCAGTCAGCGTCCTAGTTAATTGCATGAAATATACACGCAGGTCACGATATATCTTTTAAATAGTGTATTTCCTTATTCCATGTAGGCTAAGTATGTGTTTTCCCACTAGATTGACTTTGCATTGTATCAAACAAAATAAGCGTAGGTCCTTCCAATTTCCCCAAAACCTCCCTTCCAATTGCCTTCCGCATTTTGGCCGGTTTTCTTCAAACCACCATTGGCCACGAGGTAAGGTTGGGGAAGAAAGGCGTGTCTCCACCTCGTCGTAAGAGGGAAGGAGTGAACCAGCCCTAACAGCCAATCAACACCGTGGTGAGTGACCCGGTAGGCGTGCCCTCGGAGTCGGCGGCTTGATTTCGCTCGAGGTGATAAAAGCGACTGCAAGGGACTGCTTTACCAGATGGGAGATGAGAGATGACTGGAGATGACTGGAGATGACTGGAGATGAGCTGGAGATGACCCTGGGAGAGGAGCAACGAGGCTGCACCAAAGAGAGGCGGTGAGATGCGAAACGCTCCAAGCCAAAGAGGAGAGGTACTCGGCAAGGAGACCAGCTTTGGAGAGACGCGCTGAAAGAAGGGAGACGGCCCCGCCCCAAGAAGGGGAGCAGGTGTGCCGAACCAGCGCGGGACGTCTACCGCGGTGGATACCCGACGGAGGGTTTCCCGCCAAAACCGCGAGGGATTGCGAACTGCACGCTCTCGACCAAGCGATCCATCTCAAGCCTTACCTGCCTGCAATTATCCCCTGTGTAAGTGTGAACGTCCTGTCCTGTTCGTTTGTCTTGGGGCTAAGTAAAAATGAATAGTGTAAGTTAACCATTCGCTGTGTTACTGCTTCTTCCATCCATTGCTGTGTGTGTATAATAAATCTGTTCTTCCTCCGTATTCTTCTTCTTCTTTTTCCTTCTCTTTCGGTCGCTTTAGAGATTTCCCGATTGAATATCTGTGGGGCGATCTGGTCAACGTCGGGTGGAATCGGGTTTTAATCGGGGAGTAACTGTTCGGACGCGGTTAAATACACCACCGCTCGGTCAATATAACATCTAAAAGCCGCGTCTGTAACATTTGGTGTCGAGGAGTGGAATTCGGACCTGGGACTAAATTTGTTAGGCCCAAATTTTGGAACACCAATTGTACTATTAGAGTAACAATTGGTGTCGAGGAGGGAGATCGGACCCGAAATCGGACCCGAAGCGCGCTTAACGCGCTCAAAATTACAAGCTGCCGAAATTTATTTTGTTTTATAAAGCAAAACCCGAATTTTGAGATCGCGCCATGGACAATCAAGGCGATCGGATGTCGGTGGGAGAGATAGACAGGGTGGAATCGACCCAGGACCTCGGGGAAATGTATGTGGAGGAAAGGGTGGAGGAGAGTAAAGAAGGTGTGGTTGAGGGGGTATCAGGCGCACGAAATGGCGTCCTCGCGCACGTGGGTGTAGCGGCACCAAATTTAGCCGCGGCCGTGGTCGTGGTAGCCGAACCCGAGATGCCAATGAATTGGAACCTGTTTATGAAACAGATGATGGCCTTTATGGTAAAAACAGACGATAATTTCAAAGGAATGGGAAACCAAATGGGGGTAATGAGGGACGAAGCGAGGGGTACCGGTGAGGAGTTAGACAAGAAATTTGGGAAGTTCGACAATAATTTTGAGGGGTTAGACAACGGGATAAAAGAGGTAAAGAATGGGTTAACGGGGGTGGAAAACAGAATGGCTGCCCAGGAGAATCAGTTAGAGGGGGTGAAAAATGGGTTAATGGGGTTAGAAAATAGGATGGAGGACAAATTGCGGGAAATAGGGGAACAATCCGCTCGGGAAATCGAACAGATGGGGAACCAGATGGAGGAAATACGACGAGGGGTGAGTGAGGAGGTCTCGGGGCTGCGCGAGGAGGTAAAGCGAGGCGAAAAGCGTATAGAGAAAGAGGTGAGAAATAATACGGCTAAGTTACAAGGGGGAATAGAAGATCTGACGGAGGAGGTGGAACAGCTGACAGAGGGACAAACGAAATTAGTGGAGCAGGTTCAAAGGAACACTGCAGTACTCGGAGGGTTAAAGGCGACACAAAAAGAAATTAAAAACGAATTAATAGCGACGCAGAGGCAATGTCAGATGGTACGGGAGGAACTGACAATGAGGGTGGAGGAGGTGACAGAGATAATGGAGACAAAGGACCGGCAGGTGAGAACGCACATCGAAACGGTTAAGGTAGCCTTAGAGGACGAACTTGAGGAGACGCACCGAGAAATAAAAGAGGTTAAACAAAAAGTAGAGGAAGTGGAAGAAGGGGTGAGTGAAATTAAGAAGAGACGGAGGGAAACTAAGAGGGAGATAAAGGAGGAAGTCATGGAATATGTACAAGGTCTGTGTTCAAATCATGATGCGGTGCTCACTAACCAAATAAAAAGTTTGCAGGTGGCAGAGGAGGTGCGACGAGGTACGGAGGTGAGTGGCAATGTACATGATGTGAGGGGAGATTCAGTCGGCTTGGGGATTGGTTTGGATCCGGGTGTTCGTGAAAGGCCGTTGGTGAAGTGTGTGACAGGACAGGTGTGCGAAAAAAGAGGTGTGCGAGAATGTCCGACCATGGGGTGTGTGAGGAAAAAGTGCACGCCGAGGAGTGAGTGTGCCGTCAGGAGTGAGCCGGTCGAAGCGCGTGTGCGAGGGGGTACATGGAAGCGCGGTGTGGTGAGTGTTACGGAGGAAGTAACGAGAGAGTGTACACCTGTGGTGAGTGTTACGGAGGAAGTAACGAGAGAGTGTACACCTGTGGTGAGTGTTACAGAGGATGTAACGAGAAAGTGTACGTCTGTGGTGAGTGTTACGGAGGAAGTAACGAGAGAGTGTACACCTGTGGTGAGTGTTACGGAGGAAGTAACGAGAGAGTGTACACCTGTGGTGAGTGTTACGGAGGAAGTAACGAGAGAGTGTACACCTGTGGTGAGTGTTACGGAGGAAGTAACGAGAGAGTGTACACCTGTGGTGAGTGTTACGGAGGAAGTAACAAGAGAGTGTACACCTGTGGTGAGTGTTACGGAGGAAGTAATGAGAGAGTGTACACCTGTGGTGAGTGTTACAGAGGATGTAACGAGAAAGTGTACGTCTGTGGTGAGTGTTACAGAGGGTGTAACGGGAGAGTGTGCGCGAGAAAGGTGTGTAACGGACGGGTGCATGAGGAAAGAGTGTGCCGTCGAAAGTAAGGGTGAGTGCGCTGTCAAGAGTGGTGGTGAGAGTAGTGAGAGTGACAAGGAGAGTGAGCTGGTTGTGACAGGTGAGCGAGGATGTACACCTGGGATGGAAGGATGCACACCTGGAATGGTAGAGCGTGTGTGGGAAGGCACATTTGAGTTGGTAGTGAGGCACGTGGTTGGGTGTGCGAATGAGGGCACACCTGTGATTGTCACAGAGGAGGTGACCGAGGAGGGGGCGCGAAGAGGTGTGTTGGTGAGGTGTGCGAGCGACGAATGTGTGCCAAGGTGTTCGGTGGTCAGGTGTGTGACCAAGTCGGTGAGCGGAATGAGTGTACCGAGGTGTGTTAGAGAAGGTACGACCAAGAGCATGGAAACGGCTGCATGTATGAGCACGAAAGGGGTAGCGTATGCTTGTAAGCATCCAGGTGAGGCGTCGACGATAACCGGGTTAAAGGTTAGAACGACTTATAGCCGACTCGGGCCCTCGGTGCGTGCCGGGCTTCGCGTGCCGCGAGAACCAGCGGGGATCCGAACCACGGCGGTTTCGAAAGAACCGCCGTGCGCGATCCACGCTGTGCCTCGCTTGGAACGGCCGCGTCCGGGCTCCACTAGACGGAGCGGGCCGCCCGATAGGAAGGGTCGTCATGGCGACCACTTTCTATTGAGACGTGCCGGCAGGTCGAGATCGGGACATTGGATGGCTCCACGCCGAGGTGGTGCGTGGGATCTCGGCTCGGGTAAGCCCCCATCCCTGCCACGAATGCGGGACGTATCCAGCCGCTGGCACAAAAGAACCCGCGTTCATGGCTCGGCTGTACGAAGCCGAGCTTTCGAAGGAAATTGGCGCACCGAGAGGATGTAATAAGTAGACGGGTGATGGTGATAGTGATAGTGATTTAAAACGAAATTTAGAAAAGTGAATAGAATTGGCAGTAAATGGAAAATTTTTGAATTGTTGGATTTGGACGAGCGAAATTGGTAGTGAGAGACCCCCGATGTGGTGGGATGGCAAATCCACCATCCCTCACAGGTGGGGGCAAAGGAGCAATAGCCTATGGGGTGTATGGCAGTGAAAACTAGCCCGGGTGGGTTAGGTTATATTGATAGGGACCTAGAAGATGACATTAGGTGACGTTAAGGTTAGCTAGTGACTGATACCTGTAGTGGGGACGCAGGTAGATTAGTGTGGATTATAATGACGTGGGAGCGCAATAGTTTAAAGGGACGACTGGGAAGCGCAAGTTTCAGAGGGGAGTAGTTAGCTGAGATGATGCCGTGTGTGTGAGGATTGAACAGGTGAGAATGGAACAGGTGTGATTGCACAGGTGTGCAACTGAACAGGTGTGTGGAGCAGTGTATGAGGGAGTAGTGGTGATTGCGTGTTGTGCTGACCAAATGGTCCAGGAAGAAAGGAGGGTGCAGGTGGCACCAGGTATGATTGCACAGGTGTGCAACGACAGGTGAATGGAGGACAGGTGTGTGGAATAAATGGTTGTATGGAATAAATGGTATGGAGTAGTGGAATGGATGGTCGTGGAGTGAGAATGGTGGAAATTGTGGAGTGGAGTGGATGGTGCGAAGGTGTGAATGGGGGAAGAGTGGACCCCCATCACGGATACCCGGGGCGGGTAGTGTAAGTGTTAGGTAGAGGGTACAGGTAAATTGTGGTTGGATATTGGCATCTGTGGTGCGGGTGACAGAATGGTATGTGGATGGGTGCGTTGGTGTTGTGGAAATGGCTGGGCGTGTAGCCTGTTAGTGAGAGTAGTTGGTTTGGGCACTCCACCACTGTGAGGATGTCGGCCAGGTGAGGCCGCAGGTGGGCTCTGGGAGCCGGTAGTAGTTGTTGTGAATGGGGCCCGAGGATCCGGAGGACGGACCCGGGTAGCCCAGTGCCAGAGGGCACCATGGGGTGACAGAGCCAGGAGAGGGGCTGTCCCCAGGTAGTTAGGTTAGGGTGAGGAGCTAGGTAAGCTCGGGTGGCAACTACAATGGTGGAGGTGTGCAGGTGGGTAGACCTGTTGGGAGAGGTACACGTCGCAGCCCAGAAATTGTGCTAGAGCACCGGGAGATGAATCGGGGGAGTGAGACCCCAAATTGAGAAGCACCACAGTTTGGCCAATGGGAATTGGTTATTAGAACCCATAGTGTAAGTTGGCCAATGGATTGGCAGGGAAAGACCCCGGGTAGTGTAAAGTGTGTTAAAGTCATTTAGAGGATAGTTAGGATGAAGGATCTCCTCGCACCATCTGCATCCACTCACCTGAGGTGACAGGTACTCCACACCATGCCATGTTTAATTATTTTTACTGTGCAAATGTTTGGAATGTGAGACGCATCATGACGTGGGTGTGACATTGTGCGTAATTCCATCTCTCCCTCCTTATGAGGATTGATGATGAATTGGTGATGGCAAATTTTGAAGTAAAGGGATTGTGGAGACGAATTTGGTATAGGGAAAATATGGGGAAGACGTGACAGATGTGACGAATTTGTAAATGTGTAGATTTTTGTACATATGGGGTGAGAACAAGGGTAGGGTAGGTGACAGGGGGGTGACGTACGGTAGGGACGAGCTTTCTCACTTCGGCCTCCGTACGCATTTCACCTTGCATTGCCTTATTGACGTGTACCCTTGTGACCTTACCCCTCGCTCAATTGTCTTTCTTTTGTCTCCCACATGACCTGTGCGCCATTGGGTGCCGATGGGAGCGTGCGTGAGGTGGCCATTGTGCGCCCGAGATTCCCAGAACCAGCATGCATTGCGTTGATGTACCACATTATGGACCGCTGTTCTGCGGCCAAGTACCACTTGATGGACCCCAGGTTCGGGGGCAGGGCACCTCTGTTGGAAACCGTCCATAGTGGCCAGGGAATCTTGCTTGCGGACCTCGGTAAGGTGGCACCTATGCCAAACAGGTGGACCACCCTTAGTTGGCCCCTGAGGCCCTAAATAAAAATGGACACAAGTTGTGCTTTTTATTATGTCCAAATAGGCCGCATGAAGCCAGAAGACGTCGGGAAGAACATCGGCCCAGCAGAGGAAGAGAAGACCACCACCAGTTGTTTTGTTGTGTTTATTATGAACCATGGTGACCGCACCGGATGGTGCTTTTGGGTGCTTTGTGGTGGTTGGGTGCTTTGGTGGTATTGGTACTGGTGCATCGATGCAATGCGTGCTGTCTCCTCCCTCCCAACAGGAATTTCTTTCTCTTGTTCCCTAAAAAACAAAAACAAAAAAAAACACAGGTCCTGGGTTGCGTTGTAAATAAGAAATCACGTCATTGTAAATAATGCTCCCCACCGTAAATGTATAGTTTGAGAATAATTCCGTAATTCGGTTAGCTGTGGGCTTGAGTCTGTTAGACAGGATGCAATGCAATAGGGGGACATACTTATTTGTGTTTTAAAATTGTCACACTCAGGGTCAGGTTAATTGTAGAGGGAATTACACCTACGTGTCACACTAAGTTAAAGTCTAATAGGCCCGAGGACGGACCTGAAGAAAGGGGGGTGCAGTGTAACGATTTTGAGAAGTGTGTAACGAATTTGAGAAGTGTAACGGTTTTTGAGAAGTGTAACAATTTTGGAGGAAGTGTTATGAATGTGAAAACGTTACAATGGAAACGTTACAATGTGAACGTTACAAACGTACGGTACCACCCTGTAATGTAAATAATGGTCGCAGTCAGCGTCCTAGTTAATTGCATGAAATATACACGCAGGTCACGATATATCTTTTAAATAGTGTATTTCCTTATTCCATGTAGGCTAAGTATGTGTTTTCCCACTAGATTGACTTTGCATTGTATCAAACAAAATAAGCGTAGGTCCTTCCAATTTCCCCAAAACCTCCCTTCCAATTGCCTTCCGCATTTTGGCCGGTTTTCTTCAAACCACCATTGGCCACGAGGTAAGGTTGGGGAAGAAAGGCGTGTCTCCACCTCGTCGTAAGAGGGAAGGAGTGAACCAGCCCTAACAGCCAATCAACACCGTGGTGAGTGACCCGGTAGACGTGCCCTCGGAGTCGGCGGCTTGATTTCGCTCGAGGTGATAAAAGCGACTGCAAGGGACTGCTTTACCAGATGGGAGATGAGAGATGACTGGAGATGACTGGAGATGAGCTGGAGATGACCCTGGGAGAGGAGCAACGAGGCTGCACCAAAGAGAGGCGGTGAGATGCGAAACGCTCCAAGCCAAAGAGGAGAGGTACTCGGCAAGGAGACCAGCTTTGGAGAGACGCGCTGAAAGAAGGGAGACGGCCCCGCCCCAAGAAGGGGAGCAGGTGTGCCGAACCAGCGCGGGACGTCTACCGCGGTGGATACCCGACGGAGGGTTTCCCGCCAAAACCGCGAGGGATTGCGAACTGCGCGCTCTCGACCAAGCGATCCATCTCAAGCCTTACCTGCCTGCAATTATCCCCTGTGTAAGTGTGAACGTCCTGTCCTGTTCGTTTGTCTTGGGGCTAAGTAAAAATGAATAGTGTAAGTTAACCATTCGCTGTGTTACTGCTTCTTCCATCCATTGCTGTGTGTGTATAATAAATCTGTTCTTCCTCCGTATTCTTCTTCTTCTTTTTCCTTCTCTTTCGGTCGCTTTAGAGATTTCCCGATTGAATATCTGTGGGGCGATCTGGTCAACGTCGGGTGGAAACGGGTTTTAATCGGGGAGTAACTGTTCGGACGCGGTTAAATACACCACCGCTCGGTCAATATAACATCTAAAAGCCGCGTCTGTAACAATATGAAGAATACTTATAAATTAATAAATTATCCGGGTCCTACTGACGTGAATGACTTGGTGAGATTAAGTGATTTATCGCAATATATTGTTGCGGATCTCACCGTCGGCCCTTTTTCCCCTTACCAAGGGGGGATTAATCCCCTTGTCTGTGACTGACCAACGTGAGTCCTGAAGCTGCCCAGCTCCCTCCAGAGAGGCAATTGAGCAACCTCGTTCGAGACCGCGGACGAGATGTTATTTTGCCGAGCGGATAGCAGCCCGCGGCTCGAACCGTTAGCAAGTACTAGACCCGATTCTTATGCGTTGGCCAAATCGTGCCACAGGTATTCAATGATGGAAAAGACAAGGACGAACGGATGTGAAGGAAAGAAGGCAAGGTAGGAAGAACAGGATTTATTACTAACTATTATGTACACAATCAAAGAAACCAAAGAAGATGGAAAGATACGAAAATAAAGACAGAAGGAGTAAGACAGTTCAAATATTAACTTACCTATGCAAGCTTACTTAAACCCCAAGATAAGACAAAAGACAGACGACAGTCAGACTTACACGGGGAATGAAGCAGGAATGAATGGCAGGAGGTGGATGGCTGGACGGATGCGAAGGTGGGATCACAGGGCGGGAAGGATGCGGGTCCGGTTGGTGTGATCGCCGGCTCGAGTTGAGCAGCCGCCGACCCTCCTCAATCGTATCCGCACGGCGGCGTTGCTTCGTAGCTGCGGCCGAAACCGCTGTCAAAGCTCAAAGCTGCGGTGGTCAAAACTGCGGTGGTCTCAAAGCTGCGGTGGTCTCAAAGCTGCGGTGGACTCAAAGCTGCGGTTGGTTCAAAGCTGCGGTTGGTTCAAAGCTGCGGTTGGTTCAGCTGCGGTGGACTCCTTCAGGTCAACTCTTACGCGCATCTCAGCTCCTCCTCAACTGGACTGAGGTGGGGGCTCCGCGTGACGGGTTATATAACCACGCCCTAGAATCTTCTTGAACCTCCCCGAAGTTTCTTTCCTCCGCCCTCTCAGGCCAAACCCCTCATGCTTGGTTGGTTGATCGGGGGCTGGCTCACTCCTTCTCATGACGAGGTGGAGACACGCCTTTCTTCTCCGAGCTGACCACGTGCGTAATGGAGTCTTGGGGTAAAGGTGGTGCCAATAACCCCACCCAAAGTTACGGGCGCTTCGAAGATGCCATGGGGGCGTCGGAGGGATCTATCTTATGTCATTTGGTGCAATGCAGGGTCAACTAGTGGGAAACACAGCCTTAAACTAATACACATAATAAGGAAATAACTGTTTAGAAGGGTATATGATTTTCTACGTGCTTGTACATGGACTAGCTACGGTGCACTCATTTCAATTAACAGCCAATTAAAGGGGAAATGTACTTAGGAAATTTTAATACTAAATTTACAAAGTGAAGGTTCTAAGAACCGTAACAATATATTCCAAAAGAAAAAAGCACGTTTTGTTAAACAAGTAAAATTTACAACCACAACACCTGGTTATACAGACCATACACCTTTCCTCATTAAATTTAACTATCTGCTTACAATTGAATTTTATAAAGAAGGAGATATAGTTAATATGCGAATAAATAAGTGGGGGTATGATATGCCTGATTTAGGGTATAATTGGTTTTTTTCAATAAACTTTGAAGACCTACATGATTTTAATCAGTCTCGTAAAGAAGAATATTATCCGCTTGGTGAGGATAAGGAGTTTTGTGGAAGTACAATTAGCAAACAACAAATACATGAGTTAGGAAATAAATAAAAATATGATAGCATAGCGATGGTTTGCATGACAAAGAAGGAAGGTAATGAGATAAAGATAGAAAGCCGAGGAATACAAACCGATTTGGTAGTGGGAATATGGGGTTGTATTACCTGTCATAATATTAATCTCACATATATTTCTGATACATAAATGGCAGGAAGAAGACTACAAGATAATTATAATTTTTGTATTCAGGGATACCTACAATAAAAGGGTGCTCGGTTTTACATACCTTATGAATTGGAACATATACATGGGAATTTTGTAATTAAAAACTGGCCTTATACTGATATTGCTAAACCCACAAATAGAGACTTGATTAAAATATTAAATAAAAATGAACTTCTCAAAGTTATGAAATATAAAACTATTTTAGAAATCATCAACAAATCTTATTGGTATCCTATTATGAGAAAAATAATTATAGATACAAGAATATCTCAAAATCCAGACAAATATATGTATGATATTCTTTGGGGCTCAAACTCAAGGGTAGCTAGGGATGAGGAAGGAGTTGAAGAGAGGGAAGAAAGAGAGAAAAAGGAGAAGGAGGAAAGGGAGAAAAAGGAGAAGGAGGAAAGGGAGGAAAGGGAGAAAAAGGAGAAGGAGGAAAGGGAGAAAAAGGAGAAGGAGGAAAGGGTGAAATAGGAGAAGGAGGAAAGGGAGAAAAGGGAGAAGGAGGAGAGGGAGGAAAAATAGAAAAAGATGGAAATCAGTGAGATTAATAAAAGATTGAATGTATTACGGCAAATAAATCAATCTCAACGCACCGAAGAGGAAAATAAAGAATTAATGACTCTTGGGAAGATATTGGTTTCAAAATTTGCTGAGATGAGTTTAGGGATAAGATATACATGAAGAAGAGAAAGGTCATATAGTTCATGATGTTGGTGTTATTGACTTTAGTTAATTTTATTTGGAAATAAATGGAAGAGAGAGTGAAGGCATTCCTAAGGATTCTTTATGTTTTAAAAATCAAGATAGAAATGTATATGTTGAAAACCAAAAAGGTTTTCGTACTCTGTAGGAACTTTTCTGATAAATAAATGAGTTATTGTGTTTAAGTGTAAAAAGAAAACTAATACGAAAAATATATCGTATGTTAAAGGTAAAAATAATAGAGTTTATGAAAAGGGGATATGTTTAGTGTGTGGTTCTAAAAAGTGTCAATTCATTTCTAAGCATAAAAGTGGGGGAGATATCCAAAAGTTTTTGTCAGGGAGCAAATTTACAACAACTGGAATTCCAGGGGAATTACACCTTCCAGGGTATTCTTTCTGTGGTCCAGGAACAAACATGGATAAAAGATTAGATGAGGCTGACAATCCTAAACCTTGGTCTAAACCTCTAAATAGGGTTGATGAAGTGTGTATGAAGCATGATATTGATTATGGGAATACCACTACATTGGATGAAAAACATGAAGCAGACAGAGAAATGTTGTATAATTTGTCTTTGATATGAAATCCTACGTTGAGAGAGAAAGTTGATAGGTTTATTGTGAAAAAATGATAGGTGCTAAATTGAAACTTGGTCTTGGTTATTCACCCTCAAAAAACTATTAGGCTCTAATGATGTCAACAAGACTGAGGAGCTTTTGGCTGATGAATTGCATAAACCTATAATCACAAAGTTTAAAACAAGGAAGGTTTATTCTAAAGACACCGACCACATATGGTCCGCTGATTTAATTGAATTGAATAATGATAGGGGATACAGGTATGCTTTAACCGTTATTGATTTGAGGAGTAAATTTGCCTGGGTTGTTCCTTTAAAAAAGAAAAGGGGTGATACTCTTATGTTAGCTTTCAGTGGAATATTTAGTAAAAGCAAAAGGAAACCAAAGAAGTTATGGACTGATGAGGGAACAGAGTTCTATAACAAAATATTTATGAAATTTCTTAAGGGGGAGGGTATTAAATTATACAGCACCTTTAATGAAGGAAAGGCAGTTGTTATTGAGCGTTTTAATCGCACTTTGAAAGAGAGATTATATTAAAAATTCACACAACTCGGTTCTCAACAATGGGTATATTTAATTCAGGACATTGTAGATAATTACAATAATACAGTTCATTCATCAACAAAATCAAAACCGTCAGAATCATTTACAAAATTAGAATATGAAAAGGAGATTAATTTGAGAAAACCCAAGTTCAAAGTTGGTGATATTGTAAGAATATACAGATGGAAAAGCCATTTTGAGAAAGGTTATACAAAAAAATGCACTAATGAATTATTTAAAATCGTTGATGTAATAGATACAGTCCCTTGGACCTACAAATTATTTGATTTAAATGGAGAAGAAATCTTGGGTTCATTTTACTCACAGGAATTACAAAAAACAAAGCTGATTAGCCATTAAACAACAACCATCTATACTTTTATCCACCCCACCCAGATTAGTTAATTTAATTACTAGTAAAAAAAAACAAAAACATAAGCCACGCCCACAAAGACCACACCCACACAGACCACGCCCACACAGACCACGCCCACAACGACCACGCCCACACAGACCACACCCACACCGACCACGCCCACACAGACCACGCCCACACAGACCATGCCCACACAGACCACGCCCACACAGACCACACCCATCATCCCCCACCCCTCCGTGTGCCCCCACCCTTGACCCTCCACCCCCTCATCCCACCCCCACCTTCCCCACACACACAAAAGGAGGGGAGGGGTGGGATGAGGGGGTGGAGGGTCGTTGGCAGGGGCGCACTTCCCCCTTCTTTTTTCCTTTATTCTCTTTTTATAATTAAGAATTAAATAATTGTAGACAAAGCAAATATAATCGTATAATATTGAAAACATAAAAATCCTTATATTATTAAAACATTTTTCTTGAGGTATATATTCAGCTTCTTCCCAGCACAAGCCATCAGCTTCTTCCCAGCACAAGCCATCAGCTTCTTCCCAGCACAAGTCAAAGACACCAGATGCATTTAGGTTTTGAATCTCTTTCTGTTTAAGACAAGAGGGGAGAGAAAATATTAATATAGGGTGAAGCAAGGAGAAGGTAAAGTGGATGAGGATATATAATAAATAAACCATACCTCCAAAAAATCGAGCTTGGTGTCAAGGTCGTTGAGATGAAAATTTAGGGTATCACAGGTTGGTAGTAAATAACCACTCTTTAGGGTCCCAAAATAATCCCAATCAAAGTTATGATCATTGAGATCGTGGTCGTGGTTGTGGTCATCGATCTCAACTCTCATCTCTGTTAATGAAGGGTTTGATTGAGGTGTTATATTCTGTTTAAAAAAAAAGAAAGAAAAAACATGAGGAGGAATGATTTAAAAGATACATCGTATTGTCAATAAATAAATAAATGTCAGCTCCCGTTTATTGTTGCCAGTCAGAGAGATGAATAATGAATTACCAGGGGTAGACTATGATGGTGGTAATCTTCTAAGAATGGTGAAACATTGAATTCATTCAGAGACCTCCATCTGGGAGGCAGGTTGTTCAAACCCGTATTCAGTTCGTTGTGAAACTCTTGAGGAACAACTTGAAATTCTGCCAGGATATTCACAATATTTGAATTGCTGTAATAAAGAGAAAAAATAAATAATTAGTTATATAATTAATCACATACAAAGCTCTCATTAACAGTGTTTAATACCAAATGAAACTTACCAATATCCTGGTGAGTTGATATATTCTTCATCAGAGGAAAGACCGGACAAGTTGACGCTCATCTTCGTCGATTCGCAATGTTTAAAATTGAATGAAGATGACTTTTATAATGTGTTTTGGGAAGTGAAACTAAAACTGCCTGTCAGTGTTTCAGGAAACTCAGGGCGTGTATGTGCAGGAAACAAAACAATGAAAAATTCTGGGAAGGGATCCATGTTATACAACATGTCATTTCTCAAAAGTGAAGGGGATTTAATGAGAAAAGGTTCGAGTATGGTTAATGTCGTCCCTGTCTTTTTTTTCTTCTTTCTATTACATAAATGATAGAACCAGGCATTAACCAGACTAAAGAGTGGAGGTGTAATCAACCTTGGTATATAAATGGAAAACATAATGAATGTGAAAAATATCAAATAAGACTTATTGAAAAGGCAACGGGTAAAAAAGTTCATAAAACAAATAAAAGAATTAATTTAAATACCGGTGAGTTGGGTGAAAAAGATGGAAATATTTTTGAGTGGACGGAAAACTTTGATGGTTGTCAGTAAAATATATACTTTAATTTAAAAATGGTGTGTGGCACTGGATGTGCTCAAACAAGAACATTGAGGGAGGTTTACCATTTTATCTTAGCTCAGTTAAAATATCTTGATAAAGAACCAAACTCAAACATATACTTTGTTAATATATTAGATGGTGATGAGAGTTGTAAGTGAATTAAATTATTTCCTACGCATAAACAAATATTTGTAGGATCGTTGTTTAAGTTTATTAATAGTTAAATGCTGGTTGGAGTAAAGAAGGTTATTATTATCTTTTATTTAAGACAAAAGATAAAGTTTTGGTAGAGAATTTAAAAGAAGGTATTTCTTTGCTATGACTATACGGGTATGCTAAAAAAGTTTAACCAAAAGGTTAAAAGGTCATTAAAGACCAAAAGAGTAGGAATAGAGGTGATAATAGAAAACGAAGGAATATGAGGGTAAGGGAAAAATTTACATGTAAGTGCATGGAGAAATCGGGGTGGTCCAGGAACAACATTTTCCTTCTACTCATGTAGTCAGATGTAGCCATGGAAGGCGAAGATTCTGATGTTAGTTCTTCGGGGTTTTGCTTCATGCATGTCGTCAATACGCACAGCAGAGTGATTCCATTATTTAATAATTTTAAATAAGACAAGTCAGGAGACGACGATGGTTCAAGAGCGATTGGTATTCAATGACAAAGGATGGACGATAACCGAAGCAGGCCTGGACAGGCCAGGCCCGGAAATGTCAAAACGAAGGTTACTGACCTTGAAATGAGATAGAAAACAATGTATAATCAGTTATGAGGTTAGTTAGCTACACAATACCGAAAATTCGGTTCGATTCCGACAACTTTGACCTTTGTGACCTTCAAAGGTCAAAGGTCGAAGATTCTGAAATTTGTTGGAAAACTTGGATCTCATGATGTATGTGATAAATATAAGATCATGTACGACATTTCACCCTATCAGGAATCGAACAATGTAATAAAACCATCAAAAATCGACTTTTCTAAACTTTGTGACCTTGTGACCTTGACCTTGGGGCGAAAATCTAAAATCGAGCTCTGTGGGGCTAGACACATGACATTGGCCTTACCAAATACCGAAACCCCTGTCAGATTCCACCAACTCCCTCGGAGAAGATGTAGCTTGAACTCGATTACCCCCTAAAAAGACATCTTTTTCGGGCGTGGCTCCGCCCACAATGGGCGCAATACACTCACTCGAGGCAGGACACAACTAGATCATGATATCAACCTCCCACCCAAGTTTCATGAAGATCAGATGATCATCGGGTAGTTATGCTGCGGACAGACAGACACACAGACACACAGACAGACACACACCCATGATGAATATTGTGGTCACTTGATGGTTGTCAGTCGTGACAGTTGTCGTGTCAGTTGTTGTCAGTTGTCGTGAACCAATTTAATAAGATTTTTAATAAGTTAATTTTTTCATAAATGTTATTTTTTATAACATTCCAATTCATTTTTAATAAGAGCTTGGATAACTAGTTTGATAATTAATTTCAGTTCATGAGGAAAAAAAAAAAAATCACTCAGTTTGATATTAAAATTAGAATGGCCATCTTCTGGTAAAACATTTAAAAAAAAATCATTTCCTTGTGTTATGTGCGTGTGTGTGTGTTTGTGTGTGTGTGTGTGTGTGTGTGTGTGTGTGTGTAGGTGTGTGTGTGAGAGGGTGTAGGACCTCGATCACCCAATCTCCTGGACAGTTTCCCCATCTCTACATAGACTTCATACTTTATATTTAGAATTCCCATTCAGTTGTACACAGTTGTACATTCAGTTGTACATTATATAATAATGGACACAAGATGGTGCTATAGATTTTGCTAATTAGCATAACTAATTAATGTGCAACTTTTTGCACTGACGAGTTGTGAATTCTTTCTAAGTGATTTTTTATCTAAATCTTTGCAAAATTTCAGGTAGATACCAGTGGTGGGTCACGAAAGTCAAAAACTAGACAGATTTAGGAGGCATGGCCCACTGTCTACTTGGTGAGCACAGCTATTTATATCAATTGTTGCCATGGCAATATTCTATGAAGCATTCCATTTTGTTTGTCCATTGTCTTGGGTCACGTGGTCTGCCATTGGCAGAGCGAGTCTGCACAGGCCGATACTTAGTCGCAGATATTTTCGTTTACTGACATTTTCTGACGGTTTTGTGATTTGTCCTGGGATAATGGCTTTGAATTGCAGCGGTTCGCAAAATTTCAGCTTTCTACCCCACCTAGATGGTACTAAACATTTTAGGGTTTTTCTGAGTGCCTTTTCTGCCTTGTTTTTTTGTCTGAGTGCCTTTTCTGCCTTGTTTTTGTTCGTTTCTACAGCAAATTTATAAAATGAAAGTTCCACTCTGCTCATGATAATCAGATCCTGGGCCATCAAAACCCGACCAAATATACTGAAGATTGATGCATCTTCTTTGGATCCCCCAATTTTATCTGACCCCCTCATTTTTGTTCCTTGAACTTGCGTTTTTTGTTGTTTATGTTGTAATACATTCATTTGCAATGTATGTCTGCCACAATACCTCATAATAGTCTGCGACTTGTCACATTCGATGCTAATTGAAATCACAATGATGCATCAAATTGCAATTGCTTGCATCTGTTGCATCACCAGCCGTCATAGAACTGCCGGTAATTGCAACCATTTATCAGACTGTGGAGCTTTGTGCATTTCGATATTGTGAATCCCACCCCCCCCCCCCCCCCCTCTCCCATGTGTGCTTGTGCACAAGAGTGACATTGATTGACCAATCTTTGGCTGGAATGGCTATCCCAGCTGTTTTTATGACAGTCTCTGATGCAGGGCCAACACACCCCACAATTAAGTACATCTGTCTATGTATGACCACAATACACACTGGCCCTTTACTAAGACGGGAGCTTTATGCTATGTGCAATGCTTTTGCTGCTCCTCATCGTTCCTGAACCCTTGCACAGTGGAATCTATTAAGAATAAATAAGAATAGTCTTTGCTTTCAAATATCACAGACTGACATTAACCCAAACACGCGTATTCATATATTTTTTCCTGTACAAGAAGGTCAGGTATTCACACTACAAGCCACACCAGATGATACAATATTGTGCAATTTATGGTGCAGTGCTGCTTGTGATGCAAAACGTGTAGCCACGATCAGAACTTGAGCTCATAAGTCACGATGCTTTGCTGCGTCTCGTGCAAATAAACCAACGGCAATACATTAACAGCGATGTTATCATAAAAAGTGCTGAATTAATAATACTGAAGATTAACTGAGACATCTTTACACATTTATTTAGTGGTCACATACGGTGTCACATATACAGTGCATTCAGAAAGTATTCAGACCCCTTCACTTTTTTCACATTTTGTTATGTTGCAGCCTTATGCTGAAATCGTTTAAGTTCATTTTTTCCCTCATCAATCTACACTCAATACCCCATAATGACAAAGAGAAAAAAGGATTTTAGAAAGTTTTGCAAATTTATTAAAAAGAAAAAACAGAAATATCACATTGACATAAGTATTCATACCCTTTTCTATGACACTTGAAATTTAGCTCAGGTGCCTCGCATTTCTCTTGATAATCTTTGAGATGTTTCTACACCTTGATTGGAGTCCACCTGTGGTAAATTCAATTGATTGGACATGATTTGGAAAGGCACACAGCTGTATTAATTTTGAGGCCAAAAGGTCAACATCGGCCAAAGGTCAACAACTTAGTCATATTTCTAAAATAATCAATTTTCATCTGGTTGACTTGCAATTTGAAGAGGAATTGCAGATCAGGTCTGAAAATTTAACCTCCATTTATTTTTGAGGTCAACATAGGACAGATTTCTACAATTGTCAATTTTCATTTGATTGATTTGAAATTTGAAGAGGATTTGCAGATCAGGCCACTGATTTCAACCACCAATTATATTCTTGTGGTCAACATAGGCCAAAGGTCAACAGAGGTACATTTTCTAAAATCCTCAATCTTCATCCAATTGACTTAAAATTTGAGCAGGATTTGCATATCAGTTCACTCAATTCAATCATCAATAATTATTATTGACGTTAACATAAACCAAAAGGTCAACAACTTAGGTGCAGTTTCTAAAATCCTCAATTTTCCTCCGATTGACTTGAAATTTGAACAAGATTTGCATATCAGGTCACTCAATTCAACCACTATTATTTTTGAGATTTAAAGATCAAAAGGTCAACATAGACCAAATTTCTAAAATTGTCAATTTTCATCTGATTGACTTGAAATTTCAAGTGATAGGGACAAAAAAGATATGTAGCACGGTATTTGAAAAACATGTGGATGACTTATAACAAAACTTAGTGGATGAGTTGGTGAGGTGACAAGAACAAGCCAATTAGATTTAGGTTCAGGTCTGAATCCAGATGCGATCTTTCAGTGGGATACAATACGTAAACTGTTCAACCTGGCGGAGGTATGCGCTCTACCGAGTGCCGTTCTAGTTTAAATTGTAATTATAAATAAACATATCAGATCTTACTTACAAGCTACAGAAATATTTCCAAATAAGTGGCCATTGATTTATTATGCCCTCAAGTAGAGTGGCATTTACAACATGCGTGCCCTCCCCTTTTTCTTGCATTTGTGCATAAATAATATGTACATGACCCTCAATTACACCGCATTTTCGACTTGTGGTTTATAAATCGTGTCAATTCATTTTCAATGTGCATATTTTGATCCATATCACAGATGAGAAAAACAATAGAGAATGAGAGCTTAACTTACAGCAGTGAGTTGGTGGATAAAATATGTTCAAGTAATGGATAGATGAAGGAACAAACAGGGTTGGTTGTAAAGGCCACTGAGAGCTACACCATTGGAATCGTTACGTTTGTGAGGAGGTCGGCATGGATTACCTCAGGGCCAGGTATGATTGTATAGGATAGTGTGTTCCGAATGTTGCCATGAAGAAGAAGAACCCCCTGTGCCTAAGTAGGGACCCGTTAGACCGGATGTCGTGTAAGAGTGTATCTTTGTCCCCATGACGAAGGGTGGGGTTATGTTAATTAGTTCGGGATTAAGGTGTAAATACTCTGTATGTAATGGGCTCTGTGATTTCTCCTTTGTTCGTTATGACACACATCACACCTAAAAATAACACCAAATAAAAGCAACCAGAACCAGGACATTGAGCACCAGCAATGATACCACCGACCGGGTCATCACAAAGGCCGGCAAGTGGCCATGAGGCCACGCCCTGAAGAATGATTGGTCAGGACGGCCATAGAGCGATGAGATGGGACTCACTAATTGGAGCGTGCGCGGACATCATCGGATGACGTAAGAGCCCGGGGAACAAAGGAACGGTGTCCCCGACATTTTTGTCCCCCGTCGCTCAGCGGAGCGAAAGGGGGACTATGGCTTTCCCCTCCGTCCGTGTGTCCGTCCATCCGTCCGTCCGTCCGTGCGTGCGTGCGGGTGTGTGTACGTGCGGCGTGCGTGCGTGCGGGCGTGCGTGCGTAAGCGAAGGACCGCATTCGAATTTGGTGTGTGGGTGCAACCCACGTCAAAATCCAAGATGGCCGCCGCCATGTATGTCTGATGCCATGTATGTCTGAACCTTGTAACCTGCATATCTTGAAAAATAAGCGAAGTACCAACTTCTAATCTGGTGTGTGGGTGTATCTAGGCATAAGGAAGAACGCTATTGAAAATTGGGTCGCCACGTCAAAATCCAAGATGGCCGCCGCCATGTATGTCTGAACCTTGTATGTCTGAACCTTGTGAGATGAATATCTTGAAAAATAAGCGAAGTACCAACTTCTAATTTGGTGTGTGGGTGTATCTCGGCATAAGGACGAAAGCTATTGAAAATTGGGTCGCCACGTCAAAATCCAAGATGGCCGCCACCATATACATGTCTGAAACTTGTGAGCGAAATATCTCGATAAGCGAAGTACCAACGTCTAATCTGGTGTGTGGGTGTATCTAGGCACAAGGAAGAACGCTGTTTAAAATCGGGTCGCCACGTCAAAATCCAAGATGACCGCCACCATATATATGTCTGAACCTTGTGAGCGAAATATCTTGAAAAATAAGCGAAGTACCAACTTCTAATCTGGTGTGTGGGTGTATCTAGGCACAAGCAAGAAGGCTATTTAAAATTGGGTCGCTACGTCAAAATCCAAGATGGCCGCCGCCATGTATGTCTGATGCCATGTATGTCTGAACCTTGTAACCTGAATATCTTGAAAAATAAGCGAAGTACCAACTTCTAATTTGGTGTGTGGGTGTACCTCGCCATAAGGAAGAACCCTATTGAAAATTGGGTTGCCACGTCAAAATCCAAGATGGCCGCCACCATATATATGTCTGAACCTTGTGAGCGAAATATCTCGAAAAATAAGCGAAGTACCAACTTCTAATCTGGTGTGTGGGTGTATCTAGGCACACGGAAGAACGCTGTTTAAAATTGGGTCGCCACGTCAAAATCCAAGATGGCCGCCGCCATGTATGTCTGAATCTTGTGAGAAGAATATCTTGAAAGATAAGCGAAGTACCAACTTCTAATTTGGTGTGTGGGTGTATCTCGGCAAAAGGAAGACCGCTATTGTAAAGTGGGTCGCCACGTCAAAATCCAGGACGGCCGCCACCATATATATGTCTGAACCTTGTGAGCGAAATATCTTGAAAAATAAGCGAAGTACCTTCTGGTGTGTGGGTGTATCTAGGCATAAGGAAGAACGCTATTGAAAATTGGGTCGCCACGTCAAAATCCAAGATGGCCGCCTCCATGTTTGTCTGACCCTTGTGAGCGAAAAATCATATCATAGCATGTTTTCTGCGTGTTCCACTTTGTCAACTCACATCACTTCCCCGACGGGGGACCTAGGCGTAATGCTTGTCTCTCTTGCGTTGAGGCCGTCATCATGAGCAGTCGAAGTTATACCTCTTGCGCTGGGTTTAATTGTGAATGGTCGCACCTCCCTGTCACTCTTGTTACTGCTGCTTTTTGGGTCCCGACATTTTCCTTCTTCTTGTTCCGACTTTGATAGCGAACAGTCGGAGGCTTTGTGGTCCCTGGCTTTCATCCTGCCGCGGTGGCAGATATTCTCTTCTTCTTGCGCTGTACTTTATAGCGAACATTCACATTGTTCTTCCTCGCTTTGGTTCGGGCCTTCAGAACGAGCAGCCTCACGTCCTTGCTCGGTTTCTGGTGTCCGGGGAAGGCGGACGCATCCGCGCATTTCATTTTCTTTTCTTGGTCTGGGCGATCGGTTCGAGCGGCTGCATTGTCCTTTCACTGGCTCATTGGTGCTGGCTGTGCGGCACCTGGGTGCACCGAGAGACCACGGTGCTGTGTGAAGCAGACGACGAAGACGAGTGCAGCCTGCTCTCTTCACGCTCGGTGGCTAGAGTGAGCGATCTGCGCACCAGGGAACCAGGGCATGTGAGGAACTTCGCACCAGGGCATGTGTTTCCCGTGCATGGACCTCCGGGACCCGTTTGCGGACTGACGGGGTTCAAGAGCTGCGCAAAGCTGAGTACACTACATTTTACTTTTGTTTATTTTATCATCCCCTTGTGTTGTATACGAGTCTGTTTTGGGGTGCTCCATTTGGGAATCATGGTTTAATTGTGCATTTATTTGTCCCTGGAATTATTTTTTATTAAACCTGTTTTCTTGTTACATTCGAAATCCATGTTGGTTTGAGTTGATTACCAGGGTCGAAGACGTCCAGTGGGATCCGTACAGGTAAGAATTTCGCTATCCTTCACTGCCCTCATCCCCCCGCGCGTATTCACACCACCATTGGAATGAATGCCTTGGAGTGTAATGCTCGACTGGCTACCCGTTACCTTGGATGATCTTAATGCCCGGGAGCATGACAGTATAAAGAAGCAGAAAGCTTCAACCTTAAAGGAAAAGGATGGAAATGAAAATATTGTTACATTATGAGTGGGGGCTGGGGGGGGGGGGAGATGCTGTGGTAATAGATCAAATTAGGCCTTAGACACGCTATATTCACATAGCTGTCAAACTCTCCCTGTATTAGTGTATGTTTAGGTCTGAAGGTAAGGAGTCTAAATGGTGTTTCCCACGAGCAGACGGACGTTGGCTGATACAGAATATCTAGATTAAGGTGTCTCATCTATTTCTTCTCCTTTAGGCCAAAAAATATATATTGCTGGTCTCGGGTCAGACCAAAGTTCCAGAATTGATGCGGCGATGCGTTTTTTTTTTGTTTTTTTTTGAAAAGCATGGATTGCACATATAGAGGTGTTTTTTGTGTCCTCATGCCTTGCGGTCCTCGTCATCTGCTGTGGCGCCGTCCAGAGAGAAATTAAAGACAGCCAATGGGACTTGTAGGCCTTTTTTTTGTAAATAATGAACACAAGCTTAAGTTATTTTAAAATGTATTTATTCTGAAAATTATTAAGTTCTTCAAGCATGTGATAGACTGCCATTTCGTTCTCGAGATCGTGTCGCCGTATCGTTAAACATTCCAATGCGTCGATCGCGTCAACACTGCGCATGCGCAAGTGGTCTAACAGGCCGATGGTCTCCCACGATCTCTCTCCCTGTCCACCAGATTATCACAGACGCTTACTACTTCATGACAAACGAGACAGGATCCAGGCCTAACTAACGAGACCACCCGCAGCTCTCTAGGCCTTCTGGTTGCTTCACACGAACCCGACAAAGAACGTCTTCGTTTCAATAAATGACAATATCCAGCCCATAGAGGCCTTGCATCGCGTGGGCGTCGTCCATGGCAACCGGTTCCGGCCGCCATCTTGGGTGGCATAAACAACATGGCGGGAAAGCTGTCGTTTCTTCAGACGGACCTGTCAGTTTACGCCCGTAGCTTGCCCGTTGAGGCGTTTTCACGGTATTGCGAGAAACCGAGGCTGTGTCATCTGCCTGTGGACGCGTGTGGACCCACAAGTACGCCACACGCACTCCACGGTCCACACACACTCCACACGTACGCCACAAGTACGCCACACACACTCCACAAGTACGCCACACATACACCACAAGTACACCACACGTATGCCACACACACTCCACACGTATGCCACAAGTACGCCACACGTACGCCACACGTACGCCACACACACTCCACAAGTACGCCACAAGTCCGCCACACACACTCCACAAGTACGCCACACATACGCCACACACACTCCACAAGTACGCCACACACACTCCACACGTATGCCACACATACGCCACAAGTACGCCACACACACTCCACACGGACGCCACAAGTACGCCATGCATACGCCACACACACTCCACAAGTATGCCACATGTACGCCACACACACTCCACAAGTATGCCACATGTACGCCACACACACTCAAGTACGCCACACGTACGCCACATACACTTCACACGTATGCCACACGTACGCGACACATACGCCACACATATGCCACACACACTGCACAGGTACGCCACACACACTCCACAAGTACGCCACACACACTCCACACGTACGCCGCACACACTCCACAGGTACGACACAAGTACGCCACATGTACGCCACACACACTCCACACGTACGCCACACACACTCCACACATACGCCACAAGTACGCCACACGTATGCCACACACACTCCACACGTATGCCACACACACTCCACACGTACGCCACACACACACTCCACACATACTCCACAAGTACGCCACACGTATGCCACACACACTCCACACGTATGCCACACACACTCCACACGTACGCCACAAGTACGCCACACACACTCCACACGTACGCCACACACACGGCACACATACGCCACACACACGCCACACGTACGCCACACACACTCCACACGTACGCCACAAGTATGCCACACACACACCACATGTACGCGACAAGTACGCCACACGTATGCCACACAAACTCCACACGTACGCCACACACACTCCACATGTACGCCACAAGTACGCCACAAGTACGCCACACACACACCACACGTACGCCACACGTATGCCACACACACTCCACATGTACGCCACAAGTACGCCACACGTACGCCATACACACTCCACATGTACGAAACCAAATGCCTAATCCTGCTTTTCACTTCGCGAGCGAAGGTAACAACCTCATGAGCCATATTCTCACCTGAGAGCTGCAGTCAAGGCAGCTATGAAAGCGTTTTTAGTCTAGTAGGAAGACTAGGTCCCCCTGCACCCACCGGAGATATACTTCTAATCAGTGTTTCTAGATTGGAAAAAATGTGTAGAAAATGACTAGCTATGGCCCCAAGCTGAAAAAATGTCCCACATACCATTTTTATGCAAATTACTGCTGCAAATTTTATGCAAAATTATGCAAATTTTATGCAAATTTTTGATGAGGAGTAGAGTTGAGGGGTCTTTGAGGGCTTCATCGAGGTGCTCTCGGTTGCAAGACTGGGTCATTCTGAGAAGCACAGCAGGGTCAGAGATCATGATGTTCTCCTCCTCAGTGAATCTCTCCATCAACAGCCTCTCCATTGCCTCACACACTGTTTTGAGGCAAAAGAGGGACTTTGCGTAGGCCTTTCCACTGAGAACACCTTTGAGAGATCCACTTGTTACTAGTTGTGCCTCAAAGAGAATCTCTGCATATCCAGAACCACGCATCTTGTGTCCAGTGAGCATCCCGATGTAGTTCATGGATGTGTGGAAGGGTCCAATCGTTACTACATGACTAGCAAATTCATTTGGCCAGCGCCAGATGATGGGAAGGGCTTTCATGCAGACACCCAGATCAAATGTATTCAGGACCCATCTCTGACCCACCTCAGCAGTTGCTGCCTCGGAACGCTTCAGTAGCTCACGAACAACTGCGTTGTCTGTGATCGGTTGGTGGATAGGCGTGCAGTAGTCGACTGTTGATTTGCTGGGTGGGGGAGAACCAGTTGCAGAGGTGAAACCCCCTAGCCCAGGCACAGGCTGCAGGCCATTGCCATGCCATGCAGGCACCAGGCACAGACCGATCACAGACAACGCAGTTGTTCGTGAGCTACTGAAGCGTTCCGAGGCAGCAACTGCTGAGGTGGGTCAGAGATGGGTCCTGAATACATTTGATCTGGGTGTCTGCATGAAAGCCCTTCCCATCATCTGGCGCTGGCCAAATGAATTTGCTAGTCATGTAGTAACGATTGGACCCTTCCACACATCCATGAACTACATCGGGATGCTCACTGGACACAAGATGCGTGGTTCTGGATATGCAGAGATTCTCTTTGAGGCACAACTAGTAACAAGTGGATCTCTCAAAGGTGTTCTCAGTGGAAAGGCCTACGCAAAGTCCCTCTTTTGCCTCAAAACAGTGTGTGAGGCAATGGAGAGGCTGTTGATGGAGAGATTCACTGAGGAGGAGAACATCATGATCTCTGACCCTGCTGTGCTTCTCAGAATGACCCAGTCTTGCAACCGAGAGCACCTCGATGAAGCCCTCAAAGACCCCTCAACTCTACTCCTCATCAAAAATTTGCATAAAATTTGCATAATTTTGCATAAAATTTGCAGCAGTAATTTGCATAAAAATGGTATGTGGGACATTTTTTCAGCTTGGGGCCATAGCTAGTCATTTTCTACACATTTTTTCCAATCTAGAAACACTGATTAGAAGTATATCTCCGGGGGGTGCAGGGGGACCTAGTCTTCCTACTAGACTATTTAGCGTTGTGTCGTCCGGATGAAATCGGGCTGTACATCCGACAGCACAACAACTCTTTACCATCGTGTAGGGGGCAATTTATATATGAGACGAGTTTCAAATTGCCGCCATGACGTATGGTGGCAGAAGCAATGTTTTTCCACCCAAGCGGTCACGTGACTAAGACGATGACGTCACATGCAACTTCCCTATTGGATTCATGACGTCACGGCACACAAAACTACTCATATCTCTGGAACGGCTGGTTGGATTTGGACAAACTAAACGAAGTTTTGTAGGGGAGAACCGTGCGCGAACGTCGATACCAAATCTGAAAAAAAAATTGTTGACGCGCAGGGTCAAAATCTATGCGCGCGCTGACCAGAGACCGGAAATATATTTTTCTCGGCCTTATAGAACTGAGTTGGGCAAGGCAGGATGGGGGTGACATGGTATGTTTCCTCCCCACCAACAGAGAGTGATGACCCCTTCTCCGAAGCTTCTCTGAAGCTTCTCTGAAGCTGTGGGAGGTTGGCCTCGGTTTGTTGCCAAACCTGGATTTGTGAACGTCCTCTAGGGGTGGGGCCCCAGGGTGGAGTTTCCTGAGGGCCGAGGACTGTGATTAGTGGAGCTCCTGGGGTCTAATTGATGCAACCCCTGAAGGCCCAGATTTTTTGGATCATCATTGGTGAGCCCTAGTGAGGGAAGGAGATTTACGACAGGGTATGGTTGGACATAAAACTGGCAGGCAGATTCCGCTTTCACATTTTTTGCAGGGGTTGGGGGCACGGGGTTTCTCAGCTGGGTGAGGTTGGAGTCTGTCTCTGCCACCAGCCCAGCCTGACTCTCTGACCCATTATCTGGCTCCCACCTCTGTGCTGGTGGAGACAAGGCTGCACCATATGGGTTCTCTTCCAGTTTATTGACCCTGCTGTTCATCACCTCGTGCCTTTCCCTTTCTCCTGCCCGGTTCCTGTGTGGATGATTGTGGAGGAATTTGGTGCCGAGGGTAAATAGTGTTTGTCTTAATTTCTGTGTTCAGGATTCATGTTTGCTGTGTCTTGCTTAATAACTTGTTTATATATCTCGGAAGGAGTGGCTTGCCTTTTGTTGCTGCCATTTTGTTGCAACAACACTCAAGTTTATTTGGGGTCCCTGAAGGATTAAATCCACCTCTCTAGCGAATCCAAAGAGCATCAAATATACTGTAATGCTCTTTTATAACCAATGCTCTCATAGACCTCGCTCGATCCTCACCACTCAGCGCTAGCTTGTAAGAAATAAAGATAGTTCGACTATCCTTGCCTGACCTGACCCTTCCAGGGATTGAATTTAAAAAAATGTTGCATGTAAGCATGATTGGCTCATTTTCAATTCAATACAATTGTCTTTATCTGCACCACGGACAAAATGGCGAATGAACATGGTGCACTCAGTGTAGAACATGAGGCCAGGAAGTTTATCAGTAAATAAGGAGCGTAATGTCAGAACCAACACACCCCCCAGTGCCAATCAAGGAAACCACTCCAGAGTCTCATCAGGTGTGGCACAAGTGCATGGGTGTTGGAAGGGAAAATAATGACAATGAATGCCAAGTCGAAAGAGGAATTGAAAGGTGACACATGAGGTTAATTTAATAAAAATAACGATTTGCTCCAGAATTAAAAAAATTAATTTAATAAGAATAATGAAGATTTGCTCCACCAGTTAGAAAACAAATTGGATGATGGAGAATATAATAAAGAATTGGAGCGAATGGAGAATATAATGAGACCTGATATAAAATTAGTGCAGCAGGAGATTGGTATAAAAATTTGAAATTAATTTCACTAAATTCATAAGGTTTGAGGAGAAATTGGGGAACAAAACACAAACAATAGATGTGGAGCTGGAGCGAGTGAACTTTCGGTTTGGTTTGTAATAATGTGGAGCTCTATTATGATAATGTGGATGCCAGCTTGCACTGGCAGAGCAAAGGGAATGTCCACGTGACGAAGCATGCAATGCGAGGACCTAACAGGCAAAGTGTAGAGGTTAGAGTCAATCTCATGTAGCTGCATAAGAGTAGGCTTCATCGGAAAGTAAGGTGTCCAGGAACACTGATTTCGCTGCAGACTTGGATATAGGTGCTGTCATGGAAGAGCAGCTGGTCGCTCATGACAGTCAGGTAAGAGCGGAGGCTGCTCAAACACAGGAGCGGTTGAGAGATGAGGTATAAGGAAGTCCTCTTCATGAGGAGGTAAAGTTGACCAAGGAGACCATTGCTAGCAGCCATATTTGAGCACCTGAGACTTCAAGATTGTTTGAGGAACAGCCTCAGGGGAATGTAATCCCAAGGCTGTATTCAGACCATGGGGAGACAGTACAGCCAGCTTCAGGAAAGACTACTCCCCTGGTAAATATTGATGAGTCAGTAAATCTGGGGGATTCCCTTCAGAAGCGCCGGTCACATCGGCATCGCCCAGGGGCTCGTTCAGGTCGACGGCCTCGGCCGTCAAGATCATGGTCTTCATCGGCGGTTTCTTCATCGTCCATCCTGAAAAATACTTTCTTACACACACCATGATCAAATTCCTAGCCCCTCGCCCCGCCAATTGGCATTTATTTACCTCATCTCTCAGATTGTTGGCTATTCATAGCCGCATTTCTGCGTCGTGTCTGGAAATTCAAATGCTATATTTACCTTCATCAATTTCCAAAAATACCTCCTTTTTTCCTTTTTCCTAGTCCAGCGAATTTCGCACCAGTATAAACCACTGGAAAAATATTCCCTTTCCCTGCACTTTGTCCTAGGTTCTAGAGCCTAGAGTCACCCAACAACAACAACTAGCATCCCAAGGCCATTTCCCTGCAAGAGCTGGGGTTAGCCTTGCGGTCCCCATGACAATCTTCTTCATTTTGCCCTATCACCTCCCCTTATGAGCAATAATTCAATTGATGTGATCCCAACGTACCTGGTGGAGTTCTGTTCACCTGGTCTGCAGAGCCGTGATCCAATCTGCACCAGCCCCCAACCACCTCCTCGATTGGGGTCAATCTGCGTGTAGCAATCTAATACAATTTTGTTAAATAAAATTCACAACTTTCCATTCGTTGGCGCACTCTCCCCAGTGTAAGCTAACCACCTTTATCACTTTCTTATCACTAAAACAACATTCCACAACCACTTTCCCTTATTACCTGCCTTACCATCAACTTTTTACAACCCTTTCCCCTTCCTTCTCAGCACATCCGACAAAGTCACCTGTCATTGACAAATAATCCATCTGATTCGACTTTCCTTTATCATCTTTGCACTTTCCACGACCTTCTTCACACTTCCTCCCGAACCTTTTGGCATTGGCCAGCATCCCAATGCTCTTAAATAAACAGATTCAACAACCTCCAAACAGTGAATTCATTTCCCCAGAACTCAGGAGCCACCATTCTGTTAACATGCCCAATGGCAATCCACTCTGCTCGGGATTGTACAACACTAGATTCTAACCTCCAACCCAGTCACCGCTTCTCCGAAACAGCTCCAATTGTTTTCTTTTTCCCCGCACACAAGCCAGTCCAAGCCAGCAACTGTACACAAAGATATCCCAGCACGCTGTGACCTTCACACCTCCCACCAAGCTAGCATTCCCAAAACAAAACCCATGTTGTCTCTTCTTTTCCAGTCATACAAACCAAAGCACACTTTTGTCTGCACATGTACTTTAACCACGATTATATGAGACCCAACACCAGGACTGCTCCCTGGAGCAGTCATAACTCGCTTCCACACCCCATCCAACCACATATCTCACTCAACCTTGCCAAAATCCAATCAATTTACCTTTGTTGCACACAACATCTGTCCCCCATATGTACTCAATTTAATTTTTAGTTTACATCATTCCATAACCCAATTTGGTCAGTATCTCATCCCTAGTTCACAAATTATCGCAACGACGACTTATCTGATCCTAACCCCTGACCCAAAATTGCAAATGATGTAACCAGCCCTCACACAATGCCTAACCCTACCAAATTGTGTACAAATCCGTCCACACCTTCCACACCGTCCTGCTCACAGACAGACAGACAGACAGACAGAGGCGAACCACAAGCCCAGAACCCAACCAAACTCGAACCCACCCTCAAAGGACACCACTCCTTTCGACAGGCGCAATCCAATCCACAGCATCCATATGCCAACCTCTATCTGGAGCCTCACAAAGCCAAAAGTCGGGCATGTTCACTGCACTCCACGCAACTGCAACCTCCAACCACACGAGGTGCTAGCCACACCTCAACCATGCCGACAGCGACTCAGTCTGTCATCCTCCCAAGTCAAATCCCAAAATCAATCCATCCCAAAGCAAATTAAAACAGATGTGGTATTCGTGGTATTCGAATTCGAAAGCTGTCGTGCTTCTGAGGTCTGCGAAATGAGTACCAGTGTACTGGTAATAGGGCTACCCCAAAAATGATTGCAAAGTAGCAGCCAAAATGGCTGCACATGATAGTTAATTAATATATCTAAAAAGAATGAATTAGGTTTACCACTGAAGTAGAAACTCATTGCACAGCTCCTGTGGACTATCGACTACCAGATTACAAACGCACACGCACAAGGTACCTTGACACAGGCGGGGCCATTTGGCCCATCATGCCTGTACCGCACCAACTCCAGTATCATCATCCATCCACACACAAGCTATCTACAATTCCTGCCAATATCCCTATTCCACTCTATCTCCAATGCATCCAGGCACCTATCTACTTCCCATTTAAACGTTTCCTACTCCCCCATTGCCACTACCTTTCCAGACAGAAGACCATTTCATGCATTAACCACTCTCTGACTGAAAGACCCCTGCCTTAATACTGTCCCAACTCTCATCTTCTTTACCCTAAAGCTATAGGTCATGGTCCTGGTCACTTTCCACTCTGCTAAAAAAATTCCACTTGATGAAGAGGTGTGTCTTGTCCGATAATGAATGGTGTGTCTTAACCACACCCTTCATTTATCTTAAAATCCCTTCATAAATCACATCCTCTCCAATGTATAAAATCCTATCTCCTTCAGCCACTCCTCATTGCTTAGTCTAGCTAGGCTCTGGAATAAATCTAGTAGCCCTATGCTGTACCCTCTCTATGGCAGCAATATCCTTCCTCAGATGTGGTGGCCAAAACTGCACACAATATTCTATATGAGTCCTCACTAAATTCCTCTACAGTGTTAATACTACCTCTTTCGGCAAGTAAGTTATCCCCTACACATACAACCTTTAACCATGTTAGCTTTACCTATAGCTACCTGGCACTGTGCTGTCTGCTTAACCCCCATATCTATTACCACCCCCAGATCCTTCTACTGTGTGACGTGCTCCACAATTTCCCCTTGCATCATGTAATATCAATTTTCACTATTCTTACCCATCCCCAGCACCTTACACTTCCTCATGTTAAATTGCATCTGCCAATCTTTAGCCCAATCTATGAAAGTACCAAAACTTTCCTGAATCTGGTCAGCACCCTCTCTGCGATCTACCTTACCTCCATGCTTAGTGTCATCTGGAAATTTGGAAAGCCTACTCTTCATCTCACTGTCTAAATGTCACCAGCCCTCTGGGCTGGTGCTCCTGCCTCACACCTAGCTCGTCTTCACGCTGTTGAAACCAAAGCGTTCAGAATCATTGGAATCTCCCGCGATGAAGCTAACTCCAAGGGCCTTTCACTCACTCACCGCAGGCAGGTTGGTGGTCTTTCCGTCTTCTACCGACTCCTCTCCGGCCTTGCCCCCCCCCCAGCTCTCTCTGGGCTCTGTCCCCCAAATATTCCTACAGGTCGCACAAGATCTGCCTGCAACCCTCTTATTGTTAAACTGCCAAAATCAAGACTCTCTGCTCACCTTCACTCCTTCATTCCTCTTTTCTCCCACCTCTGGAACAAACTCCCTCACTCTCTTCAATCCCACTCCTCCCTCCAGGTCATTAAAACAGCTGTTCACCACCATCTCTTATCTTCCCCCATCCAAAACCTTGATCTTTTCTGTCCCCGCTAATTTCACCCCAAATCCACTTTTTTGAAATACCAACTTCTTTCCTGGAAGTCCTTGGTGTCCTTGTGTTTTATACTTCTCCCACCCCTCCCCACCCTTCCCACGCCTCCTCCCCCCAAGCCCTCTCCCTCCTGCACATCTCCCGATGTCCCTGCTCTCAAATGTTGTGTTTGTGTGCTGAACCCCTTCTCTCCCCATCTTGTCTTCCGCTCCCTCTTTTTATATATTTTGTTTGTCTGTTTGATTTGTTTGTGTGATAAATGTTAGCTCTTTCACGAGCCTCGATTCTGTATACAAAAAAATAAAATAATAATAATAATAATTGATGTAAATTGTGAATCATAATGGTCCCAGTGGCAGTACTGATCCCTGAGATCCCTCACTAACATACTCCCAGCAAGACAACCTCCCACTCAGCCATTCTTTGCTTCCTATCACTAACCAGTTTCCAATGCATTTAGTTACCCAACCAGACACACTCAATAAGCACTCACCTTAACTAACAACCTCATATGTGGTTTCTTATCAAATGCCTTCTGAAAGGTCTAGATACACTACATCCACTACCGTTTCCTCGTCCAAACCAATCAGAAACTACTTCATAGAACTCCGAGAAAATTTTTTTCACCATAGTCTTCTTTAGTATATCCGTGCTGACTATCTTTTAATTGGTTTGAAATTATTCAAAAGGTTCTCTACCCATTCCTTAATTAATGTCTCCAACACCTTCCCAACAAGTGAAGTCAAACGAAGTTACCCAATTATTCTCCGGAAGCTTTGTTAAACAACGAACGGCGTCGCATTTGCTACTCGCCAAACCTCCCCAAGTACACAGTATATTTTATAGGTTGTCTAAATGCATTGAGGGTTAGAGGAGTTCAATAATATACGATGCTTCCTTTTGTGTAAATAACTGTCGGTTATGGTGTGTAAGTCTGTCTACATTAATAGTGAATTGCAAGCGAACGTAAAAGGATCAATAGCTTTCTCTACCGTTCTTCCATATTGAAAACATGGCTGCCATTCTGGTGAAGTTAAAAGCCATTAGATCCCATCAAATGTGGATCTGCTCTGTCCCCCAAATATTCCTACAGGTCGCGCAAGATCTGCCACGACCCTCTTTGGTGAAATTGTCAAAATCAAGACTCTGTTCACCTTCACTCCTCTTTACTCCCACCTCTGGTACAAACTCCCTCACTCTCTTCAATCCCACTCCTCCCTCCAGGTCTTTAAAACAGCTGTTCACCACCATCTCTTATCTTCCCCCATCCAAAACATTGATCTCTTCTACCCCCATTAATTCACCCCAGATCAATTTTTTTTTGGAAATACCGACTTCTTTCCTGGAAGTTCTAGCAGTGTCTATGTGTTTTATACCTCTCCCCCCTCCCCACCCCCGCCTTCCCATGACTCCTCCCCCCCCAAGCCCTCTCCCTCCCACAGATCTTCCGTTGTCCCTGTTCTCTGCTGTTGTACTTGTGTGCTTCCCTCTCTCTCCCCCCATATTGTCTCCCGCTCCCTTTATTGTATGTTTTGTGTGTCCGTTTTTTTTTTTGGGGGGGATTGATGTTAGCTCTTACACGAGCCTCGATCTTGCATACAAAAAAAATAAATTGTGATAACTCAGAGAAATGCACACTCAACTTTGAGCTATCGAGTCTGGGTTGATTTCCCGACCAGACTCTAAACCTCCCTCTTGTTATTTTGCAAGCAGAGTCCATGGGTGAAATGTTAAGCAGGGGTCCCCATCCGCCAACGGTTGCTGGTGCTCATTAAAGATCCCACAGTGTCTTTCGCAAAGAATAGACTATACTCTTCCTCATGCCTTATCTTTCAGGGAAGAACTACATCGGAGGCACAGTCTCGCTTCTACAAATGATGCAACAAGCTTGGCATTGCATGACAATGAATGAATGAAACGGTGATGTTTGGAGGTTGGAGTAATAATGCAGAAAAACATTGATGCAATTAGCGAGAGCATGTCTTAATGGGGCGTAGACACAGATCGAGTGTGAGTGAGTGATGCTGATGCAGATATGTCTTTTCAACCTGATTACAAAGTGAGGTGCTGTTAACGCTGTCGTGCTCATAGACCTGCTCTTTATGAGTTGATATTGATGAAATTCAGAGGATTTTCTCCAGAACGCAGGCTGAAGCTCCTTTTAAATTAGTGGCAAAGCCGAGGCTTATTCCATGCTGGAAAAGTTATGGTTTCTCTCTAATTGAAGGGTTTCTTCATTAGTTCTGTGGCCTGATATTGAATTAATACATCAATCAATGACTGGGATTAACAGAATTGACGTTTTTTGTTCTTTTCAGCTCTTTCAAAATTGTAGATGTCTAACTTAACAGAAACGTTCTTTTATTACTTCCGCCACCGGAGACAGAGGTTATGTTTTCACCTTTGTTTATCTGTCAGCAGTTATGGACTGATTCGGATGAAACTTGGTGGATAGGTTGGGTATTTGATAAGGACGAATTGACTCAATTTTGGTGAATATCCGGATCCAGATCCGGATACTATAATTTTAAAAGTGATTCTTCACCATTGAGAGATTTAACGTGAACGGGTGGTGGGATATGGGGGGTTGGGGAAATGCCAATTTCCTGGTATTTTGATTAAACCCATCAGCAAAGCGATGGGCAGGATCGGAATCAAAATGAGAAATGTGTTACAACCTACATGGAGCAACAGGTCGAATAGTTAGACCACAGTGGTAGAGTAGTAAAAAGAATTGGTGGGTAAACAGTAAACCTAAACTATATGACAGTCAGTTCAAACTGTGAAGCGGCCAAACTTGAAGGCTAACCCATGTTTCCGGCCAATTTGGGCAGACCAATGACATTTATATGGAAGACTGGCGTGCACAATCTCTGGCTCGCTCCTGGGAGATCGATTGGCTATCTTACGAGAATACACACTGCCCTCGGAGCATATGACAAACTGAAGCCACAATGATCCAGCAACCAATATTAGACCTGTGGGCACTTCAATAAACTGATGAAATATTCCCAAATGTTGGTCGAGTTATCGGATCTCCGAACCCAATACAGACGCAGTGAACCAATATATATAAATTTCTGGAAAACAGGCCATTTCAGTCCCCTAATCCCTTATATTCACTAAAACGTATTTTCTGCACAAAATACATGACCGATATGGACCAAATTTTGGTACGATACATCAGAACATGAAGGTCTCATGGGGTTCTGCTCCCCTTCTAGATCCGCCCCAATAAGAGGCTGAAAAGGGGGGTTTCGCCTTAAATTCAGGTAATTTATTTTAAAATCTTCTCAGAAACCACAGGGTAATAACCATCAGTCCCCACTGGGCTATTTTTTTTTTTTTACTGCTATGGCAGATCATGGTCCTACTCGTCAACCCTTGAATAGGAGATATAAATTTCCTAGTGAAGGCTGTTTTTTAATTCCGATGAAATCTCGAGGTTTAAAGGAGGACAGGCTGGGAAGGCCTCAACTGCAATTCACTGAAGCTGCTGGAGACCTTTGGGGGCAGTAATAGACAGGGGTAATTCCAACAGCATGTTGGTATTGAAAACAGAATGACAGTATGTGAGAGAATAGATAGATAGATTGGTAGATACAAAGGAATGAAATCAAAATGCACTGGCTCACTTTAAAATGGGGAAATATAGAAGGAGAAGTGGAATATTTAAAGCGACAATTAAATTGACAAACTTGTACAGTGTTTGTCAGTCAGTACAATGCAAAAACAACCCAGTAAAGTCCATAAAGCACAGATGTGATGTATATCCCAATAAAGTATCGCATGGTCGGATATCCATTAATGTATATGACACAGTACCTACCCAAGTAAAGATCAAGCAGTTCATGGTGTCGTGAGTAAATCCTTGTTGTACTTGTGTGGGTTCGATTTCCATGGCTGGTCAGCAGAATTTTTCCATATCTTGCGATGGATTTATGACCTGTATTGACCCATTGTTATTGGTAGTCATGGAAACGTTCACGACTTCTTGAAGCCCCAATGCTCTCTCCAGAGTATTGGCCCCCAACACCAACTATCCCAATAAGGTAAAGCAATGTCAGAGACTCAGTAAGGTACTGTCGTGTGATTCCCCAGGTGAACACCACAGGGATCACGAATAGCCAAAGCAAGCTTTAACTCCGAGGCGACGATCAAATGCTGACTTTATATGTACACCGGAGGAAGAAAGGGAAGAGTAGGAATGGAGGGTCTTACCTGAGCAATCCCTCCGGGCAGTCTTCAACCTGCAAAAAGTAACTCAAACCAGGCGGATTTAAAATGTACAGGAAAATTAACGAAAGGGCTTATGAAAGACAATACCAAGAACAAGAAAATGTGACAGTGAAACGAAAGTCCTAAATTGGAGCGCTCCTTACAAACAGATTTGCACTCAGACAGGGGATAAAATAAAGAGGTGAAAAATAAAATGGTGTAGGTTATTTAGTGGACTTAACTCAGGCCTGCTGGAATATCTTGTCAGGATCATCCGAGGCCCTGGCGGGAATTGCTTGCTTGTTGGCGGGAACTAGGCCTCAGTCCGCCCCATCTCACCAGGCCGTGGCTGCTGGCGTGAAACAGGCCTCTCGCGCCCGACAACGGCAGACGTGCCGTTCGCTCCTCCAGCCGCGCCGGCAAAACCACAACCCTCCGTCCACGGCTTTTCCGCTTCCCCACGATCACGAGCACGACTCGGAGCGTGGCTGGTTCACTCGGCGCCTTTCCGTCTGTGCCTTTTTTGCAGGGGGCAAAGCGTAAATCGGTCCGTGGGCGAAGAAGAAGAAAAGCCGGGAGGAACGAAGCGGCAAGGACAAACAAGAAGAAGAAAGATCAAAACGAGAAGCAGAAGGGTGACCACTCATGTACGCATCCAGAACAGGGAAGAAGCAAGAAAAAGGAAATTTCCGCTAGCACGTTCTTTTATCGACAGGCTCTGACGTCATCTGCCGCACCCCACCAACCAGTGTCTCGCTTCTTAATAATCCTGGTTGCCACCCATTGTTCTTGGTAGTCATGGAAACGTTCACGACTTCTTGAAGCCCCAATGCTCTCTCCAGAGTATTGGCCCTCTCCCCGACCAATGATGACCCCTTGAGGTGTGGCTTTTGGCCTGCTTCGATGTGTGCTTTCCAGTGGTCTAATTAGCAGCAGCGCTCACTGTCCTGGCTTCCTGGTGGTTTTATTATCTGAGTGCAGTTTAATGGCCACTTTCTACTATATGTGTCTAATGCGGTGCCATACGGGACGAAGGGAAGTAAATTACCGAGGTTAGACGAACAAGGTCACTTATTCCATAATCCCTACAACTAGTTAACACAAGAACCATCCCCGTATGGCCACATGTAACACTTAATCCGACATTCGGTCGAAACAAATATTCTACTTATTACATGTGTGGTGGTTCTTATCATGATCATCGGAGCACATACCTATACAAATCTACCTGATACTACATATCACTACCCCATCGACATAACTCATCTACCACTTTAAAATGGGGAAATATAGAAGGAGAAGTGGAATATTTAAACGACGATTAAATTGACAAACATGTACAGTGTTTGTCAGTACAATGCAAAAACAACCCAGTAAAGTCCATAAAGCACAGATGTCATGTATATCCCAATAAAGTATCACATGGTCGGATATCCATTTATGTATATGACACCATACCTACCCAAGTAAAGATCAAGGAGTTCATGGTGTCGTGAGTAAATCCTTGTTGTACTTGTGTGGGTTCGATTTCCATGGCTGGTTAGCAGAATTTTTCCATATCTTGCGATGGATTTATGACCTGTATTTTTTTTATTGACCCATTGTTTTTTGTAGTCATGGAAACGTTCACGACTTTTTGAAGCCCCAATGCTCTCCCCAGAGTATTGGCCCCTAACACCAACTATCCTAATAAGGTAAAGCAAAGTCAGAGACTCAGCAAGGTACACTATTTATAGCTTACACTCCTATGGCACAAGCTAGAGTACTTACCTCATGTAGCAAGACCTCGTCTCTACAGTCCACCCCAATGAGGTATAGTATAATGCCTAGCCCAGAATGGTACGTAGGTGGGGGTAGTAGGATAGCCTCGGCCTTAGGCTCTGGAGTTATGCGCACTCGCCTCTGAGTTGTGTCGCCTGGGTTCAAATCTCAACTCAGCTAGACTACCTTGATGTCTCTTCTTGTGGGTTGTTCCCTGCAAGTAAAGGCATCAAAGTGTGCACCATCAATCAGTTTGACATTAACGTTACGTCGGAGGACCTGTCCACAAGGATTGTTTGCTGGTGTACGTTAAATATTCTAGAGGTGTGTTTTGCAAAGAGTATATGAGTTATCTTCGGCACCCTGAACAAATTCCACATATCTGCACTGGCTGACTGCTGGAAAAGAACAGCAAACCACCCAGGATAACCTTTGCTCAAGAACTGCGTCGGCATCACCTATGCTCCATCAAGAGTATGATACATACAGTATTTGATTGACTTCCCCAATGATGATTTACAAATACTTTCTACAACTAGCATCACTGTATAACATCACAAACATTGAATCATCTACTGTACAGAACATTCCTTTCTCATTTAAACGATTTTCTCCAAATCATGAGAATGACAAATGAACAGTAGTAGCATACGTGTCAAGTGAAAGTGCCGCTTGTCCCAACAGATCCAAAATAACAAATCAATTAGGTTTGTTTTTGGTCTGCGGACACCACAACATCTTAAACAAGGCAATTCTCCCTGTCACTTGATCCATTACCCTGTGCCTGATGGGGTATTGCTTTTGAGGGTCATGCACATCTGTGCGGACACAGAAATACACGCATCACTGCACTTTCCTATCAAATCCAGCACCGCCATCAAATCCCTTAGCTCTACCTAATTAAATCTTTGAAAGGAAAACTTAAATATCGAAAGGTTCATCGATTGCAGGGTGGGATGTGTGGCTCACTTTTTAAACGAGAATAAAGAGGATAAACATACAACAAACTAACGAGTAGAAGTAGTGTTGCTCGAGAAGGCTGGTGTCGATCTGTATTAGCGGATGGAATGAAAAATAGATGGAAACAACATAATGTTATTCGAGGAATGCAAAGCAAGGAGAAGCTGTGGATTCAGGCATTAACTGGATGAAAGATTAATATCCGAAATATCAGTTTCTCCTTCAATTTCTCCTTGCTTCCCACAACTGTAAGAATATGTCAATCAACGTTCTGTTGATTCCATGCATTACTCAACAAACTAACAGTTGAGCAGTGGAACAACAGTTGGACACCATGAGAAAAGAAATTAAAGAAGAGGAGAGAGAGGTGAAGAGGGGAAACACATGCAAGTGTGAGGGTTTGGTTAGGTTATGTAGGGTTAATGAGGGTACAAAAGATTGCGAGTAGGGATGTGGGATGACATGAGATGGTGGTGTCCAACCTGCTTGAAGCCCAAGTGCAGTTGTTCTCAACTCGTTTCAGTCCATGGACCACCAGGCCAATGAAAAAGTTTTCGTGGACCACCCCGGACTGAGTTTGAACACGGCTTTTGAACATGGCTTAAAACAGCCAGACGGCGGCGCTTACTCACATCGTGCGACTTTGGACAATGTTTCTGTGGACCACCGAAAAAAGTCACCATGGACCACCAGTTGAGAACCGCTACCCTAGCGGGAAAAATGGGATTGAAGAACCTCAGGAAGGTGGTTCCATAAACGAGACAAAAGAGTTGAGGTGTGAATTTTGCCTCAATTTTTTTTAAAGTTCAACCAAAAGAGTGGTACTGGAAGAACATATGCATCTTGCATTTGTTGGAGGGTGGAGGGAGTCAGAGAGCTGAGAGAGCCAGATCAGTTATAAAAGAAAAGAGAATATAAGCTATACTAACCTGTCTGTGATGAGAGCAACAGGCCTTCTTCTTCAGCCTCATTGTGGGAGATACCATTCATGGAGTTTTCGATTATACAGATGCCAGGAAAGATATATATATATATATATATATATATATATATATATATATATATATATATATATATATATATATATATACATGTATATATATGTATATGTATGTATATATATATATATATATATATATATATATATATATATATATATATATATATATAAATAAAATTATATATATATATATATATATATGTAGTGAAATCGTATCCGTACTGAACCCGGGTGGGGATGCTCGCTGCTCGCTGTCATTGTTGTCCCCACTAGGGGCGTGACTATAAGACCCGTTGCTGTGTCAGGGCTCCGAGACTTCTCCCTTGTGACATGTTACATCGGTAGCCTCGTTAATGGTACGCCTTTATAGAATATCTAGCTTGCTTGCATTGACTGATATGAATGGCTTTATGAGATGTCGCATCGTATGCTTATTGTGTATTTCTACTTACAGGAATGTTCTGATGATCTAAATGCAATTAAACCAAACCGTTGGACTAAAGTTGTGCGGACCTGAATGGTTTTCCACAACACTTAATTGCATTTAAGATCTGCTGACATGGCTGGCAACAAGACGTTGACGGTGTCCATTTTCAGCGCCGACCCACAAGCCACGGACGGAGGCTTGCAACTCAAGCACTGGCTCCGACAACTGGAGCATCTCTTTGATGAGCCTGAGACCGCTCCGACGCCTGCCGCGAAGCTGGCAATATTACACTCAAAAATCGACTACCGGGTCTACCACGCGGTCGCTCAATGCACGACGTATGATCTTACCATCGCGGAGCTCAAGCGGCTTTATATAAAAGAAAAAAGCCCTGTGTATGCGCGTTATTTGCTGCAGACGCGGCGGCAGCAGCCCAACGAGCCTATGGATCATTACGCCCAGGAGCTCCGGCAGCTCATGCTGGACAGCGCCAAAGAGCCACGGACTCCTGAGCAGGCTAAAGATGATCGACTTTTAGATGCCTTCATAGCAGGGGTCTCCTCCCAGGAACTACGTCTCAAACTCTTGGAGAAGACCGACCTGACCTTCGCTACGGCGGTTGAGCAAGCGACGGTGTATACCGAAGCGCGGATGCAATCGAACGCCTATGATCGCACGCGCCTTTTGGCGGGCACCTCACTACACGCCCGGCCGGAGAGTACCACTGACGAGGACGTGGATCCGCCTGCTGAACTCCGGGATGCTCCGGAGGATGACCCTACCCTGACAGCTGCCGTTACGACCAGCAGACCCAAGGCCTTGCGCGGGGCCGCATGTTTTTTTTGTGGAGGGCCTCGTCATGCCCGAGTCGTGTGTCCGGCACGTGACGCTATTTGCCATTTGTGCTCGCTAAAGGGACATTACGCGAAAGTGTGCAAGAAATCGGCACGCGGCTCGCGGCCCTTCGACTCGCGCAGCCGCGGTCGCGCAGGCGCGGCAACCTTGAACGGGCTTGTAGCAGAACCCACGAGCCCAGCGCCTTACCCGACTTCGAAGGGGAGGGCCCCTCTCCGCGGCCCGCTGGGCGCGCAGACAACCTTGACTGGCGCCACCGGACAGCCACCAACGTCTCATTCTCCATCGGGGACAAAGGCCGCGTCCTTGGCCAAACCTCGAGCCACGCAAGGGAAGAAACAGCTTTCGAATACTACGGAAGCCTTTTGTCAAAGCGACCAAACGAAAAAGGCGATTTCGAATACTACTACGGAAGCCTTTTGTCAAAGCGACCAAACGAAAAAGGCGATTTCGAATACTACGGAAGCCTTTTGTCAAAGCGACCAAACGAAAAAGGCGATTTCGGCTACAACGGAAGCCTTTATCTGCCAGGAGTGTCAAAAGGCGATGCCAAATACTACGGAGGCCTTTTCTCGTCGGATTTTGAATCGCGAATCACCGGAATGCTGGGGAAAGCCCTCTGATGACGATAATGGATTCCCCATGGTCAACGCAGACACCGGCCACGATCGCAAAACTGCTGCTGGTGTAGGATCCACCCGCGAGGCTGGTCCGATCCATTCGGGGGGCTCAGTCCCGCTCCCAGCTGCCTCGTCTGGCCTGGCTCAAGCCCTTATTCCCCTTATGGTTGAGGGCCATTGTGTTCAGGCCTTGGTGGACACCGGATCTACGGATAGTTTTATCGACCAGCGACTTGTGCTCAGGCATGGATGGCGGATCGGGCGGTCTACGAGACGGATCTTCATGGCTTCCCAGGGACTCCGGCTTAGCACAAAAGGGGAATGCCGATTGAAACTAGTGCTAAAGGGACGGGTTTTCCCTGATGTACACCTTATGGTTTTACCCGCATTATGTGCTGATATTCTGCTAGGACACGATTTTCTTAAGCTGCATGGACGTCTGGTAATGGAGTTCGGTGGGCCTGACACTCTTGTTGTGGGGGCGGACGACGCGCTAACGGTGTGCGCCCTAGCGCAAATGGACGTCCGTCCGCTTTCACTGTTCCCCAATCTAACCTCCGACTGTACCCCTGTCGCGGTAAAATCGAGACGCTACTCTCGCGCGGACATGCAATTCATTGCGGACGAAACGACTCAGCTCTTGAAAGACGGCATCATAGAACCTAGTAGGTCGCCGTGGCGTGCCCAGGTCTTAGTGGTGCGCAGTGAGGCCCATCGCAAACGCATGGTGATCGACTATTCCCAAACGATTAACCGCTTTACACAGCTGGATGCCTACCCCCTTCCGGGGATGGACGCGCTAGTGCAACAGGTGTCCCAGTATTCGGTCTATAGTACTCTCGATCTCCGTAGTGCGTACCACCAGATCCCTATCTCTAGGGCGGATCGTATCTATACCGCTTTCGAGTCGGGGCAGCGGTTGTACCAATTCACACGATTGCCCTTTGGGGTGACGAACGGGGTCGCTTGTTTCCAGAGGGCCATGGATGACCTCGTTGCGCGGGAGCACTTAACCGATGTTTTCGTCTACCTCGATAACCTTACGGTTTGTGGATATGACCAAGGGCACCATGACGCTAATCTGAAGCGCTTCCTTGAGGTCGCGCAACGGTATCACTTAACTATGAACGAGGATAAGTGCCGATACTCCCTACGCACCATAGATCTTCTGGGGTACACCGTGACCCATGGCTCTGTCTCTCCGGATAAGGAACGTCTGCGACCTTTGCTCGACATGGCCCCTCCCTGCGATCGGGCGTCCCTGAAACGCGCCCTTGGGCTGTTCGCCCATTACTCCAAATGGGTGCAAAATTTCTCCGCGAAACTTCGCCCCCTTGTGGCCTGCGACACTTTTCCCCTGAGTTCGGCCGCATTGACGGCCTTTGAAGGTCTTAAGACCGACATCGCCCGAGCCGCCGTAGCAACCATCGACGAGAGCGGCTCGTTCGTCCTCGAAAGTGACGCCTCGGATCAGGCCATCGCGGCGACCCTCTCCCAAGGGGGACGTCCCGTGGCTTTCTTTTCACGGACTCTTACCTCCGCTGAGCGGCGGCACTCGTCCGTTGAAAAGGAAGCGTATGCGATCGTCGAGTCTATTCGGCGATGGCGCCCGTACCTACTCGGGCGGAGCTTCCAAATCATCACGGACCAGCAAAGCGTTGCGTTCATGTACGACACCTTACACGCCCAGCGCATTAAGAACGAGAAAATCACTCGCTGGCGTATCGAACTCGCCGACTTCTGTTACACCATCAAATATCGCCCAGGGAAGGATAACCAGGCCGCCGATGCCTTATCGCGCCCCACTACATGTGCTGGTATCACCTCGTTGGAGGGCCTACGGGTGCTGCATGCTACTGCGGGCCATCCCGGCGTAACGCGTTTCGCTCATTTCGTGCGGAGTGGGAATCTCCCTTACTCGATTGACGATATCCGCCGTATCTGTCGCGACTGCGCTATCTGCGCGGAAATCAAACCGCGTTTCTATAACCCCCCTATGGGGACTCTGGTGAAGGCTACACGCCCGTGGGAACGCTTGGCGATGGATTTCAAGGGCCCTTTGCCGGTGTCGAGCGGCTCTCGCTGTCTGCTCACTATCGTTGATGAGTACTCACGATTCCCCTTTGCTTATATGTGCGCGGACATGACTGCTGCCACGGTGATGCGTTGCTTACAGAACTTGTTCTCAATGTTCGGTTACCCGGCCTATGTCCATACCGACCGGGGTGCAGTCTTCTTGTCTCAGGAGGTGCGCGGCTATCTGCTCCAAAACAACGTTGCGTCTAGTTACACCACGCCGTATAGACCCCAGGCTAATGGGCAGATCGAACGCTTCAACGGGATTATCTGGAGGGCCGTCATGCTCCATCTCCGGACCCACGGCCGGGGCCTCGATAAATGGGCTTGGTCGCTACCTGCGGCGTTGAACTCAATCCGGGCACTCCTGAGTACGGCAACTAACCAAACTCCCCACGAGCGTCTTTTCCACCACCCCAGGAGCTCGGGGTGTATACGGTCTTTGCAAAGTTGGCTCGCTGGGCCCGGGCCGGCCTACCTTAAACGGGCAGTTCGCGCGAGCAAGTACGACCCCCTTGTGGACAAAGTGCAGATTCTCCAGGCTAATCCTGAGCATGCTCGTGTGATGACGTCTGATGGTCGTGAGACTACTGTCTCCGTTCGTCATCTTGCCCCTTGCGGGGTCGACGACCTTAGTAGGGAATCGAACGAACCGGTCGAACCCATCTATGAGACTATGACCTCTCCCGACGCTCCCATCGCCGATAGTCCACCGACCCTCCCCCCGTCGAGACTGCCCGGGTCCGACGACTTGGCGTTACCCCCTTCATCACCCGACCCTGTTGACGCCTCTGACACCGGGGATACAGGGTTACGAGACCCCGTACCCGGGGAATTTCGAACGCGTGCTGGCAGAGAAATTCGCCGCCCGGCCCGCTACGGATGGGCCGACTGATACTCCGCGCCCATGCTGACGCTCACTCGCTTTTAGCCGCGCGGCCGTATAATTCTGACGGGGGGGTGAATGTAGTGAAATCGTATCCGTACTGAACCCGGGTGGGGATGCTCGCTGCTCGCTGTCATTGTTGTCCCCACTAGGGGCGTGACTATAAGACCCGTTGCTGTGTCAGGGCTCCGAGACTTCTCCCTTGTGACATGTTACATCGGTAGCCTCGTTAATGGTACGCCTTTATAGAATATCTAGCTTGCTTGCATTGACTGATATGAATGGCTTTATGAGATGTCGCATCGTATGCTTATTGTGTATTTCTACTTACAGGAATGTTCTGATGATCTAAATGCAATTAAACCAAACCGTTGGACTAAAGTTGTGCGGACCTGAATGGTTTTCCACAACAATATATATATATATATATATATATATATATATATATATATATATATATATTGTTGCGGATATGGGATTTGCATCCATCCATATCCGCTTGTAAATATACCCCTATTTCCTCAATACTTCCCAACTCTCCCCAATCCCCCATTCCCTAGTCCCATTTTCTGTAAACAACACTCTGTAGACCCGACCTCCCCCTATTTCCCCCATTAAATGTCGCATCCAGGTCCACCGCATCTCATGTAAGACAACTATAGGACATCTTGCTAGTTATTCTTAGTCTATGTCAGTTAAGGATTCGTTTCCATTAATTCTGACCCTTCGTTGCACCAGAATGTGATTGTATGGCACCGTTAGGAAGTTTAGGACCTCCCAATACCTCCCCGCAGCTCTTCCTCACAGTTCTCTTCAACAACAACAACAACAACAACAACAACGAGCGCAGGGAGTGCGCGTCCTCACTCCGGCTTGTTAGGAGTGGTGGGAGGACACCAGGCCTTCCCAACGAGCCGCCATCGGACATGTGCTCGACGGGGTTACCAAACAGGGGCTCCCTGTCGGCTCCTCATCAAGGGCGGAGCCCGGTAACCTCCGCACCCAATGGAAGCGGCGGACCGGCCCCAGTTGGGGCGGAACCAACCAGCCGAGGGCGTGTCACTCCCCGTGGAGCATGCGCAGTAGAGAGAGAGGTGACGACAGATGCGCGCCGAGCTTGGAGCAAGCAAGACCACCTCCGAGCGCTGTGAGACCTCCCTGCATCTTTGGACTGTGTTTATCCTGTCCCCGAGCCAAGGTGCACCTTGTGGCATCGACCTACCTGTCCATCCCTGCCATCAATCCCTGTGTAAGTCTACCTTGTCCGTTTGTCCATGGTCTGTCTGGGATAAGATAAGACTGTATTTAAGTGCCCATCTCTTCTGTGTCTTTACCTCACTCTGCCTTGTAATCTACCCCCTTTTCTCCACCACTGTAATTATACCCTCCTCCGGAGGTCTTGAGAACTGTACTGCATCGTTTCATCTTTCCCAGTCGTCGTGTCCTTTCTATCATTGATTTGGCATAGCGCGATTTGGCCAACGTCTGGGTGAATCGGGTGAGTCGGGAAGAAAGGGGGAACAACTGTTCGGCCGCGGTTACCTCCGCTCGGTAAATAACATCCAATCCGCGGTCCGTAACAATATATATATATATATATATATATATATATATATATATATATATATATATATATATATATTGTTACGGACCGCGGATAAGGATGTTGGTTTGCCGAGCGGATGGCACCGCGGCCGAACAGTTACCCTGACTAACCCGATTCCCGAACGTTGGCCGGATCGCGCCACAGGTATTCAATAGGGAAAAGACAAAGGCGACACGGATGTGAAGAAGAAGAAGAAGAAGAAGACAAAAAGGTTGGAAATACTACTAAATTTATTCTTACTATTTACACGCTCAAAGTAACCAAGGAGAAGGAAAGATAATACAATAATATACAGAAGATATTAGAGACACAGTGCAATGCTAGCTTACCTACAGTCTTAATTAACCCAGGACAGAACAAACAAAAGACAGACTCACGCGGGGAATGCTGATAGGACTGGCCGGAGGTGGATGGCTGGAGGGAGAGGAAGGTCCACGGGTACTGCAGCACGATCGGCGCGTTTTGCAGCCGCCGTTCCTTCGCGGCCCTGCTCATAAACTGCCGTCAAGGCCCCAAGCTGCTGTGGCTGAAGCTGCTGTGGCTGCTGCTGCTGTGGCTGCTGCTGCTGCTCTGTGGACGTCGCGTGCTTTCTCCAGGACTCATCTGAGGTGGGGGCGTCTCCTGCGGGTTATATATGCCACGCCCCTGAACCTTCGCGAAACTCCTTGATGTTTCTCTCCACACCCTCTCCAAGTCCAACCCCTTGTTCGTGGTTGGTTGAGTGGGGCTGACTCACTCCTCCCCTCTATGACGAGGTGGGGACACGCCTTTCTTCCCCGACCCGAGCACATGTTCAATGGTGGTTTTGGGGCGAAATCAACAACCCACAGCTGTAGTAAACCTGGCAAACTGCCCAGTGCAGTTGGCAATGGAGGCTTGGAGGGGATGTAGCTGGCAATTGAGGCTTGGCAATGGAAGTTTTGGGAGTGGGAATGGGGAATGAAGGGAATCTATCTTATTTCACTTGGTGCAATGGAGTGTCATCTTAATGGAAGACAAGGCCTTACCCTAATACACATAATAAAGATATAACTACCAACAAGGGGGGAAATCTATGATTGGCTAACGTGTATGCTTTATGGAATTAACTACGGGAACGCCCTTTGACCTTTATACAACACTGGAGTGAGGAGGGCGATATTTTACAACAATTTACTATACAATAAAAAAACACAATAATAAAAACACAATCCTCATATCCACAACACTGCACCCTCCTCCTCTTAGGCACGTCCCGGGCCTATAACTTTAACTTAGTGTGGCACGTAGGTGTAGTTCCCTCTACATTTAACCTGACCCTGAGTGCGACAGTTTTAAAACATAAATAAATATGTCCCGCTGCTCCATTGCACCCTACCTAACAGATTCACGCCCACAGCTAACCGAATTGCGGAATGGTCTTCAAACTATACATTTACGGTGGGGGCGCATTATTTACAATGACTCTACTTTTATTTACAAAACTAACCCAGGACCTGTGATTGTTCTTTTGGGGGGGAGAGACAGTCTGCTCTGCATCAATGCACCATGAAAGCACCCATAAACGCACCAACACACCCTCAAGCACCAATCGGTGCACAGTCATCACTGTTCATGAATAAAATAAACCGACAACCCCTATCCCTGCAGGTGGTCTCTTGCTCTTTGGCTCCCTCTGCTGGCTATTTGCTTTCTTCCAGATGTTGTCATTTTCTTTCATTTTCTTACTGGCGGCCTATTTGAACATAAAATGAAATGCACCCAACGTGTCCATTTTTATTTTCTTTATTTATGGCCCACAGGGCCGACTACGTGTGGTTCACCTGTGGGGCATCGGTGCCCTGTGGCCAAGGTCCGCCAGCAAGATTTCAGGCCTTCATGGCTGGTTCCAGCAGAGGGGCCATGCCCCAACCCATGGGGTCCCTCAGTGGTGCTCAGCCACAGACATGTGGTCCATAATGTGGTGCATCGATGCAGACAGCTGGTTCTGGGAGTTCCGGGCGCACAATGGCGGACTCACGCACGCTCCCCTCGGCGCCCAGTGGCGCACAGGTCCTCATGTGGGAGACAAAAGGGGGAAAAGACAGATGAGCGAGGGGCAAGGTCACAAGGGTACACATCAATAAGGCAATGCAAGGCGAAGTGCGTACGGAGAGCGAAGTGAGAAAGCTCGGCCCTACCGTACGTCACCCCCCCTGTCACCTACTCTACCCTTGCCCTTACCCCATATTTACAAAAATCTACACATTTACAAATTCGTCACCACTGTCACGTCTTCCCCATATTTATTCTATTCCAAATTCGTCACCACAATCCCTCTAGCCAAAATTTGCCATCACCCAATTCATCATCAATCCTCATAAGGAGGAAGAGATGGAACAACAAAGCACAATGTCACACCCACGTCATGATGCATCTCTCATTCCAAACATTTGCATCAAAAATAATGAAAACAACCTGGCATGGTGTGGAGGTACGTCATCCCAGGTGAGTGGATGCAGATGGTGCGAGGAGACTTCAATCCTAACTATCCTCTAAATGACTTTAACACACTTTACACTACCCGGGGTCTTTCCCTGCAAAACCATTGGCAATCTTACTCTATGTGGTTTTAAAAACCAATTCCCATTGACCAAACTGTGGTGCTTCTCAATTTGGGGTCTCACTCCCCCGATTCATCTCCCTGTGCCCTTGCACAATTTCTGGGCTGGGTCGTGCAGCTCTCCCAGCAGGTCTACCCACCTGCACACCTCCACCACTGTAGTTGCCTCCGAGCTTACCTGCTCCTTACCTAACCTATCTAACTGGGGAAGGCCCCTCCTGGCTCTGTCACCCCTCGGTGCCCTCTGGCACTGGGCTACCCGGGTCCGTCCTCCGGATCCTCGGGCCCCATCCACAACAACTCTACCGGCTCCCAGAGCCCACCTGCGGCCTCACCTGGCCGACATCCTCACAGTGGTGGAGTGCCCAAACCAACTACACACACTAACAGGCTACACGCCCAGCCATTTCAACAACACTAATGCACCCATACAAATACCATTCTTTCACCCGCACCACAGATGCCAATATCCAACCACAATTTACCTATACCCTCTACCTAACACTTACACTACCCTCCCCGGGTATTCACGATGGGGGTCCATCCTTCCCCCATTCACACCTTCGCACCATCCACTCCACTCCATAGTTTCCACCATACTCACTCCACGACCATCCATTCCAATACTCCATATATTCCACACTCCATGTATTCCACACTCCATGTATTTCACACAACCATTCTCCATACACCTGTTGTTGCACACCTGTGCAATCACACCTGGTGCCACCTGCACCCTCCTTCCTTCCTGGACCATTTGGTCAACACAACACACATCACCATCACTCCCTCATACACTGCTCCATCTACCTGTTCAGTTGCACACCTGTGCAATCACACCTGTTCCTTACACACTTTTCACAATACACTTCTGAATACACCTCCAACACTCATACGGCATCATCTAATCTACCTGTTGCCCTGCTAACTTAGTGCTCCCTGTCTTCCCTTTAAACTAAGCACATACCACGTCATTATCATCCACTCTAATCTACCTGCGTCCCCACTACAGGTATCATTGTCACTACCTAATGTTAACGTTACCTAAGGTCATCTTCTAGGTCCCTATCATTATATCCTAACCCTCCCGGGCTAGTTTTCACTGCCAAACCCCATAAGTCTAGTGCTCCTTTGCCCCTGCTGTGAGGGATGACAGAGTTGCCATCCCACCACATCGGGGACGTCCCACTATCAATTTTACTCGTCCAAATTCAACCAATCAAAAATTTGCCAATCATCTGCCAATCATTCTACCAATCATCAAATTTTGTTTTTCTAATTTCGGGGTCAAACACTATCCTCGTCATCAGTCTACTCACTAGTGCCTCTCGGTGCGCCAATTCACTTCTACAGCCCGGCTTCGCACGGCCGAGCAATGAATGCGGGTTGCTTGGTGCCGGCGGTTGGATACGTCCGGCATTCGGTGCAGGGAAGGACGCTTACCCGGGCCGAGATCCCACGCACCACCTCGGCACAGAGCCGTCCAATGGCCCGATCTCGACCTGCCGGAACGCCTCAACAAAAAGGGGTCGCCATGACGACCCTTCCTATCGGGCTGCCCACTCCGCCTAGTGGAGCACGGACGCGGCCGTTCCGAGCGAGGCCCAGCGTGGATCGCGTACGGCGGTTCTTTCGAAACCGCCGTGGTTCGGATCCCCGCTGGTCCTCGTGGCACGCGAAACCCGGCACGCACCGAGGGCCCGCTTCGGTTAAATGTCGTTCTAACCGCTAACCCGGTTACCGTCGATGCTTCACCTGCATGCTTACACCCCGCAGCTCGTTCCTTGCTCACACATCCAGCTGTCTCCATGCTATTTGTTATTGCACCTTCTCTTACACACCCAGGTACACTCCTTCCGCTCACAGACTTGGTCACACACCTGACCACTGCACACCTTTGCACACACTCGTCGTTCGCACACCTCACCAACACACATCTTCGCGCCCCCTTCTCGGTCACCTCCTCGGTGACAACCACAGGTGTGCTCTCACTTGCACACCCAACCATGTGCCTCACTACTAACTCAAGTGTGCATTCCCACACACGCTCTACCATTCCAGGTGTGCATCCTTCCATTCCAGGTGTACATCCTCTCTCACCTGCCACAACCAACTCACGCTCCGTGTCACTCTTACTACTCTCACCTCCACACTCGGTCGCGCATTCACCCTTACTTTTGACAGCGCACTCTGTACTCATGCACCCGTCCGTTACACACCTTTCTCGCGCACACTCTCCCGTTACACCCTCCGTAACTCTCACCACAGGTGTGCATTCTCCCTTACTCTTGACAGCGCACTCTTTCCTCATGCACCCGTCCGTTACACACCTTTCTCACGCATCCTCTTGCGCACACTCTCCCGCTACACCCTCCGTAACACTCACCACAGGTGTACACTCTTTCGTTACATCCTCTGTAACACTCCCCACTACGCGCTTCCATGTGCTCCCTCGCACACGCGCTACGACCGACTCACTCTCGACAGCACACTCACTCCTCGGCGTGCACTTTTTCCTCACACACCCCAGAGTCGGACATTCTCGCACACCTCCTCTGTCCATACACTCCGTACCTGTCGCACACTTCACCAACGGCCTCTCACGAACACCCGGATCCAAATCAACCCCCAAGCCGACTGAAGCTCCCCTACAATCATATGCATTTCCGAATATATCGCCACTCACCTTGGAACCTCGTCTCCGCACCTCCTTCGCCACCTGCAAACTCTTTATTTGGTCAGCGAGCACATCATCACGATTCGAGCACAGACCTTGTACCAATTCCATTACCTCCTCCTTTATTTCTCTCTTAGTTTCCCTTCGTCTCTTCTTAATTTCACTCACCCCTTCTTCCACCTTCTCTAATTTTTGCTTCACCTCTTTTATTTCCCGGTGCGTCTCCTCAATCTCGTCCTCTAACGCCACCTTGACCGTTTCTATGTGCGTCCTCATCTCCCGGTCCTTTGTCTCCATTACTTCTGTCACCTCGTCCAACCTCGTTGTCAGTCCCTCACGTACCATCTGACATTGCCTCTGTGTCGCTATTAATTCATTTTTAATGTCTTTTTGTGTCGCTTTTAACCCCCCGATTATTGCAGTGTTCTTTTCCACTTGGTCCATGAGTTCCTTTTGTCCCACTGTCAGCTGTTCTACTCCCCTCGTCAGACCCTCTATTCCCCCCTGTAACCTAGCCGTATTATTCCTCACCTCTTTCTCCATACGCTTTTCACCTCGCTTTACCTCCTCGCGTACCCCCGAGACCTCGCTTACACCTCGTCATATCTCCTCCTTCACCTCCTCCATCTCCTCCATCTCCTTAGTAGATGCCACCCTCATCTGTCCCAATTCATCCCTCTGAGCATCCAATTTACCTTCTAACCTGATTTTCACCTCCTCTATCTGGTTCCCCATCCGTTTGATTTCCCGGGCGGATTGCTCCCCTACTTCCCGCAATTTGCCTTCCATCCTATCTTCTAGCCCCCTTAACCCATTTTTCACCCCCTCTATCTGATTCTCCTGGGCAGCCATTCTATTTTCCACCCCCGTTAACCCATGTTTCACCCCTTCTATCCCATTGTCTAACCCCTCAAATTTCTTGTCTAACCCCTCAAATTTCTTGTCTAACCCCTCAAATTTCTTGTCTAACCCCTCACCGGTACCCCTTGCTTCATCCCTCATTGCCCCCATTTGGCCCTCTAATCGCTCACTATCAGCCTTCGCTTCGTCCCTTATTCGCTCACTATCAGCCCTCGCTCCGTCCCTCATTGCCCCCATTTGGCCCTCTAATCGCTCACTATCAGCCCTCGCTTCGTCCCTCATTGCCCCCATTTGATCTCCCAGCCCCCTGTTCTCTTCCATGAGGGCCCGCATTTGCAGCATGAATAGGCCCCAATCCATCGGCGGCGCTGCTACGGTCGCGGGCGCGGTCGCCATAGCCATGTTCGAGGCGCCATTTTGCGCGCCCGTAACCTCGTGCGCGAGAGCGCCATTTTGCGCGCCTGAAACCTCCTTAACCACCTCCTCATTGCACTCCTCCATTTCTTCCCTCTGATCCTGGGTTACCCCTAACCCCTCCTCTAGTTCCCCCAACGGCATCCGATCGCCTTGACTAGCCATGGCGCGATTTCAAAATTCAGGTTTTTCTTTAAAACAAATTTCAGCAGCTTGTAATTTTGAGCGCGTTAAGCGCGCTTCGGGTCCGACCCCGCTCCCGACACCAATTGTTACGGACCGCGGATAAGGATGTTGGTTTGCCGAGCGGATGGCACCGCGGCCGAACAGTTACCCCGACTAACCCGATTCCCGAACGTTGGCCGGATCGCGCCACAGGTATTCAATAGGGAAAAGACAAAGGCGACACGGATGTGAAGAAGAAGAAGAAGAAGAAGACAAAAAGGTTGGAAATACTACTAAATTTATTCTTACTATTTACACGCTCAAAGTAACCAAGGAGAAGGAAAGATAATAAAATAATATACAGAAGATATTAGAGACACAGTGCAATGCTAGCTTACCTACAGTCTTAATTAACCCAGGACAGAACAAACAAAAGACAGACTCACGCGGGGAATGATGATAGGACTGGCCGGGAGGTGGATGGCTGGAGGGAGAGGAAGGTCCACGGGTACTGCAGCACGATCGGCGCGTTTTGCAGCCGCCGTTCCTTCGCGGCCCTGCTCATAAACTGCCGTCAAGGCCCCAAGCTGCTGTGGCTGCTGCTGCTGTGGCTGCTGCTGCTGCTGCTGAACCTGCCGCTGTTGCTGCTGTGGCTGCTGCTGCTGCTCTGTGGACGTTGCGTGCTTTCTCCAGGACTCATCTGAGGTGGGGGCGTCTCCTGCGGGTTATATATGCCACGCCCCTGAACCTTCGCGAACCTCCTTGATGTTTCTCTCCACACCCTCTCCAAGTCCAACCCCTTGTTCGTGGTTGGTTGAGTGAGCCTGACTCACTCCTCCCCTCTATGACGAGGTGGGGACACGCCTTTCTTCCCCGACCTGAGCACATGTTCAATGGTGGTTTTGGGGCGAAATCAACAACCCACAGCTGTAGCAAACCTGGCAAACTGCCCAGTGCAGGTGGCAATGGAGGCTTGGAGGGGATGTAGCTGGCAATTGAGGCTTGGCAATGGAAGTTTTGGGAGTGGGAATGGGGAATGAAGGGAATCTATCTTATTTCACTTGGTGCAATGGAGTGTCATCTTAATGGAAGACAAGGCCTTACCCTAATACACATAATAAAGATATAACTACCAACAAGGGGGGAAATCTATGATTGGCTAACGTGTATGCTTTATGGAATTAACTACGGGAACGCCCTTTGACCTTTATACAACACTGGAGTGAGGAGGGCGATATTTTACAACAATTTACTATACAATAAAAAAACACAATAATAAAAACACAATCCTCATATCGACAACAATATATATATATATATATATATATATATATATATATATATATATATACATATATATATATATATATATATATATATATATATATATATATATATATATATATATATACATACATATATATATATATATATATATATATATATATATATATATATATATACATATATATATATATATATATATATATATATATATATATACATATATATATATATATATATATATATATATATATATATATATATGATGCTGGGTTTCCAATACATAGGGGAGAGCAGTATTCCATTGAAGTATGAAGAAAGGTCTTGCAAGCTATAATATTGATTTTTCAAGGAATTATTTGGAATGACGGAGGATGCAACTGGCTTTTAAGGCTGGCTCTGTGACGTGCTTTTCCCAGGGGAGGTCATGGTTGATGGTGAGGCCTATCACTTTGAGAGATTGGAGTATCAAGGTTTTAGAAAATATATAGAAGTTTGAAAAGGTCAAAGAAGTTCAAGAGGTACTTGGCACCATACTCATGCAGCCCTGTGTTTGTCTCCTGGCAAAATAAGATACAGCTAAAACTGATGTCTGATGCAACGTGCAGTGCTATCAGGATGGGCCTCATTGTGGAACTTGTCCAATTTCAGAGAGGACATTAAGCCAGCTGTCAGGCCCAACTATTCTGCCATGTGAATGTTGTGACATAAATCATTTATATTGGAATTTTACCATTTCCAGTAAATACAATACAATACAATTCAATTACAATACAATACAATTCCATGCCAACATTCCAATACAATACAATTCCAATACAATTCCATGGTTCAATACAATTCCAACCCTGGCAGTCATACCAATGATTGTAATAATGGTCCATTGGTCCATGCTGCTAGCTTGATTGATGCTCAGCATTTAAAACGATAGTGCACAGACAAACAACCATAAGTTGGCAACTTGCACCACTTTAATGGGCCTAACGGCTCCTCTTGCGACAAAGTTCCTTGTGACAGAACATATTACAATGGGAGTTTCGCCATCTAGAGGCCAGTAGTCTCTTGTTTTATTATGACTGCGGTTTCTGCTATCCATCTCTCTTCAGCTGCATATTGTACCTACTGTGCTGACTTCTTTTATAAATGTTTACTTTTCTCTGTCGCTTTCATCAATCTTTGGCCACTAAACTCACATGTTCATTGTTATCTCCATTTGCAGGTTTCTGAAGGCAGAACGGCGTCCTCCCAGGACTGGAAGTATCGACCTTCATTTTGATAAAGGATCACGTTTCATGGACCAGGTTGTGAAGTTTTGTTGTTCTCATATTTTTGTACTGAGGGTTCTTTTCAGGATCATCACTGAACCCCGGAAAGCCTCCAATTGTAGTTCATTTGTGGTATTATTCTGCAGGATATTTTAAAAAGATCTCAGTAATGTTCTCCTTTATCATTCCCATTGCTACAACTATCGATGGCACAATGTCGGCGCTCTTCAATTTCCAGGTTATTTTGCTTCGTTTTTCAGAATCTGGTACTTGGTCATTTTTCTAATTTCCTTATTATTCAGACCAAAGTCATTGGGTACTGACACCTCTTTTCAAGTTTTTTCCGTTTTGTATCTAAGTACGATATCCAGTTGCAATGGTCATGTCATACATGAGCACTACAATGTCCTTGTTTTCAACTATTGCCTTTGGTTTGTGCTTCCATGATTTTTCTGAGACCTGGATATTAAAGAATATTGCAAATGTGCAAGTTCATTACTCTGTATACTTTGATGTGCCTTTGTGTGTACAGCTGTTTGACATGAGTTTTTACTTCTCAAGATAAGGTGATTGGTGCTTTTCTCTTCTTAGTCACTTTCATCAAATTTTGGCCATTAACCTTCCATCCTTGTACTTTGTGGGGAGAGCATTGCATCAATGAGCATGCCTTCCCTTGGAGAGGACATTAAGCTGGCTGTCTCTTATGCTCACATTTGCTGGTGGACATTAAAGACCCCAAGGTACCTTTTGAAAAATGGAAAGATTGTATAGTAGCCAATCGAGATGGTATTCTGGCTAAATTTAGAATGTGTGCCTTTACCAAAAAGGCACTGCATGCAAGGCATTGGCACATTTCAGTAAGAATGTAACCAGGAGACTGAATTAAATGTGTGGGAGAACATGCCCTCATACTACGATATGACATCACAACAATGCAAGACATCACAACGTTGCAAGTCATTTGCATATGAGAACATGAGTTCATAAAATGTTTGTTTTTTGCCGACATACTTGTGATTGTTTCGTCTGTTAATACTGTAGTGATGGGGCGATTAGAAATTTTGACTGCAACTGATTAGTTAAAAAATTTTTGGCCAATTAGGATTATAAAGTGATAAATAATGACTTAATTGAGCACGTCTGGATATGAAGTGGATTCACAAATCTAAATATAACTGGATCATTGGTTTGCTGAAAACGCTGAAGTCACCCGCTGCGATGTTTGTAGTCACCACACCATAAAAAGCCCGATAAAAATTTAAACTCACACTTTATTTAAAAACATGCTCTTGGTACTCACCACACCATGAAAAGCCCTATAAAATTAAAACTCACACTTTATTTAAAAACATGCTCTTGGTACTCACCACACCATGAAAGGCCCTATAAAATTAAAACTCACACTTTATTTAAAAACATGCTCTTGGTAGTCACCACAACATAAAAAGCCCTATAAAAATTAAAACTCACACTTTATTTAAAAACATGCTCTTGGTAGTCACCACACCATAAAAGCCCTATAAAAATTAAAACTCACACTTTATTTAAAAACATGCTCTTGGTAGTCACCACACCACAAAAAGCCCTTTTAAAATTAAAACTCACACTTTATCTGAAAACAAAAAGCTCTTGGTCGTCAACACACCATAAAAATCCCTATAAAAATTAAAACTCACTTTGTTTAAAAAACATGCTCATGGTAGTCACCACACCATAAAAAGCCTATAAAAATTAACTCCCTTTATTTACCAACCTGCTGTTCAGTGATATTTTTTTCGACTTTGCTAATTCATGCAACTTTCGGTCGTTTGGGCCGTAGAGCAGCAACGAAGGGTGGAAATGCGAATGGTTCGATGGATATGCGGAGTATCATTGAGAGAGAGGAAGACAAATGATGAATTGCGAAAGATGATGGGAATAGAGCCTGTGATGGATGCTGTGAAGAGGAACAGGTTGAGATGGTTGGTCATGTGTTGAGGAAGGATGAAAGTGACTGGTTGAGAAGAGTGATGGAAATGAATGTAGAAGGAAGTAGAGGACGGGGAAGACCGAGAAAGACTTGGCTAAAGATGGTGGAAGAAGAAATGCGGGCAAGAGGTTAACAAGGGGAGATGCAGAAAATAGGGCAAAATGGAGAAGATTGTCATGGGGACGCAAGGCTAACCCCTGCACTTGCAGGGAAAATGGCCTTTAAAATGCATGTTGTTGTTGTTTTCGGTCGTTTGAGAGTCCCAATATGGCGGTGGTGTGGCCTCATCAGCAAACACTCTCATCGGCTGTAGTTCCTCCATATCATGGAGCTGTGAGTGGATACCATGTCGATCTGTCATCTGTGCTCTGCCCGCGATTGACGTTATTGAGTGTCTGCGATTCAATACATTTTAAATCCCTTCCCTAATCGATTGGTATATCAAATCAAGTAGCACAGCAACCTGTCATTTTTAAACGAATGATGAGCTACCATATTCTTGTGTGATAAGCGATTGATCGCAGGGGCGGGTGCAGGGGGTGCGCACCCCCCCTCGATCCAGGATGAGGGTGCAGGCGTTGCGAATCTGCTGAACTTTTGGACCAGGGAAGAACACAAGGAACTGCAGAAACTTCCAAGAACCCACGAAGAACGCACGAAACGTTCGCACGAAATCAAGAACGCACGAAACGTTCTTCCAAGAACGCACGCGAGACAGGATCTCGCGAGATCTTGGAGACGGCGGCAGCGATTCTCGAAGCTCCACACGGTCTCCACGTTTTCAAAGTTAAGTCTGTTCACAATTGTATTTTGTCGAAACTGTATTTATCGTTCGGTGTGTGAAGTTATAGGGTGCCCCTTGGAAGTTTCTCGGTGTTTATCTTTCATAAATTAATCGTCTGTTTGCCGCGTCGCGAGCAAGGCCTTTGCCGCGTCGCGAGCGATTTGAAATCAAAGTTAAGTAATTGTGCCCATTTGTATTTTCGTTATAACTGTATTTATTTTATGGTGTGTACGTACGTATATTGTGTCCCGAGGAAGATTTTCGGTGCAAATCTTTCATACCTGTATTGAAAATCGTGTTAATTCGTGTCGTGTCTTGAGGCCTTGTACAGTGTACACTGTACAACCTTGAGGCTTTGTTTTTCTCTCAGCGGTCCGTCGTTTGTGATCCAATAACTTTCGTTCTCTGTTTTCCCAGACTTTTCACCCCATAGCCTACTTCCTTGTGTAAATCTGAACTAAAAAAAAACAAAAAAAAAAACATTTCCTTCTCTGCTCTCATTCGTTTATTCATTCTTATTCGTTCGTTCGTTCTTCGACCACGTGTTTCTCCCCCATTTCCCCAGATAGTTTTCACTGTTATTAACCTTCAATGTTTACACTTTCCCCTCAAGTTATGTATTCCGTCATATATTATAACACCCTTTTCTTCTTCTTCTTTAAAAGGCTGCTTTCGACTTGCTCACCAAATCTATTCATCCCCAAAAAAAATTCCATCTCTTATAGTGCCTTTTTTCTACATTCCCTAAACTCTCCTGAACTCCATCCTCCATCCAGCGTCCTTAAACGTATTTTTGACTCGAAGGTCACAAGAAACTCATTTTGCAATAAATGTTCGTTTCCCATTAATCGTACACTTTCTAAAATCAAATCTCACCCCTCCCCTCCAAATCTTCCCCATAACCCCTCCCCTCCAAATCTTCCCCATCACCCATCCCTTTCAAATCTTCCCCCTTACCCCTCCCCTCCTAATCCTCCCCATCACCCATCCCTTTCAAATCTCCCCCCTTGCCCCCTCCCTCCTAAACTACCCCCTCACCCCTCCCCTCCAAGACTCCCCCTCGCCCCTCACCTCCTAGACTCCTCCCTCACCCCTCCCCTCCAAATCTCCCCCATATCCCATCCCTTTCAAATCCCTCCCCTTGTCCCTTCCCTCCCAAACTCCCCCCTCGCCCCTCCCCTTCAAATCTCCCCATCCTCATTTCTTCTCAATTTCCCCCCTCTCACTCCCCCTCCTCAAAGCGTCCTCCCCGCTTCTTCCCCCTTCCAACTCTCACCTCCATCTCCCCCAACCTGCCTCGCTCTTCCCCCTCCTCAAATAACACCTCATTGTGCCTCACCCAATCACCATCAAACCTTTTGTCCGCCCCATCCTTCCCTTTCTCCGAGCTATTCTGAAATCTCGGACACACCTTCAACAGCACTTCCTACTTCTTCCACCTCTTCCACATCTTACCCTGCCCCTCCTCCCCCCTGTTCTGTATCCGATGCTCCCCCTTCCTCTTCATTAACGGTATGGACCTCAAACATCCGGGGCCTTCATTCAAACTTAACTGATCTCTCCATACAGGTTGCTTCTGTCAAACCAGACGTGATCTGCTCAACAGAAACTTTCCTCCTTCATGATGTCTCTGATTCCTTAGTATCTCTCCCGGGTTACTCCCTCCTCCGGTATGATAGACCTGAGCCTCGTCCTGGAGGTGGGGTTGCTATCTTTATCAAAAACTCTCTTCCTCACTCGCCCTGCACTGTACTCTCTCCACCTCACCCCCAGGAATACCTCTGGCTATGGCTTCCCCTTCGCTCCCACCTCTTGTTCATATGTGTGTTGTACCGTCCACCAAACAGTGATGACTCCATCTACATCTCGCTGTCTGATAATATGGACCAACTTCTATCTACTCATCCCAACTCTCTCTTCCTCATATGTGGTGATTTCAACTGTCATCATGCCAGTTGGCTGGGTGTGGCTACCTCCCTTACCAGCCATGGCTCCTCAGCAAAGGACTTCTGCGACTCACTGGGACTGACACAATCTGTCAATTTCCTGACCCGGATCTCAGTCAACGGAGCATCTTCTCTTCTGGACTTGGTTATGACTAACTTCCCTGAAAATGTCTGCTGCTCTTCTTCTGCACCAATCGGATCATCTGATCATGTCCTTGTTAAAGTGGACATCTCTCTGACCATTCTCAGGGAGCCTGCTCAGCGTCGACGAGTCTGGCATTTCACTCAGGCAAACTGGCACGGTCTTCAAGCAGCCATCAATCATCTGGACTGGTCTCCCATCTCTACCACCTCTGACATCAACTCATCCTGGGAATTCTTCCAAAGTAAATTGCTCTCCCTCATGCACAGATTTATCCCATCTCGTCTTCAGTTGTCATACCCTTCCTCCCGTCCGTGGTACATGGAATCTTGTGATGAGGCTGTTGCCCAGAAACAACTTGCCTTAGTCTCCTGGAAAGCAAATCCAACGGAAGTAAATCTCATTTCCTTTCACAAAGCCCGAAACAAGTGTGTGTCCACCCTCAGGAGAGCCAGGAAACAATATCTCTCCGTTCTCAAGACCGAACTCTCTTATCTGTCTCCCTCTTCCAAATCCTGGTGGCGTCTGGTCAAATCCGTTTCTGGTGTTTGTTCCCCCTCCATCCCCTCCCTTACCTCAAACGGCTACACAGCTGACTCCGCACGTGAAAAAGCTGAATGCCTCAACTCTGTGTTTGCCTCTAAATCTTGTGTCCCAAACCCATCCCTCTCTGTACCCACCATACCCAGTCGTACCCAGCTGCTCCTGGACTCCGTGGCCTTTCCTCCTGACAAGGTGGAAAAGTTTCTGTCAACCCTCGACTCTGATTCTGCAACTGGACCCGACGGCATCAGCCCACGGGTCCTAAAATCCTGCTCTGCCGCTCTCTCTCACCCTCTCTCTGTTCTCTTCACCCTCTCTTTTGCTCAAGGTCAACTGCCATCTGCTTGGAAATCAGCCAACATCACCGCTTTGCACAAAAAAGGTGCAAAAACAGATCCGAGCAACTACAGACCATTCAGCCTTCTCCCAATTATCAGCAAAGTCATGGAATCCATCATTGGTTCGGATATGAAATCTTTCCTCTTCTCCAATGGCTTGATCTCTGAGCATCAATTTGGTTTCAGACCAGGTCACTCTACTCTGGACATGCTGCTTCTGCTGTCTCAACAATGGATGGAGGTCCTCAATGCCAAACAGGAAATTAGGGCTGTCTCCCTCGACATATCACGTGCCTTCGATACGGTCTGGCACCCCGCTCTGCTCACCAAACTCTCCTCCTTTGGTATCCATGGAAATCTCCATGCATGGCTGGCTGACTTCCTCTCTAGTCATCGTCAACGTGTGGCCCTGAATGGGGTTCTCTCATCTCCTCATCCTGTTCAGGCTGGAGTTCCCCAAGGCAGTGTTCTGGGCCCTATGCTTTTTCTGGTCTTCATCAATGATCTCTCTGACTCTCTTGAAAATCCTCTCTATCTCTTTGCTGATGACTCCACTCTCTGCCGCTCCATTCCTCTTCCCTCAGATCGGCAGTCTGCAGCCTCCTCTCTCTCTGAAGACTTGGCCAAAACCACAGACTGGTCAAACAAGTGGAACATGTCTTTCAATCCTGACAAATCTCACACTCTTACTATGTCTCTCCGAAAAGATCGACTGGACAACCCTCCCATCTACTTTCTCAACAATCCTCTCCAAGAAGTTCTGTCGCTCAAGCTTTTGGGTCTCACTATCTGCCATGATCTTTCTTGGGAAAACCACATTTCCAAGCTGGCCTCCAAAGCCAGTCGCCGACTGGGCATCCTCAGTCGTGCGAAGTCCTTCCTCGGCACACCTGAGCTCCTCACCACATACAAGGCTTTCATCCGCAGCTCAATGGAATACTGTTCTCCCCTATGGGCCGGTGCTCCTGCCTCACACCTAGCTCGGCTTCACGCTGTTGAAACCAAAGCTTTCAGAATTATTGGAATCTCCCGCGATGAAGCTATCTCTGAGGGCCTTTCACTCACTCACCGCAGGCAGGTAGGTGGTCTTTCTGTCTTCTACCGACTCCTTTCCGGCCTTGCTCCCCCAGCTCTCTCTGTGCTCTGTCCCCCAAATATTCCTACAGGTCGCACAAGATCTGCCAGCAACCCTCTGATGGTTAAACTGCCGAAATCTCGGCTCTCTGCTCACCTTCACTCTTTCATTCCTCTTTTCTCCCGCCTCTGGAACAAACTCCCTCACTCCCTTCAATCCCACTCCTCCCTCCAGGTCTTTAAAACAGCTGTTCACCACCATCTCTTATCTTCCCCCATCCAAAACCTTGATCTTTTCTACCCCCGCTAATTCACCCCAGATCCACCTTGTTTGAAATTCCAACTTCTTTCCTGGAAGTCCTGGCCGTGTCCATATGTTTTATACCTCTCCCACCCCCCCCCTTCCCATGCCCCTCCCCAAAGCCCTCGCCCTCTCTCAGATCTCTCGATGTCTCCATGTCTTTCGGTCCCTGCTCTCAAATGTTGTTTTTGTGTCCTTCCCCCTCTCTCCCCATCTTGTCTACCGCTCCCAATGTTATATGTTTTTGTGTCGGTTTGTCTTTCTGTGTGATTAATGTTCGCCCTTTCACGAGCCTCGATCTTGTATACAAAAAAAAAAAAAAAAAAAAAAAACGTGCCCAGTGTGCCCATTGGTTAATCTGCCACTGGGGATGAGGTTAGTATGAGTAGAAAAAGCAGGTTTAGTAAAATTACAAAGTTTAATGTATACAAATGCAACAATAACCACAATTCTCTCCCTGCTCTCCATCTCCAAAATGTGGTTTCCTGCACCGACACAAGTGCGAAAAGTGGTTTGTCAACACTAACACAAGTGCAAAAAGTGGTTTCCTACACCGACAAAAGTGCGAAAAGTGGTTTTTCAACACTAACACAAGTGCGAAAAGTGCTTTTTCCACACTGACACAAGTGCAAAAAGTGGTTTTTCAACACCAACACAAGTGCGAAAAGTGGTTTTTCAACACGAACACAAGTGCGAAAAGTGGTTTTTCAACACTAACACAAGTGCAAAAATTGGTTTCCTCCACCAACACAAGTGCGAAAAGTGGTTTTTCAACACTAACACAAGTGCGAAAAGTGGTTTCCTACACCAACACAAGTACGAAAAGTGGTTTTTCAACACTAACACAAGTGCGAAAAGTGGTTTTTCAACACTATCACAAGTGCAAAAAGTGTTTTTTCAACACTAATACAAGTGCAAAAGTGGTTTCCTGCACCAACACAAGTGCGAAAAGTGGTTTTTCAACACTAACACAAGTGCGAAAAGTGGTTTTTCAACACTAACACAAGTGCGAAAAGTGGTTTTTCCACACTAATACAAGAGCAAAAGTGGTTTCCTGCACCAACACAAGTGCGAAAAGTGGTTTTTCAACACTAACACAAGTGTGAAAAGTGGTTTTTCAACACTATCACAAGTGCAAAAAGTGTTTTTTCCACACTAATACAAGTGCAAAAGTGGTTTCCTGCACCAACACAAGTGCGAAAAGTGGTTTTTCAACACTAACACAAGTGCGAAAAGTGGTTTTTCAACACTAACACAAGTGCGAAAAGTGGTTTTTCCACACTAATACAAGTGCAAAAGTGGTTTCCTGCACCAACACAAGTGCGAAAAGTGGTTTTTCAACACTAACACAAGTGCGAAAAGTGGTTTTTCAACACTAACACAAGTGCGAAAAGTGTTTTTTCCACACTAATACAAGTGCAAAAGTGGTTTCCTGCACCAACACAAGTGCGAAAAGTGGTTTTTCAACACTAACACAAGTGCGAAAAGTGGTTTTTCAACACTAACACAAGTGCGAAAAGTGGTTTTTCAACACTAACACAAGTGCGAAAAGTCGTTTTTCAACACTAACACAAGTGCAAAAAGTGTTTTTTCCACACTAATTCAAGAGCAAAAGTGGTTTCCTGCACCAACACAAGTGCGAAAAGTGGTTTTTCAACACTAACACAAGTGCGAAAAGTGGTTTTTCAACACTAACACAAGTGCAAAAAGTGTTTTTTCCACACTAATACAAGTGCAAAAGTGGTTTCCTGCACCAACACAAGTGCGAAAAGTGGTTTTTCAACACTAACACAAGTGCGGAAAGTGGTTTTTCAACACTAACACAAGTGCGAAAAGTGGTTTTTCAACACTATCACAAGTGCAATAAAGTGTTTTTTCCACACTAATACAAGTGCAAAAGTGGTTTCCTGCACCAACACAAGTGCGAAAAGTGGTTTTTCAACACTAACACAAGTGCGAAAAGTGGTTTTTCAACACTAACACAAGTGCGAAAAGTGGTTTTTCCACATTAATACAAGTGCAAAAGTGGTTTCCTGCACCAACACAAGTGTGAAAAGTGGTTTTTCAACACTAACACAAGTGTGAAAAGTGGTTTTTCAACACTAACACATGTGCGAAAAGTGGTTTTTCAACACAAACACAAGTGCAGAAAGTGTTTTTTCCACACTAATACAAGTGCAAAAGTGGTTTCCTGCACCAACACAAGTGCGAAAAGTGGTTTTTCAACACTAACACAAGTGCGAAAAGTGGTTTTTCAACACTAACACAAGTGCGAAAAGTGGTTTTTCCACACTAATACAAGTGCAAAAGTGGTTTCCTGCACCAACACAAGTGTGAAAAGTGGTTTTTCAACACTAACACAAGTGCGAAAAGTGGTTTTTCAACACTAACACATGTGCGAAAAGTGGTTTTTCAACACAAACACAAGTGCAAAAAGTGTTTTTTCCACACTAACACAAGTGCAAAAGTGGTTTCCTGCACCAACACAAGTGCGAAAAGTGGTTTTTCAACACTAACACAAGTGCGGAAAGTGGTTTTTCAACACTAACACAAGTGCGAAAAGTGGTTTTTCAACACTATCACAAGTGCAAAAAGTGTTTTTTCCACACTAATACAAGTGCAAAAGTGGTTTCCTGCACCAACACAAGTGCGAAAAGTGGTTTTTCAACACTAACACAAGTGCGAAAAGTGGTTTTTCCACACTAATATAAGTGCAAAAGTGGTTTCCTGCACCAACACAAGTGCGAAAAGTGGTTTTTCAACACTAACACAAGTGCGAAAAGTGGTTTTCAACACTAACACAAGTGCGAAAAGTGGTTTTTCAACACTAACACAAGTGCGAAAAGTGGTTTTTCAACACTAACACAAGTGCGAAAAGTGGTTTTTCCACACTAATACAAGTGCAAAAGTGGTTTCCTGCACCAACACAAGTGCGAAAAGTGGTTTTTCAACACTAACACAAGTGCGAAAAGTGGTTTTTCAACACTATCACAAGTGCAAAAAGTGTTTTTTCCACACTAATACAAGTGCAAAAGTGGTTTCCTGCACCAACACAAGTGCGAAAAGTGGTTTTTCAACACTAACACAAGTGCGAAAAGTGGTTTTTCAACACTAACACAAGTGCGAAAAGTGGTTTTGCCACACTAATACAAGTGCGAAAGTGGTTTCCTGCACCAATACAAGTGCGAAAAGTCGTTTTTCAACACCAACACAAGTGCGAAAAGTGGTTTTTCAACACTATCACAAGTGCAAAAAGTGTTTTTTCCACACTAATACAAGTGCAAAAGTGGTTTCCTGCACCAACACAAGTGCGAAAAGTGGTTTTTCAACACTAACTCAAGTGCGAAAAGTGGTTTTTCAACACTAACACAAGTGCGAAAAGTGGTTTTTCCACACTAATACAAGTGCAAAAGTGATTTCCTGCACCAACACAAGTGCGAAAAGTGGTTTTTCAACACTAACACAAGTGCGAAAAGTGGTTTTTCAACACTAACACAAGTGCGAAAAGTGGTTTTTCAACACTATCACAAGTGTAAAAAGTGTTTTTTCCACACTAATACAAGAGCAAAAGTGGTTTCCTGCACCAACACAAGTGCGAAAAGTGGTTTTTCAACACTAACACAAGTGCGAAAAGTGGTTTTTCAACACTAACACAAGTGCGAAAACTGTTTTTTCCACACTAATACAAGTGCAAAAGTGGTTTCCTGCACCAACACAAGTGTGAAAAGTGGTTTTTCAACACTAACACAAGTGCAAAAAGTGGTTTTCAACACTAACACAAGTGCAAAAAGTGTTTTTTCCACACTAATACAAGTGCAAAAGTGGTTTCCTGCACCAACACAAGTGCGAAAAGTGGTTTTTCAACACTAACACAAGTGCGAAAAGTGGTTTTTCAACACTAACACAAGTGCGAAAAGTGGTTTTACCACACTAATACAAGTGCAAAAGTGGTTTCCTGCACCAACACAAGTGCGAAAAGTGGTTTTTCAACACTAACACAAGTGCGAAAAGTGGTTTTCAACACTAACACAAGTGCGAAAAGTGGTTTTTCAACACTAACACAAGTGCGAAAAGTGGTTTTTCAACACTAACACAAGTGCGAAAAGTGGTTTTTCAACACTAACACAAGTGCAAAAAGTGGTTTTTCCACACTAATACAAGTGCAAAAGTGGTTTCCTGCACCAACACAAGTGCGAAAAGTGGTTTTTCAACACTAACACAAGTGCGAAAAGTGGTTTTTCAACACTAACACAAGTGCAAAAAGTGTTTTTTCCACACTAATACAAGTGCAAAAGTGGTTTCCTGCACCAACACAAGTGCGAAAAGTTGTTTTTCAACACTAACACAAGTGCGAAAAGTGGTTTTTCAACACTATCACAAGTGCAAAAAGTGTTTTTCCCACACTAATACAAGTGCGAAAAGTGGTTTTTCAACACTAACACAAGTGCGAAAAGTGGTTTTGCCACACTAATACAAGTGCGAAAGTGGTTTCCTGCACCAATACAAGTGCGAAAAGTGGTTTTTCAACACTAACACAAGTGCGAAAAGTGGTTTTTCAACACTATCACAAGTGCAAAAAGTGTTTTTTCCACAGTAATACAAGTGCAAAAGTGGTTTCCTGCACCAACAAAAGTGCGAAAAGTGGTTTTTCAACACTAACTCAAGTGCGAAAAGTGGTTTTTCAACACTAACACAAGTGCGAAAAGTGGTTTTTCCACACTAATACAAGTGCAAAAGTGATTTCCTGCACCAACACAAGTGCGAAAAGTGGTTTTTCAACACTAACGCAAGTGCGAAAAGTGGTTTTTGAACACTAACACAAGTGCGAAAAGTGGTTTTTCAACACTATCACAAGTGTAAAAAGTGTTTTTACCACACTAATACAGGAGCAAAAGTGGTTTCCTGCACCAACACAAGTGCGAAAAGTGGTTTTTCAACACTAACACAAGTGCGAAAAGTGGTTTTTCAACACTAACACAAGTGCGAAAAGTGTTTTTTCCACACTAATACAAGTGCAAAAGTGGTTCCCTGCACCAACACAAGTGTGAAAAGTGGTTTTTCAACACTAACACAAGTGCAAAAAGTGGTTTTCAACACTAACACAAGTGCAAAAAGTGTTTTTTCCACACTAATACAAGTGCAAAAGTGGTTTCCTGCACCAACACAAGTGCGAAAAGTGGTTTTTCAACACTAACACAAGTGCGGAAAGTGGTTTTTCAACACTAACGCAAGTGCGAAAAGTGGTTTTTCAACACTATCACAAGTGCAAAAAGTGTTTTTTCCACACTAATACAAGTGCAAAAGTGGTTTCCTGCACCAACACAAGTGCGAAAAGTGGTTTTTCAACACTAACACAAGTGCGAAAAGTGGTTTTTCAACACTATCACAAGTGCAAAAAGTGTTTTTTCCACACTAATACAAGTGCAAAAGTGGTTTCCTGCACCAACACAAGTGCGAAAAGTGGTTTTTCAACACTAACACAAGTGCGAAAAGTGGTTTTTCCACACTAATACAAGTGCAAAAGTGGTTTCCTGCACCAACACAAGTGCGAAAAGTGGTTTTTCAACACTAACACAAGTGCGAAAAGTGGTTTTTCAACACTATCACAAGTGCAAAAAGTGTTTTTTCCACACTAATACAAGTGCAAAAGTGGTTTCCTGCACCAACACAAGTGCGAAAAGTGGTTTTTCAACACTAACACAAGTGCGAAAAGTGTTTTTTCAACACTATCACAAGTGCAAAAAGTGTTTTTTCCACACTAATACAAGTGCAAAAGTGGTTTTCTGCACCAACACAAGTGCGAAAAGTGGTTTTTCAACACTAACACAAGTGCGAAAAGTGGTTTTTCAACACTAACACAAGTGCGAAAAGTGGTTTTTCAACACTATCACAAGTGCAAAAAGTGTTTTTTCCACACTAATACAGTGCAAAAGTGGTTTCCTGCACCAACACAAGTGTGAAAAGTGGTTTTTCAACACTAACACAAGTGCGAAAAGTGGTTTTTCAACACTAACACAAGTGCAAAAAGTGGTTTTTCAACACTATCACAAGTGCAAAAAGTGTTTTTTCCACACTAATACAAGTGCAAAAGTGGTTTCCTGCACCAACACAAGTGCGAAAAGTGGTTTTTCAACACTAACTCAAGTGCGAAAAGTGGTTTTTCAACACTAACACAAGTGCGAAAAGTGGTTTTTCCACACTAATACAAGTGCAAAAGTGATTTCCTGCACCAACACAAGTGCGAAAAGTGGTTTTTCAACACTAACACAAGTGCGAAAAGTGGTTTTTCAACACTAACACAAGTGTGAAAAGTGTTTTTTCAACACTAATACAAGTGCAAAAGTGGTTTCCTGCACCAACACAAGTGCGAAAAGTGGTTTTTCAACACTAACACTAGTGCGAAAAGTGGTTTTTCAACACTATCACAAGTGCAAAAAGTGTTTTTTCCACACTTATACAAGTGCAAAAGTGGTTTCCTGCACCAATACAATTGCGAAAAGTGGTTTTTCAACACTTACACAAGTGCGAAAAGTGGTTTTTCAACACTAACACAAGTGCGAAAAGTGGTTTTTCAACACTATCACAAGTGCAAAAAGTGTTTTTTCCACACTAATACAAGTGCAAAAGTGGTTTCCTGCACCAACACAAGTGCGAAAAGTGGTTGTTCAACACTAACACAAGTGCGAAAAGTGGTTTTTCAACACTAACACAAGTGCGAAAAGTGGTTTTTCAACACTAACACAAGTGCGAAAAGTGGTTTTTCCACACTAATACAAGTGCAAAAGTGGTTTCCTGCACCAACACAAGTGCGAAAAGTGGTTTTTCAACACTAACTCAAGTGCGAAAAGTGGTTTTTCAACACTATCACAAGTGCAAAAAGTGTTTTTTCCACACTAATACAAGTGCAAAAGTGGTTTCCTGCACCAACACAAGTGCGAAAAGTGGTTTTTCAACACTAACACAAGTGCGAAAAGTGGTTTTTCAACACTATCACAAGTGCAAAAAGTGTTTTTTCCACACTAATACAAGTGCAAAAGTGGTTTCCTGCACCAACACAAGTGCGAAAAGTGGTTTTTCAACACTAACACAAGTGCGAAAAGTGGTTTTTCAACACTAACACAAGTGCGAAAAGTGGTTTTTCCACACTAATACAAGTGCAAAAGTGGTTTCCTGCACCAACACAAGTGCGAAAAGTGGTTTTTCAACACTAACACAAGTGCGAAAAGTGGTTTTTCAACACTATCACAAGTGCAAAAAGTGTTTTTTCCACACTAATACAAGTGCAAAAGTGGTTTCCTGCACCAACACAAGTGCGAAAAGTGGTTTTTCAACACAAACACAAGTGCGAAAAGTGGTTTTTCCACACCAATACAAGTGCAAAAGTGGTTTCCTGCACCAACACAAGTGCGAAAAGTGGTTTTTCAACACTAACACAAGTGCGAAAAGTGGTTTTTCAACACTATCACAAGTGCAAAAAGTGTTTTTTCCACACTAATACAAGTGCAAAAGTGGTTTCCTGCACCAACACAAGTGCGAAAAGTGGTTTTTCAACACTAACACAAGTGCGAAAAGTGTTTTTTCAACACTATCACAAGTGCAAAAAGTGTTTTTTCCACACTAATACAAGTGCAAAAGTGGTTTTCTGCACCAACACAAGTGCGAAAAGTGGTTTTTCAACACTAACACAAGTGCGAAAAGTGGTTTTTCAACACTAACACAAGTGCGAAAAGTGGTTTTTCAACACTATCACAAGTGCAAAAAGTGTTTTTTCCACACTAATACAGTGCAAAAGTGGTTTCCTGCACCAACACAAGTGCGAAAAGTGGTTGTTCAACACTAACACAAGTGCGAAAAGTGGTTTTTCAACACTAACACAAGTGCGAAAAGTGGTTTTTCCACACTAATACAAGTGCAAAAGTGGTTTCCTGCACCAACACAAGTGCGAAAAGTGGTTTTTCAACACTAACACAAGTGCGAAAAGTGGTTTTTCAACACTATCACAAGTGCAAAAAGTGTTTTTTCCACACTAATACAAGTGCAAAAGTGGTTTCCTGCACCAACACAAGTGCGAAAAGTGGTTTTTCAACACTAACACAAGTGCGAAAAGTGGTTTTTCAACACTATCACAAGTGCAAAAAGTGTTTTTTCCACACTAATACAAGTGCAAAAGTGGTTTCCTGCACCAACACAAGTCGAAAAGTGGTTGTTCAACACTAACACAAGTGCGAAAAGTGGTTTTTCAACACTAACACAAGTGCGAAAAGTGGTTTTTCTACACTAACACAAGTGCGAAAAGTGGTTTTTCCACACTAATACAAGTGCAAAAGTGGTTTCCTGCACCAACACGAGTGCGAAAAGTGGTTTTTCAACACTAACACAAGTGCGAAAAGTGGTTTTTCAACACTATCACAAGTGCAAAAAGTGTTTTTTCCACACTAATACAAGTGCAAAAGTGGTTTCCTGCACCAACACAAGTGCGAAAAGTGGTTTTTCAACACTAACACAAGTGCGAAAAGTGGTTTTTCCACACTAATACAAGTGCAAAAGTGATTTCCTGCACCAACACAAGTGCGAAAAGTGGTTTTTCAACACTAACACAAGTGCGAAAAGTGGTTTTTCAACACTAACACAAGTGTGAAAAGTGTTTTTTCAACACTAATACAAGTGCAAAAGTGGTTTCCTGCACCAACACAAGTGCGAAAAGTGGTTTTTCAACACTAACACAAGTGCGAAAAGTGGTTTTTCAACACTATCACAAGTGCAAAAAGTGTTTTTTCCACACTTATACAAGTGCAAAAGTGGTTTCCTGCACCAATACAATTGCGAAAAGTGGTTTTTCAACACTTACACAAGTGCGAAAAGTGGTTTTTCAACACTAACACAAGTGCGAAAAGTGGTTTTTCAACACTATCACAAGTGCAAAAAGTGTTTTTTCCACACTAATACAAGTGCAAAAGTGGTTTCCTGCACCAACACAAGTGCGAAAAGTGGTTGTTCAACACTAACACAAGTGCGAAAAGTGGTTTTTCAACACTTACACAAGTGCGAAAAGTGGTTTTTCAACACTAACACAAGTGCGAAAAGTGGTTTTTCCACACTAATACAAGTGCAAAAGTGGTTTCCTGCACCAACACAAGTGCGAAAAGTGGTTTTTCAACACTAACTCAAGTGCGAAAAGTGGTTTTTCAACACTATCACAAGTGCAAAAAGTGTTTTTTCCACACTAATACAAGTGCAAAAGTGGTTTCCTGCACCAACACAAGTGCGAAAAGTGGTTTTTCAACACTAACACAAGTGCGAAAAGTGGTTTTTCAACACTATCACAAGTGCAAAAAGTGTTTTTTCCACACTAATACAAGTGCAAAAGTGGTTTCCTGCACCAACACAAGTGCGAAAAGTGGTTTTTCAACACTAACACAAGTGCGAAAAGTGGTTTTTCAACACTAACACAAGTGCGAAAAGTGGTTTTTCCACACTAATACAAGTGCAAAAGTGGTTTCCTGCACCAACACAAGTGCGAAAAGTGGTTTTTCAACACTAACACAAGTGCGAAAAGTGGTTTTTCAACACTATCACAAGTGCAAAAAGTGTTTTTTCCACACTAATACAAGTGCAAAAGTGGTTTCCTGCACCAACACAAGTGCGAAAAGTGGTTTTTCAACACAAACACAAGTGCGAAAAGTGGTTTTTCCACACCAATACAAGTGCAAAAGTGGTTTCCTGCACCAACACAAGTGCGAAAAGTGGTTTTTCAACACTAACACAAGTGCGAAAAGTGGTTTTTCAACACTATCACAAGTGCAAAAAGTGTTTTTTCCACACTAATACAAGTGCAAAAGTGGTTTCCTGCACCAACACAAGTGCGAAAAGTGGTTTTTCAACACTAACACAAGTGCGAAAAGTGTTTTTTCAACACTATCACAAGTGCAAAAAGTGTTTTTTCCACACTAATACAAGTGCAAAAGTGGTTTTCTGCACCAACACAAGTGCGAAAAGTGGTTTTTCAACACTAACACAAGTGCGAAAAGTGGTTTTTCAACACTAACACAAGTGCGAAAAGTGGTTTTTCAACACTATCACAAGTGCAAAAAGTGTTTTTTCCACACTAATACAGTGCAAAAGTGGTTTCCTGCACCAACACAAGTGCGAAAAGTGGTTGTTCAACACTAACACAAGTGCGAAAAGTGGTTTTTCAACACTAACACAAGTGCGAAAAGTGGTTTTTCCACACTAATACAAGTGCAAAAGTGGTTTCCTGCACCAACACAAGTGCGAAAAGTGGTTTTTCAACACTAACACAAGTGCGAAAAGTGGTTTTTCAACACTATCACAAGTGCAAAAAGTGTTTTTTCCACACTAATACAAGTGCAAAAGTGGTTTCCTGCACCAACACAAGTGCGAAAAGTGGTTTTTCAACACTAACACAAGTGCGAAAAGTGGTTTTTCAACACTATCACAAGTGTAATAAAGTGTTTTTTCCACACTAATACAAGTGCAAAAGTGGTTTCCTGCACCAACACAAGTCGAAAAGTGGTTGTTCAACACTAACACAAGTGCGAAAAGTGGTTTTTCAACACTAACACAAGTGCGAAAAGTGGTTTTTCTACACTAACACAAGTGCGAAAAGTGGTTTTTCCACACTAATACAAGTGCAAAAGTGGTTTCCTGCACCAACACGAGTGCGAAAAGTGGTTTTTCAACACTAACACAAGTGCGAAAAGTGGTTTTTCAACACTATCACAAGTGCAAAAAGTGTTTTTTCCACACTAATACAAGTGCAAAAGTGGTTTCCTGCACCAACACAAGTGCGAAAAGTGGTTTTTCAACACTAACACAAGTGCGAAAAGTGGTTTTTCCACACTAATACAAGTGCAAAAGTGGTTTCCTGCACCAACACAAGTGCGAAAAGTGGTTTTTCAACACTAACACAAGTGCGAAAAGTGGTTTTTCAACACTATCACAAGTGCAAAAAGTGTTTTTTCCACACTAATACAAGTGCAAAAGTGGTTTCCTGCACCAACACAAGTGCGAAAAGTGGTTTTTCAACACTAACACAAGTGCGAAAAGTGGTTTTTCAACACTAACACAAGTGCGAAAAGTGGTTTTTCAACACTAACACAAGTGCGAAAAGTGGTTTTTCCACACTAATACAAGTGCAAAAGTGGTTTCCTGCACCAACACAAGTGCGAAAAGTGGTTTTTCAACACTAACACAAGTGCGAAAAGTGGTTTTTCAACACTATCACAAGTGCAAAAAGTGTTTTTTCCACACTAATACAAGTGCAAAAGTGGTTTCCTGCACCAACACAAGTGCGAAAAGTGGTTTTTCAACACTAACACAAGTGCGAAAAGTGATTTTTCCACACTAATACAAGTGCAAAAGTGGTTTCCTGCACCAACACAAGTGCGAAAAGTGGTTTTTCAACACTAACACAAGTGCGAAAAGTGGTTTTTCAACACTATCACAAGTGCAAAAAGTGTTTTTTCCACACTAATACAAGTGCAAAAGTGGTTTCCTGCACCAACACAAGTGCGAAAAGTGGTTTTTCAACACTAACACAAGTGCGAAAAGTGTTTTTTCAACACTATCACAAGTGCAAAAAGTGTTTTTTCCACACTAATACAAGTGCAAAAGTGGTTTTCTGCACCAACACAAGTGCGAAAAGTGGTTTTTCAACACTAACACAAGTGCGAAAAGTGGTTTTTCAACACTAACACAAGTGCGAAAAGTGGTTTTTCAACACTATCACAAGTGCAAAAAGTGTTTTTTCCACACTAATACAGTGCAAAAGTGGTTTCCTGCACCAACACAAGTGTGAAAAGTGGTTTTTCAACACTAACACAAGTGCGAAAAGTGGTTTTTCAACACTAACACAAGTGCAAAAAGTGGTTTTTCAACACTATCACAAGTGCAAAAAGTGTTTTTTCCACACTAATACAAGTGCAAAAGTGGTTTCCTGCACCAACACAAGTGCGAAATGTGGTTTTTCAACACTAACTCAAGTGCGAAAAGTGGTTTTTCAACACTAACACAAGTGCGAAAAGTGGTTTTTCCACACTAATACAAGTGCAAAAGTGATTTCCTGCACCAACACAAGTGCGAAAAGTGGTTTTTCAACACTAACACAAGTGCGAAAAGTGGTTTTTCAACACTAACACAAGTGTGAAAAGTGTTTTTTCAACACTAATACAAGTGCAAAAGTGGTGTCCTGCACCAACACAAGTGCGAAAAGTGGTTTTTCAACACTAACACAAGTGCGAAAAGTGGTTTTTCAACACTATCACAAGTGCAAAAAGTGTTTTTTCCACACGAATACAAGTGCAAAAGTGGTTTCCTGCACCAATACAATTGCGAAAAGTGGTTTTTCAACACTTACACAAGTGCGAAAAGTGGTTTTTCAACACTAACACAAGTGCGAAAAGTGGTTTTTCAACACTATCACAAGTGCAAAAAGTGTTTTTTCCACACTAATACAAGTGCAAAAGTGGTTTCCTGCACCAACACAAGTGCGAAAAGTGGTTGTTCAACACTAACACAAGTGCGAAAAGTGGTTTTTCAACACTAACACAAGTGCGAAAAGTGGTTTTTCAACACTAACACAAGTGCGAAAAGTGGTTTTTCCACACTAATACAAGTGCAAAAGTGGTTTCCTGCACCAACACAAGTGCGAAAAGTGGTTTTTCAACACTAACACAAGTGCGAAAAGTGGTTTTTCAACACTATCACAAGTGCAAAAAGTGTTTTTTCCACACTAATACAAGTGTAAAAGTGGTTTCCTGCACCAACACAAGTGCGAAAAGTGGTTTTTCAACACTAACACAAGTGCGAAAAGTGGTTTTTCAACACTATCACAAGTGCAAAAAGTGTTTTTTCCACACTAATACAAGTGCAAAAGTGGTTTCCTGCACCAACACAAGTGCGAAAAGTGGTTTTTCAACACTAACACAAGTGCGAAAAGTGGTTTTTCAACACTAACACAAGTGCGAAAAGTGGTTTTTCCACACTAATACAAGTGCAAAAGTGGTTTCCTGCACCAACACAAGTGCGAAAAGTGGTTTTTCAACACTAACACAAGTGCGAAAAGTGGTTTTTCAACACTATCACAAGTGCAAAAAGGGTTTTTTCCACACTAATACAAGTGCAAAAGTGGTTTCCTGCACCAACACAAGTGCGAAAAGTGGTTTTTCAACACTAACACAAGTGCGAAAAGTGGTTTTTCCACACTAATACAAGTGCAAAAGTGGTTTCCTGCACCAACACAAGTGCGAAAAGTGGTTTTTCAACACTAACACAAGTGCGAAAAGTGGTTTTTCAACACTATCACAAGTGCAAAAAGTGTTTTTTCCACACTAATACAAGTGCAAAAGTGGTTTCCTGCACCAACACAAGTGCAAAAAGTGGTTTTTCAACACTAACACAAGTGCGAAAAGTGTTTTTTCAACACTATCACAAGTGCAAAAAGTGTTTTTTCCACACTAATACAAGTGCAAAAGTGGTTTTCTGCACCAACACAAGTGCGAAAAGTGGTTTTTCAACACTAACACAAGTGCGAAAAGTGGTTTTTCAACACTAACACAAGTGCGAAAAGTGGTTTTTCAACACTATCACAAGTGCAAAAAGTGTTTTTTCCACACTAATACAGTGCAAAAGTGGTTTCCTGCACCAACACAAGTGCGAAAAGTGGTTGTTCAACACTAACACAAGTGCGAAAAGTGGTTTTTCAACACTAACACAAGTGCGAAAAGTGGTTTTTCAACACTAACACAAGTGCGAAAAGTGGTTTTTCCACACTAATACAAGTGCAAAAGTGGTTTCCTGCACCAACACAAGTGCGAAAAGTGGTTTTTCAACACTAACACAAGTGCGAAAAGTGGTTTTTCAACACTATCACAAGTGCAAAAAGTGTTTTTTCCACACTAATACAAGTGCAAAAGTGGTTTCCTGCACCAACACAAGTGCGAAAAGTGGTTTTTCAACACTAACACAAGTGCGAAAAGTGGTTTTTCCACACTAATACAAGTGCAAAAGTGGTTTCCTGCACCAACACAAGTGCGAAAAGTGGTTTTTCAACACTAACACAAGTGCGAAAAGTGGTTTTTCAACACTATCACAAGTGCAAAAAGTGTTTTTTCCACACTAATACAAGTGCAAAAGTGGTTTCCTGCACCAACACAAGTGCGAAAAGTGGTTTTTCAACACTAACACAAGTGCGAAAAGTGGTTTTTCAACACTAACACAAGTGCGAAAAGTGGTTTTTCAACACTAACACAAGTGCGAAAAGTGGTTTTTCCACACTAATACAAGTGCAAAAGTGGTTTCCTGCACCAACACAAGTGCGAAAAGTGGTTTTTCAACACTAACACAAGTGCGAAAAGTGGTTTTTCAACACTATCACAAGTGCAAAAAGTGTTTTTTCCACACTAATACAAGTGCAAAAGTGGTTTCCTGCACCAACACAAGTGCGAAAAGTGGTTTTTCAACACTAACACAAGTGCGAAAAGTGGTTTTTTCCACACTAATACAAGTGCAAAAGTGGGTTTCCTGCACCAACACAAGTGCGAAAAGTGGTTTTTCAACACTAACACAAGTGCGAAAAGTGGTTTTTCAACACTATCACAAGTGCAAAAAGTGTTTTTTCCACACTAATACAAGTGCAAAAGTGGTTTCCTGCACCAACACAAGTGCGAAAAGTGGTTTTTCAACACTAACACAAGTGCGAAAAGTGTTTTTTCAACACTATCACAAGTGCAAAAAGTGTTTTTTTCCACACTAATACAAGTGCAAAAGTGGTTTTCTGCACCAACACAAGTGCGAAAAGTGGTTTTTCAACACTAACACAAGTGCGAAAAGTGGTTTTTCAACACTAACACAAGTGCGAAAAGTGGTTTTTCAACACTATCACAAGTGCAAAAAGTGTTTTTTCCACACTAATACAGTGCAAAAGTGGTTTCCTGCACCAACACAAGTGCGAAAAGTGGTTTTTCAACACTAACACAAGTGCGAAAAGTGGTTTTTCAACACTAACACAAGTGCAAAAAGTGGTTTTTCAACACTATCACAAGTGCAAAAAGTGTTTTTTCCACACTAATACAAGTGCAAAAGTGGTTTCCTGCACCAACACAAGTGCGAAAAGTGGTTTTTCAACACTAACTCAAGTGCGAAAAGTGGTTTTTCAAACACTAACACAAGTGCGAAAAGTGGTTTTTCCACACTAATACAAGTGCAAAAGTGATTTCCTGCACCAACACAAGTGCGAAAAGTGGTTTTTCAACACTAACACAAGTGCAAAAAGTGGTTTTTCAACACTAACACAAGTGCAAAAAGTGGTTTTTCAACACTAACACAAGTGCGAAAAGTGTTTTTTCCACACTAATACAAGTGCAAAAGTGGTTTCCTGCACCAACACAAGTGTGAAAAGTGGTTTTTCAACACTAACACAAGTGCGAAAAGTGGTTTTCAACACTAACACAAGTGCAAAAAGTGTTTTTTCCACACTAATACAAGTGCAAAAGTGGTTTCCTGCACCAACACAAGTGCGAAAAGTGGTTTTTCAACACTAACACAAGTGTGAAAAGTGGTTTTTCAACACTAACACAAGTGCGAAAAGTGGTTTTGCCACACTAATACAAGTGCAAAAGTGGTTTCCTGCACCAACACAAGTGCGAAAAGTGGTTTCCTGCACCAACACAAGTGCGAAAAGTGGTTTTTCAACACTAACACAAGTGCGAAAAGTGGTTTTTCCACACTAATACAAGTGCAAAAGTGGTTTCCTGCACCAACACAAGTGCGAAAAGTGGTTTTTCAACACTAACACAAGTGCGAAAAGTGGTTTTTCAACACTATCACAAGTGCAAAAAGTGTTTTTCCACACTAATACAAGTGCAAAAGTGGTTTTCCTGCACCAACACAAGTGCGAAAAGTGGTTTTTCAACACTAACACAAGTGCGAAAAGTGGTTTTTCAACACTAACACAAGTGCGAAAAGTGGTTTTTCAACACTAACACAAGTGCGAAAAGTGGTTTTTCCACACTAATACAAGTGCAAAAGTGGTTTCCTGCACCAACACAAGTGCGAAAAGTGGTTTTTCAACACTAACACAAGTGCGAAAAGTGGTTTTTCAACACTATCACAAGTGCAAAAAGTGTTTTTTCCACACTAATACAAGTGCAAAAGTGGTTTCCTGCACCAACACAAGTGCGAAAAGTGGTTTTTCAACACGAACACAAGTGCGAAAAGTGGTTTTTCCACACTAATACAAGTGCAAAAGTGGTTTCCTGCACCAACACAAGTGCGAAAAGTGGTTTTTCAACACTAACACAAGTGCGAAAAGTGGTTTTTCAACACTATCACAAGTGCAAAAAGTGTTTTTTCCACACTAATACAAGTGCAAAAGTGGTTTCCTGCACCAACACAAGTGCGAAAAGTGGTTTTTCAACACTAACACAAGTGCGAAAAGTGGTTTTTCAACACTAACACAAGTGCGAAAAGTGGTTTTTCAACACTATCACAAGTGCAAAAAGTGTTTTTTCCACACTAATACAGTGCAAAAGTGGTTTCCTGCACCAACACAAGTGCGAAAAGTGGTTTTTCAACACTAACACAAGTGCGAAAAGTGGTTTTTCAACACTAACACAAGTGCAAAAAGTGGTTTTTCAACACTATCACAAGTGCAAAAAGTGTTTTTTCCACACTAATACAAGTGCAAAAGTGGTTTCCTGCACCAACACAAGTGCGAAAAGTGGTTTTTCAACACTAACTCAAGTGCGAAAAGTGGTTTTTCAACACTAACACAAGTGCGAAAAGTGGTTTTTCCACACTAATACAAGTGCAAAAGTGATTTCCTGCACCAACACAAGTGCGAAAAGTGGTTTTTCAACACTAACACAAGTGCAAAAAGTGGTTTTTCAACACTAACACAAGTGCAAAAAGTGGTTTTTCAACACTAACACAAGTGCGAAAAGTGTTTTTTCCACACTAATACAAGTGCAAAAGTGGTTTCCTGCACCAACACAAGTGTGAAAAGTGGTTTTTCAACACTAACACAAGTGCGAAAAGTGGTTTTCAACACTAACACAAGTGCAAAAAGTGTTTTTTCCACACTAATACAAGTGCAAAAGTGGTTTCCTGCACCAACACAAGTGCGAAAAGTGGTTTTTCAACACTAACACAAGTGTGAAAAGTGGTTTTTCAACACTAACACAAGTGCGAAAAGTGGTTTTGCCACACTAATACAAGTGCAAAAGTGGTTTCCTGCACCAACACAAGTGCGAAAAGTGGTTTCCTGCACCAACACAAGTGCGAAAAGTGGTTTTTCAACACTAACACAAGTGCGAAAAGTGGTTTTTCCACACTAATACAAGTGCAAAAGTGGTTTCCTGCACCAACACAAGTGCGAAAAGTGGTTTTTCAACACTAACACAAGTGCGAAAAGTGGTTTTTCAACACTATCACAAGTGCAAAAAGTGTTTTTCCACACTAATACAAGTGCAAAAGTGGTTTTCCTGCACCAACACAAGTGCGAAAAGTGGTTTTTCAACACTAACACAAGTGCGAAAAGTGGTTTTTCAACACTAACACAAGTGCGAAAAGTGGTTTTTCAACACTAACACAAGTGCGAAAAGTGGTTTTTCCACACTAATACAAGTGCAAAAGTGGTTTCCTGCACCAACACAAGTGCGAAAAGTGGTTTTTCAACACTAACACAAGTGCGAAAAGTGGTTTTTCAACACTATCACAAGTGCAAAAAGTGTTTTTTCCACACTAATACAAGTGCAAAAGTGGTTTCCTGCACCAACACAAGTGCGAAAAGTGGTTTTTCAACACGAACACAAGTGCGAAAAGTGGTTTTTCCACACTAATACAAGTGCAAAAGTGGTTTCCTGCACCAACACAAGTGCGAAAAGTGGTTTTTCAACACTAACACAAGTGCGAAAAGTGGTTTTTCAACACTATCACAAGTGCAAAAAGTGTTTTTTCCACACTAATACAAGTGCAAAAGTGGTTTCCTGCACCAACACAAGTGCGAAAAGTGGTTTTTCAACACTAACACAAGTGCGAAAAGTGTTTTTTCAACACTATCACAAGTGCAAAAAGTGTTTTTTCCACACTAATACAAGTGCAAAAGTGGTTTTCTGCACCAACACAAGTGCGAAAAGTGGTTTTTCAACACTAACACAAGTGCGAAAAGTGGTTTTTAAACACTATCACAAGTGCAAAAAGTGTTTTTTCCACACTAATACAGTGCAAAAGTGGTTTCCTGCACCAACACAAGTGCGAAAAGTGGTTTTTCAACACTAACACAAGTGCGAAAAGTGGTTTTTCAACACTAACACAAGTGCAAAAAGTGGTTTTTCAACACTATCACAAGTGCAAAAAGTGTTTTTTCCACACTAATACAAGTGCAAAAGTGGTTTCCTGCACCAACACAAGTGCGAAAAGTGGTTTTTCAACACTAACTCAAGTGCGAAAAGTGGTTTTTCAACACTAACACAAGTGCGAAAAGTGGTTTTTCCACACTAATACAAGTGCAAAAGTGATTTCCTGCACCAACACAAGTGCGAAAAGTGGTTTTTCAACACTAACACAAGTGCGAAAAGTGGTTTTTCAACACTAACACAAGTGCGAAAAGTGGTTTTTCAACACTAACACAAGTGCGAAAAGTGTTTTTTCCACACTAATGCAAGTGCAAAAGTGGTTTCCTGCACCAACACAAGTGTGAAAAGTGGTTTTTCAACACTAACACAAGTGCGAAAAGTGGTTTTTCCACACTAATACAAGAGCAAAAGTGGTTTCCTGCACCAACACAAGTGCGAAAAGTGGTTTTTCAACACTAACACAAGTGCGAAAAGTGGTTTTTCAACACTAACACAAGTGCAAAAAGTGGTTTTTCCACACTAATACAAGAGCAAAAGTGGTTTCCTGCACCAACACAAGTGCGAAAAGTGGTTTTTCAACACTAACACAAGTGCGAAAAGTGGTTTTTCAACACTAACACAAGTGCAAAAAGTGGTTTTTCCACACTAATACAAGTGCAAAAGTGGTTTCCTGCACCAACACAAGTGCGAAAAGTGGTTTTTCAACACTAACACAAGTGCGAAAAGTGGTTTTTCCACACTAATACAAGTGCAAAAGTGGTTTCCTGCACCAACACAAGTGCGAAAAGTGGTTTTTCAACACTAACACAAGTGCGAAAAGTGTTTTTTCAACACTATCACAAGTGCAAAAAGTGTTTTTTCCACACTAATACAAGTGCAAAAGTGGTTTTCTGCACCAACACAAGTGCGAAAAGTGGTTTTTCAACACTAACACAAGTGCGAAAAGTGGTTTTTCAACACTAACACAAGTGCGAAAAGTGGTTTTTCAACACTATCACAAGTGCAAAAAGTGTTTTTTCCACATTAATACAGTGCAAAAGTGGTTTCCTGCACCAACACAAGTGCGAAAAGTGGTTTTTCAACACTAACACAAGTGCGAAAAGTGTTTTTTCAACACTAACACAAGTGCAAAAAGTGGTTTTTCAACACTATCACAAGTGCAAAAAGTGTTTTTTCCACACTAATACAAGTGCAAAAGTGGTTTCCTGCACCAACACAAGTGCGAAAAGTGGTTTTTCAACACTAACTCAAGTGCGAAAAGTGGTTTTTCAACACTAACACAAGTGCGAAAAGTGGTTTTTCCACACTAATACAAGTGCAAAAGTGATTTCCTGCACCAACACAAGTGCGAAAAGTGGTTTTTCAACACTAACACAAGTGCAAAAAGTGTTTTTTCAACACTAACACAAGTGCAAAAAGTGGTTTTTCAACACTAACACAAGTGCGAAAAGTGTTTTTTCCACACTAATACAAGTGCAAAAGTGGTTTCCTGCACCAACACAAGTGTGAAAAGTGGTTTTTCAACACTAACACAAGTGCGAAAAGTGGTTTTCAACACTAACACAAGTGCAAAAAGTGTTTTTTCCACACTAATACAAGTGCAAAAGTGGTTTCCTGCACCAACACAAGTGCGAAAAGTGGTTTTTCAACACTAACACAAGTGTGAAAAGTGGTTTTTCAACACTAACACAAGTGCGAAAAGTGGTTTTTCCACACTAATACAAGTGCAAAAGTGGTTTCCTGCACCAACACAAGTGCGAAAAGTGGTTTCCTGCACCAACACAAGTGCGAAAAGTGGTTTTTCAACACTAACACAAGTGCGAAAAGTGGTTTTTCCACACTAATACAAGTGCAAAAGTGGTTTCCTGCACCAACACAAGTGCGAAAAGTGGTTTTTCAACACTAACACAAGTGCGAAAAGTGGTTTTTCAACACTATCACAAGTGCAAAAAGTGTTTTTTCCACACTAATACAAGTGCAAAAAGTGTTTTTTCCACACTAATACAAGTGCAAAAGTGGTTTTCCTGCACCAACACAAGTGCGAAAAGTGGTTTTTCAACACTAACACAAGTGCGAAAAGTGGTTTTTCAACACTAACACAAGTGCGAAAAGTGGTTTTTCAACACTAACACAAGTGCGAAAAGTGGTTTTTCCACACTAATACAAGTGCAAAAGTGGTTTCCTGCACCAACACAAGTGCGAAAAGTGGTTTTTCAACACTAACACAAGTGCGAAAAGTGGTTTTTCAACACTACCACAAGTGCAAAAAGTGTTTTTTCCACACTAATACAAGTGCAAAAGTGGTTTCCTGCACCAACACAAGTGCGAAAATTGGTTTTTCAACACGAACACAAGTGCGAAAAGTGGTTTTTCCACACTAATACAAGTGCAAAAGTGGTTTCCTGCACCAACACAAGTGCGAAAAGTGGTTTTTCAACACTAACACAAGTGCGAAAAGTGGTTTTTCAACACTATCACAAGTGCAAAAAGTGTTTTTTCCACACTAATACAAGTGCAAAAGTGGTTTCCTGCACCAACACAAGTGCGAAAAGTGGTTTTTCAACACTAACACAAGTGCGAAAAGTGTTTTTTCAACACTATCACAAGTGCAAAAAGTGTTTTTCCCACACTAATACAAGTGCAAAAGTGGTTTTCTGCACCAACACAAGTGCGAAAAGTGGTTTTTCAACACTAACACAAGTGCGAAAAGTGGTTTTTCAACACTAACACAAGTGCGAAAAGTGGTTTTTCAACACTATCACAAGTGCAAAAAGTGTTTTTTCCACACTAATACAGTGCAAAAGTGGTTTCCTGCACCAACACAAGTGCGAAAAGTGGTTTTTCAACACTAACACAAGTGCGAAAAGTGGTTTTTCAACACTAACACAAGTGCAAAAAGTGGTTTTTCAACACTATCACAAGTGCAAAAAGTGTTTTTTCCACACTAATACAAGTGCAAAAGTGGTTTCCTGCACCAACACAAGTGCGAAAAGTGGTTTTTCAACACTAACTCAAGTGCGAAAAGTGGTTTTTCAACACTAACACAAGTGCGAAAAGTGGTTTTTCCACACTAATACAAGTGCAAAAGTGATTTCCTGCACCAACACAAGTGCGAAAAGTGGTTTTTCAACACTAACACAAGTGCGAAAAGTGGTTTTTCAACACTAACACAAGTGCGAAAAGTGGTTTTTCAACACTAACACAAGTGCGAAAAGTGTTTTTTCCACACTAATGCAAGTGCAAAAGTGGTTTCCTGCACCAACACAAGTGTGAAAAGTGGTTTTTCAACACTAACACAAGTGCGAAAAGTGGTTTTCAACACTAACACAAGTGCAAAAAGTGTTTTTTCCACACTAATACAAGTGCAAAAGTGGTTTCCTGCACCAACACAAGTGCGGAAAGTGGTTTTTCAACACTAACGCAAGTGCGAAAAGTGGTTTTTCAACACTATCACAAGTGCAAAAAGTGTTTTTTCCACACTAATACAAGTGCAAAAGTGGTTTCCTGCACCAACACAAGTGCGAAAAGTGGTTTTTCAACACTAACACAAGTGCGAAAAGTGGTTTTTCAACACTAACACAAGTGCGAAAAGTGGTTTTTCCACACTAATACAAGTGCAAAAGTGGTTTCCTGCACCAACACAAGTGCGAAAAGTGGTTTTTCAACACTAACACAAGTGCGAAAAGTGGTTTTTCAACACTAACACAAGTGCGAAAAGTGGTTTTTCAACACTAACACAAGTGCGAAAAGTGGTTTTTCAACACTAACACAAGTGCGAAAAGTGGTTTTTCAACACTAACACAAGTGCGAAAAGTGTTTTTTCCACACTAATGCAAGTGCAAAAGTGGTTTTTCAACACTAACACAAGTGCGAAAAGTGGTTTTTCCACACTAATACAAGTGCAAAAGTGGTTTCCTGCACCAACACAAGTGCGAAAAGTGGTTTTTCAACACTAACACAAGTGCGAAAAGTGGTTTTTCAACACTAACACAAGTGCAAAAAGTGGTTTTTCAACACTATCACAAGTGAAAAAAGTGTTTTTTCCACAATAATACAAGTGCAAAAGTGGTTTCCTGCACCAACACAAGTGCGAAAAGTGGTTTTTCAACACTAACTCAAGTGCGAAAAGTGGTTTTTCAACACTAACACAAGTGCGAAAAGTGGTTTTTCCACACTAATACAAGTGCAAAAGTGATTTCCTGCACCAACACAAGTGCGAAAAGTGGTTTTTCAACACTAACACAAGTGCGAAAAGTGGTTTTTCAACACTAACACAAGTGCAAAAAGTGGTTTTTCAACACTAACACAAGTGCGAAAAGTGTTTTTTCCACACTAATACAAGTGCAAAAGTGGTTTCCTGCACCAACACAAGTGTGAAAAGTGGTTTTTCAACACTAACACAAGTGCGAAAAGTGGTTTTCAACACTAACACAAGTGCAAAAAGTGTTTTTTCCACACTAATACAAGTGCAAAAGTGGTTTCCTGCACCAACACAAGTGCGAAAAGTGGTTTTTCAACACTAACACAAGTGTGAAAAGTGGTTTTTCAACACTAACACAAGTGCGAAAAGTGGGTTTTCCACACTAATACAAGTGCAAAAGTGGTTTCCTGCACCAACACAAGTGCGAAAAGTGGTTTCCTGCACCAACACAAGTGCGAAAAGTGGTTTTTCAACACTAACACAAGTGCAAAAAGTGGTTTTCCACACTAATACAAGTGCAAAAGTGGTTTCCTGCACCAACACAAGTGCGAAAAGTGGTTTTTCAACACTAACACAAGTGCGAAAAGTGGTTTTTCAACACTATCACAAGTGCAAAAAGTGTTTTTTCCACACTAATACAAGTGCAAAAGTGGTTTTCCTGCACCAACACAAGTGCGAAAAGTGGTTTTTCAACACTAACACAAGTGCGAAAAGTGGTTTTTCAACACTAACACAAGTGCGAAAAGTGGTTTTTCAACACTAACACAAGTGCGAAAAGTGGTTTTTCCACACTAATACAAGTGCAAAAGTGGTTTCCTGCACCAACACAAGTGCGAAAAGTGGTTTTTCAACACTAACACAAGTGCGAAAAGTGGTTTTTCAACACTATCACAAGTGCAAAAAGTGTTTTTTCCACACTAATACAAGTGCAAAAGTGGTTTCCTGCACCAACACAAGTGCGAAAAGTGGTTTTTCAACACAAACACAAGTGCGAAAAGTGGTTTTTCCACACTAATACAAGTGCAAAAGTGGTTTCCTGCACCAACACAAGTGCGAAAAGTGGTTTTTCAACACTAACACAAGTGCGAAAAGTGGTTTTTCAACACTATCACAAGTGCAAAAAGTGTTTTTTCCACACTAATACAAGTGCAAAAGTGGTTTCCTGCACCAACACAAGTGCGAAAAGTGGTTTTTCAACACTAACACAAGTGCGAAAAGTGTTTTTTCAACACTATCACAAGTGCAAAAAGTGTTTTTTCCACACTAATACAAGTGCAAAAGTGGTTTTCTGCACCAACACAAGTGCGAAAAGTGGTTTTTCAACACTAACACAAGTGCGAAAAGTGGTTTTTCAACACTAACACAAGTGCGAAAAGTGGTTTTTCAACACTATCACAAGTGCAAAAAGTGTTTTTTCCACACTAATACAGTGCAAAAGTGGTTTCCTGCACCAACACAAGTGCGAAAAGTGGTTTTTCAACACTAACACAAGTGCGAAAAGTGGTTTTTCAACACTAACACAAGTGCAAAAAGTGGTTTTTCAACACTATCACAAGTGCAAAAAGTGTTTTTTCCACACTAATACAAGTGCAAAAGTGGTTTCCGGCACCAACACAAGTGCGAAAAGTGGTTTTTCAACACTAACTCAAGTGCGAAAAGTGGTTTTTCAACACTAACACAAGTGCGAAAAGTGGTTTTTCCACACTAATACAAGTGCAAAAGTGATTTCCTGCACCAACACAAGTGCGAAAAGTGGTTTTTCAACACTAACACAAGTGCGAAAAGTGGTTTTTCAACACTAACACAAGTGCGAAAAGTGGTTTTTCAACACTAACACAAGTGCGAAAAGTGTTTTTTCCACACTAATGCAAGTGCAAAAGTGGTTTCCTGCACCAACACAAGTGCGAAAAGTGGTTTTTCAACACTAACACAAGTGCGAAAAGTGGTTTTTCAACACTAACACAAGTGCGAAAAGTGGTTTTTCAACACTAACACAAGTGCGAAAAGTGGTTTTTCAACACTAACACAAGTGCGAAAAGTGGTTTTTCAACACTAACACAAGTGCAAAAAGTGGTTTTTCCACACTAATACAAGAGCAAAAGTGGTTTCCTGCACCAACACAAGTGCGAAAAGTGGTTTTTCAACACTAACACAAGTGCGAAAAGTGGTTTTTCAACACTAACACAAGTGCAAAAAGTGGTTTTTCCACACTAATACAAGTGCAAAAGTGGTTTCCTGCACCAACACAAGTGCGAAAAGTGGTTTTTCAACACTAACACAAGTGCGAAAAGTGGTTTTTCCACACTAATACAAGTGCAAAAGTGGTTTCCTGCACCAACACAAGTGCGAAAAGTGGTTTTTCAACACTAACACAAGTGCGAAAAGTGTTTTTTCAACACTATCACAAGTGCAAAAAGTGTTTTTTCCACACTAATACAAGTGCAAAAGTGGTTTTCTGCACCAACACAAGTGCGAAAAGTGGTTTTTCAACACTAACACAAGTGCGAAAAGTGGTTTTTCAACACTAACACAAGTGCGAAAAGTGGTTTTTCAACACTATCACAAGTGCAAAAAGTGTTTTTTCCACACTAATACAGTGCAAAAGTGGTTTCCTGCACCAACACAAGTGCGAAAAGTGGTTTTTCAACACTAACACAAGTGCGAAAAGTGTTTTTTCAACACTAACACAAGTGCAAAAAGTGGTTTTTCAACACTATCACAAGTGCAAAAAGTGTTTTTTCCACACTAATACAAGTGCAAAAGTGGTTTCCTGCACCAACACAAGTGCGAAAAGTGGTTTTTCAACACTAACTCAAGTGCGAAAAGTGGTTTTTCAACACTAACACAAGTGCGAAAAGTGGTTTTTCCACACTAATACAAGTGCAAAAGTGATTTCCTGCACCAACACAAGTGCGAAAAGTGGTTTTTCAACACTAACACAAGTGCAAAAAGTGTTTTTTCAACTCTAACACAAGTGCAAAAAGTGGTTTTTCAACACTAACACAAGTGCGAAAAGTGTTTTTTCCACACTAATACAAGTGCAAAAGTGGTTTCCTGCACCAACACAAGTGTGAAAAGTGGTTTTTCAACACTAACACAAGTGCGAAAAGTGGTTTTTCCACACTAATACAAGTGCAAAAGTGGTTTCCTGCACCAACACAAGTGCGAAAAGTGGTTTCCTGCACCAACACAAGTGCGAAAAGTGGTTTTTCAACACTAACACAAGTGCGAAAAGTGGTTTTTCCACACTAATACAAGTGCAAAAGTGGTTTCCTGCACCAACACAAGTGCGAAAAGTGGTTTTTCAACACTAACACAAGTGTGAAAAGTGGTTTTTCAACACTATCACAAGTGCAAAAAGTGTTTTTTCCACACTAATACAAGTGCAAAAAGTGTTTTTTCCACACTAATACAAGTGCAAAAGTGGTTTTCCTGCACCAACACAAGTGCGAAAAGTGGTTTTTCAACACTAACACAAGTGCGAAAAGTGGTTTTTCAACACTAACACAAGTGCGAAAAGTGGTTTTTCAACACTAACACAAGTGCGAAAAGTGGTTTTTCCACACTAATACAAGTGCAAAAGTGGTTTCCTGCACCAACACAAGTGCGAAAAGTGGTTTTTCAACACTAACACAAGTGCGAAAAGTGGTTTTTCAACACTACCACAAGTGCAAAAAGTGTTTTTTCCACACTAATACAAGTGCAAAAGTGGTTTCCTGCACCAACACAAGTGCGAAAATTGGTTTTTCAACACGAACACAAGTGCGAAAAGTGGTTTTTCCACACTAATACAAGTGCAAAAGTGGTTTCCTGCACCAACACAAGTGCGAAAAGTGGTTTTTCAACACTAACACAAGTGCGAAAAGTGGTTTTTCAACACTATCACAAGTGCAAAAAGTGTTTTTTCCACACTAATACAAGTGCAAAAGTGGTTTCCTGCACCAACACAAGTGCGAAAAGTGGTTTTTCAACACTAACACAAGTGCGAAAAGTGTTTTTTCAACACTATCACAAGTGCAAAAAGTGTTTTTCCCACACTAATACAAGTGCAAAAGTGGTTTTCTGCACCAACACAAGTGCGAAAAGTGGTTTTTCAACACTAACACAAGTGCGAAAAGTGGTTTTTCAACACTAACACAAGTGCGAAAAGTGGTTTTTCAACACTATCACAAGTGCAAAAAGTGTTTTTTCCACACTAATACAGTGCAAAAGTGGTTTCCTGCACCAACACAAGTGCGAAAAGTGGTTTTTCAACACTAACACAAGTGCGAAAAGTGGTTTTTCAACACTAACACAAGTGCAAAAAGTGGTTTTTCAACACTATCACAAGTGCAAAAAGTGTTTTTTCCACACTAATACAAGTGCAAAAGTGGTTTCCTGCACCAACACAAGTGCGAAAAGTGGTTTTTCAACACTAACTCAAGTGCGAAAAGTGGTTTTTCAACACTAACACAAGTGCAAAAAGTGGTTTTTCCACACTAATACAAGTGCAAAAGTGATTTCCTGCACCAACACAAGTGCGAAAAGTGGTTTTTCAACACTAACACAAGTGCGAAAAGTGGTTTTTCAACACTAACACAAGTGCGAAAAGTGGTTTTTCAACACTAACACAAGTGCGAAAAGTGTTTTTTCCACACTAATGCAAGTGCAAAAGTGGTTTCCTGCACCAACACAAGTGTGAAAAGGGGTTTTTCAACACTAACACAAGTGCGAAAAGTGGTTTTCAACACTAACACAAGTGCAAAAAGTGTTTTTTCCACACTAATACAAGTGCAAAAGTGGTTTCCTGCACCAACACAAGTGCGGAAAGTGGTTTTTCAACACTAACGCAAGTGCGAAAAGTGGTTTTTCAACACTATCACAAGTGCAAAAAGTGTTTTTTCCACACTAATACAAGTGCAAAAGTGGTTTCCTGCACCAACACAAGTGCGAAAAGTGGTTTTTCAACACTAACACAAGTGCGAAAAGTGGTTTTTCAACACTAACACAAGTGCGAAAAGTGGTTTTTCCACACTAATACAAGTGCAAAAGTGGTTTCCTGCACCAACACAAGTGCGAAAAGTGGTTTTTCAACACTAACACAAGTGCGAAAAGTGGTTTTTCAACACTAACACAAGTGCGAAAAGTGGTTTTTCAACACTAACACAAGTGCGAAAAGTGGTTTTTCAACACTAACACAAGTGCGAAAAGTGGTTTTTCAACACTAACACAAGTGCGAAAAGTGGTTTTTCAACACTAACACAAGTGCAAAAAGTGGTTTTTCCACACTAATACAAGAGCAAAAGTGGTTTCCTGCACCAACACAAGTGCGAAAAGTGGTTTTTCAACACTAACACAAGTGCGAAAAGTGGTTTTTCAACACTAACACAAGTGCAAAAAGTGGTTTTTCAACACTATCACAAGTGAAAAAAGTGTTTTTTCCACACTAATACAAGTGCAAAAGTGGTTTCCTGCACCAACACAAGTGCGAAAAGTGGTTTTTCAACACTAACTCAAGTGCGAAAAGTGGTTTTTCAACACTAACACAAGTGCGAAAAGTGGTTTTTCCACACTAATACAAGTGCAAAAGTGATTTCCTGCACCAACACAAGTGCGAAAAGTGGTTTTTCAACACTAACACAAGTGCGAAAAGTGGTTTTTCAACACTAACACAAGTGCAAAAAGTGGTTTTTCAACACTAACACAAGTGCGAAAAGTGTTTTTTCCACACTAATACAAGTGCAAAAGTGGTTTCCTGCACCAACACAAGTGTGAAAAGTGGTTTTTCAACACTAACACAAGTGCGAAAAGTGGTTTTCAACACTAACACAAGTGCAAAAAGTGTTTTTTCCACACTAATACAAGTGCAAAAGTGGTTTCCTGCACCAACACAAGTGCGAAAAGTGGTTTTTCAACACTAACACAAGTGTGAAAAGTGGTTTTTCAACACTAACACAAGTGCGAAAAGTGGTTTTTCCACACTAATACAAGTGCAAAAGTGGTTTCCTGCACCAACACAAGTGCGAAAAGTGGTTTCCTGCACCAACACAAGTGCGAAAAGTGGTTTTTCAACACTAACACAAGTGCAAAAAGTGGTTTTCCACACTAATACAAGTGCAAAAGTGGTTTCCTGCACCAACACAAGTGCGAAAAGTGGTTTTTCAACACTAACACAAGTGCGAAAAGTGGTTTTTCAACACTATCACAAGTGCAAAAAGTGTTTTTTCCACACTAATACAAGTGCAAAAGTGGTTTTCCTGCACCAACACAAGTGCGAAAAGTGGTTTTTCAACACTAACACAAGTGCGAAAAGTGGTTTTTCAACACTAACACAAGTGCGAAAAGTGGTTTTTCAACACTAACACAAGTGCGAAAAGTGGTTTTTCCACACTAATACAAGTGCAAAAGTGGTTTCCTGCACCAACACAAGTGCGAAAAGTGGTTTTTCAACACTAACACAAGTGCGAAAAGTGGTTTTTCAACACTATCACAAGTGCAAAAAGTGTTTTTTCCACACTAATACAAGTGAAAAAGTGGTTTCCTGCACCAACACAAGTGCGAAAAGTGGTTTTTCAACACAAACACAAGTGCGAAAAGTGGTTTTTCCACACTAATACAAGTGCAAAAGTGGTTTCCTGCACCAACACAAGTGCGAAAAGTGGTTTTTCAACACTAACACAAGTGCGAAAAGTGGTTTTTCAACACTATCACAAGTGCAAAAAGTGTTTTTTCCACACTAATACAAGTGCAAAAGTGGTTTCCTGCACCAACACAAGTGCGAAAAGTGGTTTTTCAACACTAACTCAAGTGCGAAAAGTGGTTTTTCAACACTAACACAAGTGCGAAAAGTGGTTTTTCCACACTAATACAAGTGCAAAAGTGATTTCCTGCACCAACACAAGTGCGAAAAGTGGTTTTTCAACACTAACACAAGTGCAAAAAGTGTTTTTTCAACACTAACACAAGTGCAAAAAGTGGTTTTTCAACACTAACACAAGTGCGAAAAGTGTTTTTTCCACACTAATACAAGTGCAAAAGTGGTTTCCTGCACCAACACAAGTGTGAAAAGTGGTTTTTCAACACTAACACAAGTGCGAAAAGTGGTTTTCAACACTAACACAAGTGCAAAAAGTGTTTTTTCCACACTAATACAAGTGCAAAAGTGGTTTCCTGCACCAACACAAGTGCGAAAAGTGGTTTTTCAACACTAACACAAGTGTGAAAAGTGGTTTTTCAACACTAACACAAGTGCGAAAAGTGGTTTTTCCACACTAATACAAGTGCAAAAGTGGTTTCCTGCACCAACACAAGTGCGAAAAGTGGTTTCCTGCACCAACACAAGTGCGAAAAGTGGTTTTTCAACACTAACACAAGTGCGAAAAGTGGTTTTTCCACACTAATACAAGTGCAAAAGTGGTTTCCTGCACCAACACAAGTGCGAAAAGTGGTTTTTCAACACTAACACAAGTGCGAAAAGTGGTTTTTCAACACTATCACAAGTGCAAAAAGTGTTTTTTCCACACTAATACAAGTGCAAAAAGTGTTTTTTCCACACTAATACAAGTGCAAAAGTGGTTTTCCTGCACCAACACAAGTGCGAAAAGTGGTTTTTCAACACTAACACAAGTGCGAAAAGTGGTTTTTCAACACTAACACAAGTGCGAAAAGTGGTTTTTCAACACTAACACAAGTGCGAAAAGTGGTTTTTCCACACTAATACAAGTGCAAAAGTGGTTTCCTGCACCAACACAAGTGCGAAAAGTGGTTTTTCAACACTAACACAAGTGCGAAAAGTGGTTTTTCAACACTACCACAAGTGCAAAAAGTGTTTTTTCCACACTAATACAAGTGCAAAAGTGGTTTCCTGCACCAACACAAGTGCGAAAATTGGTTTTTCAACACGAACACAAGTGCGAAAAGTGGTTTTTCCACACTAATACAAGTGCAAAAGTGGTTTCCTGCACCAACACAAGTGCGAAAAGTGGTTTTTCAACACTAACACAAGTGCGAAAAGTGGTTTTTCAACACTATCACAAGTGCAAAAAGTGTTTTTTCCACACTAATACAAGTGCAAAAGTGGTTTCCTGCACCAACACAAGTGCGAAAAGTGGTTTTTCAACACTAACACAAGTGCGAAAAGTGTTTTTTCAACACTATCACAAGTGCAAAAAGTGTTTTTCCCACACTAATACAAGTGCAAAAGTGGTTTTCTGCACCAACACAAGTGCGAAAAGTGGTTTTTCAACACTAACACAAGTGCGAAAAGTGGTTTTTCAACACTAACACAAGTGCGAAAAGTGGTTTTTCAACACTATCACAAGTGCAAAAAGTGTTTTTTCCACACTAATACAGTGCAAAAGTGGTTTCCTGCACCAACACAAGTGCGAAAAGTGGTTTTTCAACACTAACACAAGTGCGAAAAGTGGTTTTTCAACACTAACACAAGTGCAAAAAGTGGTTTTTCAACACTATCACAAGTGCAAAAAGTGTTTTTTCCACACTAATACAAGTGCAAAAGTGGTTTCCTGCACCAACACAAGTGCGAAAAGTGGTTTTTCAACACTAACTCAAGTGCGAAAAGTGGTTTTTCAACACTAACACAAGTGCGAAAAGTGGTTTTTCCACACTAATACAAGTGCAAAAGTGATTTCCTGCACCAACACAAGTGCGAAAAGTGGTTTTTCAACACTAACACAAGTGCGAAAAGTGGTTTTTCAACACTAACACAAGTGCGAAAAGTGGTTTTTCAACACTAACACAAGTGCGAAAAGTGTTTTTTCCACACTAATGCAAGTGCAAAAGTGGTTTCCTGCACCAACACAAGTGTGAAAAGTGGTTTTTCAACACTAACACAAGTGCGAAAAGTGGTTTTCAACACTAACACAAGTGCAAAAAGTGTTTTTTCCACACTAATACAAGTGCAAAAGTGGTTTCCTGCACCAACACAAGTGCGGAAAGTGGTTTTTCAACACTAACGCAAGTGCGAAAAGTGGTTTTTCAACACTATCACAAGTGCAAAAAGTGTTTTTTCCACACTAATACAAGTGCAAAAGTGGTTTCCTGCACCAACACAAGTGCGAAAAGTGGTTTTTCAACACTAACACAAGTGCGAAAAGTGGTTTTTCAACACTAACACAAGTGCGAAAAGTGGTTTTTCCACACTAATACAAGTGCAAAAGTGGTTTCCTGCACCAACACAAGTGCGAAAAGTGGTTTTTCAACACTAACACAAGTGCGAAAAGTGGTTTTTCAACACTAACACAAGTGCGAAAAGTGGTTTTTCAACACTAACACAAGTGCGAAAAGTGGTTTTTCAACACTAACACAAGTGCGAAAAGTGGTTTTTCAACACTAACACAAGTGCGAAAAGTGTTTTTTCCACACTAATGCAAGTGCAAAAGTGGTTTTTCAACACTAACACAAGTGCGAAAAGTGGTTTTTCCACACTAATACAAGTGCAAAAGTGGTTTCCTGCACCAACACAAGTGCGAAAAGTGGTTTTTCAACACTAACACAAGTGCGAAAAGTGGTTTTTCAACACTAACACAAGTGCAAAAAGTGGTTTTTCAACACTATCACAAGTGAAAAAAGTGTTTTTTCCACACTAATACAAGTGCAAAAGTGGTTTCCTGCACCAACACAAGTGCGAAAAGTGGTTTTTCAACACTAACTCAAGTGCGAAAAGTGGTTTTTCAACACTAACACAAGTGCGAAAAGTGGTTTTTCCACACTAATACAAGTGCAAAAGTGATTTCCTGCACCAACACAAGTGCGAAAAGTGGTTTTTCAACACTAACACAAGTGCGAAAAGTGGTTTTTCAACACTAACACAAGTGCAAAAAGTGGTTTTTCAACACTAACACAAGTGCGAAAAGTGTTTTTTCCACACTAATACAAGTGCAAAAGTGGTTTCCTGCACCAACACAAGTGTGAAAAGTGGTTTTTCAACACTAACACAAGTGCGAAAAGTGGTTTTCAACACTAACACAAGTGCAAAAAGTGTTTTTTCCACACTAATACAAGTGCAAAAGTGGTTTCCTGCACCAACACAAGTGCGAAAAGTGGTTTTTCAACACTAACACAAGTGTGAAAAGTGGTTTTTCAACACTAACACAAGTGCGAAAAGTGGTTTTTCCACACTAATACAAGTGCAAAAGTGGTTTCCTGCACCAACACAAGTGCGAAAAGTGGTTTCCTGCACCAACACAAGTGCGAAAAGTGGTTTTTCAACACTAACACAAGTGCAAAAAGTGGTTTTCCACACTAATACAAGTGCAAAAGTGGTTTCCTGCACCAACACAAGTGCGAAAAGTGGTTTTTCAACACTAACACAAGTGCGAAAAGTGGTTTTTCAACACTATCACAAGTGCAAAAAGTGTTTTTTCCACACTAATACAAGTGCAAAAGTGGTTTTCCTGCACCAACACAAGTGCGAAAAGTGGTTTTTCAACACTAACACAAGTGCGAAAAGTGGTTTTTCAACACTAACACAAGTGCGAAAAGTGGTTTTTCAACACTAACACAAGTGCGAAAAGTGGTTTTTCCACACTAATACAAGTGCAAAAGTGGTTTCCTGCACCAACACAAGTGCGAAAAGTGGTTTTTCAACACTAACACAAGTGCGAAAAGTGGTTTTTCAACACTATCACAAGTGCAAAAAGTGTTTTTTCCACACTAATACAAGTGCAAAAGTGGTTTCCTGCACCAACACAAGTGCGAAAAGTGGTTTTTCAACACAAACACAAGTGCGAAAAGTGGTTTTTCCACACTAATACAAGTGCAAAAGTGGTTTCCTGCACCAACACAAGTGCGAAAAGTGGTTTTTCAACACTAACACAAGTGCGAAAAGTGGTTTTTCAACACTATCACAAGTGCAAAAAGTGTTTTTTCCACACTAATACAAGTGCAAAAGTGGTTTCCTGCACCAACACAAGTGCGAAAAGTGGTTTTTCAACACTAACACAAGTGCGAAAAGTGTTTTTTCAACACTATCACAAGTGCAAAAAGTGTTTTTTCCACACTAATACAAGTGCAAAAGTGGTTTTCTGCACCAACACAAGTGCGAAAAGTGGTTTTTCAACACTAACACAAGTGCGAAAAGTGGTTTTTCAACACTAACACAAGTGCGAAAAGTGGTTTTTCAACACTATCACAAGTGCAAAAAGTGTTTTTTCCACACTAATACAGTGCAAAAGTGGTTTCCTGCACCAACACAAGTGCGAAAAGTGGTTTTTCAACACTAACACAAGTGCGAAAAGTGGTTTTTCAACACTAACACAAGTGCAAAAAGTGGTTTTTCAACACTATCACAAGTGCAAAAAGTGTTTTTTCCACACTAATACAAGTGCAAAAGTGGTTTCCTGCACCAACACAAGTGCGAAAAGTGGTTTTTCAACACTAACTCAAGTGCGAAAAGTGGTTTTTCAACACTAACACAAGTGCGAAAAGTGGTTTTTCCACACTAATACAAGTGCAAAAGTGATTTCCTGCACCAACACAAGTGCGAAAAGTGGTTTTTCAACACTAACACAAGTGCGAAAAGTGGTTTTTCAACACTAACACAAGTGCGAAAAGTGGTTTTTCAACACTAACACAAGTGCGAAAAGTGTTTTTTCCACACTAATGCAAGTGCAAAAGTGGTTTCCTGCACCAACACAAGTGCGAAAAGTGGTTTTTCAACACTAACACAAGTGCGAAAAGTGGTTTTTCAACACTAACACAAGTGCGAAAAGTGGTTTTTCAACACTAACACAAGTGCGAAAAGTGGTTTTTCAACACTAACACAAGTGCGAAAAGTGGTTTTTCAACACTAACACAAGTGCAAAAAGTGGTTTTTCCACACTAATACAAGAGCAAAAGTGGTTTCCTGCACCAACACAAGTGCGAAAAGTGGTTTTTCAACACTAACACAAGTGCGAAAAGTGGTTTTTCAACACTAACACAAGTGCAAAAAGTGGTTTTTCCACACTAATACAAGTGCAAAAGTGGTTTCCTGCACCAACACAAGTGCGAAAAGTGGTTTTTCAACACTAACACAAGTGCGAAAAGTGGTTTTTCCACACTAATACAAGTGCAAAAGTGGTTTCCTGCACCAACACAAGTGCGAAAAGTGGTTTTTCAACACTAACACAAGTGCGAAAAGTGTTTTTTCAACACTATCACAAGTGCAAAAAGTGTTTTTTCCACACTAATACAAGTGCAAAAGTGGTTTTCTGCACCAACACAAGTGCGAAAAGTGGTTTTTCAACACTAACACAAGTGCGAAAAGTGGTTTTTCAACACTAACACAAGTGCGAAAAGTGGTTTTTCAACACTATCACAAGTGCAAAAAGTGTTTTTTCCACACTAATACAGTGCAAAAGTGGTTTCCTGCACCAACACAAGTGCGAAAAGTGGTTTTTCAACACTAACACAAGTGCGAAAAGTGTTTTTTCAACACTAACACAAGTGCAAAAAGTGGTTTTTCAACACTATCACAAGTGCAAAAAGTGTTTTTTCCACACTAATACAAGTGCAAAAGTGGTTTCCTGCACCAACACAAGTGCGAAAAGTGGTTTTTCAACACTAACTCAAGTGCGAAAAGTGGTTTTTCAACACTAACACAAGTGCGAAAAGTGGTTTTTCCACACTAATACAAGTGCAAAAGTGATTTCCTGCACCAACACAAGTGCGAAAAGTGGTTTTTCAACACTAACACAAGTGCAAAAAGTGTTTTTTCAACTCTAACACAAGTGCAAAAAGTGGTTTTTCAACACTAACACAAGTGCGAAAAGTGTTTTTTCCACACTAATACAAGTGCAAAAGTGGTTTCCTGCACCAACACAAGTGTGAAAAGTGGTTTTTCAACACTAACACAAGTGCGAAAAGTGGTTTTCAACACTAACACAAGTGCAAAAAGTGTTTTTTCCACACTAATACAAGTGCAAAAGTGGTTTCCTGCACCAACACAAGTGCGAAAAGTGGTTTTTCAACACTAACACAAGTGTGAAAAGTGGTTTTTCAACACTAACACAAGTGCGAAAAGTGGTTTTTCCACACTAATACAAGTGCAAAAGTGGTTTCCTGCACCAACACAAGTGCGAAAAGTGGTTTCCTGCACCAACACAAGTGCGAAAAGTGGTTTTTCAACACTAACACAAGTGCGAAAAGTGGTTTTTCCACACTAATACAAGTGCAAAAGTGGTTTCCTGCACCAACACAAGTGCGAAAAGTGGTTTTTCAACACTAACACAAGTGCGAAAAGTGGTTTTTCAACACTATCACAAGTGCAAAAAGTGTTTTTTCCACACTAATACAAGTGCAAAAAGTGTTTTTTCCACACTAATACAAGTGCAAAAGTGGTTTTCCTGCACCAACACAAGTGCGAAAAGTGGTTTTTCAACACTAACACAAGTGCGAAAAGTGGTTTTTCAACACTAACACAAGTGCGAAAAGTGGTTTTTCAACACTAACACAAGTGCGAAAAGTGGTTTTTCCACACTAATACAAGTGCAAAAGTGGTTTCCTGCACCAACACAAGTGCGAAAAGTGGTTTTTCAACACTAACACAAGTGCGAAAAGTGGTTTTTCAACACTACCACAAGTGCAAAAAGTGTTTTTTCCACACTAATACAAGTGCAAAAGTGGTTTCCTGCACCAACACAAGTGCGAAAATTGGTTTTTCAACACGAACACAAGTGCGAAAAGTGGTTTTTCCACACTAATACAAGTGCAAAAGTGGTTTCCTGCACCAACACAAGTGCGAAAAGTGGTTTTTCAACACTAACACAAGTGCGAAAAGTGGTTTTTCAACACTATCACAAGTGCAAAAAGTGTTTTTTCCACACTAATACAAGTGCAAAAGTGGTTTCCTGCACCAACACAAGTGCGAAAAGTGGTTTTTCAACACTAACACAAGTGCGAAAAGTGTTTTTTCAACACTATCACAAGTGCAAAAAGTGTTTTTCCCACACTAATACAAGTGCAAAAGTGGTTTTCTGCACCAACACAAGTGCGAAAAGTGGTTTTTCAACACTAACACAAGTGCGAAAAGTGGTTTTTCAACACTAACACAAGTGCGAAAAGTGGTTTTTCAACACTATCACAAGTGCAAAAAGTGTTTTTTCCACACTAATACAGTGCAAAAGTGGTTTCCTGCACCAACACAAGTGCGAAAAGTGGTTTTTCAACACTAACACAAGTGCGAAAAGTGGTTTTTCAACACTAACACAAGTGCAAAAAGTGGTTTTTCAACACTATCACAAGTGCAAAAAGTGTTTTTTCCACACTAATACAAGTGCAAAAGTGGTTTCCTGCACCAACACAAGTGCGAAAAGTGGTTTTTCAACACTAACTCAAGTGCGAAAAGTGGTTTTTCAACACTAACACAAGTGCGAAAAGTGGTTTTTCCACACTAATACAAGTGCAAAAGTGATTTCCTGCACCAACACAAGTGCGAAAAGTGGTTTTTCAACACTAACACAAGTGCGAAAAGTGGTTTTTCAACACTAACACAAGTGCGAAAAGTGGTTTTTCAACACTAACACAAGTGCGAAAAGTGTTTTTTCCACACTAATGCAAGTGCAAAAGTGGTTTCCTGCACCAACACAAGTGTGAAAAGTGGTTTTTCAACACTAACACAAGTGCGAAAAGTGGTTTTCAACACTAACACAAGTGCAAAAAGTGTTTTTTCCACACTAATACAAGTGCAAAAGTGGTTTCCTGCACCAACACAAGTGCGGAAAGTGGTTTTTCAACACTAACGCAAGTGCGAAAAGTGGTTTTTCAACACTATCACAAGTGCAAAAAGTGTTTTTTCCACACTAATACAAGTGCAAAAGTGGTTTCCTGCACCAACACAAGTGCGAAAAGTGGTTTTTCAACACTAACACAAGTGCGAAAAGTGGTTTTTCAACACTAACACAAGTGCGAAAAGTGGTTTTTCCACACTAATACAAGTGCAAAAGTGGTTTCCTGCACCAACACAAGTGCGAAAAGTGGTTTTTCAACACTAACACAAGTGCGAAAAGTGGTTTTTCAACACTAACACAAGTGCGAAAAGTGGTTTTTCAACACTAACACAAGTGCGAAAAGTGGTTTTTCAACACTAACACAAGTGCGAAAAGTGGTTTTTCAACACTAACACAAGTGCGAAAAGTGGTTTTTCAACACTAACACAAGTGCAAAAAGTGGTTTTTCCACACTAATACAAGAGCAAAAGTGGTTTCCTGCACCAACACAAGTGCGAAAAGTGGTTTTTCAACACTAACACAAGTGCGAAAAGTGGTTTTTCAACACTAACACAAGTGCAAAAAGTGGTTTTTCAACACTATCACAAGTGAAAAAAGTGTTTTTTCCACACTAATACAAGTGCAAAAGTGGTTTCCTGCACCAACACAAGTGCGAAAAGTGGTTTTTCAACACTAACTCAAGTGCGAAAAGTGGTTTTTCAACACTAACACAAGTGCGAAAAGTGGTTTTTCCACACTAATACAAGTGCAAAAGTGATTTCCTGCACCAACACAAGTGCGAAAAGTGGTTTTTCAACACTAACACAAGTGCGAAAAGTGGTTTTTCAACACTAACACAAGTGCAAAAAGTGGTTTTTCAACACTAACACAAGTGCGAAAAGTGTTTTTTCCACACTAATACAAGTGCAAAAGTGGTTTCCTGCACCAACACAAGTGTGAAAAGTGGTTTTTCAACACTAACACAAGTGCGAAAAGTGGTTTTCAACACTAACACAAGTGCAAAAAGTGTTTTTTCCACACTAATACAAGTGCAAAAGTGGTTTCCTGCACCAACACAAGTGCGAAAAGTGGTTTTTCAACACTAACACAAGTGTGAAAAGTGGTTTTTCAACACTAACACAAGTGCGAAAAGTGGTTTTTCCACACTAATACAAGTGCAAAAGTGGTTTCCTGCACCAACACAAGTGCGAAAAGTGGTTTCCTGCACCAACACAAGTGCGAAAAGTGGTTTTTCAACACTAACACAAGTGCAAAAAGTGGTTTTCCACACTAATACAAGTGCAAAAGTGGTTTCCTGCACCAACACAAGTGCGAAAAGTGGTTTTTCAACACTAACACAAGTGCGAAAAGTGGTTTTTCAACACTATCACAAGTGCAAAAAGTGTTTTTTCCACACTAATACAAGTGCAAAAGTGGTTTTCCTGCACCAACACAAGTGCGAAAAGTGGTTTTTCAACACTAACACAAGTGCGAAAAGTGGTTTTTCAACACTAACACAAGTGCGAAAAGTGGTTTTTCAACACTAACACAAGTGCGAAAAGTGGTTTTTCCACACTAATACAAGTGCAAAAGTGGTTTCCTGCACCAACACAAGTGCGAAAAGTGGTTTTTCAACACTAACACAAGTGCGAAAAGTGGTTTTTCAACACTATCACAAGTGCAAAAAGTGTTTTTTCCACACTAATACAAGTGAAAAAGTGGTTTCCTGCACCAACACAAGTGCGAAAAGTGGTTTTTCAACACAAACACAAGTGCGAAAAGTGGTTTTTCCACACTAATACAAGTGCAAAAGTGGTTTCCTGCACCAACACAAGTGCGAAAAGTGGTTTTTCAACACTAACACAAGTGCGAAAAGTGGTTTTTCAACACTATCACAAGTGCAAAAAGTGTTTTTTCCACACTAATACAAGTGCAAAAGTGGTTTCCTGCACCAACACAAGTGCGAAAAGTGGTTTTTCAACACTAACACAAGTGCGAAAAGTGTTTTTTCAACACTATCACAAGTGCAAAAAGTGTTTTTTCCACACTAATACAAGTGCAAAAGTGGTTTTCTGCACCAACACAAGTGCGAAAAGTGGTTTTTCAACACTAACACAAGTGCGAAAAGTGGTTTTTCAACACTAACACAAGTGCGGAAAGTGGTTTTTCAACACTAACGCAAGTGCGAAAAGTGGTTTTTCAACACTATCACAAGTGCAAAAAGTGTTTTTTCCACACTAATACAAGTGCAAAAGTGGTTTCCTGCACCAACACAAGTGCAAAAAGTGGTTTTTCAACACTAACACAAGTGCGAAAAGTGGTTTTTCAACACTAACACAAGTGCGAAAAGTGGTTTTTCCACACTAATACAAGTGCAAAAGTGGTTTCCTGCACCAACACAAGTGCGAAAAGTGGTTTTTCAACACTAACACAAGTGCGAAAAGTGGTTTTTCAACACTAACACAAGTGCGAAAAGTGGTTTTTCAACACTAACACAAGTGCGAAAAGTGGTTTTTCAACACTAACACAAGTGCGAAAAGTGGTTTTTCAACACTAACACAAGTGCGAAAAGTGGTTTTTCAACACTAACACAAGTGCGAAAAGTGGTTTTTCAACACTAACACAAGTGCAAAAAGTGGTTTTTCAACACTATCACAAGTGCAAAAAGTGTTTTTTCCACACTAATACAAGTGCAAAAGTGGTTTCCTGCACCAACACAAGTGCGAAAAGTGGTTTTTCAACACTAACTCAAGTGCGAAAAGTGGTTTTTCAACACTAACACAAGTGCGAAAAGTGGTTTTTCCACACTAATACAAGTGCAAAAGTGATTTCCTGCACCAACACAAGTGCGAAAAGTGGTTTTTCAACACTAACACAAGTGCGAAAAGTGGTTTTTCAACACTAACACAAGTGCGAAAAGTGGTTTTTCAACACTATCACAAGTGCAAAAAGTGTTTTTTCCACACTAATACAGTGCAAAAGTGGTTTCCTGCACCAACACAAGTGCGAAAAGTGGTTTTTCAACACTAACACAAGTGCGAAAAGTGTTTTTTCAACACTAACACAAGTGCAAAAAGTGGTTTTTCAACACTATCACAAGTGCAAAAAGTGTTTTTTCCACACTAATACAAGTGCAAAAGTGGTTTCCTGCACCAACACAAGTGCGAAAAGTGGTTTTTCAACACTAACTCAAGTGCGAAAAGTGGTTTTTCAACACTAACACAAGTGCGAAAAGTGGTTTTTCCACACTAATACAAGTGCAAAAGTGATTTCCTGCACCAACACAAGTGCGAAAAGTGGTTTTTCAACACTAACACAAGTGCAAAAAGTGTTTTTTCAACTCTAACACAAGTGCAAAAAGTGGTTTTTCAACACTAACACAAGTGCGAAAAGTGTTTTTTCCACACTAATACAAGTGCAAAAGTGGTTTCCTGCACCAACACAAGTGTGAAAAGTGGTTTTTCAACACTAACACAAGTGCGAAAAGTGGTTTTCAACACTAACACAAGTGCAAAAAGTGTTTTTTCCACACTAATACAAGTGCAAAAGTGGTTTCCTGCACCAACACAAGTGCGAAAAGTGGTTTTTCAACACTAACACAAGTGTGAAAAGTGGTTTTTCAACACTAACACAAGTGCGAAAAGTGGTTTTTCCACACTAATACAAGTGCAAAAGTGGTTTCCTGCACCAACACAAGTGCGAAAAGTGGTTTCCTGCACCAACACAAGTGCGAAAAGTGGTTTTTCAACACTAACACAAGTGCGAAAAGTGGTTTTTCCACACTAATACAAGTGCAAAAGTGGTTTCCTGCACCAACACAAGTGCGAAAAGTGGTTTTTCAACACTAACACAAGTGCGAAAAGTGGTTTTTCAACACTATCACAAGTGCAAAAAGTGTTTTTTCCACACTAATACAAGTGCAAAAAGTGTTTTTTCCACACTAATACAAGTGCAAAAGTGGTTTTCCTGCACCAACACAAGTGCGAAAAGTGGTTTTTCAACACTAACACAAGTGCGAAAAGTGGTTTTCAACACTAACACAAGTGCAAAAAGTGTTTTTTCCACACTAATACAAGTGCAAAAGTGGTTTCCTGCACCAACACAAGTGCGAAAAGTGGTTTTTCAACACTAACACAAGTGTGAAAAGTGGTTTTTCAACACTAACACAAGTGCGAAAAGTGGTTTTTCCACACTAATACAAGTGCAAAAGTGGTTTCCTGCACCAACACAAGTGCGAAAAGTGGTTTCCTGCACCAACACAAGTGCGAAAAGTGGTTTTTCAACACTAACACAAGTGTGAAAAGTGGTTTTTCCACACTAATACAAGTGCAAAAGTGGTTTCCTGCACCAACACAAGTGCGAAAAGTGGTTTTTCAACACTAACACAAGTGCGAAAAGTGGTTTTTCAACACTATCACAAGTGCAAAAAGTGTTTTTTCCACACTAATACAAGTGCAAAAAGTGTTTTTTCCACACTAATACAAGTGCAAAAGTGGTTTTCCTGCACCAACACAAGTGCGAAAAGTGGTTTTTCAACACTAACACAAGTGCGAAAAGTGGTTTTTCAACACTAACACAAGTGCGAAAAGTGGTTTTTCAACACTAACACAAGTGCGAAAAGTGGTTTTTCCACACTAATACAAGTGCAAAAGTGGTTTCCTGCACCAACACAAGTGCGAAAAGTGGTTTTTCAACACTAACACAAGTGCGAAAAGTGGTTTTTCAACACTACCACAAGTGCAAAAAGTGTTTTTTCCACACTAATACAAGTGCAAAAGTGGTTTCCTGCACCAACACAAGTGCGAAAATTGGTTTTTCAACACGAACACAAGTGCGAAAAGTGGTTTTTCCACACTAATACAAGTGCAAAAGTGGTTTCCTGCACCAACACAAGTGCGAAAAGTGGTTTTTCAACACTAACACAAGTGCGAAAAGTGGTTTTTCAACACTATCACAAGTGCAAAAAGTGTTTTTTCCACACTAATACAAGTGCAAAAGTGGTTTCCTGCACCAACACAAGTGCGAAAAGTGGTTTTTCAACACTAACACAAGTGCGAAAAGTGTTTTTTCAACACTATCACAAGTGCAAAAAGTGTTTTTCCCACACTAATACAAGTGCAAAAGTGGTTTTCTGCACCAACACAAGTGCGAAAAGTGGTTTTTCAACACTAACACAAGTGCGAAAAGTGGTTTTTCAACACTAACACAAGTGCGAAAAGTGGTTTTTCAACACTATCACAAGTGCAAAAAGTGTTTTTTCCACACTAATACAGTGCAAAAGTGGTTTCCTGCACCAACACAAGTGCGAAAAGTGGTTTTTCAACACTAACACAAGTGCGAAAAGTGGTTTTTCTTCACTAACACAAGTGCAAAAAGTGGTTTTTCAACACTATCACAAGTGCAAAAAGTGTTTTTTCCACACTAATACAAGTGCAAAAGTGGTTTCCTGCACCAACACAAGTGCGAAAAGTGGTTTTTCAACACTAACTCAAGTGCGAAAAGTGGTTTTTCAACACTAACACAAGTGCGAAAAGTGGTTTTTCCACACTAATACAAGTGCAAAAGTGATTTCCTGCACCAACACAAGTGCGAAAAGTGGTTTTTCAACACTAACACAAGTGCGAAAAGTGGTTTTTCAACACTAACACAAGTGCGAAAAGTGGTTTTTCAACACTAACACAAGTGCGAAAAGTGTTTTTTCCACACTAATGCAAGTGCAAAAGTGGTTTCCTGCACCAACACAAGTGCGGAAAGTGGTTTTTCAACACTAACGCAAGTGCGAAAAGTGGTTTTTCAACACTATCACAAGTGCAAAAAGTGTTTTTTCCACACTAATACAAGTGCAAAAGTGGTTTCCTGCACCAACACAAGTGCGAAAAGTGGTTTTTCAACACTAACACAAGTGCGAAAAGTGGTTTTTCAACACTAACACAAGTGCGAAAAGTGGTTTTTCCACACTAATACAAGTGCAAAAGTGGTTTCCTGCACCAACACAAGTGCGAAAAGTGGTTTTTCAACACTAACACAAGTGCGAAAAGTGGTTTTTCAACACTAACACAAGTGCGAAAAGTGGTTTTTCAACACTAACACAAGTGCGAAAAGTGGTTTTTCAACACTAACACAAGTGCGAAAAGTGGTTTTTCAACACTAACACAAGTGCGAAAAGTGGTTTTTCAACACTAACACAAGTGCAAAAAGTGGTTTTTCCACACTAATACAAGAGCAAAAGTGGTTTCCTGCACCAACACAAGTGCGAAAAGTGGTTTTTCAACACTAACACAAGTGCGAAAAGTGGTTTTTCAACACTAACACAAGTGCAAAAAGTGGTTTTTCAACACTATCACAAGTGAAAAAAGTGTTTTTTCCACACTAATACAAGTGCAAAAGTGGTTTCCTGCACCAACACAAGTGCGAAAAGTGGTTTTTCAACACTAACTCAAGTGCGAAAAGTGGTTTTTCAACACTAACACAAGTGCGAAAAGTGGTTTTTCCACACTAATACAAGTGCAAAAGTGATTTCCTGCACCAACACAAGTGCGAAAAGTGGTTTTTCAACACTAACACAAGTGCGAAAAGTGGTTTTTCAACACTAACACAAGTGCAAAAAGTGGTTTTTCAACACTAACACAAGTGCGAAAAGTGTTTTTTCCACACTAATACAAGTGCAAAAGTGGTTTCCTGCACCAACACAAGTGTGAAAAGTGGTTTTTCAACACTAACACAAGTGCGAAAAGTGGTTTTCAACACTAACACAAGTGCAAAAAGTGTTTTTTCCCACACTAATACAAGTGCAAAAGTGGTTTCCTGCACCAACACAAGTGCGAAAAGTGGTTTTTCAACACTAACACAAGTGTGAAAAGTTGGTTTTTCAACACTAACACAAGTGCGAAAAGTGGTTTTTCCACACTAATACAAGTGCAAAAGTGGTTTCCTGCACCAACACAAGTGCGAAAGTGGTTTCCTGCACCAACACAAGTGCGAAAAGTGGTTCTTTCAACACTAACACAAGTGCAAAAAGTGGTTTTCCACACTAATACAAGTGCAAAAGTGGTTTCCTGCACCAACACAAGTGCGAAAAGTGGTTTTTCAACACTAACACAAGTGCGAAAAGTGGTTTTTCAACACTATCACAAGTGCAAAAAGTGTTTTTTCCACACTAATACAAGTGCAAAAGTGGTTTTTCCTGCACCCAACACAAGTGCGAAAAGTGGTTTTTCAACACTAACACAAGTGCGAAAAGTGGTTTTTCAACACTAACACAAGTGCGAAAAGTGGTTTTTTCAACACTAACACAAGTGCGAAAAGTGGTTTTTCCACACTAATACAAGTGCAAAAGTGGTTTCCCTGCACCAACACAAGTGCGAAAAGTGGTTTTTCAACACTAACACAAGTGCGAAAAAGTGGTTTTTCAACACTATCACAAGTGCAAAAAGTGTTTTTTCCACACTAATACAAGTGAAAAAGTGGTTTCCTGCACCAACACAAGTGCGAAAAGTGGTTTTTCAACACAAACACAAGTGCGAAAAGTGGTTTTTCCACACTAATACAAGTGCAAAAGTGGTTTCCTGCACCAACACAAGTGCGAAAAGTGGTTTTTCAACACTAACACAGTGCGAAAAGTGGTTTTTCAACACTATCACAAGTGCAAAAAGTGTTTTTTCCACACTAATACAAGTGCAAAAGTGGTTTCCTGCACCAACACAAGTGCGAAAAGTGGTTTTTCAACACTAACACAAGTGCGAAAAGTGTTTTTTCAACACTATCACAAGTGCAAAAAGTGTTTTTTCCACACTAATACAAGTGCAAAAGTGGTTTTCTGCACCAACACAAGTGCGAAAAGTGGTTTTTCAACACTAACACAAGTGCGAAAAGTGGTTTTTCAACACTAACACAAGTGCGAAAAGTGGTTTTTCAACACTATCACAAGTGCAAAAAGTGTTTTTTCCACACTAATACAGTGCAAAAGTGGTTTCCTGCACCAACACAAGTGCGAAAAGTGGTTTTTCAACACTAACACAAGTGCGAAAAGTGGTTTTTCAACACTAACACAAGTGCAAAAAGTGGTTTTTTCAACACTATCACAAGTGCAAAAAGTGTTTTTTCCACACTAATACAAGTGCAAAAGTGGTTTCCTGCACCAACACAAGTGCGAAAAGTGGTTTTTCAACACTAACTCAAGTGCGAAAAGTGGTTTTTCAACACTAACACAAGTGCGAAAAGTGGTTTTTCCACACTAATACAAGTGCAAAAGTGATTTCCTGCACCAACACAAGTGCGAAAAGTGGTTTTTCAAACACTAACACAAGTGCGAAAAGTGTTTTTCAACACTAACACAAGTGCGAAAAGTGGTTTTTCAACACTAACACAAGTGCGAAAAGTGTTTTTTCCACACTAATGCAAGTGCAAAAGTGGTTTCCTGCACCAACACAAGTGTGAAAAGTGGTTTTTCAACACTAACACAAGTGTGAAAAGTGGTTTTCAACACTAACACAAGTGCAAAAAGTGTTTTTTCCACACTAATACAAGTGCAAAAGTGGTTTCCTGCACCAACACAAGTGCGAAAAGTGGTTTTTCAACACTAACACAAGTGCGGAAAGTGGTTTTTCAACACTAACGCAAGTGCGAAAAGTGGTTTTTCAACACGATCACAAGTGC